>NC_092760.1:54326831-55526831 GCF_047496795.1 Chiloscyllium punctatum
CCAAGATCCCTGCATCTTTTTTTTGAAATTTTCCTTTCATTTCATATCCATAACACCTCCAATTTCCATCTGAGGGCTAAATGTACTTTTTACTCACTAACAGTGGGAGACAATCAAATTCATTTCTTACTGTGATTTCTGTACAATTTCTAGGATTTTTCTTCGTTTCCACAAGCCCCTTTGAATGCACCAATGTGCAAGAAATAGCAAGGTAACCATACAATTTCTTAAATTAAAAAAACATAACTTGTTAGCTCATATGCAAACTGAGTGCACCATACTTCATTTGTTATAAAATGTTGATGTGGTGACTAAATGCTTAACAGAAGTCCAAACTCTAATAATACCTGTTTTGATTAAATTCGCCCAATTTGAACCCAACTTAAATATATTCTTTGCAAAACAAAACAATCCCTAAAGCAAATTAGAGGCTTTATATTTTCTTTCTATCATTGGTCTCCCTTTAAAAACTGAGAAAGGATCTGTGCATGTTGCCCTTCAAACAGAATGCAATCAACTCTCTCAAAAGAAGTATTTCAACATAAATTACATCTGTCAGCTGCCTGATTGCTTTTCCAAATCAGCTCCAACACATATTTAAATTCGAGGCAGGTGATTGTGAGTGGATGAAATTGGCCTGAGATGGGAATCCAAATTGTAAAGGAAATGATACTGTAGCTTCAATTAGAACCTTTCACCCTCGAGGTCCATTCTGATGATACGCTGCCAATAGATTCTCTCCATTGATGATGAAACATCCACGAATTGTGCTGAAACTTATTTAGTATAGTTTCTATGTGAGTTTCATTTATACCCAACCTTAACCAAGAACCAAATGTATCTGAAACATATATTTAAAATTTATTGCATCACCTTGCAAACAAGATCCTATGGTTTTTATTCCTGCGAGCAAATTCCAAATGTGCTATTCTCCAAAAACACAGCAACATAGAAATTGGAATAGGCCGCTCAGTCTATTTGATCTATTCTGTCACTTTTCTTTTTACAGATTTTGAAACAGTGCAACCTTTCAGGTCTTTTAAGCTATTTGATTAATACTTTCTCAAAGCTGTATATTAATTTTAAAAATGTGAAACCTTTTAATGTGTCAGTCAAGTAATATTTGAATTGTGTTTCACATTCTTCATATCTTCATATCACACCAGCTGAAATAATACTGTGTTTCAAAACAGTTCACGATATTTTTGTTATGCGGTTATTTTTCAGGATTCTGTCACTAGTTGCAAACCTTTAAAATAATTACCCCTTTTTATTTAGTAAGTGTTATTACTCATAATGTTTCACAAATTACCAGTGACATTTCTGAACACAAGACTTTGGTCCACCAGGAGTAGAAATTAATTTTTCCAATTTTTATTTTTGATATTATTTTCACCGATGCATCCCATAAAAACAATTGGATGTGCTGCAGCCAAAGAAAAACTACATGGAGCCAGGATCGATATCTGTGCCTGAAGCTGCTCCTTTGCTTAACAGAGAAAATGTGTCTATATGGCAAAACAGCTTCTATTTCCCTTTTTGTCTTTTCTGAAGCTTTTCTCACTTGTCAGATTTTTTTTTACTAGGACTAAAACAACACTTCATGACAATGTCAGTGCCATTTGAAATTTTTTTAATTCAATCTCAGGATTTTGGCATTGCTAGCTAGGCCAGCATTTATTGCTCAGAGGGCAGTTAAGAATCAACCATAACTCTGTTGGTTGAAAGTCACATGTAGGCCAGACCAGGTCAGGATGGCAAATTTCCTTCCCTAAAGAGCGTCAGTGAACCAGATGGTTTTACCCAACAATTGACAACAGTTTCACGGTCATCATTCGGCTCTAAGTTCCAGAATTGTTTAATTATTAAATTCAAATTCCCCCATCTGTATAGTAGGATTCAAACATGGGGTTCCCAGAATATTACCTGGCTCTGTGGATTAATAGTCCAGCAATAATACCATTAAGCTATCAACTCTCCATGATTAATCAACCATTCACTTCTGCCAGTACAACCCCAAAGTAAATTACATTAAAAACTTTGAGCAAACAAAACAGGAAAAAATTCGGTTACTTACAGAAAGCACTTACTCTTTCTTCAAGAGAACAGAATTAATTCCATTCCATCGAGTTACACAGATTTTGTCACACAGATCCACCTTTTACTGAGATTCTGCAATGTACATTGGACTGACAATGTTCCTAACATATATGGAGGAAGGGTTTCCTTGCTGCAAGGAAATTCGTATGTTCTTATATATCTTTTAACATATTGTTTAATAAATGAAACAAAAAATGTAGAACCTTGCACCAATACATGAGAACACTGCCACAGTTGTCTGAAACTTGATTCACAGTGATACATTGCCCCTCATTAAAGGATCCCCTTTTGTCTATGATTTCTTCCATCTGTACTATACAAACCACAGTGAAAGTGTCATCATTAACACCATTTCATGACTTCCATTCTCCATTCATTGAATGATACCTTCACCTTTATCAAGAACCTTTGTTTTGAAATTCTTCCCTCAGCTTTGAATTCTCGGTTTTTAACTGCCCTTTCCCCAAATTACAAGCCCGAATTTGAGCCCATTTCAATCTACAACATTATGTCTCCTTACCCTATCTCACAGAATAATGCAAAATGGAAAGATGACACTTGGGTCACTGTATCTATGTTAGTTCCTTGAAACAACTACTTAATCAGTTCCATTCCTTGCTCATTCCCCATTGTCCTACAAATACTTCATTTTCTGGACACACGCAATGTCTTTTTGGGATTAACAATGGTAAATACTTCCACCACCATCTCAGGGAGTGCATTAGCTTTCAGTCTCAGAATATCCCAAATTTACAATCTTTGCACATTTTCAAATCCATCCATGAGGTTACCCTTCCCTATCTCTGAATCCACGTCTAATCCTCTGCATTCCTACATTTCTAGCATCTTTCACATCTCTGATTTTAATCACTACAGTACATTACTGATAATTACTGCAATCCATACAGCCTGTACACTCACTGCCAGTGATTCAACTACAATAGAAATATCATGCAAGTGCACCACATTTGCAGACACAATTTTCACTCTTTTGCACGAGGTGGTGCAAAATTCTCAGCGATCCCTAGCCAATGGGGGACAGGCACTACTGCATATTCTCACTTCAACCACAGTGGTGGTGCTCACCATTATTGAAGTGCCCTCAACTGGAGCCATGGCCAGCAGTAAGGCTGAAATCTTACAAGGTAACTGTTCATTTACATCTAATTCACCTTCTCATGCAAAGTATCTTCTGGTTTAAAAGTTGTAGATGAATTAAGCATGCAACCCTGGATTCCTCCTTGTTCCCCCAGTGTAATGTCTCCTTCCTGGAAGCCAAGGACTGATGTAAGACCAGGCAGAGATACAGGAACATGATGTTCAAAAGAGGCCAAAAATGAACAATGATGAAATCCAATCACTGGTTGTGCTGTTTGCATGTTCAAATGCCAGAGAAACAGGTTCCATGTGTGTGGTTCACCAAGCATAAGTAGCCTGTTTCTGGATTAGTGGTGCTGGAAGAGCACAGCAGTTCAGGCAGCATCCGAGGAGCAGTAAAATCGACGTTTCGGGCAAAAGCCTTTCATCAGAAATACAGGCAGAGAGCCTGAAGGGTGGAGAGATAAGTGAGAGGAGGGTGGGGGTGGGGAGAAAGTAGCATAGAGTACAATAGGTGAGTGGGGGAGGGGATGAAGCTGATAGGTTGGGGGGGGAGGGTGGAGTGGATAGATGGAAAAGAAGATAGGCAGGTAGGACAGGTCATGGGGACAGTGCTGAGCTGGAAGTTTGGAACTGGGGTGAGGTGGGGGAAGGGGAAATGAGGAAACTGTTGAAGTCCACATTGATGCCCTGGAGTTGAAGTGTTCCGAGGCAGAAGATGAGGCGTTCTTCCTCCAGGCATCCGGTGGTGAGGGAGCGGCAGTGAAGGAGGCCCAGGACCTCCATGTCCTCGGCAGAGTGGGAGGGGGAGTTGAAATGTTGGGCCACAGGGCGATGTGGTTGATTGTTGTGGGTGTCCCAGAGATGTTCCCTAAAGTGCTCTGCTAGGAGGCGCCCAGTCTCCCCAATGTAGAGGAGGCCACATCAGGAGCAAAGGATACAATAAATGATATTAGTTGATGTTCAGGTAAAACTTTGATGGATGTGGAAGGCTCCTTTAGAGCCTTGGATAGAGGTGTGGGAGCAGGTTTTGCAATTCCTGCGGTGGCAGGGGAAGGTGCCAGATGGGAGGGTGGGTTGTAGGGGGGCGTGAACCTGACCAGGTAGTCTCGGAGGAAACGGACTTTGCAGAAGGCTGAAAGGGGTGGGGAGGGAAATATATCCCTGGTGGTGGGGTCTGTTTTGAGGTGGCGGAAATGTCGGTGGATGATTTGGTTTATGCGAAGGTTTGTAGGGTGGAAGGTGAGCACCAGGGGCATTCTGTCCTTGTTACGGTTGGAGGGGTGGGGTCTGAGGGCGGAGGTGTGGAATGTGGACAAGATGCGTTGGAGGGCATCTTTAATCATGTGGGAAGGAAAATTGCGGTCTCTAAAGAAGGAGGCCATCTGGTGTATTCTGTGGTGGAACTGGTCCTCCTGGGAGCAGATATGGCAGAGGCGGAGGAATTGGGAATACGAGATGGCATTTTTGCAGGAGGTAGGGTGGGAAGAGGTGTAATCCAGGTAGCTGTGGGAGTCGGTGGGTTTGTAAAAAATGTCGGTGCCAAGTCGGTTGTCATTAATGGAGATGGAGAGGTCCAGGAAGGGGAGCGAGGTGTCAGAGATGGTCCAGGTAAATTTAAGGTCAGGGTGGAATGTGTTGGCGAAGTTGATGAATTGCTCAACCTCCTCGCGGGAGCACAAGGTGGCGCCAATGCAGTCATCAATGTAGCGGAGGAAGAGGTGGGGAGTGGTGCTGGTGTAATTACGGAAGATCGACTGTTCTACGTAGCCAACAAAGAGACAGGCATAGCTGGGGCCCATACGGGTGCCCATGGCTATCCCTTTGGTCTGGAGGAGGTGGGAGGATTCTAAGGAGAAATTGTTAAGGGTGAGGACCAGTTCGGCCAAACGAATGAGGGTGTCAGTGGAAGGGTACTGTTGGGGATGTATGGAGAGGAAGAAACGGAGGGCTTGGAGGCACTGGTCATGGTGGATGAAGGTGTAGAGGGATTGGTTATCCATGGTGAAGATGAGGCGTTGGGGGCCAGAGAAACGGAAGTCTTGGAGGAGGTGGAGGGCGTGGGTAGTGTCTCGAACATATGTGGGGAGTTCCTGGACTGGGCGGGATAGGACAGTGTCGAGGTAGGTAGAGATGAGTTCAGTGGGGCAGGAGCATGCTGAGACGATGGGTCGGCCAGGGTGGTAAGGCTTGTGGATCTTGGGAAGGAGGTAGAACCAGGTAGTATGGGGTTCCCGGACTGTGAGGTTGGAAGCTGTGGGTGGGAGATCTCCTGAGGTGATGAGGTTCTGTATGGTCTGGGAGATGATGGTTTGGTGATGGCGGGTAGGGTGATGGTTGAGGGGGTGATAGGAAGCATAAGTAGCCTGCAGCCCAGGCAGAAGAAAATATCTTGCAGGTACCAACTCATCTGTGTTGAGCTCATATATGCATTCAGTTCGAGAAGAAGCAGATAAACAGATGGTGGAACTATTTAGAAATAAAAGCTGATTGCATTGCTGGTTAAAATGCTGATGTGTTAAAGGGTTACCAGAAACACTGTAGTTACTATGAAGGAGCTGGGAGAAGACTAGCACCAACTTGGCACAAAACTTTGCCAGACCTTGGGGCCCATCTTATCCAGCATGGAAATGGTGATCGACTCCATGAGATTACTTGCAGATCTATGATGGCTGATGTCAGAGCTTTCATTGCAGGACAAGCAATGCATGAGTACGACCAAACGTTAGGCTAAAGCAGTAGAAAACTATCAGTATTTCTCTGAACTCAGAAACAGTCAGTACAATCAACCAGAAGCTAATCTGAAAATAATTGATGATTCCTTGAAGTAATGCCAGTGGGATAGTCCATTCTGCTGAAGTGATCAGCTGCGTGAGGTTAAGTGAGGCCATTAACTACAGCAGTGAGGTGGAAAATGTGAGAGCCTGCATTACAATGGCATTACAAGATCTGGCAAATGTGCATAGTTCTGGCACATGTTTCTAATGCCCAGAATGTCACCTGGTGAGTATGTGTGCATAGTGTGGTTACCATTGTGGTACCAAAAGATTATCCAGAACACTAAAACATTATGGAAGTTAATTTTATTTTCTTCTTCATAAATATTGTGCTATTGAGAAAGTTCCCTTGGGTTGTTACGGAGGTAAATGGACTAAGACAGTTACAGTCTTTTTCCATATTATTTTGCTGAATAAGCTTCTAAGTTCTGATTTATTAGGTTCAAGTGTACTTCTATAGCTAGAGAACAAGAAAACAAGTCACAATTTCAAATAAATCTTGGCTTCATGCAGTACATCAATAGGAAATATTGGCTTTTCCTCTTTTTTCCAATTACTGGAAATCTCTATCTGGGCATAATTATTTGCCGTCTAAATACAGTCAGATCTGCAGAGAAACTTAACTGTCGGTATAACTACAATCTCCATAACACTATCTATTTCAATTTGTTTTCAGAGTCGTGGCCAATAAAGGAAGTAAGGAGGATAATAACGAGCAAAATAAATGACAGCAGAAGTTCCTTTATGGTCTTGACTTTCCCTGTATTTTTTTCACGTTTTTCACACCTTCCCACTACCACCGCCAACACCACACCTTCCCCCACCCCCCCGCCCCCCTCAAACCCCCCATTCAAAACTCTCCATTCAAAACTCTATAACAATGGCAGCTTGTGTATCACCCCACAGCACTGCTGGTCATGCTATATAGACATCATTCCCTGGAATTTTCCTCCTTTCCAACAAGTTCACCTTTAAAGCTGTCCTTGAAATCCATATCTTCAGCTTGTCCTGCTGTATATTAATGTTGTCCTGCACTCCCATTTTTTTTCTGATGACAACCCTTTGAAGCATTTTGGGATATTTTTCTATGTACACTTGTTGCCATCATGGTCAAAAGCTTCTGGAAATTAGTTTTAATAACAAGACATAGTGGAGTGAGCAGAAATTATTAGAAAGCTTCTCAATAACATTGTGTGGAAACAATTCATTTATTTGATTACCATTTCAGCACAATCTCAAACAAATGTTCATTGCCCAAATTTACACCCATGGTTTCACAAAGTTATTAGCACAAATATATTCCCTTTCATATGGTACAGGGAGTCATTCCAAAGGTACTTCTGACTTTGCAGAAATAAAGAGGGGATAGGAACAAAGCATTGGCCTGTTTTCAGATTACGGGTATATTTTCATCTTCTGCTCAAAACATTTTTATCTATTTTTCTGTTCAAAGATCCTGAAGCTAATTTTCATTTTCAACAATTTAGACTCTGGTCATCCTGGTTCAGAAATTATACCGGGATCCCCAGTGACGAACATTACTGTTTCAAGTTGGGTAACCTGACTGCCCTTTTCCTGTGTGTTATGGATATGATGATGAGCAAATTGGAAGGCAAGACGAGTTCAACAATTCAATCTTCAGGTCACTATTACCCTATTCACACCTGGAGATGGGGAAAGGATTCCTTCATTAATCAAAATGAAAGGTTTGATCCATATTTTGTTTTGACTTTTTTCTCATCATAGAAAAAAAACTCAAAATATTAATGCTTGCTTCATGGATTTTAAGCAGTTATGATGCATATTTCCTTCAGTCAAGGATGAAGTGAATATTTAAGTCTATTCAAAATGGTGTGTTGAGCTTTTGAAAAGCCCATTTTACAAAGTGGGATATAACTGTCTGTGAGATCGACTGCAATGTGAACTGCCCCAAACCAGCACTAAAGTGAACTTTGCTGAGGCTCCTCGCAAACAAATCCGCAATGCAGGACTCTCATGCTCTTCGCGTTTTTTGCAGGGATTTGCATTCAGACAAATGTTGTTTGCTGCTGAAGGGCCATCAACTGGGTGAAAGATGCTCTTCAATCTGCCTGAAACAAGCTGTCCTTCCATTGCAAAACTTGTTTATGACAAAGTGTTGCAGAATGGCATTTTGCAAGGTCCAGGACCACAGGCTGTTGCATTCATTAAAACCTGGGGCAGCCACAATGGGGATAGGACACTGTTTAGCTGCACCTGTCATTGTGTACTAAGGAAACTATCAAAAACTCTTTGGGTTTTATCTTTGCCCTGGAATAAATATTGTAAACATAACATTAAATTGTACTTGCATGAAGGCATCTCAGTGTGCTACATTGCTGTATGCAATGAATGTGAACTGAACTGCATCTTCAGTAATGTTGAATTTGAACTACTGTGGAATGTAATATTAATTTTTTTTAAGAAATGAAATATATTTTGGTGAGAAAATGACCTTTTTGAATAGCCGCCTCATTCTGATTTACCTTTGACCCAGCTTAATAACTCATTCTTTTGGCTCATTATCCTTCTTTCCTGTCCAAAGTCTACTTCCTTTCCCTCACTGTGCATTCGTTTCTCAACCATAACGTTCCTCACCTCAATTTCCTCACCATCCTATATTTCACGTTTGTCCCATTAACATGTTATTAACCTGATGTGTCATTTGCCTTGCCATCTGACTGTCATTTACATTTTGTTTCTCACTCCTGCACACTGCCTTTTTCTTATCACAACCATGTTTATCTCTTTTCTTTACACTATCACCATCTATCCACCGTTTGTACATCTCCATATATTTTCTCATTTGCCTTGTCTGAATTTCTTCCTGCTTCATTCCATTATTCTCTTTCCCATTCTTTAATGCTGTTGATTTTTTTTTTACAAACCTAAAGCACAGCAGGCTCTCACGAAATGTCAAAGCGTTGCCCTCAGTCAACAGTGCATTTTATTTGATTTTCTAATTCCGAGCCTCATATTGACTATACTAGGTCACAGATGGCTCATGCTTTTTAAAAGTTTGTATTATTATCAGAAATCAAGCAATATTAATGCAAATATTTGTGCATTTTACATTGTTGCACAGCTTCAATTTGACTATGCTCTGCCCGGATTCAATTTCCATCCAGTTTAATACCAGGAGAACTCTGCACATGAAATCTGGATCATTTTTGTCCTCCTCTCCAGTGAAAAGACACAGCAAGCAGTTAAGTTTAATACAAACATTTGCTGGGATGAAGCTGTTTCTTAATTTACATTCTAAGCTGTAAGTCACCATTCCCTGAACTCATAGACATGAGGCTTGTCCAACCAGACTTCTGCCAATGTGTGCAATACATAAATATAATGGACTCTCATGATATCAATGAGATGTATGTACATATTTATTTAAAGACTATGGAAAAAGCATCAAGAGAACATATATAATTCCACTTTTAGCTGTTGTCACTTACATGAGATTTGGGGCAGCTTTTTTAAAAACCAATTAGAAACAGGTTGATGGTTGAAAATGTCTTGGAAAATGACTGTCGCAGAAGATCTTAATGTCTTGCCCTTTCTCAATGTTACCTGGGTTGGGTTCCCCGGGGGGCAGGGCTGAGGTTCTGGTGGGAATACATCTGAGGCAATTAAAAGGCAATTTAGTATCTTGTTAACTTGGTATTCTTTCTTTTCCAACAGTGTGTACAGGCTTTCATACTATGTCTGTACCACATTATGGTCACCTCAGTGAAGGTGCTGTAAGAAGGGCACCTTTGGTGAAGCTCACAAGCTGGAAAGGTTTTGGTGAGTGGAACTGAAGAGCTCCAGTCATGGCCAGGAGAGAGTCTGCTGTTCAAAATATCTCTCTCAGAGTGCTATTACTGCTCGGCATGTGATTGCCAACCTCTTGGAAGGCATTTTCACCAGTCTTATACTTCACTCACCTTCAGTAGCACTTCCCTAATGTCATTCTGCAATACAGCATGGCAGCAGTTAATGCAACTGGACTTTATGTCCATTCTGAGGAACAAGAATCGAAACCAGGTCACTGCCATAAACCGCAGCAGCTGCAGCAGCACTAACAGCAGCAGCAATGCTAGTTTTCTCTCCAGTCACATGACCCTCCACAGGGCAGGAGAGATGGATACCAAGATCTTCTTTTGATCCTTACAATTATAGAATCATACAATTTTACAGCACTACAGCACTACAAGGCCATTGACCCACTGTGTCTGCACTGGCTCCCAAAAGAGCTACCCAGTTAGCTATCTCCCTAGCCCTCTAACTTCATTACCTTCTTATCCATTTCCAGCTCTCTCTTGAAACCTCTTATGGAAGCCACCTCCCAGCAGCCATTCAGGTTGAGCAGAAGGAACTCCAGGTCATAGTTAGTCACCTGGGGAGTGAGTGGGGAGCTTTTCCAGGTCTCCTCTCCGATCCTCTGTTGCTGCAGCCTCAAACATTGAAGAGCCGGTAGCAGGATGGGAATGCATTGCCGTGGGAAAGAGCCCATGTACAGCTCATCCGCCGACCTAAACCTACCTCCGCTGTTCCAGCAGGGATCCCATCCTTTCTTTTAATTGTTCACGTTTGCCTGCTCTCCTGCTACTGCCATGCATAGGTTTTCCTCACTGGAACTTTCCGATCTCTGATTTTTTTCTTGGAGGGAGTTGACATTAGATTTCCTACGGCATGGAAACAGGGCCTTCAGCCCAACAAGTCTACACCGACCCTCTGAAGTGTAATCCCACCCAGACCCATTCCCCTACCCTGTAATTACCCCTGACTAATGCATCTAACACAATGGGCAACTTTGCATAGCCAGTTTACCTGACCTGCACATCTATAGGTTTGTGGGAGGAAACCAGAGCACTTGGAGGGAACCCACGCATGCACAGGGAGAATGTGCAAAGTCCACACAAACAGTCACCCAAGGCTGGAATCAAACCTGGGTCCCAGGCATTGTGAGGCAGCAGTGCTAACCACTGAGCCAAAGTTGAGGATGACCAATTGAGAAAAACCAGGCAAGGCAAACAGTACTAAAACTGTTGTGTGTCTATTTGTCACTGCCCTCACACCCACATCCACAAAGGGAAGTGCACATGTCTCACTTATTCAGAAGACTGGTGTAAGTGCTTGATTGGCCATTGGAAGCTGGAATAGAAAATGTAATGATATGAATAAATATGTAAAGAGCTGGCTAGCAGTAATGCTGGAGAACACTTTGCAAGCATCACATTTTAAAATGTATTAGGATTTAAGTGCAACTGCATGACAGAAGGATTCAGCAATGATCAAACACTTAAAAGCATAACATACTGTAATTTTACTCCTAATACTGTGTCATGCTGAGACACAAGGAGTTTACACCTGAAGTTTTGAATAATTATGATAATGAGCTTACACTAGAGAAGTTAATATTATTTAAACTTGAAATTCAGGTGGGTTTTAAAGCAATACCAACCAAATTAGTATTAATTTAGACTTGAAGGCAAAAATCAACTCCAGTCTCATCTATATTCACAGCTATGTGATATAATATTTAAACTGTGCACTGTTGTCCCTTTACAGCAAAGGCTTACTCAAACCCTCCACCAACAATGTGCACTGAGTAGGAGGGTGCTTGTGAAATATCCAATTCGAATATGAAGATGTATGATAGCAGCAATATAATAATGTCTTTCAGGCAAGATACTTGTCAAAGAAACTGGGTTTGGTTGGCTTGCAATTTCAGTTCTACAGCTTGTGTTTGACTTAACACCATCAGAATATGTCTGCATGGGGCAATAAATCTTTCCAGTTTACAGTGCAATTGTCAATCATAGCTCAAATTGCTCACGGAAGTGTGCCCATTATAACAGGAGATTTTGTGTACAGATTTCTAGCTCAACGTATTTTGAACCAGTATAAAAGCAATGGTTATCACTGCTGCCTCACAGTGCCAGGGACCTGGATTCGATTTCAGCCTTGGCCAACTACGGTTATGGAATTTGCATGTTCTCTTTGCACCTGTATGGCTTCTGCCCAGTGCTCTGATTTCCACCAACCGTCCAAAGATGTGCAAATTGGGTGGCCATGCTAAATTGTGCAGGTTAGGTAGGTTAGCTCTAGTAAATGCAATGTCATGGAGATGTGTTTTGTGGTGGTGGTGGGGGGGTGTTGGGGAGAGGGGGAGGCTGAGTGTGGGTGAGATGCTTTTCAGAAGGTCAGGAGACTTGATGGGCTGAATGGTCTCTTTCTGCACTGTAAGGATTCTATGATCATGGAAACTATTCAAACTGAGTAGAACTTGCATATAAATTTCTAAAAACATTTCCATGGGATTTGCTGATTTGCTTCAGAAAAAAAAGCCATCCTAATTGAGTAAAACCTCTACCTCCATCATTTAATGTTGCCCACAAACCAAGATGAAATAAATAAAATAATCAATTTTAAATTTACCCAGCTCCCTGTAAGCCCTTAGCTTAGACCTGACAGACCATTCCCACTTCTGCTCTCCCGCACATCAAACTCATATCCTTTGACTTTCTGTAGAATCAGAGGAATGAGCAGTGTCATTTTTGACAAAAGAAAAACCACAGCATATGGAATGAGAAAACATCTAACCTTCCTCTCCACAGGCCGCGTATCGCCTCCTTTCCTGAGCAGCATTTAAAAGCAAACTAGGTCAGAGAATTGGAGCAAGTATTGTTGCCTTCACTACTTTTTACACGAAACCATACACACTCATTTCTAATTTTAAAATTATTCTGGTGTAGCCACCAGAGAATTTTTTTTCTCTGCATCTGTGCTATTGAATTCTTTGAACATTCTGTACATGTTGATTGTGTAAGATAATAGGTCCGAAATTCAGTTCTCATAATTCATAATATATTGGCTTTGCTTACTCTGACAATGTCACACAGAGTCTGTGGGTGGAGACGAGTTCTATTTGAGCTTTCAGAGAGAGCAGATGTATCTACACCAAAATCATCAAAACCATTGAACCAGTATAAAAGCAATGGTTATCACTACTGCCTCACAGTGCCAGGGACCTGGATTCGATTCCAGCCTTGGCCAACTACGGTTATGGAATTTGCATGTTCTCTTTGCACCTGTATGGCTTCTGCCCAGTGCTCTGATTTCCACCAACCGTCCAAAGATGTGCAAATTGGGTGGCCATGCTAAATTGTGCAGGTTAGGTAGGTTAGCTCTAGTAAATGCAATGTCATGGAGATGTGTTTTGTGGTGGTGGTGGTGGTGGTGGTGGGGGGTGGGGGTGTTGGGGAGAGGGGGAGGCTGAGTGTGGGTGGGATGCTTTTTCATGATCCTTTGGATGTTTGGAGTTTATAATTTAATCCTTTAAATCCTAGTGTCTTATTCTCATGAGGAAATGTTCTGCATGATCCTTTCCAATTGCCGAAGGTTTTGCATAAGAACTCCAGAATATCATTACGCTGTAATATTTCCAGCATTCATGCTCCAAACATTTGCCCTCTGTCGCACCTTTGTTCAGTCTTAGTTCCTTATGAAGCTCATGTTCTACAGAACATCTGATGATTTTATACAGCCCCTAAAGTCCTCGTACTTTGTCTCACCAAATGTAATTGCACTTATTTCTATCATATAATAAACTTTCTTGCTATCTAAGAATGGTGCCTCCTCTATTGATACTTTATGGTGGTTAATCACTCACCACTATATGGGACAGAGTCAAAGTGAAGACAAGGGAGGATTGGTCGCAGCAAACTATTGTATACAACTATTACCACATACTGGTAGAGACGACAATTCCAACAAGGTACCAAAAGAAGTCATCCAAAAAATACCACAACCTCATTCAAATTTTAAACTCAAGATAACCCAAAACAAGTCCATGTGCAACAAAAACAGAAATTGTTGGAGAAACTCAGCAGGATTGGCAGCACCTGTGGAGAAAAAGTAGAGTTTAAGTTTTGAGGCCAGTGACCCTTCCTCAGAATTTCAGTTCCACCTCAATTTCCCAGCAATTTCTGCTTGAGTTTATAACTTACAGCATCTGCAGTTCTTCATTCTTTTTGTTGTTAAGTCCACTGCAATCTGAGTTTATAATTTAATCCTTTAAATCCTAGTGTCTTATTCTCATGAGGAAATGTTCTGCATGATCCTTTCCAATTGCCGAAGGTTTTGCATAAGAACTCCAGAATATCATTACGCTGTAATATTTCCAGCATTCATGCTCCAAACATTTGCCCTCTGTCGCACCTTTGTTCAGTCTTAGTTCCTTATGAAGCTCATGTTCTACAGAACATCTGATGATTTTATCTATACTTTCCCCTAGATTTCTCTCTGCACTTACTCAGATTTGATCCATGTTTGCTGTGACCACAAAACAAGGTACTAACACTACCTGATCACTGCTCCACAAATCAGCTGGTGAAATGTTATCTGCCTTTTGTAGAGGTTGAGCATGGATCCCCTTCACCAGTTCAAATCATGGGAATGAGTGTTTGACAACAAAGTCTTCTGCAGTTCAACAAAACTCCTGTACAGAGTAGTTATCATCCCTATATGCTTGTGCTGCGGTGGTACTTAGACTGTGTACCAGTAGAACATGAGAGTGCTGGAAAGATTCCACCAGCAACGTCTCACCCCACCCCCACCTGCAAATTCTCTGGATTTAGGGGTAGAACTAATGATAGTATCCTTCTCAAAGCCCATTCCACAAGCATTCAGGTAAACCTGCCATGAAACTTTCACAAGCTAAATGCTGTTAGCCAGATTTATTTTAAATGTTGGGGTTTCTTATCCTCCCACCTGAGGAGGTGACAGGGAACATAGTTCCTTGAAAGTGGAGTCGCAGGTAGATAGGATAGTGAAGAAGGCATTTGGTATGCTTTCCTTTACTGGTCTGAGTACTGAATATAGGAGTTGGGAGGTCATGTTGTGGCTGTACAGGACATTGTTTAGGTCACTTTTGGAATATTGCATGCAATTCTGGTCTCCCTCCGAAAGGAAGGATGTTATGAAACTTGAAAGGGTTCAGAAAAGATTTATGAGGATGTTGCCAGGGTTGAAGAGTTTGAACTACAGGGAGAGACTGGATATGCTGGGGCTGTTTTCCCTGGAGCATCGGAAGCTGAGGGATAACCTCATTAAGGTTTATAAAATCATGAGGGGCATGGATACAGTAAATAAACAAGGTCTTTTCTGTGGGGTGAGGGAGTGCAGAACTAGAGTGCAGAACTAGAAACTGAACATCCAGACAATCAGATTGGGTGGGCTTTACCTCTTGAATGGAGTAGAGTGGTGAAATGGGGGTGGGATGAGGTATTTCAGTTCCCATTATTTGGCCACTAGCGAACCTCAGTGGGCCCAACTCTATTCAGGCTGCTTGACCCCTCTGCCCATAGCCATAAAATGTTTGACATGCCAGGTTTAGGGTGAGAGAGGAAAAATTTAAAAGGGACCTAATGGGCAACTGCGTCATGCAGATGGTGGTGCATGTATGGAATGCGCTGCCAGAGGAAGTGTTGGAGGCTGGTACATTACAACATTTAAAAGATATCTGGATGGGTATATGAAGAGGAAGGGTTTGGAGGGATAATGACCAAGTGCTGGCAAATGGGACTAGATTAGGTATGGATATCTGGTCAGTTTGAACAAGTTGGACTGAAGGGTCTGTTTCCAAGTTGTACATCTGTGTGACTCTATACCCCTGCCAACACTGTGCAGCTATTCAACCTTTGGTGGGGTGTTAATTGGCAAAGAGTGAGATATGAACTACTATGTAAGGGACCTGAATTGGCTCGAAACTCCAGATTTCCAGCAGCGCCCACTTTGAGTAGTGGCAATTGCTGCTACTACAGCCACTCCCCAAAGAAGACAGGGTAATGGAGGAGGGGTTGAAGGGAAGTTCAGGATATTGGTAGGGCCTGCCTGACAGGACCTGGTAAAAGGAGTGAGAGAGTGAGGGAGAGTCTGAGAGGCCAGTGCCTCTGGAAGAATTAGAGAGATGTGATTTTGGGATGGATACTTCTGCTGTTTGTAAATTAAACAATCTTCCCTGTCTCCCTCCAGCTATAGATATCCTACCCCATACCTGACTCCTCTCGGAGTGACTGTTTCTAGGATACTACAGTCTAGCATATGGCCCCTGACTATGCTCCCTACATTTAGCAGTAATGGGAAAGTGACAAGATCAAGTAAGCTCTATAGTGCCTCAAAATCAGTAGCAGAGAGAATCTATCAGAAGATATTGCAAACGGTAATTCTTGTGACTGGCTCACAAGATCTGCTCACAAAACTGAACATCCAGACAATCAGATTGGGTAGGCCTTACCTCTTGAATGGAGTAGAGTGGTGAAATGGGGGTGGGATGAGGTATTTCAGTTGCCATTATTTGGCCACTAGCGAGCCTCAGTGGGCCCAACTCTATTCAGGCTGCTTGACCCCTCTGCCCACTGCCATAAAATGTTTGACATGCCAGGTGAGGGCATACCCTCTCCCATCTCCAAACCTGCTGGCAGGGCACCATAAAATTCTATTCTGCATCCAAATAATCAAAAACCACCTTCCCAACCGACTCATATCTTAACTCTCAAATGGCCAATGTTTCAGGGAAGCACAATTTAAACACTTCAAAGGCATTCTGAAAATCGCCGAGAATGTAGCAAAGTGACCGTTTTACCTACTTGCTATCATTAAGAATGACGAATAATTGTCCATCAAGCTACATCACATGTCTGAGTCACAATACAAAACAACCTTGATTATCCAAGTGAGACAGGCGGGGAGTATTTTGTTCAGATAACTGATTGTTCGGATAACCTGAAATTCAAATAATTGATGTTCGGATAACCGAGGTTGTTCTGTATTTAAATGGTGAGGCAGAATGGAGAAGGGAGAAACAGAATCAGATCTTGCACTCCAGATCCACTATCACATCGGATGTCCTGCATCATGTGCTCAAAGAGCTGTAGGTTGGGAATTGACTTGTTCAGTCCCATGTAGATCTATGCCAGAAACTCATGCCTCTCAGTGGACACAGTCCATGAATTAAGGAGGAACTGACATCAACATCTCAATGCCATTACAAAACAACTCCAAGTGCAAAAATTATTTAATACTAACATTCAGCCAAACTCAATACACCACTTAGCAACTTATAATATATAATTAAATTTCTGTAATGTTAAGCCACTCAACACAGATCATCTGTTTCACATTTAAGATGTTAAAGAATAGAATTATGAATGCTTATGGATTTTAGTCTTTCTTTAACAAAGGTATGTTACCCTGCCTGTCATCTATTCCATTTGTTTCCTTACAGTAGGAATGGACATAAAAAAGAGCAAGGGCAAATGGCTTTCATCTGAAATGTTGTTAGGGTCACCTTCACTGTGCTCAATTTCAGGTTTATTAACCAGCTATAACTTCATCTCGCCAGGGAATCCTGGTTAGTTCAAGCAGCTCTGTGCTGAGTTGTGTATCTCAGAATCTTATCACTGCTTAAATCATTTGAACCCTAACCTGCAACAAAAGGCAATGCTTTGTTAGTAGTGAAAGCATTGAAGCAGCTTCTAACGAAAAACAAAATTCAAGCAATTCGGCTCTGGTTGTGGCCCAAGGGAACTCTAAAGTAATAGCCAGTCACAAGAATTACCGTTTGCAATATCTTCTGATAGATTCTCTCTGCTACTGATTTGAGGCACTATGGAGCTTACTTGATCTTGTCACTTTCCCATTACTGCTAAATGTAGGGGGCATAGTCAGGGGCCATATGCTAGACTGTAGTATCCTAGAAACAGTCACTCTGAGAGGAGTCAGGTATGGGGTAGGATATCTATAGCTGGAGGGTGACAGGAAAGATTGTTTAATTTACAAACAGCAGACAGACAGTCTTTGGCAAATTCCATGAAACTTCAACAATGTAAGCAAATTTTCAATGGCCTTGCTATTCAAGCAAGATAGAAAGCTGGACTAGTTCTGAGGAACACTAGGCTCAAAACATTACTGTGTTTTCTCTGCACAGATACTGCCAGACAGGCTGAGCTCGTCCAGCAATTTCTATTTTTGTTTCACACTTCCAACATCTAAAGTTCTTTGTTTTACATGAGAAAGCAGGACTAGTTTTGGTTTTCACAATAAGATAGCTACAAAATTGAATACTCCCTCCAAGCAAAAGAATTTAACAAGAATCAAGGAGGTGAATGTCCAGTACTCCATGCCAGAGAAATTTTACAATCATAAGAAATAACAGCACTGAAATCAAACAATGGCTCCATTGTGGTTATATGCAGGTGCCACAAGAACAATCGGTTACATTTATCTCGCACTTCATTATCATCAGGACATTACACTGTGTTTCACAGCTACTTGTGGAATATTTCCCACTGTATTGTGGGTAAAAATGGTAACCAGGTTACAGGCAGGCCTGCAATGTGAATTTACAGCCTTCTGCCTTGGAGGCAATAGGAGGACCACGCCAGAAGGAAAAATTGGTGAAACTTGCAAACGAGATGTACTTGTCCTGTTCATTTCAAAATAGAGACAAAGGAGATCACAAACTAAGATGATTACAAATGGATTTTGCACCATGAGTCTGTTTAATTTATTTGGCAGCAATCTTTCACGTTTAAACTGCCAACTTGTTTCAGATCACCCTGGCTTCTTGACATTTGAGAATTTTTTTTAATGCAGCCCCACCTTGCCTCCTGTAACCCATAGATTCTCTCTCGAATACTTGCTGAAAGGATAGAATTAGAAATACAGAAACAAAACCCATAATCTGAATACTATTCATGTCAAAAAGCCTGTGATGTGGAGTTACCACTAGGAATCCTTTGTATAAAGATATCTTTCTGGATTGCAATGGCTAATTCGTTGATGGATGTGGGTATTATATTTCAGAAAACCAATTAAGAGGACAGAACTGAAACATAATTGTTACACAATTATAATCTTTTATGTACAGAAACAATCACCACAGTTGTACCTTTTCTGATGAAGGGCTTCTGTTCAAACATTGATTCTCCTGCTCTTCAGGCGCTGCCTAACTGGTTGTGCTTTTCCAGCACCACACTCTTCAACCCTTCCAAAATGCCAACAACCATAGATACAGTCTGTTCCAAAGTTTAAGTAACTTTTAACTTTCTTCTTCCTTTCTACCTTCTTAAGATTTTGTACCTTGGTACTTGGACCTAAGGTGGCACCATGTATTGCAACACTGTACACTTTTCACTGTACTCCTGTACTTTTATACTTGTACATGTGACAATTAGATCTAAGTAAATAATGCCCATTACCAGAACATAATTAAATACTGAATTAAGATATCCTTAACATGAGCATTATTGGTGACATTTTTTGTTAAACCCTAAATATCCTTGAGAAAAGGGTGGTGAAATGCAGCAGTCCTTGCCATGTAAGTGCACCAGTGTTACTGTTAGATAGAGAATTCTGGGATTTATAGCCAGCAACAGTGAAGGAGTTATACTGCATTTGCCTGTCAGGCTGGCGTGTGTCAGGGTAGTGTGTGCCTTGAGGGAACTGAAGCTGGACTCAGTCAGCAAATTGACAGCATTACATCACATGACTTACTTCTGCCTATACTAAAGCAGTATTTTGTGATGCCAGACCAATCAAGGTATCCACTACATTCTCTAAAAAAAAATCTTCCATGAAAATACATTCTATATGAAAACAAGGACATCAAATGTAAGGATTGCAAACATTTCAGAATGGAAGGCTTTCCACGCTTTTCTACTCCAGCGTCAACATCATCAAGTATTTCTAGCTTAATTATAGATTAAATGGCATGTGTGATAAAGGTTTCTCAATTTCATAGACAGTGGTTGTAAATTTAAAACATATCCGCAATTGTATCTTCTTGGTTTATGCATATGCATTAGGTTCAGAGCACAGAAGATGGCTACAATTTTGCAATCAGGGCAAAGATTAGTTCACATCTTCAATCTGATGTTTATTTGCTGGAAAGCCAGAAATGTCAACTTCTGGTGCACAATTATTTAGAAAGCCCATGTTCCTCCACAATAGTTTCAGTGACAACACCTTTTACAAAAAAATGAGTTCATTTATTTCAAGAGCTGCTCACAAGCAATGCCATGTGAGATCCATACTCATGGCAAGGGCTTTAATATCACATACTGCAGAAGGTAGGACTGCGTTCAGATGGCATTGTTTCTCTTGAGTGCCAAAACATGTAAACGCTTTTAAGCAAGCAGAAGTTTAGTTCAATATGTTTTGGCCTGAAAGTCAAATATTAATGCTTATAAATGTTCCTGCCCCAGGTCAAAAGCACTTAGGATTCAACAACTGGCTTATTTTCTATTTTGTTTTTAATTTTTTTTATCTGTTTAAAAAAAAGGGAATGCTTGGTGTGCACAGGCATACTATTTTTAATGTTTTACTAGTAACTCATTTCTCATGATTAAACTTTATTTATTTTGCATATATTAGGAATTAGAGGGCCTCCAGATTGGCCAAGTTCAGTGTCTTAAACAGTATCACTGGTTTAGGAAGAGATTAGCATATCTTGGTAAAGGAGTTGAATCTTAAGCTATGATGGACAACTGCAAAATCATTAAGCAGCTGAATACCACTTAAATACCCATTTGCATTCCTTAAGCAGGCTGCATGGGATCTTGATGGACAGATTTATCCTAATAGTAACCAGCTGACTGGGAGTTAGTCGTTTGAGCAACTGAAAGGCTTGCTCTCAAATTTTACTGTTTACTTGGGGCTGCAGATTGGAAGAAGTCTTTAGACACTCATGAGGATACTTTCTGACCATCTTAAGACTTCAAAATACTTTGTCAAGCTTTATTCTCGATACTATTGGAGGACTTAACTTTAAGATAATAAATATCATGCTCCTTTATCTTCTTGGACATTTGGGAGAAGTTTTCAGCAGAAAAGATATGCAAACTTCGAAGATGTCAAAGTAAGGTGGATTGGCCATGCTAAATTACCCATGTTGTTCAGGCATGTGTAAGTTAGGAGCATTAGCTATGGGAAATGCAGGGTTAAAGGGATAAAGGTAGGGGGATGGGTCTGGGTGGAATGCTGCTTGGAGGGTCATTGTGGGATCGTTGGGCCAAATGGCCTATTTCCACACTGTATGGATTCTAAAAGGAGTAACTGGTCATTTGGATCTTATGGGAAGCAATCACAGCACCACATGCTCGTGAGACAGAAACAGACAGCATGATGGACCACTACAATGTCATCCCCTTTCCTCTTCATCTCTTCTACCACGACTTCCAGCTCCACGTTACAGAACCTGTGCACTTCCACATTTAATCTCGGCAGCCATGTATCAACCAGTCCACGTCACACCTTTGATGGAAGTGAGTGACTGCAATCCACTGCTATACAAAAATTCATGTAATTAGTGTTAGTTAAATCTGGAGGTGTTTTTGTTTCAGCAGAAAGACCTCCAATTTAAGACTTGATGAAGAGGAATTTCTTCTCTCAGAGGGTAGTGAGTCTTTGCAACTCTCTACTACAGTTAAGTTCTTGGAAAGATAGAAGAAAAACAAAGGACTGCTTTATGGAGATAAATAAGAGAGATAAATACAATGGGTAAAAGATACAAATTATATTAAGTATTGCACAGAAGAAACACAAAACGGAAACAGGTCATTTGCCAGATCCATCAACACTATTATTTCTCTGCTCTGTGAACAACTGGTCTTAATTTAATCTAGGTACCATGTTTCTATATTCTGCATCATTTTACTTTCAGCGACCAATCCAATTTAACCATGAATATTGACATTGTTTCATCTGGACTAGCAAGCCTGCAAGTGAATTTCATAGCCTTACAACTAAGAGTATGACAAGGATTCTACTGCATCAGAACTTGCTTCCAAGCAGTTTACCTATTTATGTCTTCCCTGTCCACTACTTTCATAATCTTGCAAACTTTTGATGTATCATCCTATATTCTGGACTGTTCTCCTAAGAAAAGGGCCTTCAAACCTTTCTACATATTTGTATTTATTCGTACCAATCATCAGCTTTTCACTCCCCTCTGCTGTCTCAATTATTGTTCCTATAATTATGGAATATAATACTGCACTCAATACTCTGTTTTCTCATTAAGGAATTATATATGTTCATCATTACCTCTTCGCTTTTATTTTCCATACCTCATTAGGTAGAAATACATTCGTTTTTTTACTGGCCTTATAAACTCGATGAACTGTCTTTAAGAGCCCTGTAGCCTGGCCATGCAAACCTTTCTGATCTGTCTGCATCATTTCAAAGCATAATTGGTATGTTCTATGAAATAAAATGTTTCACTTCATAATTACTACCATTGAATTCCATTAATCTGTTAGACTGTAACCCACTAACCTTCCTATCTTTGCAATATACAAAGCAAAGGAGTGTTTGAAATAGTCATAGAGATGTACAGTATGGAAACAAACTCTTTGGTCCAATTCGTCTATGCCGACGAATTAAGCTAGTCCCATTTGCCAGCACATAGCCCATGTCCCTCTAAACCCTTCCCATTCATATACCCATCCATGCCTTTTAAACTCTAATTGTACCAGCCTCCACCACTTCCTCTGGCAGCTCATTCCATACACACATCACCCTCTGCATGAAAAAGTTGTCCCTTAGGTTGCTTTTAAATCTTTCCCTTCTCACCCTAAACCTATGCCCTCCAGTTCTGGACTCCCCAACCCAGGGAAAAGACTTTGTCTATTTACCCTATCCATGCCTCTCATGATTTTATAAACCTCGATAAGATCACTCCTCAGCCTCTGACACTCCAGGGAAAACAGCTCCAGCCTATTCAGCCTCTCCCTATAGCTCAATTCTCCAACACTGGCAACATCCTTGTAAATCTTATCTGAAACCTTTCTAGTTTCACAACATCCTTCCTATAGGAGGGAGACCAGAATTGCACACAATATTCCACAAGAGGGCTAGCCGAGATCCTGTACAGCCCCAACATGACCTCCCAACTCCTATACTCAATGTTCTGACCAATAAAGGAAAGCATACCAAATGCCGCCTTCACTATCTTATCTACCTGCGACTCTCCTTTCAAGGAACTATGAACCTGCACTCCAAGATCTCTTTGTTCAGCAATAGTGCCCAGGACCTTACCATTAAGTATATAAGTCCTGCCCTGATTTGCCTTTCCAAAGTGCAGCACCTCACATTTATCTAAATTAAACTCCATCTGCCACTCCTCGGCCCATTCACCCATCTAATCAAGATCCTGTTGCAATCTGAGGTAATCTTCATCGCTGTCTACTAAACCTCCAATTTTGTTGCCATCTGAAAACATACTAACTATAGCTCCTATGTTCACATCCCAATCATTTATATAAATCCTAATCATTTATATAGCAGTGGACCTAGCACCAATCCTTGTGGCACACCACTGGTCACAGGTCTCCAGTCTGGAAGGCAACCCTCCAACCAACACCTTCTGTCTTCTACCTTCAAGCCAGTTCTGCATTCAAATGGCTAGTTCTTCCTGTATTCCATGTGATCTAACCTTGCTAACCAGTCTCCCATGAGGAACCTTGTTGAATGCCTTACTGAAGTCCATGTAGATGAAGACCATAGAAATCTGAATTAAGAACAAAAAAATGTTAGAAATAGCAGGTCAAGCAATATTTGGGCAGAGAGGAGCCATGTTAATGTTTCAGGTTAATGATCTTTCAAGAAGCTGCTTTTGAACTTGAAAGAATTCGAAAGAATACCTCACTCTGGTACCAGCTGCAAATTTTGATTACAGACTCTTTAATCTCTACTCAAGTCATTAACATACAGTGAATGCATATTGTGAAACATGACTAGCCACTTCCAGTTACTCTGGAATGCGAGTTATGACTGCTGCTAGGTTTTCCAATTTACCCACTCTCAGCACTTCAAAAGCTCAGAAGTCCAGGATAATTTAAAAATATATATCTTTGAAGGATTGAAGGGACTCCATCATTTTTCCCCAGGCATTACAGGAAAGCAATAGTGGTGTTATAATACATTGCAGGTGGATCTCTCATGAAACACCTCATGGTAAATTACAGCATGCATTCACAGTCTCAAGTGACTAAGACTCCGACAAAAGAGAGATTCCAGGTCCTGGCCTTGCTCTGCATCAGTGCCACATACAGAATGCAACTGTCAAATGTAGATGAGCTAATTAGCCCAAGAGGGATTCAGAGACTAATGAGCAGTGTCAAGAATGGTCCAGAGTCTGGACATTGAGCTCGTGGGCCATTTGAAAAGGCAGACAGTAGCCATGGTTGGACCTGCCACTTGCTGTAGAAATGTCTGCACAGGAAGCCTATCAGGACCATGCCAGCTTTGGACATGTAGACAAGTAAGGATGGTCCCCAGATCATCCTCACCAAGGTCATGGCTGAGAGACAGGTGACTTTGTTCCTAGCCTGCATCTGAAAACCATATCTCCCCTCCCCCAGGGGACCACAAGAGATAGCTGGGGGTTAGCAGTAACTGTATCAGTAGATCAACTTCAATTTCATACCACAAGTATTTCAATAGCTTTACAGAATCTGGGACACTGGAGTAACAGCTCTCTAACTGCATACAGATAAACACAAGCAAAGCCAGCAGACTGGGCATCCATTGTGCTTCAGCCGCATCAAGGAAACATTAGCCATCAACATGTGGGGTAGAAATGTGAAGAGAACACTTTCAACAGCTCATGGTTAATGTCATTCTGTGAGAATTGAGGAAGCCAGTTTACTTATGTTTCATTGTCTCTGCATCCAGTAGAGGTGCGTTCACAATGCCTGGGAGATGGCACGCACAGGAACCATAGTGTCTGGGAGGAGACAGCACTGGAGATCACGTGCATCCTATCACATTACCCCATCAGTGATGGTGAGCCTCGAAGCCAAGAAGGGAAGGCTCATCTGACAGCCCCACCCTCAGATGAAGGGCTTGAATTATACCCCCCACCACATGTGCACAATTGCTATGCACTGATGAATTATCCAAGTTTTCATTAACGCCTTCATCATCTTATCCCTCCTACATTGTCTGCAGCCAGAAAACCATACAGTGATGCAACATAGATGGCAGTGGCCTCCTCTAGTGGGGGTGGGGATGGGAGTGGGGATGCCAGGGCATTACCGGAAAACAGGAGGTGGCTGAGGCAAGGTTGGCTGTGGGCAATCTGTTTCAGACGACCAAGGGTAGACACAGTCATCCAGTGCTGGTTAGAGATAGAAATAAGAAAATTGTATTTTCAAAGATCTGCAAGGCTGTACAGTTCCAGAGGCAGACAATGGAGGAGCGCATTTGATCCGTGAAGGCTTAGGAATTTGAAAGGATGAGCTCTTCCACTGAGAGAGGGGGATCCATCCTGGAAAGCTATTTGCAGTAGCTCTGAGTGGGTGCAAGTTATGTACTGAAAGAGAATTTTCCGGAACCTGGAATTCTCAATGTCACTGAGGAGACAGACATGCTTGGATGCCAGTTAAATTCCAGCCTGTATCCTCATGAAGAACTAAACAGCACCATGACAGGGCTGACACTGTCTCAGAGTTTAAGGAGGGGGCCACATCTCATGGGACAGGCCCCATCCCTCACTTTCTCTGCCCAGAGACTGCCCCTGCAATGAGGTGGCACAGGAGCCTGGCCAGGATACCTTACAAACATCTCCAAGTTGTGGACAGAAGCAAAGGTCATGTCAGCTGACTAAGTAGAATGGTACAGGCTGCCTCCATTACATCCAAAGCTATTCAGGAAGAGGCATTATGAAGAAGCAGTTGTGACACATACCTTCAGCTGTATTTGATGGGTCACCATGGGTGAATTTATGTTTCTTATCATCTTTGATTGATTTTTATTACAATAGCATATTTTGATAACATTGTTCCATCTTCTGGGTGTGAATGGACTGTAAACAAGACTGGGCAAAAGTGAGGACTGCAGATGTTGGAGATCAGAGTCTAGATTAGAGTGGTGCTGGAAAAGCACAGCAGGTCAGGCAGCATCTGAGGAGCAGGAAAATTGATGAGCTCCCCTCCCCCCTCCCATTTATCTCTCCACCCTGGAGGGTCCCAGCCTCATTCCTGACCAAAATGTCAATTTTCCAGCACCACTCTAATTTTGACTGTAAACAAGGCTGGGCAGGCAGAGACAAGGCCTGGGTGGTGCTTTGTTCCAGGTGCCTGATCTGTGGTGGAGGGTGATGCTGGGGTGGTTTCTCCATACTTTATGTCTTTGGGTGACAAAGGCATTATCCAGATGTATGTGCTTGATGAGTAATTTAGCTACTGGATTGATCATGGTTACCAATCAAATGCATTAGAACTATCAATTGCCAAGAAGGCTGTGATTATATCTGAATGTGTAGTTCCTCAGAAGCATCCTTTTCTCCTCCTTTTGCTTTTGGTCACTCATCGCTGCCTCCTCCTCCTCCTCCTCCTCCTCCTCTGCTAAGGCACAGTGGTGTATCAGTGCCTCTTCATCCTCTTGGCAATGATCATGTTGTGGGGTGCTCAGCAATGTGAGACATTCCACTTGACTCATATTGGAGCACACCATCCAAACATTCAAGACAGCTCAAGCCTATCTTTCAAATGATAATGGTCTGTTTGATTCAGGTTCTGGTTAATAGATGGCTCTGTTTGCAACACCTCTCTATTTCCATGACTACATACTGGATTAGGAGTCAGGAATCACCTCTTCCAGGGATAACTATTATCCAGCAGATTGTCACTCATGGATTCTCGTTGTTGGTCTGAAAAGGTACTGCACCTATGCACCTGGAAGCACAAAGAAATCCTAACAGCTGCCTGAGACTATACTTACAAAATGGATTTCCTGTGCTGACAAACCAGCTGGACAGTCAGTATGTGGAACACCTAAATTAGCAGCAGTAATAGGCCAGTTTGCCCCTCGAACCTACTCTGCTATTCAATAAGGTCATGGTTGATCTGCTTACTCCATGTTTCTGCATACCCTGATAACCTTACCCACGCTTGCTTACCAAAAATCAATCTACCTCTGCCTTCAAAACATTCAGAAGGTCTGCTTCCAGAACCTTCTCAGAAACACAGTTTCAAAGATTCACAATCCTCTTAGAGAAAAAAAAAGGCTCCATCATCTGTCTGGTTTGGGTGTACCAGACCTTTGTAAAACGTGGTCCCTGATTCTCAATTCTCCTGCAAGGTGAAACATCCCTCCTGCATCCGTGCTGCTAAGCCCCCTCATCTGGTTGGAAGGTCTGTTATTTCCATGAAGGCAACAAGTAGCAATCAATGATGCTTGAATCAAAGGGAATCTATTGATGGCAGCAAATCTCAATGCCCTCTAGGCTTGTGTTGGCCCTTTAGTCAAAAATATATGTATCGTCCTGCCCTTCAGAAAAGGTCATCCAGACAGTACCTGTCATTCTGATGACCTCTGTCTGGGTGACATCATCCAGGTCCATGGCCGATTCTGGGATGCATAAAAGTTCATGCCATAGTGATCTTGATGGTTGCATATAGAAATCTGCCACTGGGATTACCAAGCATCAAGCCATTGGGATTGCAAAGTATTGAGTCACTGGGATTACAAAGTATCAAGCGATTATGGGCAAGAGATCAATTATCCAAGGCCACCTGCCTGGATAGGTAGAAATCCCTCCAGTGCTAATAAAGTCCAAGAAGCAACTGTTTTTGGGAGATAAAGTTTCTGTCTTGGGGAGCGTCATCTTCTCTTTGCAATCGCTCACTGTGGTCCTCTAACATCTCCTTGACCAGACTGAGATGTCTGAGGGATAGAATGCACGATGGACCACATCAATTATGCCAGAGAAAGATTGGGCATAGTGGTGACATAATGGATAAAACATCAGTGAACCATTAGCCTCGGCCATCAAGGGAATCAAGTGAAATGGGAGCAGTCAGGAATATGGACTTAAAGCCACAATCAATAATATTATGGATCAGACCAGACCCCCTCAAAAGATTTTAAGAAGACAGCCGAAACCCTAGCCTTTTCTTATTTTACAGGTAGATATGAAGTGCCATGTTCCAGGTGTGATGTGACTAGTCATTCTGGTATAACATGCGTTTTGTTAACACAAATTGGCTATAACATGATTGATGAATTGTAGAAACTGTGTGGATAAAGCAAACTTTCTACTGAATGGGTATAGCTATTTTCTATAGCGATCATGTACAATGCAATTGTCTATAGCAGTTTTCCATAGCATGATTTTCAATAGTACTGAGTTGCAGAGGAATGCAAGTGTCACACTATAGCAGAATGACCTTTCCTTGACATTCAGCAAAACACAAATTTATTTAAACACTATAGTTAAAGTACAAACAAACAAAAGAAAGAGGAACTTAGAATAACATAACTATTGGAAAACATAACTGAATAATAGGTTTGGTACCGATTACTAATTAACTGTTCCAATATAGTAAGATCCCATAAACACACCCCTTGGCAAAAAGGTAAATTCAGACACAGATTCTTATGGACAGTTCCCCAATCCAGGATGAAGAAACATCAAGAGAAAATTCAGAAACTGTCACAACCAAGAGACATTCACAAAAGCTTTCAACTCTTTTGAGACCCAAAATACCTTCTGACGTTACCGAAAAAAACCAAAACCTAGAAATCTGGTTCTATGAGAGCTGGCCACATCTGTTCCTGCTGCTTCCATTGTTTCAGCTTAAAAAAAACCTGAAAGCCTCACAAGTTGTTTACTTAAGTAGTCTTAAAGTAGCCAGTTCGATACCTCTGCCTTACAACCTCCTAAAAAAAAGGGGGTAAAATAACCTTTTAAAGTGACAGCATGGCCACAGTAAGCCATGATGTTATGGAATAGCAATGCAGCATCACTGGGTCAAATGGCCTACTCCAGCTTCATATTTCCAGTGATCAATCAAACCATGAGTCTTATAGTTGGGAATACAGAAAAGTAAATATATTTCAGGTATATCGGGAAATCTAAAATTGTCCAGCTTGAATTGCATATAGCACAACACTCAGGAGTGAAGAAAATTGCATGGCGCAACCTTTTACTGTAAGCTCCACAAGTATCAAAGATTTAGAAACATCAATCATTCAGGGAGTTTTCACACCACTATGAATTCAAGTTGCTGTCATTTTTTCAAGAAGGAACAATTTCTAGTTGGCTGCTTTCAGCTTCTGATTACCTTAGACTCTGTCTACGAGCAAATGATCTTCAACTGTATTCAGGAAGGCAGAGCAATTAGACCTTGAAGACTTAACAAGGACACAAAGTTACACACAACTTTAGCAATCAATATGTTCTCTCTGACATGGCCTGTTCCTTGCCTCAAAGATCTGTACCATATAGTATACCATAAGCAATGTTATAAGAGATGTGTTGCTGATGTTATCTATTGATAATAAAACAGCTGCAAATTTTAAAACCTACTGGAATGTTTTATATGCTGTGAACCCCCTTCAATATAATATAAATAATATATATATTTATATATACTGGCTGTTACCGTGTTCTGCAAGCACATCACATCACAGCAAAATGCTTTGAATGACACAACAGGAGGCCATTTCTTTCAAATTATAAAAGCAAAAATCAGTAGCTAAAAATGTTGGACATGGTTCAGAATCAATCTTGCCTGACGTCTTGCTGTCTTGCCTGCTCAGGCTTCTGCAGCGTGACATTTAAAGTAAATCCGCGACGGACAGGTCACGGACTAGAGAAAAAAACGCTATCAGCTTAGGTCACACATGCCAATCATCCGCTGTAAAAAGAAGGCTTGTTACAATGAGCAATTTGTAATTATTTGATTGACAATAAATGTATAATTAAAAGAACAATAATCTGTCTCCTGACAGGAAATCAACAAGAGTACTACTTGGGGTGTCAATTCTGATTGGAAGTAATTCGGAGATTTGATTAAGTGAAGCTTGATCATATGGTTGTGATTTTTAAATATCATTCCATTTATCTTGTAAATGTTGGGTCGCCAGTAGTTGATTGTATATGTTCTGAACAAACATTTAGAAATACCTTTATTCACAGGGAGGGTCTGTAGGTAGGGACTGTCTTTCAAGATTCTCGGAAATTTGCTGAGTACCTTTCGGACGGTTCCATGCCATCACTCTGAAGTGAGGCTTTCTAACACAACTCATTCCCTCTCCTCATTGAGAGCTGAACTCTCTTCGACACAATTTTTCTCGACCATCCAGAGGAATTAGATTCTCTGACACCCTGTCACTGATGAGTTTGTGAGTTCTGTGACCCCTTTCCCCACGATGGGTCTGTCAGTTCGAAGACCTCTCTCCCCTCCAACGGGTTTGTGAGGTCTGTGACCCACCTCCCCACATACTGACGGGTTTGTGAGTTCTGTGACCCCTCTTTCCCACGATGGGTCTGTGGGTTCTGTGACTCCTCTTTCCTACGATGGGTCTGTGACCCACCTCCCCACATACTGACGGGTTTGTGAGTTCTGTGACCCCTCTTTCCCACGATGGGTCTGTGGGTTCTGTGACTCCTCTTTCCTACGATGGGTCTGTGACCCACTTCCCCACATACTGACGGGTTCTGTGATCCCAAGCCCAAGACGTATTTGAACTCTGTGACCTCCTTTTCCTGAAGAGCTGACCGAGTTCTGTGAACCCCCTAACCACAACTCTTCCCCCGCACACCTACAAGGAAAGGGTCTGCGAGCTTTGTGATGACCTACCAAACATTTCAGGCGTAAGTGAAGACTGCAGACGCTGGAAATGAGAGTCGAGAGTGTGGTGCTGGAAAAGCTGAGCAGGTCAGGCAGCATCCGAGGAGCAGGACAATCCTGCTCCTCGGATGCTGCCTGATCTGTAGTACTTTTCCAGCACCACACTACAAAACATTTTAGCCTATGATTTCCTCTTCTTAGCTCCATTCATCCCTTCCGTTAGAGTTCAGCTCTGTGATTTCCCTGCCCAAATGAAAGCTCAGCTCTATGAATGCCCAGTTCAATGAGAGCTCAGCCCAGTGATTCCTGTTGTTCAATGAAAATTCAGAGGTGTGATTTCCCTATCCAATGAGAATTCATCTGTGATCCCCCTGTCCAATGAGAATTCGGCTGTATGATTTCCCCCTGTCTAATGTGGGATTCGTCTTGTGATTCCCTCTACCCATTGGGAACTTAATTTTATATCCTTAAAGCTTTGAAGTTCCTGGATTGGGGACAAGAAATAATCTCAAACAGAACCATGGAATGCTGGAAACTACAGTGTGTCAAGCAGTATTTGTAAATCTAGAAGTTGGTTGGCCAGACACACACTTTTCGGCCACAGTAACTGGAAGGCTTGGTGTTCAAAAATTATTTCATCCTCCACTTAAAAACTGACAGAGAGAAAAATAATTATTTTAAATAGTAAAGAATTCCAGCAATATTTTGTAAGCACTTCATCCCCAAAATCATTCCCAGATAGTAAAAGGAAAATGACTAGAAGGAAGTTATAATGGTGACTGTGATATCCAAATTGCCAACACCTCTTACTGTTAACAGTGCTTGTATAAGCTTCATTGCAGACTAATATGGTGACAGAAACCTGTCCTAATTCCTTGTCTCTTGACCTCCCTGACCATCTGCCAAAAAATTGCATCCTCACATTGATCAACTGCACTATCCATGAGCTTGACATCATACTTTTTGCCTAGCTTCTGACTGAAGAGGTAGATCCTCAATTCCAGTTTTAAAGTCAAATTGCATGATTTAACCATTTAAGTCATTGTGTTATTCAAACAATCTGTGCGGTATGCTTTGCAAACATTCTCTGTTTGAAACCGAACACTCCAGATATCATCTGACCAAGCTCCATACAACAGAAACTATATATTTCCTCCATTTTATTCCCTTGAGGTAATGGTTGATGTTCTCCTAGCCTTCAGATTTTGTTTTTAAACTTCAGCCCTATTGTTTCGGGACTCGTGTTGTGAAAGGACAGGCTGGGTTTGTCATTAGCAGGCTGGATTGAATTTAGCATGGGTAAGGAAGGACTTGCCTGTTACTATCGAAGAACATGTACATGACTTTTGCACTTACACGTGGGACTGGGACTTTAATCTGAGCACTAGGTTATGGTTCGGAGGAGAAAACAGGAAGAAGGGGAGAAACTGTAAATTTAAATTTGTATTTCAAGGTGGAGAGCTGAACTGGAAGCTGATGCAGTCAGAGAATCGAAGAGGTTTGTGGCACGAGAGAAGATCATCTGGCATGTAACAGGAATAAAATGAGGAACATTAAATAGGATGCTTGAAGATTTGATCCTTCAAAAGTAGTAATGCTCACCTTTGAACTCTGCCCTCTGCTGTAAGGATTCCAGTTCTCATCTTTGTTTTAGGGACACATGCTTGCCTTCTAATTTATCATTTACTGCTTTTGAGGAGATTCTGGCACTATTCTAAGTGAAGCTGAATGCCTTGTATGGCTGCATTTATGAAATATAAAATTAGGACAAACCAATTGGCAGAGCTTTTTTGGAACCTTCTGTCAGCATATACTGATGCCCAATGGTTGGATCCGTAAGACATTTGCCAATTGCTTATATTTGAATGAACATTCAGGATGCTATTCCTCCTATTCACATACAACTTGTAAAGTGTGCTGTCCTAAATTCCAGCTGCTGTTATGACTTGTTTTGACCATTTCAGTCATGCAGAAACTTCTAAACCCACAGCCACTACCATATGGAAGGACAAAGGCTGCAGATAAATGGGAACACCACCACCTACAGGTTATTCAAGTCACTCATCATACTGACTTGGAAATGTATTGATGTTCTTTCAGTGTTGCTGGGCCCTAGAACTCCCTCCCTAAAAGCATTGGGGCCTACCTACAAAAATTGGATACCAATAACAGCAGTTCAAGAAAGCAGCTCTCCACTACCTTCTCAAGGGCAACTAGGGATGGGTGATAAATGAGTCAAAAAGGGTGGCACTGAGAAAGCACAGCAGGTCAGGCGGCATCCGACGAGCAGGAGAGTCAACGTTTCAGGCATAATCCCTTCATCAGGAAGGGCTTATACCTGAAACATCGACTTTCCTGCTCCTCAAATGCTCCATGGGTGATAAATGGCAAATGAATGAAAAAGAAAAACACAATTATACCTCCACCATACAAGCTCACAGGCCACGGTTGTCCAACCTGTTGATTAGAAAGTTTCATGAAGTAACCTTTCACATCAAAATAGTTTTCAATCAGTTCTTCCAGTACTCTAAGCAAAGATTTGAGTTGAATGTTTTCTAATTGTGTTTGCATGTTGGACTCAACCACTCCATATCAATGTGAACATGCTCGACATTAGTTTTGTTATCTAACCAAAGTTTCTCAGTGCAATCATGACATTGTGAGATTGACAACTTGGATTCAGCATTGAGAGACAAGCAAAGCTGAAAGACAAGCAGCCATTGTCTTCCAACCAAATTACATTTGTGGGAAGAGACAAGACTGGATGAGTCATCAGGCTGAATTTTACTGACCTTACAGGAATGGACTGGAAGGCAGGATGACCATGAACTAGCATGGGAAAGAGGAAATGTAAAGTGCCTGTTGCTTTGGATCACTATGTCACATTGCAGTACCGATGTCCTTACCATCTCTCTACCTCACACTCCTCCCTGGAGCCTGACTGATCCTTGAGACACCAGACCCACTATTGAGGGGATGGCCTGCTTACATGCAATTTGAAAAGTGTCCACTGCTCCAGATGGCGCTGTTGTCACTGCTGAAATATCAGCTGTCTGATATTTGCTGCCAGCTCTTAGGGGCAGGTAGCCATCCCTTAATGGAATGGGAGCCTCAAAAACAGCAAATTAAATGCTGGGATAATGAAAAACTGTGGTCGGGCTGCCAAGTGATTAAGACAGGATTTACCCTGCATTCAGACCCAATATTAGAATACATGCCTTATCAATAGAAATATGGACATGTAGCTCAGTCTCCATGTAGGAACATGAAGGGCCCAAGGAGTAGTTAGCATAGTCTAAATATGTGTGTTTACTTGCAGAATTCTTACAGGGCTTTGAATTCACCTGCAGCATTTTATTTACCCTGATGATATTTTCTGGTGATACTCTTTACAATGCATAGAAGGAAGGGCCAACTGATCCGACAAGTTCTACTATGTCCCACAGACTGGGGAGTACAACACTGGGTAATGATAGGAACAATCAATAACTTGGGAGTTCATAAAAACAAAGCTTTGTTTCTTCAGTAATAAAAGTATTTTGCACAGTTTTCTGCACCATATCTCAGGAAGGATGCACTAGCCCTGGAGTGAGTTCAGAGGAGGTTCACGAGAATGGTCTCAGAAATGAAAGCTTAACATATGAATGTTTGAGGACTCTGGGTCTATACTCAATGGAGTTTAGTAGGATTAGGGGGGATCTAATTGAAACATAGAATATTGAATGGCCTGGACAGAGTGTAGTTGGGAAGATGTTTCTATTGGTAGAAGAGAGAGACGAGGACTCAAGGGCACAGCCGTAGGGTAAAGGGAAGACCTTTTAGAAGAGAGGTAAGGAGAAACATCTTCAGCCAAAGAGTGGTGAATGTATGGAATTTACTGCCACAGAAGGATGTAGAGGCTGGGTCATTGAGTATATTTAAAACAGAGATAGATAGGTTCTTGATTGTCAAGGGGGATCAAGGAGATCAAGGGTTACAGGGAGAAAGCAGGAGAACGAGTTGAGAAATTAACAGCCATGATTGAATGGCAGAGCAGACTTAATGGACTGAATGGTCTAATTTCTGCTTCGATGTCTTAACGGTCTTATGGAAATGTCCTTAATTCTCCTCAAACCATTAACATGTACCCGTCATCTGGATGTACATATCGCTCTCTAACTAGGTTAACCTTAACAAATAATGATGCTGCACATGTGAATAAAGTGAAACCAATGTAATGTGAAATATTTGGCGGTGAAATCTAATTTTGAAAAACATGTATTAGTTCTCAAGTCTTAAATGAACTAAATGGAGCTAGTCAGGAAAGTGGTGGGCCTGACCCAAAGTCTTCTTGTTTGACCCAGGGACTCTTGCATAGGTTGCCTGTAATTGTAGAATCATCAACTGATGGTGGGTATCACCAGTGAAAAGCTTTCCCAATACTCGTGTGGAAAAAAGTAAAGTGAGAGTGGAAGTGGCACAGTTCCAGTTATGACATTGGGGAGTTACACTGATGGCAAAATCCAACCCCACTAATTCCATTCACACCAGATAGCTGTACCTTCCAATCATTTTAACAGTATCCTTTCTGCATGTGGAACATAAGTATGTTGTACCACCTACACTATTACTGTCCAATACTGTCAAGTTTTGCAGGGTACAACCAGGCTCCATTACAGAGGTTTTTCAAGTTTTATTTTAACGTAAATGCAAGTTATAAAAAAAAGCTTTATTAATGATAATATAAAGAAATAGATTAGATTACTTACAGTGTGGAAACAGGCCCTTCAGCCCAACAAGTCCACACCGACCCGCCAAAGCGCAACCCACCCAGACCCATTCCCCTACATTTACCCCTTCACCTAACACTACAGGCAATTTAGCATGGCCAATTCACCTAACCTGCACATTTTTGGACTGTGGGAGGAAACCGGAGCACCCGGAGGAAACCCACGCAGACACGGGGAGAATGTGCAAACTCCACACAGAGAGTCGCCTGAGGCGGGAATTGAACCCGGGTCTCTGGCGCTGTGAGGCAGCAGTGCTAACTACTGTGCCACCGTGCCGCCCATAAATACTTTCAACAATTGCAAAATTGCATAAAACCTTCTTTTCAATTTGCTTTCCAATGTTTGTTTTGAAATTTTTCACAATTTGCAATGAGTTTTTAAGTAAAAGCTAGCACTGATCTCATTTACAGAACCAGACTGACAGCTTCTCACAGAATTCAACGTCTTATCAGCAGACTGACACCACCTTTACCTTCCCTTGTCCCACATATTTATGTATGGATGAGAAATGCGATTAACTGAGAAATAAGAAAGGGGTGATAACTTTATTGGGATTGTATTAAAGACCCCCTAATAGTCAGAGGGAAATTGAGAAACAGATTTGTAAGGAGATCTTAACTATCTGTAAGAATAATAGGATGGTTATGGGAGGGGATTTTACCTTTCTAAACATAGACTGGGACTGCCATAGTGTTCAAGGTTTAGATGGAGAGGAATTTGTTAAGTGTGTACAAGAAAATTTTCTGATTAAGTATGTGGATTTACCTACGAGAAAAGGTGCAAAACTTGACCTACTCTTGGGAAATAAGGCAGGGTAGGTGACTGAGGTGTCAGTGGGGGAGCACTTTGGGGCCGGAAACCATAATTCTATTAGATTTAAAATATTAATGGAAAGGATAGACCAGAGCTAAAAGTTGAAGTTCTAAATTGGAGAAAGGCCAATTTTGACGATATTAGGCAAGAATTTTCAAAAGCTGACTGGGGGCAGATGTTCGCTGGTAAAGGGACGGCTGGAAAATGGGAAGCCTTCAGAAATGAGATAATGAGAGTCCAGAGAAAATATATTCATGTCAGGGTGAAAGGACAGGCTGTTATGTAAAGGGAATGCTGGATGACTAAAGAAATTGAGAATTTGATTAAGAAAAAGAAAAAAGCATATGTCAGGTATGGACAGGATAGGTCGAGTGAATCCTTAGAAGAGTATAAAGGCAGTAGGAGTATACTTAAGAGGGAAATCAGGAGGGCAAAAAGGGGACAGGAGTGTTAAGGAGACTCCAAAGGGATTTTACAAATACATTAAAAACAAACGGGTAACTTGGGAGAGAATAGGGCCTATCAAAGATCAGCAAGGCGGCCTTTGTATGGAGCCGCAGAAATTGGGGGAGATACTAAATGAGTATTTTGCATCAGCATTTACTGTGGAAAAGGACATGGAAGATATAGAATGGAGGGAAATAGATGGTGACATCTTGGAAAATGTCCATATTACAGAGGAGGAAGTGCCGGATGTCTTGAAACACATAAAGAAGGATAAAACCGTCGGACCTGATCAGGTGTACCCTAGAACTCTGTGGGAAGCTAGGGAGTGATTGTTAGGCCTCTTGCTGAGATATTTGTATCATCAACAGTCATAGATGAGGTGCCAGAAGACTGGAGGTTGGCTAACATGGTGCCACTGTTTAAGAAGGGTGGTAAGGACAGGCTAGGGAACTATAGACCAGTAAGCCTGACGTTGGTGGTGGGCAAGTTGTTGGAGGGAATCCTGAGGGTTAGGATGTCTATGTATTTGGAAAGGCAAGGTCTGTTAGGGATAGTCAACATGGCTTTGTGCATGGGAAATCATGTCTCACAAACTTGATTGAGCTTTTTGAAAAAGTAACAAAGAGGATTGATGAGGGCGGAGTGATAGATGTGATTTATATGGACTTCAGTAAGGCTTTTGACAAGATTCCACATGGGAGACTGGTTAGCAAGGTTAGATCTCACGGAATATAGGGTGAATTAGCCATTTGGATACAGAAGTGGCTCAAAGGTAGAAGACAGAAGGTGATGGTGGAGAGTTGTTTTTCAGACTGGAGGCCTGTAAACAGTGGAGTACCACAAGGCAAGGGCTGATTAGGGATCGTCAACATGGCTTTGTGCATGGGAAATCATGTCTCAGAAACGTGATTGAGTTAGATCCACTATTTTTCATCATTTATATAAATGATTTGGATGTGAGCGTAAAAGGTATAGTTAGTAAGTTTGCAGATGACCCAAAATTGGAGGTGTTGTGGACAGCGAAGAAGGTTACCTCAGATTACATCAGGATCTTGATCAGATGGGCCAATGGGCTGAGAAGTGGCAGATGGAGTTTAATTCAGATAAATACAAAGTGCTGCATTTTGGAAAAGCAACCCTTAGCAGGACTTATACACTTCATGGTAAGGTCCTGGGGGGTGTTGCTGAACAAAGAGACCTTGGAGTGCAGGTTTATAGCTCCTTGAAAATAGAGTCGCAGGCAGATAGGATAGTGAATGAGGCATTTGGTATGCTTTCCTTTATTAGTCAAAGTATTGAGTACAGGAGTTGGAAGGTCATTTTGCAGCTGCACAGGACATTGGTTAGGCCACTGTTGGAATATTGTGTGCAATTCTGGTCTCCTTCCCATTGGAAAGATATTGTGAAACTTGAAAGGGTTCAGAAAAGATTTACAAGGATGTTGCCAGGGTTGGAGGATTTGCGCTATCAGGAGAGGCTGAACAGGCTGGGGCTGATTTCCCTGGAGCGTCGGAGTTTGAGGGGTGACCGTATAGAGGTTTACAAAATTATGAGGGGCATGGATAGGATAAATAGACAAAATATTTTCCCTGGGGTGGGGGAGTCCAGAACTAGAGGGCATAGGTTCAGGGTGAGAGAGGAAAGATATGAAAGAGATCTAAGGGGCAACCTTTTCACGCAGAGGGTGGTACGTGTATGGAATGAGCTGCCAGAGGATGTGGTGGAGGCTAATACAATTGTAACATTGGATGGGTATATGAATAGGAAGGGTTTGGAGGGATATAGGCCAGGTGCTGGCAGGTGGGATTAGATTGGGTTGGGATATCTGGTCGGCATGGACGGGTTGGACCGAAGGGTCTGTTCCCATGCTGTACATCTCTATGACTCTATGACTCTAAACTCCATTCAGATAAATCTATTAAAAATCTTTAGTATTCTATATCATTTATTTAAAAGCAATTAAGTGTTCTGCTCCAGAGAACAAGTACATTTACTAGTATTCACGAGTGTCCTAATTGAAATATATAGATCTAATAACTAATTTAGTACATGTTTGTGATAGAGATCACCCCATGTAAAGTCACAATTCTGTGAAGTCAAAGCGTTCTGCAGTTTGACATAGCAACTGAAATACAAAAATGGAATTAAAATAATCGAGATCATAATGTAAGTAACAGTATGAGTTAGACAACAACTGAATGTATCTGGAAAAGCAGTTTGAAGTTGATTTGGATGGGGTCTAAAGCAATAGTGGGGAAAATCAATTGCAACAACACTGGCAATTAGCATAATGTTAAAAATCACACAACACCAGATTACAGTCCAATGGGTTTATTTGGAAGTACAAGCTTTCGCAGCACTGTTGCTTCATCGGGTAGCTAGGCTTCAGCATAACGAACATATTGTTTTGCACTTATAATTTTTCCTGGCTTTGAGCTCTTGATTTCAGTCAATAAGCTAGGTTGGTTCCCTTCATACACATCTAAGCAGCTAGTTGTCAGCAGCAAAGGAAGAACATTCGTGTGTGAAGAGATCAAAGGAAATGCAAGAGAAAATTACTTTCCTACGTACCAACTGCAATATACAGGGATTCGGACTTCGGACTCCCAAGCAACTCTGTTATGTTAGAATTTACCATCGTCTTTCTCCCTGCCCAATTTTCAAAGTGAAGCTGGAAAGTATTAAATGTATCCAATTGCAAACTCATCAATCTACCAACAAAATTTAGTAAGGTTATTTTATTAATTTATAACCAGAATGACCCTCAAATATATTGCAAAGCCAGTTTGACAGAAATCCTGCATTTTAGCCAGAGCAGGAAGAAGAGTGGTCATTATATTGTAACATGCATTAATGTGGCTCCGTTAGATCTTCACGCACAGAATAGACATCCAGATTTGTGTTAAACAATCTTTATTGATAGACTATGGTAAGGCTACACTGCAAGGTTCTCTTGCTGCACATGTTCCAAACTTCGGCAGGCTACTTTCTCCATAACTACTGAGGTCACAGAAACAATACAGCTTACTGGATGTAGATTTGCTTGCTGAGCTAGAAGGTTCATTTCCAGACGTTTTGCCACCCTACTAGGTAACACCTTCAGTGGGCCTCTGGGCAAAGCACTACTGATAATTCCTCCTTTCTATTTATATGTTTGGGTTTCTTTGGGTTGGTGATGTCATTTCCTGTGGTGACACCATTTCCTGTGGTGATGTCATTTCCTGTTCTTCTTCTTAGGGTTTGGTAGATGGGGTCTAATTCAATGTGTTTGTTAATAGAGTTCTGGTTGGAATGCCATGCTTCTAGGAATTCTCGTGCATGTCTCTGTTTGGCTTGTCCTAGACTGGATGTGTTGGCCCAGTCGAAGTGGTGTCCTTCTTCATTTGTTTGTAAGGATACTAGTGAGAGAGGGTCATGTCGTTTTGTGGCTCGTTGATGTTCATTGAACCTGGTGGCTAGTTTTCTGCCTGTTTTTCCAATGTAATGTTTGTAACAGACCTTGCATGGTATTTTGTAAATGACATTATTTTTGCTTGCTGTCTGTATAGGGTCTTTCGAGTTCACTAGCTGCTGTTTTAGTGTGTTGGTGGGTTTGTGGGCTACCATGATGCCAAGTGGTCTGAGTAGTCTGGCAGTCATTTCTGAGATGTCTTTGATGTAGGGGAGAGTGGCTGGGGTTTCTGGACGTGTTTTGTCTGCTAGTTTGGGCCTGTTGCTGAGAAATTTGCGGACTGTGTTGATTGGGTACCCGTTCTTTTTGAATACACAGTATAGGTGATTTTCCTCTGCTCTGAGTAGTTCCTCTGTGCTGCAGTGTGTGTTGGCCCGTTGGAATGATTTTCTGATGCAGCTTCGTTTGTGGATGTTGAGGTGATTGCTCCTGTAGTTCAATATTTGGTCTGTATGTGTTGTTTTCCACAGGAAATGGCATCACCAACCCAAAGGAACCCAAACATATAAATAGAAAGCATGAATTATCAGCAGTGCTTCACCCAGAGGCCCACTGAAGATGTTACATAGTAGGGTGACGAAATGTCTGGAAATGAACTTTCCAGCTCAGCGAGCAAACCTACATCCAGAACCTCAACCTGACCTACAAATCTTTTCAAAACTCACTAATACAGCTTAACTCAGAGCTCATCCGCATATTCATTAAATCTGATCTTTACATCTCCTTTGAATACTGTCGCAATGTCCAAATTACTAACAAAGTAGTTTTGTAACATTATTTAGTTAAATGTTTAACTGAAGTTATTCCCCTAAATATGAATGGATTTACACACCATCAGCTCCGCCAAAGGGCATGATTTATACATTCAAGCACTGTGGAGATTCCACAATTCTTCCTGATCTGACCATTCAAAATGGCAAAGGAAAGAATGACAAAAAGTTTTGCTCAGGATTGTACTTTCAGCAGCTGAAATGAAAAGAGTAGGTCAGGATCCCAAAGCTCATAGCACTGAACGAATTATTTTCCAGTGGGCTGCACATCAGAACAAAGGTGTGTGGGTTTTCATCAAAGATGTACCATTTTCACTTGACTGCACTTCAATTAGATTTATCCCTTTCACGCTACCTTCTGACAATGAAAGACAGCCAAATGAAGTTGCACCATCAAAAAAGAATGGGGAAGTATCACTGTTCAACTGCAACAGCATGACAACGACATCTTCAGGTTCTTGCACTGTATTTTCAAGTTCAGGATGAAGTGTGGTGTGAATCACCATGAAGGCTGCAAAGTTTCGATCCACTTCTTCAAAACACTTTCACGAGAACTGCACCAACTCAATTGAAATCTCTCCAGACTTCGCATATGTGAGGACTGCATGAGGCGTAACTGCAAAACATTCTGAGAGGAACTTCAGCATGATTTGCTGTGGCTGCTCTCCATTTCTCTGGAACACTAGATCTTCACAAATCTCATACAAAGGCAGAGCATCATTCTCATGCTTCAGTATTACTGAAGAATTTTCTTGCACATGCAGAGTTTCCTGTTCACTGTACTCTTGGACAATATCATCAGCTGTATGCTGCTGAGTGAAAGATCATTATGACCAACTTGTAAAACTGAAGGGACTGGAAGTCCACCACTTCCCTAATGGACACATGTAGTGTTAACTCACTAGCACTGCTGGACCCAGAAACTGACTTCACCATAGGAGTAACTGAAAAGGTCTGCTCACACAGACCTGGAAGAGTATAAGAGTGATCTTTATTTACTCGTCCAAGGATTGAAGGCAGTCAGTTACCACATAATTTGTATCATGAAATGTCAAAAATGGACCTGATGGTAATCTATTATCAAGTTCACCTCCTGGTTGTGTCTCCTGGCTAGGAATCTGAGAAAAGCAGTGCATTCTCTTTCAACACCAATTGGAGAAAGATTATAATGCTGATCAAACACTTGGAAAAAGCTGAGAAAGTTCTTCACAAAATGTCACCCAATCCCTTGGCATGGTATCATGCCTCATTGGCATTGTGTGCTGGAAATCAAGCCTGCTATTCCCGGAATCATCACAATAATTAAAGATTTTGAAAAGCATTCAAAATTCTCAACTTTACCTACCTTCTGGATCCATGTGGACAGAAAGCATGGACCAGGTTTCTGTACTTAATAAGTAGATTCTAGCTACAGATAAAAGAAATTAGGAACTGTCGACATATTAAAACAATTAAAACAATACCCTACTTATAAACTCTACCAATACAAATACATACAAGCGGAGATGGCAGAAAATAAACATTGGCGCTATGGGCAGAGGGAAAGACTAGGAAGGCAGTTCAGTAATCCCTATGTACAGGGTTTGCTGGGATGTTCCTGATGCTGATTAGAATGCTGCTTCTTGATGTTGTTTCTCCAGGTATTTTGTTTACGTGAGGCACAGGGTGACTCATTCACACTTACAAAGGTTTTTAATTTAATGAATAAAAGTTACAGCTTACTGCATGGAATTTGGAAATAAACTACCCATCTTTAGGCTTGAGATACTCTTTACTGCAGAGTAAAACAGCTCCTTCTTCTCCAAAGGTTAGATTTCTGCCAAAATATTCACACGGAGCTGTTCAGCGAGTTTTGATTGTGTCATACAAAAATTTACAATGCAAATTAAAAACTGCATGGTATTATGGGTGATATACCGGCATGGATAAAGGATCAACTAATTCCATCCTATACGTGCTTCTCTCCCAGAGCAAAAAATTGTATGATGTGATGGGGGGGGGCTTTTAAACGAACTTGGATTACCTATCTCAGTAGTGAATACCTAGCGTTTGGTCTCTGATTTTCATTCTGAAAGATGTCAGGGAAGAAAGAGCCATGTACACTGTGTCCATTATCAGGACACTAATACATTGCTGCACTGAACTACCATTCCAATCATGGAAAATTTCATAGGTTCAAACTTCAGTAGAGAACTCAGTGCATAATCGAAAGAGATGTCTCAGTGCAGTACTCAGGGCGAGAGACCAGGGATCATGTAGAATACTCATTGAGTGTGATGGTAATGGAGGGCTTTGTCAGGTAGCAGGAAAAGATGTCATGGTGTTATCAGAAGATCTTAGGAATTGTCTCGGTAATCTAGCTGATGCCTACCCCTCAACAATTCACTGATCTCAGTTGCTGTTATTCACGCATGCCATGAACCAATTGGCTACCAAATTTGTGCCTGGAAGAAGTGATTACACAAACAGTGACTTATTCATCATGAGAGATATATGAAAGCCACTATATAAATAGAAATACATTTTCCTTTTAACACTACATTGTAATTTATTTTTAATGTTGTAAAAAATGGCTTTTGCGCTTTGAGTGAAAAACGGACTGACAGTCCCAAATGTGCAAAAGATTTAAACATAAATTATTGAGTTTTGTAGTTGACCCTGCAACTTTTAATTGATGTCTTACCCCAGTTTAAATGTATTTAAATATCAATTTTTTGAAGGATGAATCCAATGTCCTTAAAATGTCAAACATACTTATAATCCAGTGAGAAAATTAACCATTTACTTGTCATGTTCCTGAAACTCAAGATGATCTAAGATTTTCAGTTTCATCACTTGTCAATGGGAAATTTTCCACCCTTTAAAAAAGCATGAGCTAGGATGCAAGGAAACAGAATGTCTCCAACATTCTGCGTTATATTCTTTCCTTTCAAACTCAATTTCTCCTGACATTAGTCTACATCACCAACTTCAGTGGGCTAATTTCTATCGGTGGACAACACCTTAACAGGGAGAGAACAAGGTGCAGTCCAAATATGAGCCACAGGGACGTTTCTGTTTTTAACAAGTCTGGAGAAGCTGTAGCACCTCCCTCATATTTTGGAGCAAGCACAATGTCTTATTTCCCTCTATATATGGTTTGTATCACTAAGGTGATTGGCCATTTTATTCTTTTTATGACTGGGATTCTTCAAACAGGACTTTGGGTCCCATGTCCCAGCACTGGGCTGAAAGGTGAGTTGGAACCCACTAATGAGAGTGTAGTGCCCAGAGGACAATTCCGGAGGAGGTGGACCGACCTCTAGAAATGCCATTCTATTAAATGGCAGGTGAGTGGGCTCCAAAAAGGTCAATGGCTCCACTGTCAGAGGTGGGAGCTACTGAGGCACCTGTGTTCCTAGTCACTGGCCACAGTTAAGGTAATTTTTAGAATAGTACCAAACTGATTGGAGCCTCTGCCAACACAGACATTCCAACTTGAAAGCAGAAACAGGATGTCACGGCAACCTAATTGAGGGAAAGGGTACCCCAAAATGGAGGTCTGCTGACTTAAAATATTTCAAATTTCACATAGAAAAAAAGCCTTTTAAGCAGGACCACCATAGGCCAGAGTGTGATGGGAAGGATGTGGTTGGAGTAGTGTGTGTGAGGAAAACTCTTCAGAACGTTAGCTGTACCTGCAGCTATTACCAACCATATATGGAGAGCATCTAAGGCTCCCTGTAGCACGAGTCAGTGGGTAGAGGCTGGCTCCAGGCTGCTAAACTATCCTCAGGCCTCTTCACCTCCATCCCAGTGCTGGAAAGTGGCCTGGAGAAGGGTTAGTGCTGGAAAATTAGCATGTTGGTTGGTAATGCTATTTTTAGTGCTTTTCTGTTTCTGTGACTCAAAATCCTCACCTCAGAATCCAACCATTCAATTTTGTTTCTCTCTATATAGGTCTATAATTTTCTCTTCTTTCCCTCTCTCTCAATACTGTTAAACAATTAAGTTACATTTATAATTTTCTAGTCAAATATAAAATTGCTTATTCAAAAAGATTTGGAAGGTTATGGGTGAAGCATTTATTGTGGACTTTAAAATTGTGGACTGGAAACCATCGGATCCTAGGGATTTGCCACTCTCCATTACTATTACTTTTTCTAATACTCTTTTCTTGCTTATGTTAACTTTAGTGAGTTCCATTCCATGATTCATTACTAACTTCCCTGGACCATCTAGGTATATTATCCTTTTCATTTACTGTGAAGATTGACTCTAAGTCCTTCACTAAATCTGCCATTTCATTATGTTCATCCGCAATATTAACATCTGAACATTATTAGAATCATAGAATCCCTACAGTGTGGAAGCGGGCCATTCAGCCCATCAAATCCACAACAACCCTCTGAATAGCATCCCATCCAGAGCCACCCACCTAACTAATGACTAATGACTTTCCCATGACTAATCCACCTTGGTTGCACATTCCTGGATATTATAGGCAATTTAGCATGGCCAATCCATTTAATCTGCACATTTTTGGACTGTGGGTGGGAACCGGAGCATCCAGAGGAAGCCCATGTAGACATGAGTAGAATGTGCAAACTCCACACAGACATTTACCTGAGGGTGGAACTGAATCCGGGTCCCCGGTGCTGTAAGGTAGCAGTGCTAACCACCGAGCCACCGTGTCACCCACTGTCTCCGTGATTGTTTTCCTTCTGATCTAACATTAATCATCTGTTAACTATTTCTTTGCCTTTGTGTCTACATCTACTGTTTTCCAACATGACTGAGTTGCTCCTTCATTAAGTTTTCTCAATAAAATAAAGAAGGTTCCTTTTCTTCATAAAAACCTTTCCTAGAACAGTGACTTGCTTCATGGCCATAAAGGGACAAAATACCTTTTCATAATGTAGCACAATGGTATCCAGGTTATTATACAGAGACTAGTGCACAGAAAGAAACCATTCGGCTGAACCGGTCTATGCTAGTGTTTAAACTCCAAAGGAGCCACTTCTCAATCTACTTCATCTTACCCTGTAAACATATCTTTCTAAGCCATCATCAATGCAAGGTGTTCTCCTCTTGAAATCAAGATGAAAGAAGTTCCAACAGTGCAATGGGTAATCAGAAATATCACATATAAATCATGTGCTTTCTTATTCACATAATTTCTCAGAATTTCTTCAGGATTTCTCCTTTTCCAATAGTGTCGTTTTAGCAGGAATGTGTTACACATGTGAGGAAGGTTCCCCTTGAATTTCTGCAGCAGAACAGAGGATCTCTGAGGAAGTTCACCTGCTATCTATTAGTAAACAACTATCCTTCTTCATGGGTTTTCTTCGTGGCAATCAATATCCACAACAAAGAAGTAATATTCCAGTCGGCAGTTGCTGGCCTCAGTTTCCACAAGCCATTCATCACAAGATCTATTAAGCTTTGTGCATTATACGTGAAAGCTGTGAAAGAAAAATAACTTGTACTCAGTCTCTGTGCTGTCATTATTTGCACATTCTGCAGTACTTTCTTTTCCACAGGATATGAATTGTACCCATGTTAGTGAGCAAAAACAAAAAATGCTAGCCTTTGTTTGGCTCAACAAATCTGAATATAATATTTATATATAATTAGTTACAACTTAAATGTATGTAAAAATGACAGCCAAATGTGCGCAGTAAGGGTCCATAAAAATAAATAATTAATGACCAGTTAACCTGACTTATGGGGGCTTTGAATGAGTGAGAGAATTTCACTTCTCTTCAAACTGTGTTACCTAAATAAGCAGATTGGGCAATGATCATATGGCAAAGTGTTAAAGGACATTGTGAAAGCATGCTGAAGTCTGACTTTTAAAAAAGGCAAACTTAAACATTAACAATTTCCATCTCTTAATCCAAAGGTGAAAATAACTCGCAACTCAGAAACTAAAAGATCTTGGCTCTCAGATTTAATGCGAGTCTGTCTTAGTTAAAGTACATAAGGCATTATGAAGGAGAGCAATGTGGGCCATTGGAGAATCAATGGCCCACACTCAAAGTAAACCCAAGAAATGTTCTGCCTAGTGAAACAGGCATTAAGCCCCATTAACATAGAGTGTGTTTACACTAGTTTTGGCCTCTCTTTACTCAAAACTCTAATACATTCTCTGGAAGATGCCCCAAAGGCTTCTTTTAAAGAAAAAGTCATTTCAAAATGTTGCATGGAGTCAGGGCAAGAGTGTTTCCCTTTCTCAGTGCTATTCCAATCACCCTCAACACCTTGCCATTATTCTCTTGAATATTCCATTCTTCAAATGAATATTTTATCAGTGCAGACAACTCTGTCAGCTTCTCAATTAAAATGAATGGCACACAATTGCAGGCCAGTCTTTGATCTCCTCATTCAGCGTGAAGGTGTTGTGAGTAATAACAACAGTGGTTTAGCACTAGCCTTGTTGGGAGGTGGGTCCAGGAGCAGAGTCAGAGTGAGTGTGGGGTATCAGTGTAAAGACGATAGTATTTATGCTGGCATGATAGAGAAGGTCATTGACTATCTTTATATATTGAGGTACCCTCCTCCAAGTGGCGGAAACTGCACTTACCCTGGTGGCACCTTTGGAACAGGCTGGCATGGCCTGATGTTGTGATTTCCACTGCTGGAACTGAGGGTTAGAAGACATCCCACCTGTGCACCAGCCTGTCCAGCAGGATCTCCAGGTCCCTGCCTATCATTTCACCAGCCTGCCTTGGCTGGGGCAAATATCAGGAACAGTGCAGGATAGCTCCAGAATGACAGTGTTTGCCCAGGCGCATGTTGTGGCATGGAAAATAGAGTTAGACCACAGATCAGCCATGATCTCACCTAAATGATTTGTACACATAGTCCTTTTGTCCTGTAAACTATCCAGGCAGACCATGTTCAACATGACCTGTGTGTTCCCTGAACAAACTCTATCCAGCAAACTATTCATATGCTTGAGCTGAAGCAGTCCTGCCGAATATTGCCCAAAATGGCCTATTTCTAAGGCCGACATGGTCCACTCCCATTGCTTACTGGGCTCAACTAATTCGCCTCATTCCTGATAAAGGGCTCTTGCCCGAAACATCAATTCTCCTGCTCCTCGGATACTGCCTGACCTGCTGTGCTTTTCCAGCACCCCACACTCATCTCACCTAATTAACCAGCATACTAGAAACTTCAATTTCCCTTAATCCTTCTGCATACAGGGTCTACGGCCTGTATTCTGGATATGCTGCTGCCCATCAGTAATGCCACAGAAACTGCCAAAGGAGAAGAAATATGGTGATTCAATTTTTAATTACTGATTTTTTTCAAGGTCTCTTGCCTTCAGTTACTGAGCTGGCTCTGTTGATAAGTATGATGCTCAATGAGGAAGGAAATGTAGGCTGGACAGCTAGCTTTGCTCTCAGCCTATGTTAACCTAGCTGATCGTTTGGATGTGCAGCCACTATAATTGGCTATGGTATGCTCAGCCTAGTAATGAAAAACATCACTCAAAAGTGTATGCAATTGATGACTTGCTATAAAGACACTAGATTTTTTTTTTAAAAAATTCAACAATATACTTTATTCATAGAAAATAAATCTTTGTTACATGGAGAGTTAATGAACCTGCTCAGATCTATACTCTTTTTATTTACAGACGTTAAATTAGGTCTTTGAGGTCGACCATACTCTATATTTACAGACAACCTCTTGGCCTATAGCTGAGGAGACAGCGGGGCCGAATTGCTGAATGCCACCCCCACCCACCCCATTCCCCCCACCCCCCCTTATTCTTTGGTCTTTCCCTACCATGCCTTTGTGGCAGCTGCCAAGGTCACTAGATGCAATTTGGCTCACTGTTAAATAATTTGGTAGCTTTCTCTGAGCTCAGTCAAGCAGAACTGAACTTGGATCTTGGGGACCTTATCTTCATCAGGTTGGCACCTTCAGAGAAAAGGAAATCAGTAAAGATTTTCATTACATGTCTATGTCAGTTTAAGACAATTTAACCTTGCTGGGTTGAACCATTTTACATCTCAATACTTGCTGATATTTAGTAAAGTTTTCACTTTTTGAAGGCATGAGATCTTCATCCCAACTTATGCCTTTAACGGAGAATTTTAAATTGCATGTTGAAAATGTTTGAAAATACAAATGCTTGGACTGTGATTTAGCTCTCTTCAACTTGTTCCGTCAATTCAATGGAAGATGAACCCCATTCCCCAGTAGGCAATGGCCTATCGGCATTACCACCAGCATATTAATTCAGAGACGTTGGTAATGTTCTAAGGATCTGATCAGTTATATCTGGAATTAAGAGTCAAATGGTGACCATTCTTGATTATTGGCAAAAATATATCTGGTTCACTCGTGTTCTTTAGGAAAGGAAACTGCCATCCTTACCTAGTCTGGCCGAACATGTGACTCCAGAACTACAGCAATATGGCTGATTTTTACCTGTTCCCTGGACAATTAAGGATGAGCTATTAATGCTGAACCAGCCAGTGATGCCCACATCCTAGTAATGAATTTAAAAAAACTTTCTCCAGAGTTTCTACTGACATGACAGCAGGAGATTGGAGAACAATGCTGAAATTCTCTCTTAAAGTACACTGGAACATGGTACATAGGAACATAAGAATGGGATTCAGTACCTTCAGCCTATTCCACCATTCAGTGAGATCATGACTGAACTGTGGTCTAAATCTATATATCTGTCTTTGATCCTTACCCCTTAATATCTTGCTTAACAAAAATGTATCAATCCCAGACTTAATAACTGATGCAGGATTATGTTCTGCTGCCGTCAACTTCAATTTATGACAGTAATGAACCAAACTGTAAGAAGAATACTAGAATTTATGAGATAATATGTAGTTTAAGCTACATATTACCCTCATGTTATCCTTAATTTCTGAACACAATACTAGGTTTCAAAAAATCTTGGGCTCAAGCACACAAGAGCAATATTTAAACCAAATAAATAATTTCCTTCTAACTGGATATTCCTGAAGTATTCAGATCTGAACAAATACCCAATTCTGACTGCAGAACAAAACCAAATAATTCATGAGCGAATGATGTCAGGAAGCTCACAAGCTTTCTTTTCTCTACTATTTGGCTAAGATGCTTTTTATAAAACTTTCCTTATCTATATGAATGTAAAATAGGACTGGAAATCTTCCAGCTGCCTAATGACGGAAAACAATGAAACGATAAAAGCCTGCGGAAGTAGCAACACTATCCAGAAAGTCCTCAAGGAAGACACAGAGCTCAGTTGAAACCAACCCACTCAAATGCAAATCTTATTGAAAGTAGCTGCTGGAAAAATCCCAACTCTTCATCAAGAACCAATTTGTTCCTGAAATGACCAGTTTGAATGTAGCAGTAGCTACAACTATTCTTTTCTTTCTCTGAATGCAAATAGATTCATTATGCTCCGCCACTTGCCACATATAAATGCAGGGCCTTTACCCTGAGTAGTTCCATTTTATCACGATATCCCTCAATGCAACGGAAACTTAATTTGCACACATCAAAGAAACAAGTAAGACATTAGGGGAGTAAATCTCAACATTTTAGTTCAAACTGCAGTTGCCTAATAAACATTTCAAGTCTTTAGATTTATCTTGTAATACTCTCACCCCCTGCCATCCTTCCACTACATGTCAGCAAAATTTGTGGTTGTCCTTATTTCCAACATTAACTTTGGTGGAAACCCTAAATAATGAACATATTTTAGCAGTTTCTGGTAGTTTATCTGCTTGGTTGAACAATGGTTTTGAAAAATTCCAGTGACTTCTCATTTTCCTCATATGATTCAAAAAACAATACCAATACAAACAAAAACAGAAATTGCCAGAAAAGCTCAGCAGGTCTGGCAGCATGTGTGGGGAGGAATCAGCACTAATAAGGACTTCTGAGGAAGGGTCATTAGACCTGAAACGGTAGCTCTGATTTCTCTGCTCAGATGCTGCCAGACCTGCTGAGCTTTTCCAGCAATTTCTGTTTTTGTTTCCGATTTACAGCATCCACAGTTCTTTCAGTTTTTATTTAACACTGATACAAAGATCTGCTGCACATAATCCAGTGGCTCAGTGGTTAGCACTGCTGCCTCACAGGACCAGCGTTCCAGGTTCGATGCCAGCCTCGGGTGACTGCCTGTGTGGAGTTTGCACATTCTCCCCGTGTCTGCGTGGGTTTCCTCCGGGTGCTCCGGTTTCCTCCCACAGTCCAAAGATGTGCTGGTCAGGTGCATTGGCCAAGCTAAATTGCCCATTGTGTTAGGTGCATTAGTCAGAGGGAAATGGGACTGGATGGGTTACTCTTTGGAGGGTCAGTGTGGACTGGTTGGGCCGAAGGCCTGTTTCCACAATATAGGAAATTTAATCTAAAATAATTCTGTGAGTCACAAGATAGTTATGGGCCTACCTCCGCAAAGTTTATCTGTTCCTCAAATCCTCTGCTAGCCTTTTGATGACCTGACAATTTCAATACTTTCCCGGTTGATCTCCTACCTTGCCACTTCTATAAACTTGAGCTCATTTGAAGTCCTGCTGTTCATATCCTAACTTGCATTAAGTCTTGTTTCGCTGTCATCCTTGTGTTCACTGGCATGTACTGCCTCCCTCTCCAGCAATGCCACGACTCTAAAATTCCCATTCTTGTTTTCAAATCTTGAATTGATTTGCCACCCCTCCATCATAAGCTCCAGCCCTAAAATTTTCTAAGACCTCCTCCAATTCTGGCCTCATGAGGATCTTTCATTTAAATTGTTCCACTATTGGTGACTAAGACAAACATAATCTCTGGAATTCCCTCCATAACAGTTAAGATCTTACCTCTCTTTCCTGCTTTGAAATACTAATTACTTTGATTAAGCTTTTCGTTATCTGCCCCCACCTCCTTGGTATGTTATCAAATTCAGTTTGATAATGCATTAGAATCCCTACTGAATCCCAACTGTGTGGAAACAGGCTCTTTGGCCCAACAAAGCGAAAGTGAGGACTACAGATGCTGGAGGTTAGAGTCGAGAATGTAGTGCTGGAAAAGCACAGCAGGTCAGGCAGCATCCGAGGAGAAGGAAAATTGACATTTTGAGCAAAAGCCCTGGTGTCCTTCCTGACAAAGAGCTTTTGCCTGAAATGTCAATTTTTCTGCTTCTTGGATGCTGCACGACCTGCTGTGCTTTCCCAGCATCACACTCTCGACCCTTCAACCCAACAAGTTCACACCAACCCTCCAAAAAGTAACCCACCCAGACCCTACATTTATCCCTGACTCATGCACCTAACCTATACAACCTTGAACACTACGGGCAATTTAGCACAGCCAATTCACCTCACTTGCACATCTTTGGGTTGTGGGAGGAAACTTGAGCACCCGGAGGAAACCCACAAAGACATTGGGATAATGTACAAACTCCACACATATAGTTACCCAAGATTGGAATCAAACCCAGGTCCCTGGTGCTGTGAGGCAGCAGTGTTAACCACTGAGCCACTGTGTCACCCTTGGTCTTGTAAAGTGTCTTAATATGTTTTACCATGTTAAATAGGGTACATAAAGTTGCTTAGAGATGCCACTTAGACTGTCTTAGTGCAATGATACGAAATGGTCCAAATGCCTTCATTGGCAACATCCAACTGTTTCTTAAATGACTTCAATGTATTTATCTCCATTGCTCTATCTTCTAAATAATTCTACTATGGACACACCATGAGGCTAAATTTGTACCATTGCCTATGATATATACTCCAGGATTGTCTCTCAGTCCCTGACCAGAACACCTAGAAAATGGTCTCAATGAATTTAGCAATGGGACCAAAGCTTTCAAAACTTGGTGTGCTTTATACCTATTCAAGTGCAAACATTTCTACCACAGTATGTTGTATTCGGGTATTCGGGTAGTCATTTATTGAAAAGACACAATCATTGCCTTCCAAATCTGTGCTATCATTTCCCAAACCATTCCTACATAGATACATCTGATAATCAATTCCAGTATTGGACATGAAATTGAGACAAGGTCAATGATTCTGTAAGTGTTATTTTCTGATATGTTGTCATGAAATGAATTTGAATTTCTGCACTATATTTAATCATTTCTATCTATCCCCAAGCCTTAACAGCCTGGATTCGTGTGAGGCACCCATTTGTATTTTGACATTTTATCACATTTCTGACTTCTATCTGATGACCTTATATTATGGACTGCTTTAATTTCTTGTATATCCATTTTTTTTGTGGTCTTCTGCCATTCAAGATGACTTCCTCTCGGTGCACCTTGAATCTATTCCAAAACACTTGTATCATAAAAATATTGCCATTAATTAGATAAATTTTGACATGACTGCTGCCAAACAATTTCTCTATGGTTTTGTTTTCCAGTACATCAATGAGTGGAATCTCTCAGTTGTGCTTCAGGAAGAAAGTTACAAGGCTATTTCAGCATTTATCCACTTTTCTAAGTGAGGTGTTGGGCCTCGAGATCATATCTGGAAATCAGACAATTAACAGTTAATCGTATTAATACCAGGGCCTTTGCCCCTCTGATTGGACTTTTCACCATCAGTCTGGGGTTCACGAGACTGATGCCATGGAATCTGAGATAGAGCTCCAAGTGCCACCTTCGCCAAAACCCCGGATGGATAGAAGGCAGTGTGAGACTCACTTGTTTGTGTATATATGTATATTATGTAGGTTAAGCTAATATAATCACTCATTAGTTCGCACATGTCTCTAACATATATTAAGTAGATTCAGCTAAAACATTTACTTCATAGTAAAGTGCAAAAGTCTTTTTGTATACATTTTGATTTGACCTTAAAGAACCCATTCGATATTTTCAGGATAACAATACACTACTATAGCTGTTCTCATTGTTACAAAGTAGTTCATTCGGTATCTGTAGACAGAAACACACTTAACCGTTTACCAAAATGTTGATTGTGTTTTGCAAGCTCAAATGCTGCCTGGTCTGCACCTGCTGTTTTTACATCAGATTTCCAGCATCCACAATATTTTCCTGTCGCAGAGTAGCTGATCATTTCTGATTCAAGCATAGTCTCAAAGAGTATTATTTTGAAATCTGATTTAATTAAGAACATTCATTAATTGAATAGTAGAAGAACATTTAAGAACAACGACATTGTCAGAAAAATCAGTGGGATATTTCTTGTATTGTACATGGGCAGAACACCAGATGCCACAGATTTAGTTAGAAGGTTGTTTGGCTCTAATTATTATCTATGATTGCTTCAACTTCTTAAAATAAAGTTTGTTTTTCACAAATGCAGATACATGCACTCACCCTGGAATGTGTTGATGTCACCACCTGTGGGTTTAGTCAGGAGAGTTGTGGCAGAGATTGTCTGTTTCTTGGCTATATCCCAGTTTGTGTCAATATTTTAGGAACATTAAGTATGAAACCTTTAGCCAGCTTTCGTATAGTGCAAAGTTCTCTTGGCTGTCTTATAGAATGCCTGTTGGAAAGTGTTTAACTCTACGTTAAGCAGGAACTTGTATGTGTATAAGGTCTTTCATGATTTCAGGATGCAAGATCTTTGGAGTCAAATTTTGTACTGTGGTAACTGTTGTAATATAGGAAATACAACAGCCAATATACACACAAATGGGTTCAATAAGAATCAAAAGATAATCACCAAACAATGTTGATTGAAGGATAATAATTGATCAGAACAGTGGGAGAACCCCTACTGCTATATTTAACATACAGTATGCTATCAGTACAAAGTACCAACTTAGACTGTGTACTGAAAACTCTAGACTTGAATTTTGATTAGAGTGTCGTCACTGAACTAAAGATAGTTAAAAGTATACCAGGAATTACAATGCATCTTACTCTGGCTTGAAATCCTTTTAAGGTATTTGGCAGAATAGATTTTTGACAATGCAGACAAACTGTTAATCTGCTTAGTCCTATTTTTAGTTTCAAGGATCTTAGTAGCCATTTCAGTTTTGGAACAAAATGGGTCAAGTGGAAAACTTGAATCCCAAAAATTGTGCAACCAGAATATGCTGCTACTGAATATATATTCAGTATATATTTCTTGTGAGCTGTTACAAAGATCTAATTCTAATAATGGAGGCTCAGCAGTGCAGTACTGAGGAAGTGTTGGAGGTGCTCAGTTTCAGATGAAAGATTAAACTAAGGGTCCCAGCTAGCCCCTCAAGTGGATGTAGGAATCCATGGCAGTGTTTCAAGATAATAAGGGAAGTTTTCCCAAGGTTATGAATAAAGTTCATCTCTCAACCATTCACGAAAACAGGTAATGGAACATTCCTCTCATTGCTGTTTGAGGTTCTGCTCTGTACAATTGACTGCCACATTTCCCACATCACAGCTGTGATTATAATTCAAAACTATGCTATTGATTACAAAGCACCATTGAACATCTTGAGGTTGTAGTAAGGGCATTATAAATATAGATACATTCTTCTTGTACATGAGACACCAGCTTAAATCTGACTTTCCTCAACAGTTTCTGTTAACAGCCAATTTCAGACATAAATATGCATATAAATATCCACATAAACATGTACAATCTACCTCCAACACTTTGAATGAGAGAACAGTGAACTATGGATATGGGTTGTGTCTGATTAATTGCCTTTTGAAGTAGAGAGGATCATAATTAAGCACCATAAGCCATGTCCAATCCATGTTGTATTTCTTGAGTTGTATAATTGCCACAAGACATCACGATATCCCTAAAATAGAAAGACAGGAGTATCGGTATGGGGGTGATGTAATGCCACTGACTGCATTCCTTTTGGGCATTGCTGAATGATTTTGCAGTTGTCTAGCTTCACAAATGTCACTGACTGAAGGAAATGTTTATGGGCAACATCTAATGGAGATGATGGGGCTCTAAACAAGGAGAGCTGGTGGGACTCTGAGTTTTTTTTGAGAAATCCTGGCCTTACCTTGTCACTCAAGCAATGAACGGAACAGCAGACAGGGCTTTACCTGAGGGCAGAAGTCCTAGATGAAGAACACTGGTAGCCAATCAGAGGTTGCTAATACTTTTGTACTCAGTAGCTCCACCAGCGTGGTGGCTGCTCCTGATACTACCCCCATCCTTGGTCTTGGATCATGGAAGCAACCAGGCACACATGAGAGATGGGCAGGAGGGAAGTGCATGGGGGATGGAGGTCAACAGTAAGGGCAAGTGGGTAGCTTTTGGCAATCCTTTCACCCACTTCCCTCTTTTCCTGCTGTCAGGTCCCTTGTCTGGCATTGAACGAATATGCCAACATTTCTTTGCTATGCTCCCATATAGTGAAATCCTGCCTTTTAGAGGATTAATACCAATAGGGGCATGGTAAGGCTTTTATGTGGGCACTAACTGAACACTCAAGAGCTTTGACTGGCCACAGTGCAGGAAGGCCATGCATGCTCCTTCCCATTATGGACTAAATTGGATTGGAAGTAGTAAAGTGACTCCCTACTCACTGCCCTCCTTGCCTGGTTAATTGCCTCCCAACACCAAGGGGCACAAGAACACAAGACTGTGCACATTGGTACTGCTGCATCTAACTGCTAAGTTCTGCTACATAGTGCAGGGATTCACTGTGGAGTGGGGTAAAATACTCATTCAAAACACTGGCTCCTGGAATGCAGAATCATTATATGAATCTTTGACATCTCCCTATCTTCTGCCACAATGCATGTTGAATTGCTTCTCACATCAAATAAATCTTAATAAATCTAAACCTGTTCTTTATTTTCTGATCTTGATTCTGTAAATAGCTTTATGGTAATGGAAGGCAGTGTTTATTTCTATTACAGGGAAAGAATGACAGCTATTCTGTGTCCAAATCTCCTGTTTCTAAAATAGTGGCTATCCCAGTAGAACTGGTAGCTCACTGGCTTTTCATAGTGAGACATGCCGCTGAGGGCCCTGAAATTACACTGGAGTACTGTTCCTCTTCTCCCTGTTTGAGTCTGAAGGATTAAGCATGAACTATGATAAGAAAATCAAAAGTCTAGAGAGAAGTGGGCTCCTACTGACAGTGAGAAATTGTCAAGTCTGTGTATTGAGTAATAATTTTTATTTCCCACCAACTGAGTTGTTCTGTTAATAACTTTGCAGAGACCATTTTTAATTAGCACTTAGCTCACTCACTGCGATTCATTGTTGGGTGTGAATGGAATCAATTCCTTTTAGTACTGGCCTTGTTTTATGTTGCATCAGTGGCTGTGTGAACTGTGATTTGCAAAAACTCAGTAGAGTGAATAAAATTTCAAAATCGGCCTCATTTGGCCTGGAGACTACAAATTGGGTTGCCTCGTAGCTCAGTGCATGTCTAGAACATCAGAACATCGACTCAATGCACATAGAAGGGGATCATTTGGTCCATCCTGTCTGTACCTGCTTTCTGCAGAATGAACTGAGCAAATCCCACCATCCTGCAGTCCGCCTGTAATCCTGCAATTTGTTCTCTTCAGGTTTATGAAAACCTCTGTTGAAAGTTACAATTGAATCTGCTGCCACCATCATCTCAGGCAGTGTATTCCAGGTCCTGATCAGATGTCTTGACAAGTTTTCCTTTAAGTCACCATTGGTTCTTGTACCAATCACCTTCTATTAGTGTCCTCTGATTTTTGGTGCTTCTGTCAATGGGAGCAGCTTCTGCAGATCTACTCTACCCAGCATTCTCAAGATTTTGAATATCTCTATCAAATCGCCCCTCAACCTGTTTTACTTTCAAGAGAACAAGTCCACCTTTTCCATCTAGTCATGTAATTGAAGTCACTTGTTCTTCCAGTTTCTCTTGGCACCCTCTTTACTGCCTCCACAGTTTCCTAAAGTATCAGAACTCAACACTGTATCCCAGCTGAGCTGAACCAGTGTTTTCTAAAGGTTTGCCAGAATACCTTTGTGGTTAAATTCTATGCCTCTATCTATAAAGCCCAGGAGCCTGTAAGTTTTTCTGTTCACTTCCTCAAACTGCCTTGCCACCTTTGATAACTTGTGCACATTTATCCTCAATCCCTGTTTCTGAATTGTCTTTAGAATGATACGTTTTAGATTACATTGCCCTTCCTTGTTCTCCATGTCAGAATCTGTCACTTCACTTCTCTTCATTAAATTCTATCTGCCACATAACTGCCCATTCCAGCTATCTTTTTATGCCCTTTTAAAGTCTATCACTATAGGCCTCTCAGTCCATTACCTCTCCAGGTCTTCTGCCATTTGTAACTTTTGAAATTATACTTTATGCACCCAAGTCCAATTAAGATAGATCAAGGAATACACCCATTAAGATAGATCAAGGAATACAATGGTATTACTATTGACTCCTCAGGTACTCCACGATCTACCTTTCCCCAATCTGAAAACAAAATTACTACCACTTTCTATTCTTTGCCACTCAACCAAACATAAACAACATTTGTTTTTAACAAATCTCTTCTAGGATCTTTTTAAATTAATCTACACTTCAGTGAAGTGGCTTAGTGATTGGCAGTTTTATTACAAATTATTAATTTGAATTCAGGTGTCAAATTTTCAATTCTCTACTCCTCTGACAATAGTCCATATCTAAGAAGTACTGGAAGATTATGGCCAATCTCTCTCGAGTTTCCACCCTTTCACCCCTCAGCCTCCTTGGAAGTGGCCAATCAACTTGCCAAGCTTTCTAACATCTCCCCTTCATCAATTTTAGCCCAACCAATATTTCAACTACCTCCTCATTTAACGTGAGACCTTCGCCATTGCTAATGGCAGATGCGATGTGCACATTTAGCAATACAACCATCCACATGTACATCACTTCATTTGTCCCTAATCTGTTTCACTCATTCTTTTACCACCCTTTTATTAGTTGTATGCTTATGGAAGATTTTAGAGTCGTAGAGTCATAGAGATGTACAGCATGGAAACAGACCCTTCAGTCCAACTCGTCCACACTGACCAGGTATCCCAACCCAATCTAGTCCCACCTGCCAGCACCCGGCCCATATACCTTCCAAACTCTTCCTATTCATTATACCAATCCAGATGCCTTTTAAATACTGCAATCATAATAGCCTCCACCATTTCTTCTGGCAGCTCATTCCATACACATACCACCCTCTGATGGAAAAAGTTGCCCCTTAGATCTCTTTTTTTTCTTTCCCCTCTCACCCTAAACATATGCCCTCTAGTTCTGGACTCCCCCACCCCAGGGAAGAGACTTTGACTATTTGTCCTATCCGTGCCCCTCATTATTTTATGAACCTCGATATGGTCACCCCTCAGCCTCCGACACACCAGGGAAAACAGCCCCAGCCTATTCAGCCTGTCCCTGTAGCTCAAATCCTCCAACCCTGGCAGCATCCTTGCAAATCTTTTCTGAACCCTTTTAAATTTCACAACATCTTTCCGATAGGAAGGAGACCACACAATATTCCAAACGTGGCCTAACCAATGTGCTGTTCAGCTGCAATATGACCTCCCAACTCCTGTACTCAGTACTCTGACCAATAAAGGAAAGCATACCAAATGTCTTCTTCACTATCCTATCTACCTGCGACTCCACTTTCAAGGGGCTATGAACTTACACTCCAATGTCTCTTTGTTCAGCAACATTCCCCAGTATCTTACCATTAAGTGTATAAGTCCTGCTAAGTTTTGTTTTCCCAAAATGCAGCACCTCTGCCATCTGCCACTTCTCAGCCCATTGGCCCATCTGATCAAGATCCCGTTGTAATCTGAGGAAACCTTCTTCGCTATCCACTACATCTCCAATTTTGGTGTCATTTGCAAACTTACTAACTATACCTCTTAAGAAGAAGGGCTCATGCCCGAAACGTTGATTCTCCTGCTCCTTGGATGCTGCCTGACCTGCTGCACTTTTCCAGCAACACATTTTCAGCTCTGATCTCCAGTGTCTGCAGTCCTCACTTTCTCCAACTATACCTCTTATACTCATATCCAAATAATTTATATAAATGATGAAAAGTAGTGGACCCAGCACCGATCATTATGGTACTCCATTCGTCACAGGCCTCCAGTCTGAAAAACAATCCTCCACCACCAATCTCTGTCTTCTACCTTTGAACCAGTTCTGTATACAAATAGCTAGTTCTCCTGTATTCCATGAGATCTAACCTTGCTAACTAGTCTCCTATGGGGAACCTTGTCGAACACTTTACTGAAATCCATATAGATCACGTCCGCCATTCTGCCCTCTTCAATCTGCTTTGTTACTTCCTCCAAAAACTCAATCAAGTTTGTGAGACATGATTTCCCATGAACAAAGCCATGTTGACTATTCCTAATCAGTCCTTGCCTTTCCAAATAGTGTCCCTCAGGATTCCCTCCAACAACTTTCCAGATAGTGTCCCTCTGGATTCCCTCCAACAACTTGATGTCAGGCTCACTGATCTATAGTTCCCTGGCTTGTCTTTATCACCCTTCTTAAACAGTGGCATTACGTTAGCCAACCTCCAGTCATCTAGCACCTCACCTATGACTATTGATGATACAAATATCTCAGCAAGGGGCCCAGCTATCACTTCCCCAGCTTCCCACAGAGTTCTAGGGTACACCTGATCAGGTCCTGGGGATTTATCCACTTTTATGTGTTTCAAGATATCCAGCACTTCCTCCTCTGTAATATGGACAGTTTTCAAGATATCACCATCTATTTCCCAACAATCTATACCTTCCACGTCCTTTTCCACAGTAAACAATGATGCAAAATACTCGTTTAGTATCTCCCCCATCTCCTGCCGTTCCACACAAAGGCTGCCTTGCTGGTCTTTGAGGGGCCCTATTCTCTCCCTAGTTATCCTTTTGTCCTTAATGTATTTGCAAAATCCCTTTGGATTCTCCTTAATTCTATTTGCCAAAGCTATCACATGTCATCTTTTGTGCTCTCCTGATATCCCTCTTAAATATACTCCTACTGCCTTTATACTCTTCCACGGATTGATTCGATTATCCTGTCTATACCTGACATATGCTTCCTTTTTCTTAATTTTCATATTAAGTTTTACGTTAGCTGACATTCTCTTCTCATATTCTCTCTTTGATTAGTTTATTTTCTTCATCATCTTCCTTCCAAATTTTCTTTCTACAATCTAGTTCTCACTTGATCCATTTGACCTCCTAATTCCCCAAAACTAGATTTAGCCATGTAGGACTGTAAAAATAATGTCAAGAAAATGAATAAATGGCATAGAATCATAGTGTAGAAACAGGCCATTTGGCCCAACAAATCCACACCGGCCCTCCGAATACCCATTCCCCCTACTTTATTACTCTATATTATGCACCCAGCCTACACATTCCTGAACACTACAGGCAATTTAGCATGGTTAATTCACCTAACCTGCACAACTTTGGATTGTGGGAGGAAACCGGAGCACCCAGAGGAAACCCATGCAGACATGGAGAGAATGTGCAAACTCCAATACGTACAGTCACCAGAGGCTGGACTCGAACCTGGGTGCCTGGTGCTGTGAGGCAGCAGTATCAACCACTGAGCCCCCCTTTTTTTATATAAGTAGAGTAGCACAGCCAGACCCATTCCCCTACCCCAGTACTCTACATTTCCTCTGATGAACGCACCTAACCTACACATCCTTGGACATTACATGCAATTTAGCATGGCCAAATTCACCTAACCTGCACATCCTTGGATTGTGGAAAGAAACCAGAGCACCCAGAAGACACGGGGAAAATGTGCAAACTCCACACAGACAGACAGTCACCCGAGGCTAGAATCGAACCACAGTGCCTGACGCTGTGAGGCAGCAGTGCTACCGAGCATGTTGACTTTATATTCAGGAACTGTATATTCACAAGAAAACAATCATTCATTGTGGTTCTCATTAACTTCATTTTCTTTTTCTCACTAATGGTTTACCTTGTTCTGGAACATTCAATGAGCGCAGGTGGTGATTTTCGTATGTTTACATTACATGTATGAGTACAAAATGATCCAATGCATCTCTCGGTTAAAGCCATCCTGAGAATATTTTTCCAAAAATACTTGGAAGTCATAGAAGATACTTACGTTAAAAGAATTTTCCATACCTAAAGCAACTAAATTCTTATTTTTCCAGTAAAATGAGACTCAGATGTTTTTTCCACGCAGCTAAAAATATTTGGATTCTACACATCACTGAATTTTGGAAGCCTGCCAAAGTTCTTTGTCAGGATTACCCCTTAAACCGCGAAGCTCAAAATTTAGTCTGAAATGGCACTTTAAATTTAAGGTTAAAAATCAACATCTCTATTTCATTACATTCTATAAGCAAGATTGTCAACATTCCAGGATTGGCTTGAAGACTATAGAAGTTAATGACTTCGCTGGGAGTTCACTGCTGTGTACAACCCAGGAGAACAATCACAAACAAACAAAATTAGATTAGATAACTTAGATTACTTACAGTGTGGAAGCAGGCCCTTCGGCCCAACAAGTCCACACCGTCCCGCCGAAGCGTAACCCACCCAGACCCATTCTCCTACATTTACCCCTTCACCTAACACTACGGGCAATTTAGCATGGCCAATTCACCTAAAATGTTGTGCACTTTTATTTTAATCATAGATTTCCTACAGTGTGGAAGCAGGCCATTCAGCCCACCGAATCCACGCCGACCCTCTGAAGAGCATCCTACCAAGACCCATCCCATCCCTGTAACCATGCATTTCCCATGGCTAATCGGCCTAGCCAGTACATCCCTGGACACTATGGGTAATTTAGAATAGCCAATCCACTCAACCTACTCATTTTTGGACTGTGGAAGGAAACCGCAGCACCTGGAGGAAACCCATGCAGACACAGAGAGAGTGTGCAAACTCCACACAGTCACCCAAGGGTGGAATCAACCCCGGGTCCCTTGCACTGTGAGGCAGCAGTGCTCACCACTGAGCCACTGTGCCACCCATGGTCTTTGAACTTTCTGGTTAGAAAAAAGTTAAGACAGGGCAAAATGGCTGTTGACAAGAACCATCCATTCGGATATTGAAAAGATTACTCCCTTCCCGATTGGGTGGGATAGCGACACATCATAAGGATGAACATGTCAGATGACCACTATGAGATTATGTGAATGGGGAATTTGGATTCAGAAGGTCATGTGAAGTCACCATCAGGAATTAGTACTTGTGAGTCAGAAATGTACAGGTTATCCATTTCCTTATCAGTCCTTCAGGCCATGATCACAAATAGCATTTGGAGGATTAGAATTCTACTGACTTCAAAATACTTCCAAATAAATGTTGTACTAACAACCTCAGAGGGGAGAACGAGCTAGCATTTCTTCGAGTTAATGAACATACAGTCAAGCAGCTTTCTGGTCATAGCCCTCAAATAAAAGCAAAATGCTCTGGATGCTGGAAATCTGAAAGGAAAGCATAAAATGCTTGAAAAGCTCAGCAAGTCTGACAGCAAGAAACAGGATTAGGTTTTGAAGAAGTCATATCAGACTTGCAACACTAACTTGGTTCCTCTACACATGCCATCAGATCTGCTAGATTCCTCCAGCACTTTCTGTTTTTATCCTTCAAATTCAAGAGAGCTTTGAAAAAATTGCCATCATTGAGAATCAATGGAGAATACAAAATGGTTGAAGAAAAACACTGGATATCAAACTCAATTCCATTAACAACAAAATAGCACCTGACGCTTACTTACCTTCAAACCCCCACCAACCCCCCCAACCTTACATCCACTGAGGTACAGATAATAAAAGACGATCTAACTGAAACCTATAAGATCCTGTGGGAGGGATTACAACAAGGGGACACAGTTCAAAAAAAAGGGGTCACTCTGTTAAGACAGAGATGAAAAGAATTCTTTTTCTCTCGGGGGTCATGAATATTTGGTGTTCACTTCCTCGAAGTGTGGTTTAGGCAGTATCATTGAATATATTTAAGGTGGAGCTAGATAGATTATCTATTAACAGGGGAGTCGAAGGTTATCCGAGGCAGGTCAGAATGTGAAGTTGTGACCATAATCAGATTGCTACAATCAGCAACAGGCTGGTTATTCTGAAGGGTCTAATCCTACTCCTAATTTGTATGCTTCAATGTAAACCTCAATTCTGTATTTCCTTCCATTCATGATGCTAGAAGACATCTTGCACCTCACTTGGATGGCCAGGCTACATTTATGAGCTTAAATAGTGAGTGTTGCAGATAATTTTGAGTATTGGGTTGTGGGGAGGGTAATTCAATCCAAATATCTTTGTGTCTGAAATAACTATATGGGGACCAGTATTTCCACGCTCCCCCCCTCCACCCCCGCCCCCACCCAGACACTCAAAAAGGCCAACCTTCCATCTATAGAAACCATCTACCAGGTCCGCTGTCAAGGAAAGACCACCAGCGTTGTCAAAGATCCATACCACCCTGGCAATGTTTTTTCTACAACCTCTACCATTGGGGAGAAGGTACAGAAGCCTTAACACACGCACCAACCGGTTTTGCAACAGTTTCCACCCTACTCTTGTTAGAATACTGAATGGACTCACAAGCTCTTCACATTCACCCGTACCCGTGTTTTTGTTTTTGCCACTGTTTACCTATTATTTGCTATCTATGCTACTTAACTCTGTGATCTGTCTGTACTGCTCGCAAGACGATGCTTTTCACTGTGCCCCGGTACATGTGACAATAAATTCAACTCAATCCAATCACCATGATCCTCTTTGTTTACATGACTTGGAGATGCTGGTATTGGGCTGGGGTGTACAAAGTTAAAAATCACACAACACCAGTTTATAGTCCAACAGGTTTATTTGGAAGCACTAACTTTCTGAGCGCTGCTCCTTCATCAGGTGTTTCTCCACAATCACCTGAGGAAGGAGCAGCATTCCGAAAGCTAGTGCTTCCAGATAAACCTGTTGGACTATAACCTGGTGTTGTGTGATGTTTTACCTTTGTTTACATGTGCATAGTACAGCAGCTATGACCAGCCAGGGCTGCCTGATTGGCCCAGGTTAACAACCCCAATCAAGGATCTCAGTCAGCGAGATCCACCTGGTTCCAAACACTAGTGTCCATTCCCAGTTGTAAACTGACTGTCAAAGGCTAACACAGCAGAGTATGAATGAGGCATATTGTTGTTCATTTTCATTACTCTTCTGTGTTGTGTTTGATAGTCTTAGTTGCAGAAGAAAAGTGGCACCTGGAGCTTTTCAAAGTGCATGTTGTATATGAACTTACAATTGAAATTACCCTGTACTCACTTCAGGCCACTGTTCCTCTGTGTATGAAATAAGATCACAGCATGTTAGAGGCTACATGTAGGCTTTTTAATGCGAAGATATGAAGCTTTATTCAAAAGGTGACTGAATTGAATAGGGAGTTTCTAAAATGGGGGTAAAAATCATTTAAATCCCTCTGCAAAGTTTCCTGTGTTTTATTTAGTCTATTAAAAATCTCCGGAATCAAAGTGTAATAGATTAATGAGCTAAGATTCAATTAGATTTCCACAGAATCCCTACAACATGGAAGCAGGCCATTCAGCCCATCAATTTCATGCCGACTCTCCAAAGGGCATCCTACTCAGACCCACCCTCTTACCCTATGCCTACATTTCCTATGCCTAATCCACCTAGTCTGCACATCCCTGTACACTATGGGCAATTTAGAATAGCCAATCCACCTAATCTGCACATCTTTGAACTATTATTGAAACCAGAGCACCTGGAGGAAACCCACGCAGACACAGGGGAATCTGCAATGTCCACACATACAGTTGCCTGAGGTTAGAATCAAACACAGGACGCTGGCACTGTGAGGCAGGAGTGCTCATCATTGAGCCAACATGCTGCCCCTTAATCAAAGTCATTGTTCTGCTCAAATGATTCTAATGCAGCCAGGTGAAAGGGAAGACAAATAAATTTAGTGTCTATCTAATAAAAGTGCATTTCCAATCAGAATCAAGAAAAAAAAGGAAACAATATACCTTGGTGCGAATGCTAGGGGCTAAATTATTTTATACTCATTCTTTTGCTTGGAAAAGAACTCAAAATTATTCTAAACATACCAGTTTGAGTTATGTGGTTTTCTTTTTGTTTCTTTCCTTGTCCTAAAATGTAGATTTATTCAAATGTGGTTGTATTATCGAATCAATAAGTAACCAATAGTAACTCCATTACAGTTTTGAACATGCTTTGAAAATAGAAGCTGCTCTTTCACTTAACTTAGTCACTTTGAAGTTCTTTTATAAGATGATGATACATCTTTCTAGTGAGGTAATGGCACATTCATCCTAGTTATACAATAACTGAATATGAGTGAAGACTTGGTAGTATTCACGACGGCAGCAAACTCACAGAATGGCTGACCCTAGTTTTGTGAGTTGGATTGCACAACTTATTATCTTTCTCATTCAACTACAACAACTCAGCCTCACATCCAGAACAGAGCATTTACACTGGAAATAGCTTTCATTTGTGTAAAATAGGTATGTATAATGTTGAATGAGATTGACAAAGGAGATGTAAAGTGGATGTAAAGTCATAGACTTAGGAAAAGGGGTCTCAAATTTCAAGCAGAGATGAAGAGGAATTACTTCTATTAAAATAATCTGGGGAATTCACTACTCCAGAGCGCGGTGGATGCCAGGACACTGAGTAAATTTAAGGAGGAGAAAGACAGATATTTATTATTAATGGATTGAGGGGTTATGGAAAGAGGGCAGGGAACTGGAGTTGAGACTGAAATGAGATCAGCCATAACTATATTGAATGGTGGAGGAGGCTTAAGAGGCTAACTTACCTATTCCCGCTTGTAGTTAAATACCGTGAGAGGAATGTGCAACAATCAAGAGTGACCAACTTGTTTGTGATTTTAATCCAGATAACTTCTGTGATGTTGTGAAATGGGTGTTTCAGACCAAATACCTATTAAAGAGGCAATTTCAAAAGAAATGATACTTGGCAAAGCTGATCCACCATCACCCATTTTAGTCAACAGGAGTGATCATTTCAACCTCAACTATCCCCATGAGTGAATAAACATTTGTATTTTATGAAAGCAAATTGACCAACCAAATCCACAACCACAACAATTTGTTGGACAACAATTTTCAAGAAAATAACATTCCAAAGCAGTGCACAAAAACATTCCAACCCAGAGCATGAGAACCATTCCGACCCAGAGCACGAGAGCCATTCCAACCCAGAGCACGAGAGCCATTCCAACCCAGTGCACGAGAACCATTCCGACCCAGTGCATGAGAACCATTCCAACCCAGAGCACGAGAGCCATTCCAACCCAGTGCATGAGATCCATTCCGACCCAGTGCACGAGAACCATTCCGACCCAGTGCACGAGAACCATTCCAACCCAGTGCACGAGAACCATTCCGACCCAGTGCATGAGAACCATTCCAACCCAGAGCACGAGAGCCATTCCAACCCAGTGCATGAGAAAGTTTCCGACCCAGTGCACGAGAACCATTTCGAGCCAGAGCACGAGAACTATTCCGACCCAGTGCACGAGAACTATTCTGGCCCAGAGCACGAGGGCCATTCTGACCCAGTGCAGGAGAACCATTCCGACCCAGAGCACGAGAGCCATTCCAACCTGGAGCACCAGAACCATTCCAACCCAGTGCACGAGAACATTCCGACCGAGAGCACAAGAACCATTCCAACCCAGTGCACGAGAACTATTCTGACCCAGAGCACGAGAACCATTCCGACCCAGAGCACGAGAGCCATTCCGACTGAAAGCACGAGAGCCATTCCGACTGAAAGCACGAGAGCCATTTCGACCCAGATCATGAGAACCATTCCGACTGAAAGCACGAGAGCCATTTCGACCCAGAGCACGAGAACCATTCCGACCAAGAGCACGAGAGCCATTCCATCCCAGAGCACGAGAACCATTCCGACTCCATGCACGAGAGTCATTTCAACCCAGAGGACAAGAGCCATTCCGACCCAGAGCGCGAGAACCATTCCAACCCACAGCACGAAAAACATTCCGACCCAGAGCACGAGAACCATTCCGACCCACAGCACGAAAAACATTCCGACCGAGAGCACGAGAGCCATTCCGACCCACAGCACGAAAAACATTCCGACCGAGAGCACGAGAGCCATTCCGTCCCAGTGCATGAGAACCATTCTGACCGAGAGCACAAGAGCCATTCCGACCCAGAGCGCGAGAACCATTCCAACCCGCAGCACGAAAAACATTCCGACCCAGAGCACGAGAACCATTCCGACCCACAGCACGAAAAACATTCCGACCGAGAGCACGAGAGCCATTCCGTCCCAGTGCATGAGAACCATTCTGACCGAGAGCACGAGAGCCATTCCGTCCCAGTGCATGAGAACCATTCTGACCCCGTGCACGAGAGCTATTCCAACCCAGAGGACAAGAGCCATTCCGACCCAGAGCATGAGAGCCATTCCGACCGAGAGCACAAGAGCCATTCCGACCACGTGCACGAGGGCCATTCCGACCCAGAGCATGAGAGCCATTCCGACCGAGAGCACAAGAGCCATTCCGACCACGTGCACGAGGGCCATTCCGACCCAGAGCACGAGAGCCGTTCTGACCCAGAGCACGAGAGCCATTCCGACCAAGAGCACGAGAGTCATTCCAACCCGGTGAACAAGAGCCATTCTGACCCAGAACCAGAAAACCATTCCGACCCAGGGCACGAGAGCCATTCCAACCCAGAGCACGAGAACCATTCCGACCGAGAGCACGAGAGCCATTGCAACCCTGAGCACGAGAGCCATTCTGACCCAGAGCACGAGAACAATTCCGACCCACAGCATCAGAGCCATTCCGATCAAGAGCATGAAAATCATCCTGAACCAGAGCACAAGAGCCATTCCAACCCAGAGCACGAGAACCGTTCCGATCCAGTAACGAGAGCCATTCCGACCCAGACACGAAAATCATTCCAACCGAGAGCACGAGAGCCATTCCAACCCAGTCACGAGAACATTCCGACCCAGAGCATGAGAGTCATTCCAACCCAGTGCACGAGAGTCATTCCAGCCGAGAGCATGAGAGCCATTCTGACCCAGTGCACGAGAACCATTCCAATCCTGTGCACAAGAACCATTCCGACCAAGAGCACGAGAACCATTCCGACCCAGTTCACGAGAGCCATTCTGACCCAGAGAATGAGAACCATTCCGACCCAGAGCATGAGAGCCATTCCGACCCAGAGCACGAGAGCCATTCTGATCCAGAGCATGAGAGCCATTCCGATCCAGAGCATGAGAGCCATTCCGACCCAGAGCACGAGAGCCATTCTGATCCAGAGCATGAGAGCCATTCCAACCCAGTGCACGAGAGTCATTCTGACCCATAGCACGAGAGCCATTCCAGCCGAGAGCATGAGAGCCATTCTGACCCAGTTCACGAGAACCATTCCAATCCTGTGCACAAGAACCATTCCGACCGAGAGCACGAGAGCCATTCTGACCGAGAGCACGAGAACCATTCTGACCCAGAGCACGAGAGCCATTCTGACCCAATGCACAAGAACCATTCCAACCCAGAGCACGAGAGTCATTCTGACCGAGAGCACGAGAGACATTCCAACCCACAGCACGAGAACCATTCAGACCCAGAGCACGAAAGCCATTCTGACCCAGAGCACGAGAAGCATTCCGACCGAGAGTACGAGAACCATTCTGACCCAGAGTACGAGAACCATTCCGACCGAGTGTACGAGAACCATTCCGACCGAGTGTACGAGAACCATTCCGACACAGAGCACGAGAGCCATTCCAACCCAGAGCACGAGAACCATTCTGATCCAGTAACGAGAGCCATTCCGACCAAGAGCACGAAAATCATCCAAACCCAGAGCACAAGACCCATTCCGAACAAGAGCACGAGTACCATTATAAACCAGAGCATGAGAGCCATTCCAAGCCAGACACGAGAATCATTCTGACCGAGAGCACGAGAACCATTCCAACCCAGTGCATGAGAGTCATTCCGACCCATAGCACGAGAGCCATTCCAGCCGAGAGCATGAGAGCCATTCTGACCCAGTGCACAAGAACCATTCTGACCCAGAGCACGAGAGCCATTCCAATCCTGTGCACGAGAGCCATTCCGACCCAGTGCACGAGCACTATTCCGACCCAGAGCACGGGAGCCATTCCCACTCAGAGCACGAAAACCATTCTGACCCAGTGCACGAGAACCATTCCAACCCAGAGCACGAGAACCATTATAACCCAGAGCCATTCCGATTCTGCGCACGAGAGCCATTCTGACCCAAAGCACGAGAGCCATTCCGACCGAGAGCACGAGAGACATTCTGTGCCAGAGCACGAGAACCATTCCGACCCCGTGCACGAGAGCCATTCTGACCCAGAGCACGAGAGCCATTCTGACCTAGAGCACGAGAACCATTCTGAACCCGTGCACAAGAGCCATTCCGACCCAGAGCACGAGAGCCATTCTGATCCAGAGCACGAGAGCCATTCCGACCCAGAGCACGAGAGCCATTCCGACCCAGAGCACGAGAACCATTCTGATCCAGAACTGGAGAGCCATTCCGATTCAGAGCACAAAAGCCATTCCAACTAAGTGCACGAGTACCATTCTGATCCAGAGCACGAGAGCCATTCTGATCCAGAGCACGGGAGACATTCCGACCTAGGGCACGAGTACTATTCCAACCTAGAGCACAAGAGCTATTCCGGTACCCGGACCATGAGAACCATTCTGACCCAGGGCACAAGATCCATTCCAACCCAGAGCATGACAGCCATTCCAACCCCGTGCACAAGAGCCATTCCGACCCAGAACATGACAGCCATTCCAACCCAGTGCACAAGACCCACTCTGACCCAGAACCAGAGAGCCATTCCGACCCAGAGCACGAGAGCCATTCCGGTACCCAGAGCACGAGAGCCATTCCGACCTAGAGCATGAGAACCATTCCGACCCAGAGCACAAGAACAATTCCGACCTAGAGCCCGAGAGACATTCCGACATGGAGCACGAGAGACATTCCAACCCAGACCATGAGAACCATTCTGACCCAGTGAACGAGCGCCATTCCGACCCAGAGCATGAGAGCTATTCCGACCATGAGCACGAGAGCCATTCCAACCCAGAGCATGAGAGCCATTCCGACCAAGAGCACGAGAGCCATTCTGAACGAGAGCACGAGAGCCATTCCAACCCAGTGCACGAGAACTATTCCAACCTAGAGCACAAGAGCCATTCCGACCCAGAGCATGAGAGCCATTCCGACCCTGTGCACAAGAGCCATTCCGACCCAGAACATGACAGCCATTCCAACCCAGTGCACAAGACCCACTCTGACCCAGAACCAGAGAACCATTCTGAACTGGAACTTGAGAGCCATTCCAACCCAGTGCACAAGAGCCATTCCAACCCAGTGCACGAGAGCCATTCCAACCCAGTGCACAAGAGCCATTCCAACCCAGTGCACGAGAACAATTCCAACCTAGAGCCCAAGAGCCATTCCAACCCAGAACCAGAGAGCCATTCCGACCCGGAGCACGAGGCCATTCCAACACAGTGCACGAGAGCTATTCCAACCCAGTGCACGAGAGCCATTCCAACCCAGTGCATGAGAGCTATTCCAACCCAGTGCACGAGAGCCATTCCAACCTAGAGCACAAGAACCATTCCGACCTAGAGCACGAGAACCATTCCGACCGAGAACCAGAGACCCATTCTGACCCAGAGCACGAGAGTCTTTCCAACCCAGTGCATGAGAGTCATTCCGATCCAGAGCACAAGAACCATTCTGACCCAGAACACGACAGTCATTCTGACCCAGAGCATGAGAGCTATTCCGACCCAGAGCACGAGAACCATTCCGACCCAGAACATGACAGCCATTCCAACCCAGTGCACAAGACCCACTCTGACCCAGAACCAGAGAGCTATTCCGACCCAGAGCACGAGAGCCATTCCGGTACCCAGACCATGAGAACCATTCTGACCCGGTGCACAAGAACCATTCTGACCCAGTGCACGAGAGCTATTCTGACCCACAGCATGAGAGCAATTCTGACCAAGCACACAAGAGCCATTCCAACCCAGAACCAGAGAGCCATTCCGACCCGGACCACGAGGCCATTCCAACCCAGTGCACGAGAGCCATTCCGACCCAGAGCACGAGAACCATTTCGACCGAGAACCAGATTCCCATTCTGACCCAGAGCACGAGAGTCTTTCCAACCCAGTGCATGGGAGCCATTCCGATCCAGAGCACGAAAACCATTCTGACCCAGTGCACGAGAGCTATTCCGACCCAGTGCACAAGAACCATTCTGACCCAGAGCACGAGAGTCATTCCGACCCAGTGCACGAGAGCCATTCCGACCCAGAGCACGAGAGCCATTCCGACCCAGAGGACAAGAGCCATTCCAACCCAGTGCATGAGAACCATTATGAGCAAGAGCACGAGAACCATTCCAACCCTGAACCGGAGAGCCATTCCGATTCAGAGCACGAAAGCCATTCCAACTAAGTGCACGAGAACCATTCCGACCCAGTGCACGAGAGCCATTCCGATCCCGAGCACGAGAGCCATTCTGACCCGGTGCACGAGAGCCATTCCGACCCAGAGCACGAGAACCATTCTGACCCAGAGCATAAACGCCATAATGAGCCAGTGCACAAGAACCATTCCGACCTAGAGCACGAAAGCCATTCCGATCGAGAGCACGAGAGCCATTCCGACCCAGAGCACGAGAGCCATTCCGACCCAGAGCACGAGAGCCAATCCGACCCAAAATACAAAAGCCATTCCAACCTAGTGCACAAGAGCCATTCCAACCCAGAGCACGAGAACCATTCTGACCCAGAACTGGAGAGCCATTCCGATTCAGAGCACGAAAGCCATTCCAACTAAGTGCATGAGAACCATTCCGACCCAGTGCACGAGAGCCATTCTGACCCGGTGCACGAGAGCCATTCCGACCCAGAACCAGAGAGCCATTCTGACCCAGAGCACGAGAGCCATTCTGATCCAGAGTACGAGAGCCATTCCGACCCAAGCACGAGAGCCATTCCGACCCAGAGCACGACAGCCATTCTGATCCAGAGCACGAGAGCCATTCTGATCCAGAGCACAGGAGCCATTCCGATCCCGAGCATGAGAGCCATTCCGACCCAGCGCATGAGAACCATTCTGACACAGTGCACGAGAACCATTCCAACCCAGTGCACAAGAGCCATTCCAACCCAGTGCATGAGAGCTATTCCAACCCAGTGCACGAGAGCCATTCCAACCTAGAGCACGAGAACCATTCCGACCGAGAACCAGAGACCCATTCTGACCCAGAGCACGAGAGTCTTTCCAACCCAGTGCATGAGAGCCATTCCGATCCAGAGCACAAGAACCATTCTGACCCAGAACACGACAGTCATTCTGACCCAGAGCACGAGAGCTATTCCGACCCAGAGCACGAGAACCATTCTGACCCAGAGCACGAGAGTCATTCTGACCCAGAGCACGAGAGCCATTCCGACCCAGAGCACGAGAACCATTCTGACCCAGAGCATAAACGCCATAATGAGCCAGTGCACAAGAACCATTCCGACCTAGAGCACGAAAGCCATTCCGATCGAGAGCACGAGAGCCATTCCGACCCAGAGCACGAGAGCCATTCCGACCCAGAGCACGAGAGCCAATCCGACCCAAAATACAAAAGCCATTCCAACCTAGTGCACAAGAGCCATTCCAACCCAGAGCACGAGAACCATTCTGACCCAGAACTGGAGAGCCATTCCGATTCAGAGCATGAAAGCCATTCCAACTAAGTGCATGAGAACCATTCCGACCCAGTGCACGAGAGCCATTCTGACCCGGTGCACGAGAGCCATTCCGACCCAGAACCAGAGAGCCATTCTGACCCAGAGCACGAGAGCCATTCTGATCCAGAGTACGAGAGCCATTCCGACCCAAGCACGAGAGCCATTCCGACCCAGAGCACGACAGCCATTCTGATCCAGAGCACGAGAGCCATTCTGATCCAGAGCACAGGAGCCATTCCGATCCCGAGCATGAGAGCCATTCCGACCCAGCGCATGAGAACCATTCTGACACAGTGCACGAGAACCATTCCAACCCAGTGCACAAGAGCCATTCCAACCCAGTGCATGAGAGCTATTCCAACCCAGTGCACGAGAGCCATTCCAACCTAGAGCACGAGAACCATTCCGACCGAGAACCAGAGACCCATTCTGACCCAGAGCACGAGAGTCTTTCCAACCCAGTGCATGAGAGCCATTCCGATCCAGAGCACAAGAACCATTCTGACCCAGAACACGACAGTCATTCTGACCCAGAGCACGAGAGCTATTCCGACCCAGAGCACGAGAACCATTCTGACCCAGAGCACGAGAGTCATTCTGACCCAGAGCACGAGAGCCATTCCGACCCAGAGCACGAGAACCATTCTGACCCAGAGCATAAACGCCATAATGAGCCAGTGCACAAGAACCATTCCGACCTAGAGCACGAAAGCCATTCCGATCGAGAGCACGAGAGCCATTCCGACCCAGAGCACGAGAGCCAATCCGACCCAAAATACAAAAGCCATTCCAACCTAGTGCACAAGAGCCATTCCAACCCAGAGCACGAGAACCATTCTGACGCAGAACTGGAGAGCCATTCCGATTCAGAGCACGAAAGCCATTCCAACTAAGTGCACGATAACCATTCCGACCCAGTGCACGAGAACAGTTCCGACCCAGTGCACAAGCGCCATTTCGACCCAGAGCCCAAAAGCCATTCCGACCCAGAGCACGAGAGCCATTCCGACCCAGAGCACAAGAGCCATTCCAACCCACAGCATGAGAACCATTATGAGCAAGAGCACGAGAACCATTCCAACCCAGAACCGGAGAGCCATTCCGATTCAGAGCACGAAAGCCATTCCAACTAAGTGCACGAGAACCATTCCGACCCAGAGCACGAGAACCATTCTAATCCAGAACCGGAGAGCCATTCTGATTCAGAGCACAAAAGCCATTCCAACTGAGTGCACGAGAACCATTTTGACCCAGAGCACGAGAGCCAGTCCAACCCAGTGCATGAGAGCCATTCCGACCTAGAGCACGAGAGTCATTCCAACCCAGAGATGAGAACCATTCCGACCGACAGCATGAGAACTATTCCGACCCAGAGCACGAGAACTATTCCGACCCAGAGCACGAGAGCCACTCCGACCCAGAGCATGAGAGCCATTCCGATCCAGAGCGTGAGAACCATTCTGACCCAGAGCACAAGAACCATTCCGACCCAGAGCACGAGAACCATTCCAACCCAGAGCATAAACGCCATAATGACCCAGTGCACAAGAACCATTCTGACCTAGAGCACGAAAGCCATTCCGATCGAGAGCACGAGAGCCATTCCGACCCAGAGCACGAGAGCCATTCCGACCGAGAGCACGAGAGCCAATCCAACCCAAAATACAAAAGCCATTCCAACCTAGTGCACGAGAGCCATTCCGACCCAGAACCAGAGAGCCATTCCTATTCAGAGCACGAAAGCCATTCCAACTAAGTGCACGAGAACCATTCCGACTCAGTGCACGAGAACCATTCCGACCCAGCGCATGTGAACCATTCCGACCCAGAACACGAGAGCCATTCCGAACCAGTGCACAAGTGCTATTCCGACCCAGTGCATGAGAGCTAATCTGACCTAGAGCACGAGAGCCATTCTGAACCAGTGCACAAGAACAATTCCGACCTAGAGCACGAGTGGTATTCCGACCCAGTGCACGAGAACAATTCCGACCCAGTGCACGAGCGCCATTTCGACCCAGAGTCCAAAAGCCATTCCGACCCAGAGCCCAAAAGCCATTCCGACCCAGAGCATAAGAGCCATTCCGACCCAGAGCATGAGAACCATTCTGATCCAGAGCACGAGAGCCATTCTGATCCAGAGCACAAGAGCCATTCCGACCCAGAGCACGAGAACCATTCTGATCCAGAACCGGAGAGCCATTCCGATTCAGAGCACAAAAGCCATTCCAACTAAGTGCACGAGAACCATTCTGATCCAGAGCACGAGAACCCTTCTGATCCAGTGCACGAGAACCCTTCTGAACTGGAACTTGAGAGCCATTCCAACCCAGTGCACTAGAGCCATTCTGACCCAGAGCATGAGAGCCATTCCGACCAAGTGCACAAGAGCCATTCCAACCCAGAACCAGAGAGCCATTCCGACCCGGAGCACGAGAGCCATTCAGACTCAAAACCAGAGAGCCATTCCAACCCAGTGCATGAGAGCTATTCCAACCCAGAACACGAGAACCATTCCGACCGAGAACCAGAGACCCATTCCAACCCAGTGCACGAGAGCCATTCCAACCCAGTGCATGAGAGCCATTCTGACTCAGTGCACGAGAGCCATTCTGACTCAGTGCACGAGAGCCATTCTGACCCAGAGCACGAGAGCCATTCCAATGCAGAGCATGAGAACCATTCCAACCCAGAGCACGAGAACAATTCTGACCTAGAGCCTGAGAGACATTCCGACCTAGAGCACTAGAGACATTCCAACCCAGAGCACGAGAACCATTCCGACCCAGGGCACGAGAGCCATTCTGGTACCCAGACCATGAGAACCATTCTGACCCAGTGCATGAGCGCCATTCCGACCCAGAGCATGAGAGCTATTCCGACCCAGTGCACAAGAGCCACTCCGACCTAGAACCAGAGAGCCATTCCGAACCAGAACCAGAGAGCCATTCTGACTCAGAGCACGAGAACCATTCCAACCCAGTGCACGAGAGCTATTCCGACCCAGAGCATGAGAACCATTCCAACCCAGTGTACAAGAACCATTCTGACCCAGAGCACGAGAACCATTCCAACCCAGAGCACGAGAACCATTTCGACCCAGAGCATAAACGCCATAATGACCCAGTGCACAAGAACCATTCCGACCTAGAGCACGAGAGCCATTCCGATCGAGAGCACGAGAGCCATTCCGACCCAAAGCACAAGAGCCATTCCAACCGAGAGCACGAGAGCCAATCCAACCCAGAATGCAAAAGCCATTCAAACCCAGTGCACGAGAGCCATTCCAACCCACAGCACGAGAGCCATTCCAACCGAGAGCACGAGAGCCATTCCGAACCAGTGCATGAGAGCCATTATGACCCAGAGCACGAGAACCATTCTGACCCAAAACCGGAGAGCCATTCCAATTCAGAGAACGAAGGCCATTCCAACTAAGTGCACGAGAGCCATTCCGACCCAGAGCACGATAGCCAGTCCAATCCAGTGCATGAGAGCCATTCCGACCTAGAGCACGAGAGTCATTCCAACCCAGAGATGAGAACCATTCCGACCGACAGCATGAGAACTATTCCGACCCAGAGCACGAGAACCATTCCGACCCAGAGCACGAGAGCCACTCCAACCCAGAGCATGAGAGCCATTCTGATCCAGAGCGTGAGAACCATTCTGACCCAGAGCACAAGAACCATTCCGACTGAGAGCACAAGAACCATTCCAACCCAGAGCACAAGAACCATTCCAACCCAGAGCATGAGATCCATTCCAACCCAGTTCTCAAGAACGATTCCAAACCAAAACCAGAGAGCCATTCTGACCCAGTGCACGAGAGCCATTTTTACCCAGAGCACAAGAGCCATTCCAACCCAGAGCACGAGAACCATTCCGACGCAGAGCACGAGAGCCATTCCAATCCAGTGCACAAGAGCCGCTCCAACCCAGAACCAGAAAGCCATTGTGACTGAGAGCACGAGAGCCATTCCAACCCAGTGCATGAGAGGCATTCCAACCCAGAGCACAAGAGCCATTCTGACCCAGAGCACGAGAACCATTCCGACCCAGTGCACGAGAGCCATTCTAATTCAATTCATCAAAAGCTCACTTTGATCCATTTAAAGCTTCAATGCATCCCAGAAATTTCTCTGTCTACTGCTCTTAACAAATTCACACATTACAGTTCAGAAACAAAATTACTGCAGTCGAAACAAAGCAACTATCTTTGAAACTGTACCCAGTTGTTATAAAACACATCACCCAATCTGTATGTTCCTGTCTGTACCGTAGACAATACAGCAACAGTTCTCAGCCAGTGGGACAAAAGTAAAGTGAATGCATAAAAGCTCACTGAAATTACTCTTACCGATATTTACTTTCCTTCATTTCAGCAAATGTTTACAAGGTGGACACAATCCTCATTCACTGTAGAAACAATAACCGTCTCTGCTGGATTTCTGCTTCCTGCTGCTCGCCCTGGCGTAGTAATATGAAAGCTAATCCTGATACAGTCAGGCTAAACAGTTTCTCAACATTGCTATGAAGTTGAAGGCTGAGTGCAAAACTGTGGTAATCGACACTGCCAAGAATAGGTCGGGGGTGGAAAGGTCTAATTTGCTGGAAGTGCAATTAAATAATTCAGTTTTATTTAAATACTTTTAATATTTAACAATTTCAAAACATATTAAGCAGAGATTACAATCAGTACTTATGACCAAATAAAGGTTACAGTGGCAGCACAGGAGCAAAGGCTCAGTAGCAAGAAACAGAAAATTCGTGACTGTTTGTTTTTGGAATGAGGGAACGTGTACAATAAAGTTCCCAGTGGGTCAGTACAAAGACCATTGCTGATCTATGTCGAATTGTTTTGATTTGTCAACATTTAGCTTACATTTAGTTACATATAGTGATCAAGTAATCAAAACTTTTCAATTGATTTAACCCATTATTTCCTGTTTAATCACACTCTGTGCAGGGCATTACTATAACATGCGACGGACTCTTTGCGTGTTCAGCTAACAAGTGAGATGTGCCACAATGTGCGTAGGCATTGACAGAGGTGCTCCTTAACCTGCAGGAAATGTTTATATTATCTTTCTTAAGATGAGAACTAGGTGTGGATAATGTGGTAAAAATATTCTACAGAATATTTATTACAGCTGACTGTTGTGCATAAGCATTGAATTCAAAGACATTGAAGTGTTTAGACTCATAGAGATTTACAGCAGAGAAACAGACCCTACAGTCCAACTCATCCATGCCGACCAGATATCCCAACCTAATCTAGTCCCACTTGCCAACACCCGGCCCATACTTCCAAAGCCTTCCTACTCATGTACCATCCAGATGCCTTTTAAATGTTGCAATTGTACCAGCCTCCACAACTTCCTCTGGCAGCTCATTCCATACACGCATCACTCTCTGCGTGAAAATGTTGCCCCTTACGTCTCTTTTATATTTGTGCTAATACAATGCTTTTTGTCAACAATGAGTACCATGCTTCAAATGACCCAAGATAAAATGGAGTTTGTGATCTTTATACCGTCCATTCATGTGCTATAATACAATGATGATATCATTAGTATGTCCCTGATTGTGGCACATAAAATAACACTCCATCTATCTTCATGCCAGTGTAAGCTACACCTTTATTATTTAACAGTTGGAACAAATGCTGTGAAGGTTGACTAGATCCACTTTGGAATGATTATCCCAAATTAGCAATTCACAGAAACATAGAAACAGGAGTAAAAGTGGGCCATTCAGCCCTTTGACCATGCTCCCCCATTCATTATGATCATGGCTAATTCACAAATTCAGTCTTCTGTTCTCACTTTTCCTTTGATACCGTCAGCTCCAAGAAATAAGTCAAACTCCTCTTGAAAATATGCAATATTTTGTCCTCAACCACTTCTGTGATAAAGCTTTCCGGAGGCTCGTCACGTTTTGGCACTATCTTGCACTCAAGATATTTTTCACCAACCTAGTCAGAGCTGTTTTTGTACATTTCTGGAACAGGTGGCACTTGACCCTTGGCCTCCTGGCTCAGAACCTTGGCTCCTGGCACTGAGGTAGTGTGCTGGAAATAAAATTCCTGCATTCTCATATTAAATGTGAAACAATTTAGTGAAACCATCCAAAGTCCTCAATAAACTACCTGACTGATAAATTCAGGTTAAAAACATTCATCAGATTTCAAGTATTATGCTTGTAACTGCTGCTTTCTAACACATGCAACCCTTAGGCTTCTTATTCAAATAAACAGAATGTTTTTCACTTTTTCCAAGAAAAGGATCTTTCTGGAAGCTTCATATGTGCTTTCAATGCCTGATGCTTTTACTCAACTACCAAAATTACTTTGCTTAACCTTTGCAAATTCAACATAGGTTCTCCTCAAGTTTCAAAACTTTTGCCTGTATCATTCAGGGACTAACTTTTCAATACCCCAGAATTGTTTTCTTGATAGGATCATAATCCCGAGAAACCACCTCTGACAGTGAAGCACAAAATTCATGTACTGCTCTGCATAAGCATTCACAAGCTTTTGGACCACTGCTCCTTCGTCATGTGGAGTGAAGAGAGGCACACAAGCACAGAATTGAAAGGCAGAGAGATCAAAAGATCATTCAAATGGTGTGAGTGGAGTGTCAACAGGCTGAATCTTAAGTCTCTGCGGATGATCAAAAGTATCAGATGATGTGAGTAAAGTGTCAACAGAAGAACAAGTGAGTAGCCATTTGGTGCTTTTTCAGCACTACCTTATTTTTTACTTTTTGCAATCATCTCCCTGCTACAATTCATTGGATTACAGGTCATCCCTTCACTTGCTATTCAGCTGTTGACACTTTACTCACACCGTCTGACACATTTGATCACCTGCAGAGACTTGTTATTCAACCTGTCAACACTTCACTCACACAATTTGTCTGTTCTTTTGATCTCTCTGCCATAAATTCTGCACCTGTATGCTCTTTTCACCTCACCTGATGAAGGAGCAGCGCTCTGAAAGCTTGTGATTTCAAATAAACCTGTTGGATTATAACCTGGAGTCATGTGACTGCTTACCTTATCTACCCCAGTCCAACATTGGTACCTCATGCATAAGCAATATCCAGTTTTCCTCTAGCCAACTCATTGGTCTCATCAGTTTTACAAAGCCACCATGTCCTTTACCTCAAACTTTGTTACAGACTGTATCAACTTGAATATTTGTTTACTGAACATTAGGTCCTGTCTAGAATTTTCACGATCAGACCCTTCTTTGCCTTCTTTGGCTGCTACAATATTTCAAATTAAATTAATTTTCTTTCTTTTCTCCATGCGCTACAAGGATCAGTGCTGGCTCCCCTGCTTTTCGTCATTTATATAAATGATTTAGATGTGAACATAGGATATATGGTTAGTAAGTTTGTAGATAACATCAAAATTGGAGGCGTAGTGGACAGTGAAGAATATTACCACGGATACAATAGGAATTTGATCAGATGGACCAATGGACCAAGCAGTGGCAGATGGAGTTTAATTTAGTAATGGAGTTTAATTTAATAAAGGCCAAATTTGACAGTATTAGGCAAGAACTTTCGTAAGCTGACTGGGGGCAAATGTTTGCAGGTAAAGGGACAGCTGGAAAATGGGAAGCCTTCAGAAATGAGATAACGAGATTCCAGACAAAGTATATTCCTGTTGGGTGAAAGGAAAGGCTGGTAGGTATAAGGAATGCTGGATAACTAAAGGAATTGAGGGCTTGGTTAAGAAAAAGAAGGAAGCATATGTAAAGGATAGATTGAGTGAATCCTTAGAAGAGTATAAAGGCAGTGGGAGTATACTTAAGAGGGAAATCAGGAGTGCAAAAAGGGGGCATGAGATCGCTTTGGTAAATAGAATTAAGGAGAATCGAAAGAGTTTTTATAAATACATTAAGGACAAAAGAGTAACTAAGGAGAGATTACGGCCCCTCAAAGATCAACAAGACGGCCTTTGTGTGGAGCTGCAGAAAATGGGGGAGATACTAAATGAGTATTTTGCATCTGTATTTACTGTAGAAAATGATATGGAAGATATAGACTGTAGGGAAATAGATGGTGACATCTTGCAAAATGCCCATATTACAGAGGAGGAAGTGTTGGATGTCTTGAAACGGGTAAAGGTGGATAAATCCCCAGGACCACCAATAGTCACGGGTGAGGTGCCGGAAGACTGGAGGTTGGCTAACGTGGTGCCACTGTTTAAGAAGGGTGGTAAGGACAAGCCAGGGAACTATAGATCAATGGGCCTGACATCAGGGATTCCTGAGGGACAGGATGTACCTGTATTTGGAAAGGCAAGGACTGATTAGGGATAGTCAACATGGCTTTGTGCACGGGAAATCATGTCTCACAAACTTGATTGAGTTTTTTGAGCAAGTAATGAAGAGGATTGATGAGGGCAGAGTGGTAGATGTGATCTATATGGATTTCAGTAAGGTGTTCAACAAGGTTCCCCATGGGAGACTGATTAGCAAGGTTAGACCTCATGGAATACAGGAAGAACTAACCATTTGGATACAGAACTGGATCAAAGATAGAAGACAGAGGGTGGTGGTGGAGGGTTGTTTTTCAGACTGGAGGCCTGTGACCAGTGGAGTGCCACAAGGATCGGTACTGGGTCCTCTACTTTTTGTCATTTACACTAATGATTTGGATGCAAGCATAAGAGGTACAGGTAGTAAGTTTGCAGATGACACCAAAATCGGAGGTGTAGTGGACAGCGAAGAGGGTTACCTCAGATTACAACAGGATCTTGACCAGATGGGCCAATGGGCTGAGAAGTGGTAGATGGACTTTAATTCAGATAAATGCGGGTGCTGTGTTTTGGGAAAGCAGGTCTTAGCAGGACTTATACACCTAATGGTAAGGTCATAGGGAGTGTTGCTGAACAAAGAGACCTTGGAGTGCAGGCTCATAGTTCCCTGAAAGTGAAGTCTTGGGTAGACATAATCGTGAAGAAAGCATTTGCTATGCCTGCCTTTAATGGTCGGTGCATTGTGTATGGGAATTGGGAGGTCATGTTGCAGCTGTACAGGACATTGGTTAGGTCACTTTTGGAATACTTCATGCAATTCTGGTCTCCCTACTATAAAAAGGACATTGTGAAACTCGAAAGGGTTCAGAAAAGATTTACAAGGATGTTGCCAGAGTTGGAGGATTTGAGCTATACGGTGAGGCTGACAAGAATGGGACTATTTTCCCTGGGGTGTTGGATGCTGAGGGGTGACCTTATAGAGGTCTATAAAACCATGAGGGGCATGAATATGGTAAATAGACAAGGTGGACAGTGAGGTCTGCAGATGCTGGAGATCAGAGTTAAGAGTGTGTTGCTGGAAAAGCTCAGCAGGTCAGGCAGCATCCAAGGAGCAGGAAAATTGACGTTTCGGACTGAAACCCTTCATCAGGAATGATGAGGGCTGATGAAGGGCTCCGACCCGAAACGTTGATTTTTCTGCTGCTCGGATGCTGCCTGACCTGCTGTGCTTTTCCAGCAACACACTCTCAATATTAAATAGACAAGGTCTTATCCCAGGGGTGGGACAGAGCAAAACTAGAGGGCATGGGTTTAAGGTGAGAGGGGAAAGATTTAAATGAATCTAGAGGACAACTTTTTCACACAGAAGGTGGTGCATGCATAGAATGAACTGCCAGGGAAGTGGTAGAGTCCAGTACAAATACATTTAAAAGGCATCTGGATGAGTTCATTCTTTATTCTCCTCCTTGTTTGTCACTGCACTTAGAATTCCACCTCTAACTTCTTTATTCTTTCACCATGTTCAAACTGCTTTAACTGTACCTCAATCAGTACTGACGTTAACGTCTCATTACTTTGTCTAACTGGTTCCTCATGTATCTCTATTAAGCCCGAGTGTCCTGCTCGTCTTCTATTCAGGAAAGGGATTGTTTTGATACTTTCATTTGCAGGCTGGATGTTTGTCTTGCCGCATTGACCTCACGCAAGGCATAGTCACTTGGTCAGAAGCCAATCAAAACTTTGTTGTCAAACAATTGTCGATGAGTTCAGAATCCATAGGCTCCATCCTGTCTGCTTCAGCTCTTACTGTTCCAGCAGTGTATACAACTCACAATGTTCCCATACTTAAAATTCCAGCCATCTCTTTACACAGTTTGTTTGATCTAAAGCATCACCCTCCATTGAGGTCCAAGCAAAAGGAAAATGAAAATACGTCATCTTTACTGTAAACTTTATATTGAAGCAATTCTGTGATTTTCATATTAGTTGAAAGTTGTATGCCACTTTGCCACTTTATTTTACTATTTTAAAGATTCTTCCATTGCAAGCATCAAGAGCCACTATTAAAAAACGCCCATAAGCAGGTAGTTGCTTTAATAAAAGCACATTAATGGGTGTCTAGGCTAATGAATTCTCTACAGGATAGCTATACGCCAATGCATAAATTTGAGATGATGCACACAATTATCAATAAGTATGAAGTGAAAACACACGCCTTCTTATACCAAACAAATAGGAAATAAATGATCTCGAGGAACTTAGATATCTCACTGACAGGCATAAGGATTTATTAAAGTAATAAAAAAGGGTTTAATGAAGGAGGATCCTAGGAATACCTGAAACTTCAGGAAGTGACAGGAAAGTGCATCAGTAAGATGTCATGACTCTTAATTTTTTTTATTACCTATTTTTCTAATCAACCTGTTCAGAGATGTTATGCAAACTTCTGGAGCAGGTGGGATACCACTACACCACAAGATGGCACCTTCATTATCTGTAAAAACAAGTCAATTATTAACCACACACCACCTAATCAGAGACTGACCACGCAGTGGCCTAACCAGTGTTCAGGACAATCAATAACTATACACAGATGTAATGGTTAGTGAGTGTTTAAAATACCAACTTTTAGCAACCAGACATGCATCAAGAAGAATGAGTAGACTTCTGCCAGAAGATCACATCTAGTGGCAATGCCATAGTGATGAACTGGTGTTGCAACATTAACAGACTGTTTACTAACTGCCTCGGTTAAATTACACATTTTTATAAGTACTGTAAACAACTTAATAAATTCTGTGAATCTTGTAAAGATGAACCTATACCTGCTGTGGGGAGTTAGTTGAAAATAGGCACTCTCGTTAATGTCAACTCTCCCAGTTCAAGACATAATTTTAAGTCCCATGATGATATTACACTTAATAACATAGACTTGAGTGTATAGGACACAGATTCAAAATTCAAAAATTACAGAAAACTGGTGAAATGTGAGAAGAGTTACTTTCAACTACAGAAGAACATGGGGAGATTGGTGGAATGTGCAGACATCTGGCATGTGGAAGATCAATTTTAGGGCAGTGAGTTGTAAACTATTACACTTTGGTCAGAAGGATAAGAATTGGCAATTTAAAATAAAGGATACAACTCTCTAGGGAGCTCGGGAACAGAAAGGAGTGGAGTATTAGTGCACTGCTCCCATTGTCAGAAGGGATATGAACCAGAGGATACAGATTTAAGAGATAAGAAAAAGAATTAATGGCCTCATGAGAAAAATCTTTTTAATATCAGTAAAGGATACATGGCAGAGGACTACACCTGAGTGAAGTGTACACTGAGTGAATTGTAAATTAGGTTACATGGGACATTCTGATGATCTATGTTTAAACCTTAAAAAGATTTAGGAGTCTGGCTCTGACATAGAATTAAGAGCACTCAAGTGTGTTATGTTGCCTTATTAAACAAGGAACTTCCTGGTAATTGCAGTTCGTTGTCAATCAACGGAAAGCAGTTGGGTCAATCATTGTTAATTACTGAAGCAGAAAGCTAAGCTAGCTAATGGCGAACACAGGATCCACATAAAATCTAGTTTTTCAACTGCACAGCCAGTAAGGGGCAAACGGTCAGAAGACTATGCACAAGTATGAGGTACGCAGAATAAGTAATGATTTGATTCACATGGATTTGGATGCACAGGAGACAGAGTAAGGTTCAGTAAACTGAAATAAGGCTTATTGCAAATTGTAAAGTATGTTACATGTGCCAAATTTATCAGTACTAGCACGGTTTATCGGTAGGTGTGAGGTTTAAAAGTTAACACCAAGTAAAATAAAGTTAGTAGAAGTAATCTAAAGTAAAATTAAGTTAGCAACAGTAAAGTTAAGACATGGCAGGATAGCTCAGTTGTGTGGAACATGAGTGTTGTAATATGTGGAAGTTTTGGATTCTACTGGAGACATAGGCCACCACATGAACAAGATGGCAGCAGAGAAGGACACTCCTGCAAGACCTCTGCCTGTTCTTTTCATTTTAATTTTATTCTTTATTTATCATCATCTTCTCGCCCATTAGCACCGGAGGCGAATTCTGGCCAAGCAGCAGGTGCCAGCAGCAAGTCCATGGAGCAGCAACTGCCAGAGCAGAACGGACGTTGGGAGTCCTGAAACAGTCCCGGAGCAGGGAGTGGGGAAACAGTCCCGGAGCAGGGAGTGGGGAAACAGCCCCGGAACAGGGAGTGGGGAAACAGTCCCGGAGCAGGGAGTGGGGAATTAGTCCCGGAGCAGGGAGTGGGGAAACAGCCCCGGAGCAGGGAGTGGGGAAACAGCCCCGGAGCAGGGAGTGGGGAAACAGTCCCGGAGCAGGGAGTGGGGAAACAGCCCCGGAGCAGGGAGTGGGGAAACAGTCCCGGAGCAGGGAGTGGGGAATTGGTCCCGGAGCAGGGAGTGTGGAAACAGGCCCAGAGCAGGGAGTGGGGAATTGGTCCTGGAGCAGGGAGTGTGGAAACAGTCCCGGATCAGGGAGTGGGGAAACAGTCCCGGAGCAGGGAGTGGGGAAACAGCCCCGGAGCAGGGAGTGTGGAAACAGTCCCGGAGCAGGGAGTGGGGAAACAGTCCCGGAGCAGGGAGTGGGGAATTGGTCCCGGAGCAGGGAGTGTGGAAACAGGCCCAGAGCAGGGAGTGGGGAATTGGTCCTGGAGCAGGGAGTGTGGAAACAGTCCCGGAGCAGGGAATGGGGAAACAGTCCTGGAGCAGGGAATGGGGAAACAGCCCCGGAGCAGGGAGTGTGGAAACAGTCCCGGAGCAGGGAGTGGGGAAACAGTCCCGGAGCAGGGAGTGGGGAATTGGTCCCGGAGCAGGGAGTGTGGAAACAGGCCCAGAGCAGGGAGTGGGGAATTGGTCCCGGAGCAGGGAGTGTGGAAACAGTCCCGGAGCAGGGAATGGGGAAACAGTCCTGGAGCAGGGAATGGGGAAACAGCCCCGGAGAAGGGAGTGTGGAAACAGTCCCGGAGCAGGGAATGGGGAAACAGGCCCAGAGCAGGGAGTGGGGAATTGGTCCCGGAGCAGGGAGTGGGGAAACAGTCCCAGAGCAGGGAGTGTGGAAACAGTCCCGGAGCAGGGAGTGTGGAAACAGTCCCGGAGCAGGGAATGGGGAAACAGTCCCGGAGCAGGGAATGGGGAAACAGTCCCGGAGCAGGGAGTGGGGAAACAGTCCCGGAGCAGGGAGTGGGGAAACAGGCCCGGAGCAGGGAGTGGGGAATTGGTCCCGGAGCAGAGAGTGTGGAAACAGTCCCGGAGCAGGGAATGGGGAAACAGTCCTGGAGCAGGGAATGGGGAAACAGCCCCGGAGCAGGGAGTGTGGAAACAGTCCCGGAGCAGGGAGTGGGGAAACAGGCCCAGAGCAGGGAGTGGGGAATTGGTCCCGGAGCAGGGAGTGTGGAAACAGTCCCGGAGCAGGGAATGGGGAAACAGTCCTGGAGCAGGGAATGGGGAAACAGGCCCAGAGCGGGGAGTGTGGAAACAGTCCCGGAGCAGGGAATGGGGAAACAGGCCCGGAGAGGGGAGTGGGGAAACAGCCCGGGAGCAGAGAGTGGGGAAACTGTCCCGGAGCAAGGAGTGGGGAAACAGCTCTGGAGCAGGGAGTGGGGGAACAGCCCTGGAGCAGGGAGTGGGGGAACAGTCCCAAAGCAGGGAGTGGGGACACAGCCCCGGAGCAGGGAGTGTGGACACAGCCCCAGAGCAGGGAGTGGGGGAACAGTCCCGGAACAGGGAGTGGGGGAACAGTCCCGGAACAGGGAGTGGGGGAACAGTCCCGGAACAGGGAGTGGGGACACAGCGCCGGAGCAGGGAGTGGGGGAACAGTCCCGGAACAGGGAGTGGGGGAACAGTCCCGGAACAGGGAGTGGGGAAACAGCCCTGGAGCAGGGAGTGGGGGAACAGTCCCGGAACAGGGAGTGGGGGAACAGTCCCGGAACAGGGAGTGGGGACACAGCGCCGGAGCAGGGAATGGGGGAACAGCCCGGAGCAGGGAGTGGGGGAACAGCCTGGAGCAGGGAGTGGGGGAACAGCCCGGAGCAGGGAGTGGGGAATGAGTCCCGGAGCAGGGAGTCGGGGAAACAGCCCCGGAGCAGGGAGCGGGGAATTAATCCCGGAGCAGGGAATGGGGAAACAGTCCCGGAGCGAGGAGTGGGGAAACAGCTCTGGAGCAAGGAATGGAGAAACAGCCCTGGAGCAGGGAATGTGGAAACAGCCCCGATGCAGGGATTGTGGAAACAGCCCCGGAGTGGGGGGGGGGGGGGGGGGGGGGGGGGGTGGGGTGGAAACAGTCCCGGATCAGGGAGCGGGGAATTAGACCCAGAGCAGGGAGTCGGGAAACAGCCCTGGATCAGGGAGTGGGGAAACAGTCCCGGAGCAGGGAGTGGGGAATCAGTCCCGGAGCAGGGAGTGGGGACCGCACTTGGAATACTGCGTCCAGTTCTGATCGCCCTATTATAGGAAAGATGTAGATACTTTGGAGAGGGTTTAGAGGAGGTTTACCAGGATGCTGCCTGGACTGGAGGGCTTATTTTATGAAGAGAGGTTGACTGAGCTCGGACTTTTTTCATTGGAGAAAAGGAGGAGGAGAGGGGCCCTAATTGAGGTATACAAGGTAATGAGAGGTAGATAGAGTCGATAGCCAGAGACTATTTCCCAGGGCAGAAATGACTAACACGAGGGGTCATAGTTTTAAGCTGGTTGGAGGAAAGTATAGAGAGGATGTCAGAGGCGGGTTCTTTACACAGAGAGTTGTGAGAGCATGGAATGCGTTGCCAGCAGCAGTTGTGGAAGCAGGGTCATTGGGGACATTTAAGAGACTACTGGACATGCATATCGTCACAGAAATTTGAGGGTGCATACATGAGGATCAGTGGCCGGCACAAACTTGTGGGCTGAAGGGCCTGTTCTGTGCTGTACTGTTCTATGTTCTATGTTCTATGAAACAGCTCTGGAGCAGGGAATGGGGAAACAGTCCCGGAGCAGCGAGTGGGGAAACAGTCCCGGAGCTGGGATTGTGGAAACAGCCCCGGAGCGGGGGGGGTGGAAACAGCCCCGGAGCGGGGGGCGTGGAAACAGTCCCGGATCAGGGAGCGGGGAATTAGACCCGGAGCTGGGAGTGGGGAAACAGCCCCGGAGCAGGGAGTGGGGAAACAGTCCCGGAGCAGGGAGTGGGGAAACAGCCCCGGAGCAGGGAGTGGGGAAACAGCCCCGGAGCAGGGAGTGGGGAAACAGTCCCGGAGCTGGGAGTGGGGAAACAGCCCCGGAGCAGGAAGTGGAGGAACAACTCCGAAGCAGGGAATGGGGAAACAGCCCAAAACAAGAAGTGGGGAAACAGCCCCGGAGCAGGGAGTGGGGGAACAGCCCCGGAGCAGGGAGTGGGGGAACAGCCCCGGAGCAGGGAGTGGGGGAACAGCCCCGGAGCAGAAAGTGGGGAAACAGTCCGGGAGCAGGGAGTGGGGAATTAGTCCCGGAGCAGGGAGTGGGGAAACGGTCCCGGAGCAGGAAGTGGGGAAACAGTCCGGGAGCAGGGAGTGGGGAATTATTCCCGGAGCAGGGAGTGGGGAATTAGTCCCGGAGCAGGGAGTGGGGAAACGGTCCGGGAGCAGGAAGTGGGGAAACAGCCCCGGAGCAGGGAGTCGGGGAACAGCCCCGGAGCAGGGAGTGGGGAAACAGCCCTGGCGCAGGGAGTGGGGGAACAGTCCCGGAGCAGGGAGTGGGGAAACAGCCCTGGCGCAGGGAGTGGGGGAACAGTCCCGGAGCAGGGAGTGGGGAAACAGTCCCGGAGCAGGGGGTTGGGGAACAGCCCCGGAGCAGGGAGTGGGGAAACAGATCCAGAGCAGCATGTATGCAGTGAGTCCCTGGCAAAGACCAGCACGGGGGAGGCAGTCCTAGCACTTACCTTGGGGCAGCTGATTGCCAGTATAGAATGGACTGGAGGCTTGGAGCAGAGCGGGGACAGCTGTTGGACTGGGGTATAGGGCGGGCGGTGAGGCCAAGTGCAGATACCCTGTGCTGAGCTGTTGCAATTAAATATTTATTTGAAATTTCCTACCTTACTGTAATGCCAACCCTTGAGTGATATCCTATTGTTTAACTTATTTTTCACCTTTATAAAGCAATGCAACAAACTTCTATTCCTCTGCTGTATCAGGTACTTGTACCCAATATGTCGCTACAAGAAGGCAGATATTGTAAAAGCTTTTCGGTGTACTCCTACAATGGAGCACACGTGACAATAAAAGGATATTCTAAAAAATAAAGAAGTTGTTACCAGTTGAAGAAACATGAGATCCAAGGTTTGGACTGCACGTGATAATTGGAATAGTTTGGATTGTAAGTGATAGTTGAAGACCCTGTGTCACATCCTATTCAGAGAAGTCACACTACAACGTAGATGCTTCAAGGCAGAAGAGGAATTGGTGACCAATAAGCCATTCAAGAGAACCAGACAGGTAGTCCAGGAAATTGCTGAGTTCGCCCTCACTAATTGTTTTTCTGTTTGAGATACTGGTGAGGGCATTGATTCCTCAGAGAGGTGCAGTCAGAATCAGGTTCATAGTTCCACAGGCTGCTCAGCTATACTAGGAGATGACCAGTCATTAGTGACCTACTTCTGTACTGTAACCATTCTAAGATTCAATAAAAGTATCAAAAAATACTTAGAATTGAGTCATATAATCAATTAAAATATGCTACTTGCCTCTGTTACATTTTTTGACAAGATATGTGCCCCTGCAGTGATTCTTACAGAATAAATAACCATTTGAAAATCTCTGTTTATAATCATAGAACCGATCATGAACACGTCTGACTGGTTTCGGTCTAGTCCAGAACCAGGTTCTAAAGATCAAACCAGAATTTGCTGGTTTCACCAAATCACTTTCATTTACTTTGTAAAGCTGCAGAAACATAAAAAAGCAACAAAAAGAACAAAGAAATCCTTGTGCTAAATGAAATGGAAAATATCTTGAATGCCAGTTCAGAAGTGAAAACATAAAATGCTCCTCTGACTTCGAGCAAATCAGCTATCATCTGTGGACAAAAGAGACAATTTAACGCCTGAGCTGTCATGTTTCATCAGATCAAATCAATGTGATGCAGCCTCTATCAATGATTGTAAGGCTGTAGTTTCACTGCTTTAATGAGCTCATCCAATACTCCAATATTTCTACACTGCATTCACAGGAATGGAGTTCTTTTGCTGGAATTTTTAATAACTTAAAAAAATCGTGTAGCATTAGTCAGTAGAATGTTGCCACAATTCCTCATTTCATGACTGGGCCTAAGGGCCTATTTAGCCTGCAGAGCTACAACCATTGGTGAGTTTTGACAAGAAGAGGCTTCATGATTTGTTGCATGATAGGAATCAGGTACAACTTACATGAGCGCAATAAATATTGTTAGTAGAACTATTAAGAGATAAAGGTTTGCACTCCACAAGACCCTAAGCTGTTAGAACAATAGAAAAGTTGCAGCACCAAAAAGGCCATTTAGCCCATCTTATCTCTGCCAGCTGAATAGACTAGCCACCATTTTAATCTCACCTACTAGCACCTGGTCCATAGTCTTACAGGTTACGGCACTGCAGGTGCAGATCCAGCTTCATCTTAAGTGAAGGAAACACTGGTTTGATGAAGAGTCACCGGACTTGAAACACTACCTCTGCTTTCTTCCCACAGATCCTGCCAGACCTGCTGAGTTTCTCCAGCAATTTCTGTTTTTGTTGCTTTTGAGTGAGTTGAGAGTTTCTCTCTCAACCATCAAACAGAGCAATGAATCCCATTCACCTACCACTCTCTGGTGGAAACAATTTGTCTGCCCTCTCAAATCCTGCTCCCAATCATGGCAAATCTGCATTCCTTGGTGATCAACCTGTTCACCAGGGGAAACAGGTCATCCCCATCCACGTTATCCAAGCCCCTCGTTATTTTGTACATCTTACTTAAATTACTCACAGTTTCCTCTACTCTATGGAAAACAATCCTACCCTGTTCAACCTTGTCTCATACCTGCAATTTTCAAGCCCTGACACTATTCTTGCAAATAGTCATGTCAGGCTATGACCATCACCAACACTAGACAAATTAATCACTGCCCCTTAACATTCAATGGTGTTACCATCACTGAATCCCGCACTATCTACGTCCTGGGGGTTATCATTGAGCAGAAACTCAACTGGATTCTTCACATAAACACAATGGTTACAAGTGCAAGTCAGAGACTAGGAATACTGCAGCGAGTAACTCACTTGCTGACTCCTCAAAGGCTGCTCACTGTCGACAAGGCACAACTCAGGAGTGTGATGGAATACTCCCCCTTTGCCTGGGTGACTGCAGCCCAATAACACTCAATGAGCTTGACACCATCCAAGATAAAGCAGCCACTTGATTGGCACTACATCCACAAGCATCCACTCCCTCCACCACCGACGCTCAGTAGCAGCAACATGTACTATCTACAAGATGCACTGCAGAAATTCAAAGATCCTCAAACAGCACCATCCAAACCCACAACTAACTTCCATCTAGAAGGTCAAGGGCAGCAGATACATGGGAAAACCACCACCTTCAAGTTCCCCTCCAAGCCACTCATCGTCCTGACTTGGAAATATATTGCTGTTCCTTCATTTTCACTGCATCAAAATCCTGGAATTCCCTCCCTAATGGCACACAATAGGTGGACTGCAGCAGTTCAAGAAGACAGCTCACTATCACCTTCTCAAGGACAACTAGGGACAGGCAATAAATACTGGCCAGCCAGCAACACCCACATCCCACAAAATGAATAAATTTAAAAAATTTCCAAAATGTTCTGTGTTATCTCCACCAAAGCCTCTATGACATCATCAGAATGGACAGTGCTTAAGGTAGTTTCCAAAGTGAACCTTTTCAGAACCAATCCTTCAGTCAAGTAAAGTCACTAGGACCCCATATGAAATCTTTTACTTCATCTGGGATAATCATTAGCTAGATGGAAGACGGGGAAAAAGTTGTGGCTGTAATATGGGTTCCTTTTTTGAGGCATTTTCTGTGTTGGAGTTGATTTCCTCAAATTGTAGGAGCAGTGATTACTGTTTTATAAGCTGTTGCGTTGATCTAGAACTTTGAGGAAATGAAACATCAACAGCACTTTAAAAGGGAGGAAGACAGACAAAGGTAGCGACCACATGGGAAGTGAATCAAATGGAGAAATAAACCTGGACTGCTGCCTGACCCAGCAGTAACTCACACAGCTGCTGCCTTTGCTGTTTGATTTTAAGTATCTCTGGGCACCAGAGTTTGTCTAAGAAAAATATACAAACAGCGAAATTCACAGTTGACCTTGGAGAAACCTGTATAGCACAGCTCACAGCAGGGAAGAAGCTAAGTGGCTTTTAAAAGTGGAACCTTACTCCTTCTTTTTGTAAATCTACAATAGTGAGTAGAATGTGTTCTTTTATGATTATACACTTTATTGAGATCTGTCTCTTGATTAAACTTTAAAAGTATAAATCATTGGTTTTAAGTTAGCTAGGAGCAGTGTTTTTTTAGAGCAGCAAGACTGTGCTATTTTCTGGGCCTGTCGATTGTTAAGATGCAAAGATGGCCTTTAGTCAAGTGATGTGCTCTTCCTGTCGGATGTGGGAGATCAGGGAGAGCTTCCATGTTACTGATGATTATGTCTGCAGTAAGTGTGTTTGGTGGTGAATCCCATCAGATTGCATGGATCAGTTGGAGTGGCGGTTAGAGGCAGTGAGGAATTTACAGGAGCTGGGGGTGTGAGGGATGGCAGTTGCAGGAAGGGAGATAACCTGAAGATACAGTCAGGTTGGCGGGTTACCTCCAGGAAAGGCAGGAGAGGGAGACAGGTAGTGCAGGAGTCTCCTGTGGCTATTCCCATCTCAAACAAGTATGCTGCTTTGGAAAACATAAGGGGTAATGGACTCTCAGGGGAATGTACACTAACAGCCAGGTTTCTGATACTGAGACTGGCTCTAATGTTACAAGGGGTATGTCTGGTTCCAAATGATTGATTGTTATAGGTGACTCATTCATCAGAGATACAGACAGACATTTCTGCGACTGACAGTAGGAAGTCAGAATGGTGTGTTGCCTCTCTGGTGACAGGATCAAGGACATCTCGGACTGAGCTCAGAATGCTCTCAAAGGGGACTGGGACCAGCAGGAGGTCATTGTACATGTTGGAACTAACAACACAAAAAGAGAAAAGGATGAGATTCTGAATAAAGAATATAGGATATTAGGCAGGAATTTAAAAAGTGGGTCCTTGAGGGTAGGAATACCTGGATTACTCCCAGTGCCACAAGCTAGTGAGGGTAGTAACAGAAGGACAGAGCAGATGAATGTGTGGCTGAAAACCTGGTGAAGTGGAGAAGGCTTCACATTTTTGGATTTTGGGAATCTCTTCTGAGCTATTAGTGATATGTATAAGAAGGACAGATTGTACCTGAACTGGAAGGGAACTAATGGCAGGAAAATTTGCTAGAGCTCCTTGGGAGAAATTAAACTAGTAAGGTGGGAGTGTGGGACTCAGGAAGATCATGAGAAAAGAGATCACTCTAACACAGTTCAAAAAAGGAGCAAGTCAAACAGTCAAACAGAGAACAAGGTAGGATTGATAAATTAAATTTTATTTATTTCAATGCAAGGGGACAAACAGGGAAAGCAGATGAACTCAGGGTAGGGTTGGGAACATGGGACTGGGATACCATCGCAATTACAAAAACATGGCTCTGGGGGGCTGGGGAGGAGGAGGCAAGAGAGAAAGGGGAGTGGCATTTTTGATTAGGAATAACATTAGGGAGGATACTCCTGGGAACATGTCCAGAGAAATTATTTGGGTGAAACTGAGAAATATGGGATGATAACTTTATTGGGAGTGTACTACACCCCCACTCTCCTCCTCCTCCCCCTCACCCCCACGCCCTCCCCCACACACATGCACACATACACACATAGTCAGTGGGAAATTGAGAAACAAATTGAGAAACAAATTTGTAAGGAGGTCTCAGTGATTTGTAAGATTAAAAGGGTGGTTATGGTAGGGGATTTTTACTTTCCAAACATAGACTGAGACTGCCATAATCTTAAGGGTTTAGATGGAGAGGAATGTATTAAGTGTGTACAAGAAATTTTTCTGATTCAGTATGTAGATGTACCTACAAGAGAAAGCACAAAACTTGACCCAAGCTTGAGAAATAAGGCAGGGCAGGTGACTGAGGTGTCTGCGTGAGAGCTTTGGGACCAGTGACCATCATTCTATTAATTTTAAAGCAGTGATGGAAAAAGATAGACCGGAATTGAAAGTTGAAGTTCTAAATTGGAGAAAGGCCAATTTTGACGGTATTAGGCAAGAACTTTCAAAAGCTGATTCGGGGCAAATGTTCGCAGGTAAAGGGACAACTGAAAAATGGGAAGCCTTCAGAAATGAGATAACGAGAGTCCAGAGACAGTATATTAGGGTGAAAGGAAAGGCTGGTAGGTATAGGGAATGCTGGATGACTAAAGAAATTGAGGCTTTGGTTAAGAAAAAGAAGGAAGCATATGTCAAAGACAGCAAAAATTGCAGGTATCCCCAGAAGAATATAATGGCAGTGGGAGTATACTTAAGAGGGAAATCAGGAGGGCAAAAAGGGGACATTAAATAGCTCTGGCAAATAGAATTAAGGAGAATCTGAAGACTTTTTACAAATACATTAATGACAAAAGGGTAACTAGGGAGAGAACAGGGCCCCCCAAAGATCAGCAAAGCAGCCTATGTGCGGAACCACAAGCCATGGGGGAGATACTGAGTATTTTGCATCAGTGTTTATTATGAAGGAGGATATGGAAGATATAGAATGTGGTGAAATAAATAGCAATATCTTGAAAAATGTCCATATTTCAGAGAAGGTGGTGCTGGATGGCTTAAAATGCATAAACGTGGATAAATTCCAGAGACCTGGTAGGTGTACCCTAGAACTCTGTAGGGAGCTAGGGAGGTGATTGCTGGGCCTATAAATGAGATATTTGTATCATTGATACCCACAGGTAAGATGCTGGAAGCCTGGACTTTGGCTACTGTGATGCCATTATTTAAGAAAAGTGGTAAGAAAAAGCCAAGGAACTATAGACTGGTAAGCCTAAAGTTGGTGGTGGGCAAGTTGTTGGAAGCAATCTTGAGGGACAGAATTTTCATGTATTTGAAAAGGCAAGGATCAATTAGGAGAATCACATGGCTTTGTGTGTGAGAAATCGAGTCTCATTAACTCAATTGAATTTTTTGAAGAAATAACGAAGAGAATTGATGAAGGCAGATTGATTGATATGATCTATGTAGACATCAGTAGGGCATTTACCAAGGTTCCTCATAGTAGGACTCATCAGTAAGGTTAGATCATGTGGAATACTGGGAGACATAGCCCTTTGGATACAGAACTGGTTTGAAGGTAAAGGACAGAGGGTGGTGGTGGTGGTGGTGGTGGTGGAGGAGGTGGAGGAGGATTGCTTTTCAGACCTGAGTTCGTTGACCAGAAGAATGCCACCAGGATCGGTACTGGTTCCACTGCTTTTCAACACTTATATAAATGATTTGGATATGAACATAGGAGGTATAGTTCGTAAGTTTGCAGTTAACACCAAAATTGGAGGAGTAGTGGACAGTGAAGAAGGTTACCTCAGAGTACAATGGGATCTTGAGCAGAAGGAGTGGCAGATGGAGTTTAATTTAGATGAATCTGAGGTGCTGCATTTTGCAAAGGCATATCAGGGCGGGACTTATACATTTAATGGTAAGGTCCTGGGGAGTATTGTTGAACAAAGAGACCTTGGTGTGCAGATTCATAGTTCCTTGAAAGTCCCAAGTAGACAGTATAGTGAAGAAGGCTTTTAGTATGCTTGGTTTTATTGGTCACTGCATGAGTATAGGAGTTGGGTGGTCATGCAGCTGCTGTACAGGACATTGGTTAGGTTACTTTTGAAATACCACGTGTAATTCTGGTCTCCCTGTTTTAGGAAGGATATTGTGAAACTTGAAAGGGCTCAGAAAAGACTTACTAGCATGTCGCCAGGTTTGGAATGTTTGAGGTATAGGGAGAAGCTGAATAGATGGGGGTTGTTTTCCTTGGAGCATTGGAGGCTGAAGGGTGGCCTTGTAGAGGTTTATAAAATCAAGAGTCATAGATAGGGTAAATAAACAAAGTCTTTACCCCAGGTTGGGGGAGTCCAAAACTAGATGACATAGGTCAAGGTTAGAGGGGAAAGATTTAAAAGGGATGTAAGGGGCAATTGTTTTATGCAGAGGGTGGTGCATGTATGGAATGTGCTGGCAGAAGAAATGGTGGAAGCTGGTAAAATAACAACATTTAAAAGGCATCTGGATGGTGTATAAATAGGAAGGGTTTAGAGGAATATGGACCAAATACTGGCAAATGGGACTCAATTAATATAGGATACCTGGTCAGCATGGACAAGGTAGACCGAAGCATCTGTTTCTGCGCTGTACATCTCATAAAGTCATCTGACTTTATGACCCTGTGGTGATTAGACAACTAATGAAAACAAATCTCACCATGAAGACAGTGAGTATGCAGCATTGTGTGCAGTACAACTTGTAGTAACACTAACAGCAGTTCAGCTTGTTCCTAGAGATATATTCTTTCTCCAGCTCCAGAAAATATCATTTGTTTTGCAGTAATGGAATGAGTGCAACTGCAGTTTGCTGTTCGTGCTGCATGAGAGTTGCTCCAAGTCCTGTCTCACTGGCATCATATTGCAAGGTCACTTTGTAACTGTAGTCGTTCACCACTAAGTCTTCGAGGCAGGTCAAAGCTGCTTCATGTCCTGTACCCTACCATATCCTTCACAGTGAGCTTGCTCAAACATTCACAATTGGAGAATGGGTTATGTCAGAATCGTGCGAGGTAGTTCACAAATCATTGTAACACAGTCACATTTGACACCCAACATCTTATCGGAATTAGTGAAGTCCTTCCATTGTCAGCACATGACCCATGTATTTATCTTCAGTCATTTTCAATTGCACTTTTTCTTATTCAGCTTGAGCTTCATCAGATGAGCTCTCTCCAACAGTCTCACTAGGTTCCTATTGTGGTCTCCAATGGCGTCTTGCATCATAACTCCACACCCATGGCCTAACACCACTTGTACTTTAGGAAAATCACTATTTCCTGCTGTCTGCATTGACCCTCTTCCAGAGCAGAGGAAGTGCCTATGAGCATGTGCAACCATCTGTCACTTTCAAATGGCATTCAGAACATAGTCAGAAAATTGTTGCTTTCATCCAGCTTAACTTGCCAATATTAATCCTTCACATCAAGGGTAAAGACTTTACCTTGGCAAGCTTTGGCAAAATGTCTTCAATGGTTGGCAGTGGTAGTGAGATCTTTTGGATCTAAACACACTCTCAGCATTTCAGATTGTTTTCACTGCTACCATGCTGCAATTCACATGTGTAGCAGTTGCCATTTTCTTAATTATTCCTTTCTTTTCCAGCTCCTGTATCTTGTCTTCCAGCCTGGACTCGAGGGCAGCTAGAACTCTTCTCAGCAGATTCCAAATGGGTCGCACACAACCTGTCGAGATTATACTGACCAGAAGTTCCTCCAAGGCCCATGAAAATATTATTGTAATTGCTTGAGAAATGTTGATCTGGTGCTCTGCAAAATACAGCAAAGCCCTTCTGGTACATGTAGGGATCCACTGCAAGCTTTAAACTTATTTTAGCAGAGATTTATGGATTTTGCTTCATGTTTGGATGAAGCAAATCTGGAATTAGAAATTCTTTCTCTTCCATTTCATTGGGCTCTCAGCTTAGTTTACCTTCCTGAGATGAGTGTCATTCAATCATACAGCCTCCACTTAACATTTGAGGTCTTCACTTTGAATGTTCATTCAGTCTTCTTCTGCAGTCCAAGTGTGCAGCTTTAAAATAGTTCACTGAAGAAATAAGTTTGGAAGCTAGGATTTAAGAGCTTCTGGTTCAAAATTGAAGGCAACTATATCTGAGGTCACATAACTAGGGCAAGTAAAGAAATGCATTTCTCCAAATGCACTGGGGAGAGGCTGTATGATGTTGTAGGTGACAAGGTCATTTAAAAATTCTGCAAGTCAGTGAACGAAATAGACCATAAGGGCATATAGAGTCATAGATCCATAGAGATGTACAGCACAGAAACAGACTCTGTAGTCCAACTCATCCATACTGACCAGATATCCGAACCTCATCTAGTTCTAATTGCCAGCACCTGGCGCATATCCCTCTCAACCCTTCCCATTCATATACCCATCCAGATGCCTTTTAAATGTTGCAATTACCTCTACCACTTCCTTTGGCAGCTCATTCCATACATGCACCATCCTCTGTCTGAAAAAGTTGCCCCTTAGGACCCTTTTAAATTTTTTTCCCTCTCACCCTAAACCTATGCCCTCTAGTTCTGCAGTCCACCACCACTGGGAAAGGACCTTGTCTTTTTACCCTATCCATGCCCCTCATGATTTTATAAACCTCTATAAGGTCACTCCTCAGCCTCCGATGCTCCAGGGAAAATATTCCCAGCCTATTCAACCTCTCTCTATCGCGCAAACCCTCTAACTCTGGCTTGTTCTGTTTCATGGTATGGTTCAACTGCAGTTATGCTTCATCATGAGACCTCTGGCTCTGGTCATTGGCGGACTCAAACTGGGCTACAAAGTCCTAAGGCTCCACCATAAAAGGTTAGGTGGGCAATTTAAATCACAGTAGGCAGCAGCAGCAAATTCCCTCACCCACCAGCACTGATAAATGGAAAATATGACATCTTTCATCACTGTGTTGGGCACCCTCTGGATACCTGATGCATAGAGTGTATTCAGTTTCCACAATTTGAATGACTCAGGTTCTCTCCAAGACTGAAACAGTGAGCTGGAAGTATTACAAACAGGATTGTCATTGTGAAACTGAGAAGTCCACAGCTGGGCTCCATTTTGCTGGCATTGCTTCCTTCAGGCTGAAGCTGGAGACCAGAAAGACAAAGATCATCCCACCATCGCAAAATAATCTGCCTGCTTTGTTCTTTAGCCTGCAGAAACTCTTGGAATCAAAACGTGTAGTACTGGAAAAGCACAGCAGGTCAGAAGGCATCCGAGGAGCAAGAGAATTGATGTTTCAGGCACAAGCCGGTATGGTGGCACAGTGGTTAGCACTGCTGCCTCACAGCGCCTCAATTCCCACCTCAGGTGACTCTGTGTGGAGTTTGCACATTCTCCCCATGCCTGTGTGGGTTTCCTCCAGGTGCTCCAGTTTCCTCCCACATTCCAAAAATGTGCAGGTTAGGTGAATTGGCCATGCTAAATTGTCCGTAGTGTTAGGTGAAGGGGTAAATGTAGGAGTATGGGTATGGGTGGTATACGCTTCGGTGGGTCGGTGTGGACTTGTTGGGCCGAAGGGCCTGTTTCCACACTGTAAGTAATCTAATCTAAAAAAAAAGCTCTTCACCAGGAATGTGGGGTGGAGGAATGGGGTTGAGAGATGAATAGGAAGGCGGGGTGGGGCTGGTGGTGAGGTAGCTGGAAGGCGATAGGTAGATGCAGGTAGGGTGGTGATGGTGGTATTTCCTAAAGACTCCTGAAAGTAGATCTACTATCAGCTACTATCCTCATGGGTGTTTCAAGAACACAGAGTGCTACATTAAGCAGAATATCAGGAAATCTCTGTTCCTTCATCGATACATGAGAAAAGCTCAATCTATATTAACTTAGAAAAAAGAAGTACCCTGGAAACTTCAGGTCAGAATTATTCGAGAAGAAACCCAAAATGAAACTGACACAATTTTGCCACTTGGCACTATTTTGAAAAGGAGCAGGGAAGTTAAACTTATTCGCTTGACCAATATTTATCCTCCAATCGAGATCACAAAAAAAATTACCTGGTCATCAGCAGTTCACATACTGGCTACCACATTTAATAGCTACACTGCAGCATAGCCTCAAGATCAGAGGAAGCAAGTTTGGAACTGAACTGAGAAGGAACTCCTTCATCCAGAGGGTTGTTAATCAATGGAATTCCTTGCCCAGGGAAATAGTTGACACTACTTCAGTAATTGTTTTTAAAGCTAAGGTAGATACTTTTTTGAAAAATAAAGGAATTAAGGGATATGGTGAAAACATGGATAAGTGGAGCCGTGTCCACATGAAGACCAGCCATGACCTTATTGGGTGGCGGAGCAGGCTTGAAGGGCCGGATGGCCCTACTCCTGCTCCTAGTTCTTATGTTCCTATGTTCCTATGTTCCTATGTTCCTATGTTCTTCAGAAACTACTTTATTTATTGCGCAGTACTTTGAGATATCCAGTGGTCAAGAATTGTATTGTGTAAATGCAAGTCTTTTGTTCTTTGGCACTTTTCATATCATCCAATACATTCACACTGCAGTCTACATGAATTATGACTATGAAATGTCATATGTATACTTTGTTCATTCTGCATTGCTCTCTATCAATACTTGCTAAATTGTCTTCAATAAGCAGCCATGAGCAACAGTCTTTTTATAGTATGATTAATTGGCTTGTTAATATGACATGTGTAGTGAGGTATATTACTGCAGTGTGTTTATAATACAGGAAGCAATTCAACAGCAACTAGAGACAGCAAGAGCAATTCATTCAAGTTGACATGGGTTTATGAAAGGCAGAGCATTACTAACAAATTTGTTGCATTTATTTGACATCACGTTGATATGTTTTATGGTCTAAAATAAACTGTACTTGATCATGCATCCAGTTTACTGCCCCTCATAGGCATTTGCTTCTGTTGGTCATAATCATGCTTTTAGTTTAACTTTGTCCTGTTCTACATTTTTGGCACTGATGTAATGGATTAGACACAATGCGGTAATATGTAATTTTGTAACTGGTGGGGCAGAAAATTGTCAGTGTCATGGAGTGAAAAGCCAGAACTGTGTAACAGTCAGCTGAGCTGACGTGGGTATTGCAGATGCTGGAGATTAGCGTCAAGATTAGAGTGGTGCTGGAAAAGCACAGTAGGTCAGGCAGCATCTTAGGATCCTAATTAAGGGCTTTAGCTCAAATTTTCCTGCTCGTCGGATGCTGCTTGTCCTGCTGTGCTTTTCCAGCACCAATTAACAGTCAGCTGATCCAATATAAAAGTGAGCTATGTTTATAGAGTACCTGCAATGTAGATGTATGGCCCAAAGCACTTCACAGAATATAACCAAACAAAACACCAAAACAAAAAGGAGCAAATGAGATATTAAGAAATGTGCTTAAGAGCTTGAATGAAATAATGCAATGGCAAATGAAATAAATATTAAAGAAACTCCCAGTGGAAGAGATTGATGTGGAGATAGTTAGGAAGGGAATTCCAGAGACTTGGGCTGAGATGTCGGAAAACATGGTGACCAAAATCTTCCTTACTCGCATTGAAAGTTATAACTAATTAGCCATGGAACCATTAATAGATGAAACAAATTAAAATAATCTAGCCCATCATTGTTGTTTCACATTTTTCATACTTGATAAATAGAAAAGAAAATCATGTATTACTACAGTTCCTCCCATGATCTCAGGATCTCCCAAGCAATGGAACACATGAAAAGTGTAGCCAGTCACTGTAGGAAAATGTAGTTATAATGTCCAAAAACAGTCCCACTGAGCTGAGCTTAGCACTGTGTGCATTATGAAGCTTGTAACCAGCTTCTCAATTATTTACAGTTGTCATGAATCTTCTATATATCACAGTTCTAAAGCAACCCACCATTTTCATATACGATAAACCTAGAGGATAAAACAAATGGGACTGTCTCCCTCTTGTGGAGCATTAGGAACAATTTCCCTTAGTTTAAACCAGCTGCAAATCTGTTCTTCATTATCGGCACCCAGGACATCACTGGGCCAGCCTGAAATGGAATGGAGTCCCTTTACATTTCCAAGGGCTGGCATACTGTAACAAATAGAGATCTATTCTGGGGCCTCAATTATTTATGACTATATTTTAGCCAAATTTGCTTACAATATAAAGATGGATAGGAAAGCAAGTTTTGAGTCTGCAGTAGTAAGGAAGTGAACAAAGTTTTGTCAGATGAATTATAATGTGGGAGAACATAAGGTTGTCCACTTTGATAGGAAAAACAGAAAAGTACAATGATGTTTAAATGGAAGCAGGCTACAGAATGCTGGAGAGGGTTTTGGATTCTAAAATAAATAAATCACAATAAATTGGTACGCAGATACAGCAAATAATTAGGAACATAAATGTAACATTTTCATATATTACAAATAAAATGGAGCATGTAAGTGGAGAGGTCTTGCTGTAACTGTACATAGCATTGGTGCGAGCTTACCAACAGTACTGTTTATTTAAGGCGAGATGTGTTTGCATTGGAAACAACTCCAGAGAAGCATCACACAATTGATTCTGTGGATGAAAGGATGGTCTCATGAGCACAAATGCAACAGATTGGGCTGAAACTCACTGGAGGTTAGAAGGATGAGAGGGGTTTAATTTTCTCAAACAGTGAGTGCATTTTAACCAAAACAAAGTTGAGTTTCAGCAGCAGATGATCTTTGACAGGGATAAGTCAGGCAATAGTTACAGAGATGGAATTAGGAAGAGATGGATATGGCATCAACATAAGGGTGGCATGGTGGCTCAGTGGTTAGCACTGCTGCCTTACAGCACCAGAGTCCCAGGTTCAAATCCAGCCTCGGGCACTGTCTACGTGGAGTTTGCACATTCTCCCAGTGTCTGTGTGAGTTTCCTCTGGGCGCTCCCGTTTCCTTCCACAATCCAAAGATGTGCAGGTCAGGTGAATCGGCCATGCTAAATTGTCCATAGTGTCAGGTGCATTAGTCAGAGGGAAATGGGTCTGGGTGGGTTACTCTTCAGAGGGTCGGTGTAGACTGGTTGGGCCGAAGGGCCTGTTTCCACACTGTAGAGAATCTAATCTAAAAAATAAGTTGTGAGTTTCATCTCAGAATCAATTGCAACATAAATGTTGTGTACAGACTGGATTAATCTCAGACTATTCCCAAGGAGAGAGGTAGAGTGGTTAGCGAAGGAATAGAGTTTGTAGTGGGCACAGTCTTTGCAATATTTAATTAGAGGGAATACTTTCACATTGTTAATCTCGACTAGATGAAAATACTAATGCAAAAATTGAAAGACTAGTTGTTTAGCCTAATGCCTCAGTTTAAAGTTTCATTCCTGGTTATTGCCTCCAGGAGGAATATAATCGGAAATAGAATCAAATATATAGCAGGGATAGCATCATGATGATTCTATATTGACCCAACCACAAAACCTAACTGAGATGAATTCATTTCCTGATAGGTAAACATCAAGCTCATTATGGTTGAAATCTGCTAATTGTAACAGAGTGCCAAATAGAATCAAACATGCAAATTTTTGTGAGTTTACCATATTGATCAATACGATTATATGAAATAGACAGGATTTGTCAGAGATGGCTCTCAAAAGTGCTTTTAAGGCTCATGAATACCTCAAAGAAACATTTTCTGCTTACACAAATATGAATAATTGATTGGAGGGAGAAGACATCTATAAAAATATTCACTGTCTTTAAGTTCTGGATCCATCCCACTTAGTTAAATATTTGGAACATTTTAAAGCTATTTTACAAATTAGCAGGTATTTGACTGCCAGGAATAGGAGCTTTGCTTCAAGAGAGTTACAGTCATAGAGATGTACGGCACAGAAACAGACCCTTCGGTTCAACTCACCCATGCCAACAAGATTACCTAAACTAATCTGGTCCCATTTGTCAGCATTTGGCCCACATCTCTCTAAATCCTTCTTATTCATATACCCATCCAGATGCATTTTAAATGCTGTAATTGTATAGTTACATAGTAGTTAATATCTCACTCTTTGCCAATTAACACCCCGCCAAAGGGTGACTAGCTGCAAAGTGTTGACAGGGGTATAGAGTCACAGAGACGTACAGCTCGGAAACCGATGCTGTCCAACCCGTTCATACTGACCACATAACTGAACCTAATCTAGTCCCATTTGCCAGCACTTGGTCAATATCCCTCTAAACCCTTCCCATTCATATACCCATTCAAATGCCTTTTAAATGTTGCAATTGCACTAGCCTCCACCACTTCCTCTGGCAGCTCATTCCATACATGCACCACCTTCTGCATGAAAAAGTTGCCCCTTCGGCCCCTTTTAAATCTTTCCCCTCTCAATTAAACTTATGCCCTCTAGTTTCTGGACTCCCCTACCCCAGGGAAAAGACTTTGTGTATTTACCCTATCCATGACCTTCTTGATTTTATAAATCTCTATAAGGTCACCCCTCATCCTCTGATGGGTCAGGGAAAACAGCCCCAGCCTTTTCAGCCTCTCCCTATAGCTCAAATCCTCCAACCCTGCAACATTTTTGTAAACCTTTTTTGAACTCTTTCAAGTTTCACAACATCTTTCTGATAGGAGGGAGACCAGAATTACATGCAGTCTTCCAAAAGTGGCCAAACCAATATCCTGTACAGCCACAACATGACCTCCCAACTCCTATACTCAATGTACTGACCAATGAAAGCAAGCATACCAAACACCTACACTATCCTATCTACCTGTGACTCTACTTTCAAGGAGTTAACCGTAGTTATCTTTATTTGGAGATGGAAACCACAGGCAAATGTTTACCTTCTGTTAAACCAGCATTAACTGAAAAAGTAGGTATAAAGAATGTTTGCAGGAAGAGAACAGCAAGTAATGGAGTGTGTACTCGGGGAGTAACTACAATTATGGAATTACATATTAATGTCCAGCACAATGGATTTCACGGATCGGTTGTACTAATGAATGAAGAAGGTTTGTTGGTTTTGACACTGAAATAATTACAGTTGATCAGACAACATGTCAACACTAATATGTACATTCCAGCAAAATAAATTTTATCCACACATATGATTGTTTATATGGTTTATATTGATACGAAAGACTGATGGCATTTTTGTAAAAGAATGCCATAGGCCTGAACTTTCATAATGGCATTGAGCCTCTTCAATGTTACAAAGTGACTTCAGAGGCCTGAATCTATCAGTCCCGCATTCCATGGTTCATAATGGCAACACAGAAGATAGTAATAGTAGGTCATTCAGCCCATCAAGCTTGATCAACCATTCAAAATGACCATGGCTGATCTCAACGCCATATTCCCACTCTTTCCCAATGCCACTTTATGCCTTAGTGTCTAAGAAACCAATTCCTCCTTAAATATATTCAGTGATGTAGCCACCACAACCGAGAGAATTTCACAACTTCACAAGCCTTTAGTGTAGAAATTTCTCCTCAACTCGATCTGAAATGGCTGGAGACTGTGATTCTTTGCTATCTGGCCCCAAACAGGGTAAATGTCATTTCTACGTCCAATCTACTCACCGGGGTCAGAATTTTATATGTTTAAATGATCCCTCTCATTCTCCTAAATTCCAGTGAATATAGCTGTAGTCACCTAAATCTCTCCTCATACAACAATCCCGCCATTCCCAGAATCACTGCACTGCCTCCATTGCAAACCTATGGTTTCTTGGGTAAAGAGACCAAAGCTGCACACAATACTCCAGGGGTGCGATCACCACAGTACTCCTGGACAGCTGCAGGAAGACATCCTTGCTCCTGTACTTGAGTTCCCTTCCACTGAATGCCAGGATACTATTTGCCTTTCTTACTGCTTGCTGCACCTGCTCACTTTAAGTGACTGGCATACAAGGATACTAAAGTCCCTTTGTACATCAACATTTCCAAAAGTATCAGCATTTTAAAAATTCATTACCAGTCTCTTCTTCCTACCAAAGTGGGTAATTTCACACTTCTTCACATTACACACTCAAAACATCTAAAATGATTTGAAATCTCTTTGTGCCCGCCTCACAACTCACCCAGTTTTTGTGTCATCAGTAAACTTGGAAATTTAACATATGATTTCCCCATCTAAATAATAACTGCTTATGTTAAAGGACAGCTGCTTCAGGCTAATTTGCTTTTCATTAATGGTCTGTAAAAAACATGTTCTGTGCATTTTAAACTGAGTGGGGGCAAGTCTTAAGGTGTCAGAGTTAAGGTATAGTATTCTTTGAGAGGTAAAGTACACTTTTAGATAAGGTTCTAGGACACTTTTGGTGAGGGTGGGGGAGATCAGGTGCACCTTGGGAGAGTACCTTTTGCGATTGTTAAATTTAATCATAAATATGTGTAAACGGTGCATAACCTTGGAACCGTAGTGATTGTAACAAGGTCAGCCAGATGGATTTCATAGAATATGAGTTCCCTGATTGTTCCAAATTAACAGCCCCTATCAGGGAGCCCTGGCTGGCAGATATAAACAGGAGTGTCAGACATCTTGTTCATTCTGAGAGCTGGCTCTGAGGGAGCTGAATCAGTATCAAGGACTTTCCATATGTAAATAAAGAGTGACAAGGAGGTGGGATACCAGCCGGATGGAAGTTATTTCAGTGGCAATGAGAGAAAAAAATACACTTCTGAAGAAATTCCCTCACAACAGACATCTTTGAGTTGGGATGAGCATCTCTGGCATCACGCCATTATTTGGGAAGCTTGACTCATTAAATCCTGCCATCAAAGACTGGGCCCAATAGCCGAAAAAATGTGTTATTTTTCCAGGCAACTAACACGAGATGAAAAGCATCAAGTAATTCTCACATGGACCTGCAGATTCTTTGGTTATTAGGATCCTAACTTATCCTGAGGCATTGGATACTAAAGCCTTTCAAGATTTGATGGACTTAGTTAAGGATCAATTCTGAGGCACTATTGGGTTTTACTCAGCAGTTCGAGTACCAGGGGAATCCATATTGGGATTTTTGACTAGGTTAAGGTGACTGGCAGAGACATGTGACTTTGGTATAACTCTTAATGAAATGTTGAAATACTGTTTGGCACGTGGGATTAATGATGAAACCGTGCAAGAGCGCCTCCTATCTGATGCTTAACTAGCCTTCAAACAGGCATCACAACTGGCTTTATAATTGGAAAATGTGGCAAATGGAGCAAATGTGTTTCAGGGTATTCCGATGGAAGCATATGCCCTCACCAGGCAGACTGAGCTTGAGGAACACCACTGGAGTGAGGGCATTTGCATAACCTCATTCAGGAATTATCTTGATCAGAGGGACCGTAAGTCAGACCACAGCAAAACCCCAATACAAAGCCAAGCCTTGGCCAAACAGTTAAATTTTTTTTGAGGATCTGGGACAGCAAGCTGTTGTAGTTGCTGATAGTATGTGGACTCAAGACAGCAAAAATGAGTCTCACTAGACCTAAAGTGAGTAAGAGAATCCTTGGCTGGTATCCATGAGGGAGCATACCCTAGAATGTGTACCTTCATCTGGTTTAGAACAGTTAAATTGCTCAGCAACATCCAAATCACAACCAATCAAACTAAATGTCTTGTTAAATGGTCATCTCTTCTCATGGAGGTCGATACCAGCATGGCTGATTCAGTGATCTCAGAACTAGTCTTCACCAAAATTCATACTGGTCTCCAACTCTTACGTTTGCACAGGATCTCAGCTGGACTGAGAACCTATGTTGGATAACTTTTATAGATTAAGGGTACAAGTTCAGATCCAGTCAGTATGAGAAGCAGCTGGTTTAGTTCCCACTGATTGTAATCAAAGGCTCAAACCGCAGCTTGATGAGTTGAAATTAGTTCAGAAAGATTCAGCGAGTTTGGCTCAAAATTGTTCGATTAGAAAATGGCTGCCTAAGTGCAGTCCTAATTAAATACCTGGAAGTTGCCAGGAAGGTCTAATAACTATCAAAGGAGCTAAGGCCACCTTGAACATTGACCAGGAAGCAATTCCATGATTCTGCAAGGCCCACACAGTGCCAGTTGCCTCCTGTGCAAAAGTAGACAGAAATCAGAAGGCTGGCAAGTGATGGCATCATTAAACTAGTCCAGTTTGCGGAATGGGCAGCATTGGTCATTCTGCAGCTCACCCACATTCATAGGAGTACCCGGGTAAATCCTGGACTTAGTTACATGTTGATTATGCGGGTCCTCTCATTGGCTTAATTGACTGAGTCATTGTGGATGCCCACTCAAAGTTACTTTCAGTAACTTTGCATAAAGTTCATTTGTGAAACCTGGGTCAATGATGGAAAAGCTGCATGCATCTTTTGTAATACACAGACTCCCGGAAATGTTGGCCACAGACAAAGGGCCATCATTTACCAGCAGGGAATATGAGTATTTCTTAAAGTCGAATGACATTCAACATATAAGGACAGTTTGATACTGTCTATCGTCCAATGGTCTAGCAGAAAGAGCAGTCGAAACTTTGAAGGCAGGTTTAAAGGAACAGTTCATAGTTTCATTCAATACTAGAATGTCCTGATTCCTTTTGATTATTGGACCACCCCTCATGCAACTATAGGGATAACTCTAGCAGAGTTGCTAATGGGGAGAAATCTGATCTTCCCGGACTTGGGAGGAAGGGTGAAACGGCATCAGGAACATCCTTGACAGACATAAGGCTTCATTAAGCGAGACAGAAGGTCCACTTTACAAAGTTTGATGCAAGAACCACACGAATGGCCCTGCATGGGTAAGAGGCAAAGTTGACATGAGGCCAGGTGCAGTGACATACAAAGTTCGGGTAGGTGAGATGGTCCTGAATAAACATGTGGACCATATAGAAGCTGCAACTTTGTAAACGGAAAGGGAGCTAAATGTGCCCGGCTCCTCTCTGACAGGCTTTCCACTGTTTCGGAACCTGTGGGTTTTTCCTTTCCATCAAACATTGAAGGTACCTCAGGACACGGTAGATATCACTGCCTCGATGCCTTTGCCGCCTGAAGAAGAGAATGAATTTCTTCCAAGATGCTCCGGGTGCAAGAGGTGAGCTACTGTGTATTACATGCCATCCGTATCAGAGGCAGAGTTGGAGCAATCTGACCCAGTGCTAAACCACCTCAGGAGGAGCTAGAATAATAAAGAGCCGGCGTATGTCTTTGGCTTTAGAGAGGGAAGAGATGTAGTGATTGTAATGAGGTCAGCCAGATGGACCTCATAGAATATGAATTGGGGTTGTTAATCTGATCCAATCAGGGAGCCCTGGCTGACAGAAATAAACAGTAGTGTCAGAGATTCTGTTTACACTGAGAGTTGGCTCTGAGGGAGCTATAGGTCAGTGTCAAAGTCTCTTCACATGCACATAAAGATGATGGTGACGGAACACCAGCCTCTGTAGAGTTATTTCATTCATTAAAAGGCCAGCTCACCAGAATTAAGCTCCCAGTTCGTTATCCCAACTGTATTCTCCACGTGTAAGCAAATTATCCAAATATATGTAAGTGGCGTGCAGCAGACAAGGTGCTGTATGTGCTGGACTGTGAAGTGAATAATTACTTCTTTGTCCTCTTTGGGGTTCAAACCTAGCCATATTTGTGATCAAGTGGAAGTAGTCTATAATTGCATAGAGGATGATTGAGTGAGGAAGGCTGGAGTATGCATATTGAGGCTTTCACTGATGTTACTGAGGCCGTTTCAGAGAAAATCTGGGAAATTTCCTAGTGCCACATTTAAATTTCCCCTTAAGATCTTGCTCATGGTCTGGCTTTCAACTTGACTCATAGTTTAGTGCCTGATCTCAATTGATTTTAGATAATAGTTGAAAGGTCCCCTTTTTATAATGACCTAAAATTAACAACTTGTCTTTATAAGACATGTTTAATACAGAAAAGAGCCTCTCAATTATAAAACATCATTAACTTTGATTAGCAGGCCATCTCAAAGTTGTCAATGAAATACACTTAAATTACAACCATTTCACAGGTCGGAAAACACAGCACATTGTGCGCTGCAGCAGCCTTCAAACAGCAATGAGAGAAATTATTTGTAATGTGGGTTAAAGGACAAACATTCTTACCCAGTTCTTCATCACATCATTACGTTGAAATCGTCATGTCTGCCAATCAGAAATAAATAAAAAGATGAGGTGCTTTCCAAGTATTTGAAACTATGAGTCCATAAGTGTTTATTCATCAAGGTGACAAAAGACGAGAAACTAAAATGGTGAAGAGTTTCTTCAGACACCAGTACCATTTCCATGAATAGGAGATTTAAGAGATGACAACAGGAACTAGGAAAGGTGGATAAGGGATCTGAATCACGGAATCCCTACAGTGTGGAAGCAGCCCATTCAGCCCATCAAGTCTACACGAATCCTCCACAGAGCATCCCACTCAATGACCCTGTAACCCTACATTTCCCATGGCTAATTCACCAGGCCCACACATCTTTGGTCTGTGGGAGGAAACCTGTGCAGACACAGGGAGAAGGTGGAGACAGTCACTTGAAGGTAGAATTGAACCCAGGGCCCCAGCACTGTGAGACAACAGTGCTAATTGCTGAACCACTACGTCACCCCTATCAGCACTTCCAAACAAAAATGCCCTTAGAAAAAGATGTGTAAGAACATGGAATGACCAGCAGGGATGGTTGATACAGACATTTTTTGCAACTTTTCAGTAAACACAGATAAAACAAAAGAAGGTGAATAATTATAGAAAAAGAGCAAGAAAATTAGATTACAATCAGTCTGGCAGATATCTAGTGAAGGCAGATGATCGTTTATTTCTGTCTAAATTTCAGTGGCAGACTCTATTTTCTCAATTTATTAGATTTGCTGTCAAATTTTCAGATTTTATCTTGGCTATTGTTCTATTTTTCCCATTCGTGCTTTGAACTTTTTTTTATATAGCGTTTCGCATTCTGCATAAGAAAAGATAAAAGACTGACCACTGGGGGGCATCCTTGTAATCCAAGTAAATCTGTCCATCTACAAACTACACTATATCATGCATGAAATTCATTACACTAAACTGATTGGGAAATTAAGAATGTGCGGTAACATTTTGTTCATTTTGATTCATGGGGTAACAGTGCGGAGTAGATCATTCTATCTAGTTAGCTCACTCTTCCATACATACCTGACATTCCCCACCTCACAACATTTTACTGTCACAGACTTTATAATTCTTTTCCCTGATGGATCTCTTAAAGTGGATTTTAACAATTGGTCAGAACAGCAGGGAGATAGGTCATCATACACCTCAGGCTGGTTGGCTGCCCATTCTCCCAATAGAAGATCCCAGTCAATGGTCAAAATGTATTTGTAACTCAGTGCTGTCTGCAGGTTACAAGCTCCATTTTATTTAATATTTAATGGCCCAGTGATAGTTCCAGTTAGCAAAGGAAGCCACTGATGAGTCAGCAGAGGAGGGTAGATAATTGTACTGATGATTGATTGTCTCAGCTCCAAATTTCACCACAGGGTGGTTGTGTATAGTATCCAATGAAAACAATAGCAGCATTGTAATGTCTAAGCTAGCAGGATTTTACAAGATGTGAAGGACCATTCAAAACACAGATCAAATTCAAGACAGAGAAATGGAAGTTAATGTACATAATGGGAGAAATATCAATTTTACCTTTATAATGAAAACTGTGATAAACACAAAAAACAAGTATTTGATACGAATTTGGATGTGATTGGTTGCTACTGAAAGCACCATCAACTTATACAGTTTCATTTGCCAAGATGTAAAGAATGCTAGGGTTAATACTAAATGTATACAGAACAAGGAGGATGGCTGATTGTCATAGGTATGATAGAAAGAATTGTTGACACTTTATTTAAACCATTGCCTGCTCTCATTATGATCAGATTTTGAGGCACCAAAGAGGTTTTTAAAGAAGTGCAATGAAAATTATTTCATGAGCCCAAGAAATTTGAATATAAATTTGAACAACTAAATCTGTTTTTTATTGAAAAAAGATAGTTTCCCGGGAGTGCAGTACATAAGGTGGATGTAATTGAGTGCTATATGAACAATGCAAAACTAAGGAATATAAAGAAACGGCAATAACTCTTCCAATTACATTCACAGTGAAATATTTCACATAAATATTGCTGAAATAGACTGCCAACTAGTGGAGGCAGGAGAGAAAAATATCTAGTTCAATGTGGAAGATGATAATACAAGTTTGGGGTAAAGACAGATGAAGATGAAAATAGTTCGGCAAGCTTTGAATTGAACATAAAATGCAATGAAGTAAGTGTGATTTATTTTATACACAGCTAGAAACAGATATGTGACAAAAGTAAATATGTTTACCTGACAATTTTACACTAGTTAAAGTGTAAATTTCCTGTTAATGATGTAAAAAGAAATTAACTGTGATCTTATCAAAAGATTCCTGAACAGATGGCTCTACACCTGTCAAGAGTCAAGATCCTAATTTTTTATTAGACCTGGCAGGTATTTCAGAAATAGAGAACTTGTGATTGTTTTGCACTTCTCATATTCCCTGAAGGTGGCAAAACAAGTGGATCAGGTGGGCAGGAAGGCATATGCCATGTTTGCCTTCATTGATCAGGGCATAGAGTTTAAATGTTGCCAAGTCATGTTGCAGCTGTACAGAACTTTAATTGGGCCACATTTAGAACATTGTATACAGTTCTGGTTGTCACATTACCAGAAGGATGAGGACACTTTGGAGAGGGTACAGAAAAGATGTACCAGGATGTTACCTGGTTTGGAAAGTATTAGCTATGAGGAGAGACTGGATAAACTTGGTTTGCTTTTACTTGAACACCAGATGCTGAGGGGTGACCTGATAAAAGTTTACAAAATTATGAGAGACGTGAATACAATGGATAATCGGAGTCTTTTTCCCAGGGTGGTAACATCAACTATTAGGGGACAAAGGCTTAAGGTAAAAGGGATAAGTTTAAAGGAGATGTGAAGGCAAGCTTTTTATACAGAGGGTAATATGTACCTGGAATGTTTTGCCAGAGGGGATGGTAAAAGCAAATACAATAGCAATATTTAAGAGGCATCTTGACAGATGCACGAATAGGCAGGGAAGAGAGAGTCACGGACCACGTAGAGACAAATAGTTTTTAGTTTAAAAGGCATCAACTGTTGGCATAGGCTTTGTGGGCCAAAGAGCCTATTCCTGTGCTGTACTGTTCTCTGCCTTTGTTCTTTGTTCTCAGGATGTTCTGTAGCATCAAGTGAATTGCTTATGAAGCAGTCACTAATCATTTGTGAAAAGCAAAGACTCAAAAAAAGTGTGAAAACGAATGAAGCATTCTGTGTCTATTTGTAACAATGTTTATGCAACATTCAAGCTTGAGTTGATAAATGACAAGTAACATTTGAGTCACACAAGGGACAGGCAATGACCATCATACCACAAGAGATCCTACCTACCTTCCCTTGACATTCAACAGTAGTAGGTAAAAACAATGACTGCAGATGCAGGAAACCAGATTCTGGATTAGTGGTGCTGGAAGAGCACAGCAGTTCAGGCAGCATCCAACGAGCAGTAAAATCGACGTTTCAGGCAAAAGCCCTTCATCAGGAATACGGGCAGAGAGCCTGAAGGGTGGAGAGATAAGTAAGAGGAGGGTGGGGCTGGGGAGAAAGTAGCATAGAGTACACTAGGTGAGTGGGGGTGGGGATGAAGGTGATAGGTCAAGGGGATGGTGGAATGGATAGGTGGAAAAGAAGATAGGCAGGTAGGACAAGTCATGGGGACAGTGCTGAGCTGGAAGTTTGGAACTAGGGTGAGGTGGGGGGGGGGAAGGGGAAATGAGGAAACTGTTGAAGTCCACATTGATGCCCTGGGGTTGAAGTGTTCCGAGGCAGAAGATGAGGCGTTCTTCCTCCAGGTGTCTGGTGGTGAGGAAGCGGCGGTGAAGGAGGCCCAGGACCTCCATGTCCTCGGCATGTCCTCTGCCTCCAAGCTTACTTTCACAGTCAGGACTCCCGCCCTCCTTCCGAGGACCCTTTCACCCACCCCCAACACACTGCATCCACCTGGATACCCCGTGCTGGCCTATTACTCGCCCTCGACCTCTTCATTTCCAAGTGCCGCCGGGACATTAACCATCTCAACCTGTCTAACCCACCTCCCCCACTCCGACCTCTCACCCTCACAACGCGCAGCCCTCCAATCCCTCTGCTCCAATCCTGACCTCACCATCAAGCCAGCAGATAAAGGGGGCACAGTGGTAGTCTGGCACACTGACCTCTACACCGCTGAAGCCAAATGCCAACTCGAGGATACCTCTTCCTACCGCCCCCTCGACCATGACCCCACCCCCATCACCAAACCATCATCTCCCCGACCATACAGAACCTCATCACCTCAGGAGATCTCCCACCCACAGCTTCCAACCTCATAGTCCGGGAACCCCGCACTGCCCGGTTCTACCTCCTTCCCAAGATCCACAAGCCTGACCACCCTGGCCGGCCCATTGTCTCAGCATGCTCCTGCCCCACTGAACTCATCTCTACCTACCTCGACACTGTCCTATACCCCCTAGTCTAGGAACTCCCCACATACGTTCGAGACACCACACACGCCCTCCACCTCCTCCAAGACATCCATTTCCCCGGCCCTCAACGCCTCATCTTCACCATGGATATCCAATCCCTCTACACCTTCATCCACCATGACCAGGACCTCCAAGCCCTCCATTTCTTCCTCTCCCGATGTCCCCAACACTACCCTTCCACCGACACTCTTATTCGTTTGGCCGAACTGGTCCTCACCCTTAACAATTTCTCCTTCGAATCCTCCCACTTCCTCCAGACCAAAGAGGTAGCCACGGGCACCCGTATTGGCCCCAGCTAGGCCTTTCTCTTTGTTGGCTATGTAGAACAGTCCATCTTCCGTAATTACACTGGCACCACTCCCCACCTCGTCCTCCGCTACATTGATGACTGCATTGGCGCCACCTTGTGCTTCCGCGAGGAGGTTGAGCAATTCATCCACTTCACTGACACATTCCACCCTGACCTTAAATTTACCTGCACCATCTCTGACATCTCCCTCCCCTTCCTGGACCTCTCCATCTCCATTAATGACGACCAACTTGACACCGACATTTTTTACAAACCCACCGACTCCCACAGCTACCTGGATTACACCTCTTCCCACCCTACCTCCTGTAAAAATGCCATCCCGTATTCCCAATTCCTCTGCCTCTGCCGTATCTGTTCCCAGAAGGACCGGTTCCACCACAGAACATATCAGATGGCCTCCTTCTTTAGAGACCGCAATTTCCCTTCCCACGTGGTTAAAGATGCCCTCCAACGCATCTCGTCCACATCTTGCACTTCGGCCCTCAGACCCCTCCCCTCCAACCGTAACAAGGACAGAACGCCCCTGGTGCTCACCTTCCACCCTACCAACGTTCGCATAAACCAGATCATCCGCCAACATTTCCGCCACCTCCAAACAGACCCCACCACCAGGGATATATTTCCCTCCCCACCCCTTTCCACCTTCTGCAAAGACCGTTCCCTCCGTGACTACCTGGTCAGGTCCACGCCCCCCAACAACCGACCCTCCCTTCCTGGCACCTTCCCCTGCCACCGCGAATTGCAAAACCTGCGCCCACACCTCCTCCCTCACCGCCATCCAAGGCCCTAAAGGAGCCTTCCACATCCAAAGTTTTACCTGCACATCCACCAATATCATTTATTGTATCCGTTGCTCCCGATGCAGTCTCCTCTACATTGGGGAGACTGGGTGCCTCCTAGCAGAGCGCTTTAGGGAACATCTCCGGGACACCCGCAACAATCAACCACACCGCCCCGTGGCCCAACATTTCAACTCTCCCTCCCACTCTGCCGAGGACATGGAGGTCCTGGGCCTCCTTCACCGCCGCTCCCTCACCACCAGACGCCTGGAGGAAGAACGCCTCATCTTCCGCCTCGGAACACTTCAACCCCAGGGCATCAATGTGGACTTCAACAGTTTCCTCATTTCCCCTTCCCCCACCTCACCCCAGTTCCAAACTTCCAGCTCAGCACTGTCCCCATTACCTGCCTATCTCCTTTTCCACCTATCTTCTTTTCCACCTATCCACTCCACCCTCCCCCCACCGACCTATCATCTCCATCCCCTCCCTCACTCACCCATTGTACTCTATGCAACTTTCTCCCCACCCCCACCCTCCTCCCACTTATCTCTCCACCCTCCAGGCTCTCTGCCTTTATTCCTGATGATGGGCTTTTGCCCGAAACGTCGATTTCGCTGCTCCTCGGATGCTGCCTGAACTGCTGTGCTCTTCCAGCACCACTAATCCAGATTCAACAGTAGTACCTTCGCTGAATCCTTCAGCATTGACCAGAAACATAACTGACAAGACACAAAATTACTGTGGCAACAAGAGCAGGTCAAAGGATATGAATCCTGCAATAATTAACTCATCTGATGACCCCACAAAGCTCCCAGTTGCCTGGATGAGTGCAGGTCTAACAACACTCAAGACATTAATATCGTTCAGGACAAAGCAACCAACTTGATTGCCAACCCATCTATCACCTTCAACATTCATTTGCTTCATCCCATTGTGATGAGCTCGCTCCAACACCTTCCAAATCCATGGTCTCTACTGCCTAGAAGAACAATGGTAGCAGATGTAAGGAAACACCATCATCTGCAGACTCTTCTCTGAACCATATCCCAACCTGGCTTGGAACTATCTCTGTTCCTTCACTGTCGCTGGACTAATATTCAGTTATACTTTACCTAACAGCACTGTAGGAGTACCTTAACTGCATGGCCTACAGTGACCTAAGAGGCAGCACACTTTCACCTTTTTTCAAAGGGCAATTAAGGATTGATAATGAATGTTCAGCTTGATGGAAACATTTATTTTTAATTAACAAATGGAAAAATTGTTTATGATATCCATTGAGAGAAGAAAATTGCTCATAGTACCAGAGGAATTTCTGACTCTTCTTCATAAAATGGCATGGAATCTTTTACATCTGTTCATTTGCATCCAGAGTTCCTGAGCTACTTTTTACACCAAATCATCTTATTAACACAAATGGAAAAACTCCTATGCAGTTTGCCTAAGGCAGAAGCTAATCTTCTGACATGCACTTGATCTTCCGCTTTCTCATAACAGTTCATTGCTATCATTTCCCATAATTACAGCTCTCTCTATTCCTATGTTCTGACTCCATTACCACTTTTAGACATGCCTCGAATGATAACAAGAGCAGAATTCGCAACACAGCTTAGCGATGACCTCTACAGAGTTCACATGATTAGGACTATTACAGCAACAATGTGTTTGCATAGATCCTGAATATCAAATTAGTTAGCATTGTGTTAGTGCATTGGACCAAATGTTCCATTTGAAATCTAATATACAGTGATCAGCACTGATGGTCATTGAATTTAAGTGTAATAGTATGGATTACACAAAGGTGTTATAGCTGTTCGAGTACAGTTACAACGATGGTATTGAAGCAGTAAGGTGGAAAATTGCTCAGATCTGTCCTATCTAGAAAATTCTAGGAAAATCCAGCAGTCTATTACTGCCTTAACAACTTACTTTCAAATGTCAAAATAATGGAATTGAATTAGTGAGCTTTGAGAAGATTTGTGACATAATTCCTGTTCTTTCTCTCAGGGGGTGGTAATTCAGAACCAAATCAAGTTGTTTGTTGATAGAGTTCCAGTAGGAATACCATGCTTCTAGGAATTCCATAGGAAATGATGTCACCACAGGAAATGACATCACTAACCCAAAGAAATGCTCACATATAAATAGAAAACAGGAATCCCCAGCAGTGCTTCATCTGGAGGTTACCTAGTAAGGTGATAAAATGTCTGAAAATGAACCTTCCAGTTCAGTGAGCAAGTATACATCCAGAATGGAATTGGGTTATGTGGAACAATGGTAGTGTCTCTATCTCTATCTCTGGGTCACCCAGAGACATAAGAAGTGCAAACTGGAAGGACCCTCAGACCTCTGGCTACCATCCCAACCTACAGGGGTGTACACAACCAGCTCACATAGGCTGAGGAATTCCTCGAAGCAAAGACTGACCCTGAATGTCAGGTCTTGGGAACTGGACTGAATGCAGAAATCACTGAAGACCAAGGGGAAATCTGTCAGAAGTAAGTGAGACCCAAACGGTGGCAAGAAAGAGAAAAGAAAGTTTGGAAAAGAGATGGTTAATATGGGAGCAAAAAAGAGATGGGCCCAGTGAAAGACAGCATTTAGAGCAACACAGCTATTCTACCAAACAGACAATAACTTGCCAGGCAGATCATGGGGACACTATGACACAAAGCTAGTCCTTTTTTCTAAAAGCTGTTCCTTAGCTCAAGGAGACTCTTTACTTGATTTTTATCAGAGGAGTAATAAACCGGGCCAGGCTCCAATCAGTCTGATTTAGTACAGAGATGAAAAAGATTTTGAGAGGCCTTTTGTTTATATGTAAACAGATGAGACTTCAGGCCAAAGTGGTCATGCTTTCAAAGTGACCTGAATGATGAAAGGGGAGTGGTCATGTCTCTAGCTGAGCTGAGCACTTTTCAGTTGAGTCTTGAACTGGGAGATTCAACAGGGAGCTGTGAGGAAACTTTTCTGCCCTTCAACCTCAACCTGTAAGCATGTGTTCCATTTGTATTGGTTTTTTTTAGATTACATTACAGTGTGGAAACAGGCCCTTTGGCCCAACAAGTCCACACCAACCCCCGAAGCGCAACCCACCCATACCCCTACATTTACCCCTTACCTAACACTACGGGCAGTTTAGCATGGCCAATTCACCTGACCTGCACATCTTTGGACTGTGGGAGGAAACCGGAGCACCCGGAGGAAACCCACGCAGACACTGGGAGAACGTGCAAACTCCACACAGTCAGTCGCCTGAGGCGGGAACTGAACCCAGGTCTCTGGCGCTGCGAGGCAGCAGTGCTAACCACTGTGCCACTGTGCTGCCCCCTAAAGGGAGTTTTTAAAGGGAGTATGCTTATTGGGACTATTGTGTATATTCAGAACAGCATAATTAAGTCTAGTTGGATAGACTTAGGGGTTCTTTATTCTGTTCTTTGTACTTTATTGTGTGATGTTGTAAATACATTTTTGTCTGCTTTCAAATCTAGTAGTCAATCTAGCTAACTTAATCAGGGTTATTTTCATTGTACATTTACTGAAACAAATTGCAAAGTTATGGTCTGGGGCTGCCTGTTTAAGAATGTTTTGAGTGGTCTGGCTTGGTCCATAATAACTGACAGCAATCTCATGTCCACTACCCACAGAGGAACTGGAAAGGAGCTTCTGAGGTAAGGTCTCCATCCCAAATAAGGCAAACCTCAATAAGTTCAAACCATACAACGGCACAGTGGATGACAGGCTACTGATGAGGCCCATAGAGGAAAAGGAGATCGGTGGTGGCTCATAAAATATATCTGCACAGGTTAATTTTTCAAAAAAAAACTTCAATATAATGGGAGGAGTCATCAGTACTAACAAATGGTCATGAGTCAGCAAGATTCATTTTGGGTTCCATCAGAGCCACTCAAGATCTCAACCTGTTCCAAACATCAAAACACTGAATTCCAGAGGTGAGGCAAGAGCAACTACCCATGACATTAGGGAAGAGTTCACTACGTTTGACACCAAGGAGCCTTAATAAAATTGGTCAGCGGATGGTATGGAATTCTCTCCACTATCTGGAATCATAGCTGGTAAAGCAGCAAGATGGATGTTTTTAGCCAGTGCTGTGGGTGCATTTGGGCATTCCACATTATTGTCCTTCCAGTCAAATGTGGAGAAAGCCTGTTATTTAACCTCTTGCCATACAAATACAGCACTGAAAGGATGCCAGACAAGGTATTAATTCTTGATTATTTTCTGTCCATGGGAGTTCATTGTTTCAGAACTATTAAGGAATTCCCCCTAAAGGACATATTCTAACTTCTTTGAAGTTCACCCAAGCTGGACTTCACCAGCTTCCTCCATTCCAACTTTCCAGCTCAGCACTGTCCTCATGACCTGTCCCACCTGTCAATCTCCCTTCCCACCTATCTGCTCCACCCTCCCCTCTGACCTATCACCTTTAGTCACACCTCCATCAACATATTGCACTCTCAGCTACCTTCTCCCTGGTCCCATGCCCCTCCCATTTATCTCTCCACCTCAGAGGCTCCCAGCCCCAGTCCTGATGAAGGGCTTTTGCCCAAAACATCGATTTTCCTGCTCCTCGGATGCTGCCTGACCTGCTGTGCTTTTCCAGTATTACTCTAATCTTGAAGGATCGTTTTGTGTCATTTCCATCACATCCACCAAATTCCTTTCACCTTTCAATATTCTAAGGGGATATCTTGTGCTGCAGCATCTCTTCAAACACCAATACACTGCTCTCTATTCCCACAATCTCTTTCTGTGCAGATGGTGCAATGCCTCACACACTGCCTCCTCTCTCGCTACTATGAAGCCACCAACACTGAAACAGCAATGTGATCACCATTACAATCACCATTCTACACTTACAAATCAATAATAAATTAGAACATTGTACATATTTTTCAACATCTCTAAAGATATAATACAGAATTCAATTTGCTTTTAAACATACCAGAGGAAAAGGTTTATCTTCTCAAAATGTGCAATGGTGTCAGCAACACACAAGTGTTAAGCATACTTGATTAGATTCGATTACCTACAGTGTGGAAACAGGCCCTTTGGCCCAACTAGTCCACACCAACCCTCCGAAGAGTAACCCACTCCAACCCATTCCCCATATTTACCCCTAACTAATGCACCTAAGTCTATGGGCAATTTAGCGTGGCCAATTCACCTAACCTGCACATCGGAAGGAAACCCACACAGATACAAGAAGATGCAAACTCCATACAGCCACCCAAGGCAGGAATCGAACCCAGGTTCCTGGCGCTGTGAGGCAGCAGTGCTAACCACTGAGCCACCATAACACTTAGAGTTATTATGCATAACTATTATATCTCAAATAATATCAAAGCAAGAGAAATACAAAAATTAACTCTTTCAACCATAGTGTGTTTGACAGTCTTGAAATTCTACTGAACAAGAATCATAGTATCCTTACTGTGTGGAAGCAGGCCATTTGGCCCATCGGGTCCACACTGACCCTCTGATGAGCATCCTATGCAGGTCCATCCCTATCCCTGTAACCCTGCATTTCCCATAGCTAATCCACCTCGCCTGCAGGACACTATGGGACATTTAGCATAGCCAATCCACCTAATTTGCACACCCTTGGACTGTGGGTAGAAACCATGGCATCCAGAGTGGAACCACATCGAAGAATATGTCATCTGATAGTGGGATTGAACCTGGGTCCCTGATGCTGTGAGGCAGCAGTGCTAGCCAATGTGTTACTAATGTTAAACATGGGGGTAACTTTACTTTGAAATCAAAATAAACTTCAGAATATGATATATTTAACAAGCTTGCGTAACATTCCTAAGCTCACTACTTTCTGCAGGCACAAATTCATGTAAAACAATTGCGTTAATGCCTGGATACAAATATAGTGCTCAGGAATGATGAATGAGCATACTACACAACTGAATTTTTGCAACTGGAATCCCTATCTTACTGTATCAGCCTTCTATTGATAATGATGCCAAGTAGACCAGTTAATAAACCTGACATTTGATCCTCAACTCTATGATCATCTTCAGAGTTGAAGATGCAGCAAGTATCTTTGACACATTTTGGTAAGAGCCAATAAACTACATCAATTGTGAAAAGTTCTAGACCTGCAAGTAATCTTTGTACAATATTAAAATTTATGAACAACTGAATTGATTTTGCATCTGCAATGCTAATTATTACCAAGGAAAAGCAGAATGAAAAATTAATCACTCAGATCACTAGTTTTTCATATGCACACCAATGGGCTACTGAGGTTATAGAAATAAATTACTGCAAGGATTGTATCCATAATTGTTTAGAAAAATTAGACGTGTTAATTAAAGAAGGTTCAGCGTAATAACGCGACCTTTATTCTCCAATAAAGAAAACTCATTAATATGAAGAAATTCCCAATTGTATTTCATTGCATGCTAAGTAAATTTCACAATAGATACAGCAGTCATCAGTTTGTGTATTGCACCAAGGTATGAAAATGTCAGAAATTTGCTCTTTATTTGGATGGTTTTGCCAATATTCTCACTATAAATATTAAATTTCCACTGCTATCCCAGGACTGGTTAATTTGACTTCCGTCTGAGAAAGAGGGGTCAAAAAAATATGCAGTCTCTCTACTGTAAGTCAGATATAAGTATAAAACTGGGGAGGAACCATGTAGCAGGAAATTGCCAGGAAAGAAACATAGAAACCTGGAAAATAGGTCAATCATGCATTCAATATGATCATGGCTGACCAAAGAACAAAGAATAATACACCACAGGAACAGGCCCTTCAGCCCTCTAAGCCTGTGCTGACACATTTTTCCCTTCCTAATAAAACTGTCTTCACTTAAAGGATCCTGTATCCCTCTCTTCCCTTCCTATTCATGTATTCGTCCAGGTGCTTCGTGAATGCTGCTTGTGTGTCTGCTTTCACCACCTCCTCTGGCAGCAGATTCCAGGCGCTCACCCCCTTTGTGTGAAAAACGTGCCTTGCACATCTCGTTTAACCATTCCCCCCCCCCCCCCCTTGCACCTTGAACCTGTGTCCCCTGGTAAGTGACCCCTCCTCCTGGAAAAAAGCCTCATTCTTCTATGCTAAGCATGCCATTCATAATCCTGTAAACTTCTATTGGGTCGCCCCTCGACCTTCTGCCTTTCCAGTGAAAACAAACTCCGTTATTCAACCTTTCTTCATCTAAAATCCCCCATACCAGGCAACGCCCTGGTAAACCTTTTCTGTAAACCCTTTCCAAAGCATCCACATTCTTCTGGTAGTGTAGTGACCAGAATGATACATAATATACCAAGTGTGGCCTAAGTCAAGTTCTATAAACTTGTCTATCCTTATACTCAATACCCCTACAAATGAAGGAAAGCCTGCAACAAGCCTTCTTTACTACCTTACCTACCTGCACTGCCAACTTCAGTGATCTGTAGACCTGCATACCCAGATCTCTCTGCACATTAGTACTCCTAATTACTGGGAACTCCTAAAGGTTCTGCCATTCACTATATAATTTCCACCTATACTTGGCATTCCAAAATGGATCCCCCCTCATTTGTCTGGATTGAACTCCATCTGCCATTTTTCTGCCCATACCTTCAAAGTGATCTATATCCTGCTGTATCCTCTGATAATCCTCCTCACTATCCGCGACCCCACTAATCTTTGTATCGTCTGCAAATTTATGAATTAGACCAGCTCATTATCTTCCAAATCATTTATGTAGATCACAAACATAATGGTCCCAGCACTGATCCCTGTGGAACACCACTAGCCACAGTCCTCCCAACACTGATCCCTGTGGAACACCACTAGCAACAGCCCTCCCAACACTGATCCCTGTGGAACACCACTAGCAACAGCCCTCCATTCCAAAAAGCATCCTCCTTCTGTCTCCTATGACTAAGCCAGTTCTGTATCCATCTTGCCGGCTCACCCTGATACCATGTGACCTCACCTTTTGTACCAGTCTACCATAAGGAATCTTGTCAAAGGCTTTACTGAAGTCCATGTAAACAACATCAACCACTTTCCCTCATCAATCATCTTTGTCACCTCCTCAAAAAACTCAATCAAATTAGTGTGGCATGACTTCCCCTGCAAAAAACCATGCTGGTTAGCGCTAATCAGTCCATTTGCTTCTAATTGTGTATAGATGTTGCCTTGGAGAATCTTTCAAAAAATTTTCCTACCACCAACTTGAGGCTCACAGGCCTGTAATTTCTTGGACGATCCCCATTATGCTTCTTAAACAATGGGACAACATTAGCTATTCTCCAGTCCTCTGGGACAGCATCTGTGGCCAAAGAGGATACAAAGATGTCTGCCAATGCTCCAGCAATTTGTTCTCTTGCCTCCCTTAATATTTTGGGATAGATCCCATCAGCATCAAGGGACTTATCCATCTTAATACTTTTTTAAAATGAACAACACCTCTTCCTTTTTAATAGTGTCTTGGCTAGAAATGCGACAGTCCCTTCCCTGATATCATCCTCCACCAATTCCTTCTCTTTTGTGAATACCAATACAAAGCATTATTTAAGACTTCACCTACTTCTTCTGACTCGACACATACATTCCCTCCTTTGTCCTTGAGTGGGCCAACTCTTTCCCGAGCTAGTCTCTTGCTTTTTATGTGTATAATAAGCCTTGGGATTCTCCTTCATCCTGCTTGCTAATAACTTTTCATGACACTTTTTAACCCTTTTAATCCTTGCTTAAGTTCTTTCCTTATATACTTCAAGGGCTTCATCAGTTCCCATCCTCTTACACCTTACATATGTTTACCAAGGTCATAACATCCCTGGTCATCCAAGATTCACGTAACTTGCCATTCCTATTCTTCATTCTTGCAGGAATGTGCCACTCCTAAATTCTTATCAATTGCCATTTGAAATATTCCCACATGTCTGATGTGGATTTATCCTCTAACAGCCACCTCCAATCCCATTCCTACTTAATATTGTAGCTCACTTCCCCCATTTTAACACCTTCCCTGAGAATTATTGTTATCCCTCTGCATTAGTAACTTGAATCTGACAGTATTATGGTCACTGCTCTCGAAATGCTGCCCCACTGAAACTTCACTCACCTGGCTGGGTTCATTTCCTCAACCCAGGTCCAGTATAAACCCTTCCCCGGTTGGACTGATTGCATACTGTCAAGAAACCCTCCTGAGTGGATCTCAAACTTTCTACACCATCCAAGCCCCAAGCATGAAGTGAATCCCAGTCAATACAGGGAAAGTTAAAATTGCCCATAACAACAACACTACAGTCTTTCTAAAATCTGACAACATTTTCTTTCTGCTGTTTCCAGTTGGTTGTTGGGAGGCCTGTAGTATACCCCCAGCACTGTGACTTCACCTTCCCAATTCCTGAGTTCTACCCATACTGCCTCGCTGCATGGGTCCTCTGATGTGCTTGCTTTACTGCAATGCAACTCTCCCAACCCTTTTGCATCCCTTTCTATGACACCTGAAACATCCAAATCCTGGGACGTTTAGTTGGCTACCAGTCCTGTCCCTCTTTCAGCCAAGTCTCTGTAATCACAATAATGTCATAGTTCCAAGTACTAGCCAAAGCTTTGAGTGCATCTATCTTGCCGACTATATTTCTTGCATTGAAACACATGCATTTAAGACCACCTCTGGTCCGATCAGAATTTTATAGGCTTATGAGATCCCCCACCCCCCGCATTCTTCTAAATTCTAGTGACTATAATTGATCCAGTTTCTCTTCTAAAAAATCCTGCCATCCCAGCAATTGTAGCAGCCTCCACCACTTTCTCTGGCAGCTCATTCCATACATGTGAAAAAGTTGCCCTTTAGGTTCCTTTTATATCTTTCCTCTCTCTCATGAAAACTATGTCCTCGCGTTCTGGACTCCCCTACTCCAGGGAAAAGACTTTGTCTATTTATCCTATCCATGCCCCTCATGATTTTATAAACCTTTATAAGGTCACCCCTCAGCATCCGGCGCTCCAGGGAAAACAGCCCCAGCCTATTTAACCTCTCCCTATAGCTCAAATCCTCCAACCCTGGCAACATCAGCAAGGACTTGTAGATCAGTGATCACCCAGGATCTCCTTAATGTACCAGCCAGCGTCAAAGCACAGAGCCCAGGATTGCTTAGTGTCAATCCCTCCGTTTCACACAGCAGCTTTTCCCAGTCATGGGGTCAGTTCCCAGGAGGTTAATGCTGTGGATCCTATTGACTCTCCTCCCACTGCACAGGGCCATGAGAAACCTTTCAGCAAACCAGAAGCCAATGATGAGAGCTAGCTGTGCTCCAGGCCCAAAACTAATCCTCCTCCTCCTCAGACTCCTATTGACTCAGAACCGAAAATGTGTATCTCCCTTTCAAACCTGGAGTGAAAGTCATTCCAGTTCTCGGGGCTGGAAGACGAATTCCACATCCCAGCTCATCCCCTTCTGAAAAGATGATTCTTGTCACCTATCCACGAGTTTGTCAGAATATCATCAACTCACAATGTGCATTGCTTCAAAAACAGCTCATCATTCTTGCAACGAACTGCCAAGACATGACACAAGCTTTTCCTGATCTTGAGACGGAGAGAGGAATATAGAAACAGATTTCTACTGAGTTTCATTCTGAGGAACCGTCTTCAAGTGACTGTGCTGGGGGTGATTGGTTATCTGTGGCTGAGCTTTGTTCAACTCCTTCCTGGTAGCTGCTGGATGCGTCTCAGGAGCAGTCCTCTGGAACCATTCCTGCAGCTTGGAGAGAGGCCTTTTGTTAGATCACCCAAAGTGTGTCTGCTGACGGAATGGTCTTCTTTTAACAGGCAGCTGAATGGAACCTGGCAACATTTCAACTGGTTTCATCTGGAGGGGAAGGAGCTGGGAATCTACCTCTCATCCATGGGAAGAGTATGAAGCAAAGTTCAAGCTGTAATTTCAGATCATTTCAGATAACATTATGGCATATCACCAAACCTGTACGTTTAAGGTAGGTTTCAGGTGTTCTACAAGGGCAGTGAGGTGCAAACATCCAGCAAGTAAAAAATCTTTGCTTGCAAATGATTAAGGTAATTGTTGAGATATATTGTAAAATGTACATCAACCTTCATCCCGAGACAAGCCTCTGACCACATTATCTATACGATCATCTACCCAAGGAGAATTTCCATTTCTCATACAGTTCTTCTGGATGCACATGATGAGAATGTAGCTGTAGTTTTCTACTAGATGGAGACATTTTTTGTAGACTAATCTTGTTACTTAATAGATTAAAAGATTAAGGATTTTCAATTCTATTATTTCATGTCCAACGCTTCATTGATCTTCCCATATTCTGTTTGCAGTGACATATCCCAAAGGTTACGTGAGTAAGGCTCAAGAAGCTTTTCTTTTTCATTATGAGGGTTAAATTTAATATAGTTTGTTCAGAAAGTGGATGAATAGATTGAAGGTATCACCACCAGAAGCAGTCACTGTAATATTAGTGGATTTCAGTGACATAATAGTCATGTTTTGTCACAGGCAACTAGAAAGTCAGGTGGAGAGTAAAACAGGTGACCAGCCACTGCTTCACCTTTTCCGTCTGGTGCCAATATTACAATTAACTGCAATGTTTTGAGAATGTCTTTGAAGGTGCTTAGATGGAAGGGGTTATGTTACATAGCATTACACGCCATATAAAGCATGCCATTTCACACAACCGGCCCATGTCAGTGTTTATGTTCTATTCAAGTCTGCTTCCACTATAATCAATGTAACCCTATCAGCATGTCTTTCTTCTCCTTTCTTACACACAGGTTGACCTAGTTTCTGTCTAATGTGGTAGTCTTACATGCCTCATTAAGAGGTTGTGACTTCCACATTCCAACCTCTCAAGAGTGGAGAGGTTTCCCCTTAATTCCTTCTTTGATTGATTATCGACTACCTTGTTTCCATGGCTGCTTGTTTTGATTGACAAAAGAAATATCTTCTCCACATTTACCTTTTACCAAACCCCTTCAGCAGGCAGGAGAGGTTCAAAATGCTAACACTGTCGCTGTTTAATACGCTGTCAGCGTGGGTTACTTGAAAGGTCAGGGTCAGCAGATCAAAGTACACAAGACTAGACTCTTGGCTAAAGGAGATTGCAAACAGATACTATACATAAATAGACAAGGATAAATACTTAAACAGTGCATTTAGCGTCAACAGGTCAACATGGCTCAGTGAAATAAAGAAAGAATTGCATTTATATGTTACTTCTCATGATCACTGATCATCTCAAAGTGCTTTACAAGCAATTAAATACTTTTAAAGAGTAGTCACTGTTGGCATGGAGAAGATGTGAAAGCCAAATTCTTCACAGCAAACTCCCACAAATAACAATGTGATAATGACCAGATTCATCTGTTCTTTTATGTAGAAGGGTCACTGCCCCTGGATGTTAACACTGATTTCTCTCCACAGATGCTGCCAGACCTGCTGAGATTTCCCAGCAATTTGTTTTTGTTTCAATTACTTTGTGACGTGATTAGGGATGTTTTAAATACTGGCATAACTCCCCTTCCCTGCATTGAAATAGTGCACTGGAACCTGTAACATCAGGCTTATCGAAGTGGGGTCTGTGGGCCACAATATGACTGCAGAAGTTTTCTATGTCATTAGACAAGATCAAAGGCTGGTCTTCTCCCACATTTGTTTCTGATTTCATGCAGGCAGCAGCAAATGCAGAAGAGAAACAAGAAAAGTGCTTAAAGGGAGCTGTGATCATGAGCAGGTTAACTGAACCAGAGGCTTCGAGCCAATGTGGGTGAATCTGCGGAACCGGAACTGGAAGGCATTCAACAAATCACTACCTTGGTGACGCATACGGAATAGTCATGCAACCGGGCCTGAGTTTCAGAATTGGGCAAGCTGATGGCACAGGTGGATGGGTGCAGTTGTCAGAGTTTGCTCTCCATCAACCCCACAGTGGGGAATGGGTGGAGCACAGTCAGGTGCCAGGGTATGAGAGTTGAGCAGGGCATCAGCTGATGAAAGCAGATGAGATTCCGATGGGGTATCAGCAAGGGAGTTGGTGACTGGGGGTTTGGTGAGTGAGTTACTGAGGGACAGGGTGGGTGTGTGAGTGAGTGATGGTCTGAGTGCATGGATGAGCGAGTGAAGGGGGTGCTGGATTTCTAGGTGACTGAGTGAGGGTGAAACTTGTTCAGTGGGTGAGAGGAACTCAGCTAGACTCTCCTGTCCCACCCCCATCCCCTCAACACACACAGATACATACACATACACACAAAATAATCTATCCTCAAAACAGATGGGAGAGGAGGAGAGAACAGACTGGAAGGCTGCTAAAGCTATTCCAAGAAAGAAGAGGCTATTCTGCTGAGGCCAGCTTTGAGCATATTCTACCTGAGGAAAGGGTAGCTGTTGGTTAAACTCAGTTTAGCTCAGTTCCAGTCTCCATCCCCTTCCCATGGTGATCAGGAATTGGACCTAGTTCTTTCCTGTCTCTAGCACTACTTCATCACCAAAAAATACAAGTTTTATTAGTTAGCTGTGTTGCTCGGCAAAGGTCTTTTTAATTGATTACTCATTTAAGTGACCAAGTTGTCACTTCAAAATTATTTTTTGAAATTCATGCTTACTGTTATGGCAAACCTCACCTTTTGGAAATTTGGTCACTTCTGAGTGAATGAAAAATTAAAAGGTGACCCCTCCCACCACCCTGCAAAAAAGGTTGCACATTCCTGTTTTTCATTCACCCAAGCAAGCAGTCTAGGAGTTGGATTAACATCTCAACTGGAAGATGACACTTCTGACAGTGACACACTTCATCAGCACTCCAACTGGAAATGATGAGCAAGCAGCACAGTGCAAGTTACCACATGTTCAGGGTTAAGCGAGAGAGTATGCAAAAAGTAGAGAACCTTAATCTGATGGGCCAATGAGCCGTGGAGTGGCAGATGGAATTTAATTTAGACTACTGTGAGGTGGTGCATTTTGGAAAGGCAAATATGATCAGGACTTATACACTTAATGGTGAAGTCTGGGGAGTATTGTCAAACAGAGACCTAGGGGTCCAGGTTCATAATTCCTTGAAAGTGGAGGCACATGTAGACAGGGTAGTGATGAAGGCATTTGGTATGCTTGCCTTTATTGGTCAGTGTATTGAGTATAAGAGTTGGGAGGTCATGTTGTGGCTGTACAGGAATTATGTAGGCCACTTTTGGAGTATGACATTCAATTCTGGTCTCCCTGCTATCGGAAGGATGTTGTGAAACTCGAAAGGGTTCTGAAAAGATTTACAAGAATGTGGCCAGAGTTGGAGGGTTCGAGTTATAGGGACAGGCCAAATAGGCTGGGGCTATTTTCTCTGAGGTGTTGGAGGCTGAGGAGTGACTTCATAACTAGAGGATATAGGTTTAAGGTGAAAGGGGAGAGATTTAAAAGGGATTTAAGGAGCAATTTTCTCATGTAGAGTGTGGTGCATGTATGGAATGAGCTGCCAGAGGATGTGATGTAGGCTGGTACAATTACAGCATTTAAAAAACATCTGGATAGGTATATGAATAGGAAGGTTTTGAGGGATATGGGTTAAATGCTGGCAAATGGAACTAGACTTATTTGGGATAACTAGTTAACATGGATGGGTTGGACCATCGGGTCTGTTTCCATACTGTGCCTCTCTATGACTCTATAAAGCTGGTAAGAAGAACATAGAAGAAATCAAGTCCATTAAACCAATAGTGCACAATTGGGTGTGGAATGACAGTGGAAGTAAATAATCTTGGTGCTGGATATAATGTTAAAGTTAAAGGCCAGCTCTGGGCTGAAAAAGAAAACAAGGGTTGCTACAGTCAGGTTCAGCAACAGCAAATAGTGAGGGAGGGATCTGGGGTAATTAGTAGTGTCATAGCAGCATGGAAATAGATCTTTCAGTCCAACTCATCTTCACCAACTAGTTGTCCCAATCCAACCTAGTCCCATTTGCCAACGTTTGGCCTATATCCATCTAAACCCTTCTTATTCATGCACCCATCCAGATGTCTTTTAAATGTTGTAATTGCACCGCCCACCACTTCCTTTGGCAGCTCATTCCATACCCTCTGTGAAAAAGTTACCCCTTAGGTCCTCCAGTGTGGAGTTTAGAATGAAAGCCAAAAACAATACTTCAGACTCCCAAAAGATCAGACAGATCCATAATTTATAACTTCACCTACAATTTGAGTCATTCCAATCCAAGTAAGAGGGATGATAAGAGATCACAGAAAATGATAGAAAGTGAGGGGTAGGTATCATCAGCGTTCACATAAACCAAAACAAAAACAGAAATTGCAAGAAAATCTCAGCAGGTCTAGCAGCATCTGTGGAGAGAAAGTAGAGTTAACATTTCAAGTCCAGTAACCCTTCTTCAGAACCAGGTCTTGTTCCTGATTTCCAGCATCCATAACTCTTTCAGTTTTTTGTTTAGCGTTCACTTAAATATTGGCTTGTCATGTTTTGGTTGTATTAAAATGTAACCTTAATTTTAAAAAATCTCTTTCTGATGACACTTAAAAACTGAAAAATGCAATATAAAGGATGGATAAAGGACAGATCAGTGTACCGTCAGACTAACTGACAACCCTGAAACATATTCCAGTCTGAAGGGATGAACTTTTATTCCTTAAGAACTTTATTGCTGTATGTACCTGAGGTCCATAAATGCAAAGTTAATGTGAGCAGGTACCACAACTATTTCTCCATTGTGAATATTGAAGGGGCAAAATACTAATCAAGACAAGTTAAATATAATAGGGTGAGGCTGAGACCCAAGCTAGTCCAGGTACATTTACTCACTAAGAATGAAAAATCATAATTTTCTCCATCTCAGTTATCAGACAATACAATTGTTCAATACTGAGAGTGACTTAACAGTGCTAAGTTTCAACTATCCATGTATATGTACATATATCTAAATGTGAATGTGCAGAACTATTTTTTAAAAAAATGTTGTATAGAATTGGATAATTTGACAATGCTCATACGGAGCATTCTTGCTGTCTGGTTCGGGAATGAAGTTGGAACTAATAAACTCCTGGGATGTCTACTCATAATATGTCTATGGGGAGGATACATATTTATGGGCTTTGAGAGAATTTTCCTCCCTGCACAAGCAAATAATTGACAGTTTTGTTATGAAATAAACTTTCCCCAATTTATCAGATCCTCAAGCTGAAGTAGTGATGTGATTTACAATTATACTACAAATGATAACCGCTTTTATTTAAACAGTCTCACCAAGGCCAACGAGCTCATTCTGAGTAAATATTACACAGTTTGCCTGGCATTAACACAATAGGTTTGAGTGAATCTCACAAGTTTGGATCTATGGAAAAAGAAATAAAAACCAAGAACTTTAGATGCTGAAAATCTGGAACAAAAATAGAATTAGCTGGAGAAACTCAACATCTGGTGTGGCAACATCTGCGGAAAGAAAGCAAAGTCAACATTTTGGGTCCAGTAACTGTGTTTTTTCAGAGAAGTTTCTGAAGAACAATCTCTCCATAACCTTATTCACAAAATGTCACATCAATGTGTGAAGTAGAATATTAGGTAGCATAGGAATAGTTGCTGTTCTGTGATGACACAGAGGTAGAGGGAACTTGATTCTGCATCAAAATATTTGAGTACCTGAGCTAACAGTCACTCAGACCACACTAGCAGGAATGCATTTATAATCCTTCATCTTAACTATGTAAATTAAGTCAGCTCCATAACCAAGTGATGACTCAAAGCACCATAATTGATTCCACAGTATATAGTTTTTGCATTGCACAAATATAAATGGAAGCAAGTGTGAGCGTGAATGTTGAAATAGTTCAAGAATGACCATGCCTCAATGATGAGCAACTGTTTTGTTGTCCTCTCGGTTCTAAATTCTATCTTGACACCAATAAAGGCTAATGGTGTTACTTAAATTTCTTCATACATTCAAGTTCTTAACCTAGTTCCAAATTCATTGTTACACTAATACTTGCTTGAAATGCAAAGTTATTGTAGATTAGCATCAGGAAGCAGGGTGGATCCCTGAACACCGCTCAGTAACAAGATCATTTCCCATTTAACAGTTAATCTCAACCTGGCAGAGTACTTACTAAATTTTTTTTTAACCCTTAAATTGTGCCAACTGGAAAGGTATTATATTAGATTCTATACATGGCAATAGTAATTGTTCAAAGACCAGTCCTGACACAGCCTGAGTTTAATGATGCAACTCAAGAAAATACCTCTGATTCCATCAACTTGAAATTTCTTTGTTTTATTCATTCACAGGATTTGTGGCATCACCAACTAGGCTAACATTTATTGCCCATTCCTTATTGCCCAAAGGCAGTTGAGTGTTAACCACACTGCTGTGGGTTGGAGTCATGTTTAGGTAAAATGAGGTAAAGATGGCAGTCTCCTTCCCTGAAGGATATTAGTGAACTAGAGGGGGTTTTCCAACAATCTCAATGGACAATGGTTCCATGGTCATCATTAGACTCTTAGTTCCAGACTTTTATTGATTTCAAATTCCACCATCTCCTACGGTGGCATGTGAATGTTTATTCTCTGGAAAAGTACCTTTTGGATTAATAGTCTAGTGATAATACCACTAGGACATCACCTCCCCACTTGAACTCCTGCTTCTCCTAGAATGACACTAGTCTTCCTTTCCTGGTATTGATCAGAGAACAATGCAGTAATAGCTTTTGTTTGATGAGATTAAAATATACAGGGACAACACCCCCAGGAAGGTGTACTGCTGGTTATAGGCAGAGGGGAAACCTGGGCATTCCTGGAATGTTTGAAGACTGGTTACTATGAGTTTTATGGAATTTTTAATTAAAGTATAATGCTGGTACTTTTGTGGAATTAGTTATGTCAAGTTTTGTATGATGGTTGAAATATGGGGTGACAACCTGTTTGTTGAGTTTTCTTTGTTCCCATCATATTTATCTCCCTTGGAAATAACAGAAGTGAAGCAGTTTAAAACTGCATTCTTTTATCAGTCAGTCAGGTTTATAGTTAGAGGTGTTGGATTGCATTGTTCGCTAGACAAAAGCTACAATTCACATTTCCAAAGTTTATTTCCCTGCACAGTCCCCTATGAATAAGCTTCTACTGTTCCACCAGGCTGATATGGCAGTGGAAGACAAGCAGAAAGCAGGGCAAATGTGCACAGTGTCTTGGGAGGGAGCTTGTAACATGGCAACAACTTGCTGGCAAACAGGAAATAAAAGCAAGGGACAGAACAGTTGTGTGTATGCAAAATAATGAGAAGGGAAAAGAAAGATGACATAGCACAGCTATGAGGTTTTTCTTATTATTATTAGAGCACTGTTCGGAAATGGAGGATGGTCTCAACCTGAATATGACAGAGAAACAGTTGCTACTAGAGTTCATTAATGGTCCAGATAACTGAAGCAAGTAGATGGGGAGTCTTACTGTATTTAAAATCAGCCATATTGCTATTGCTGTGTGTGTGTGTGTGTGTGTGTGTGTGTGTGTGTGTGTTGGGGGGGGGGGGGGGGGGCAGGGTGGTGGAGGTGGTGGTGAGAGAGCACTAGTTACCATTCCATCTCAAATGGCCTGTGTCATAAAACATGAAGGATTAACACATTCTGCAAACAGGGGAAGTGATAGCCAAGTGGTATTATCACTGGACTGTTAATCCAGGGAACCAGGTAATCCCACCAGAGCAGATGGTGAAATTAAGAGTCGAATGACCATGATTTGATTGTCAGAAAAACATAGCTGGTTCACTAATGGCCTTTAAGGAAAGGAACCACCATCTTTGCCTTGTCTGGCCTACATGAGACCCCAGAGCAATGTGCTTGGCTCTTAACTGCTGGCCGAGCCACTGACACCCCCATCCTGTGAATGAATAAGTAAAAGGTACGGAAGCAACAAGTATTTTCAAAAAAACAAAGCACAGAGGTTTTTTACAGGTATCAGCCAATGCTCACTGGAAAGCTTCTGAGTCACCTGGTTCCTGATTCAAGTCTCACTCCAGTGCTTGAGCATAAAACACCACAGTGAAACATGGAGTGCTGCATTGTTGGAGGTGTCAGCTTTTGAATGAGAGATTAACTCAAGGCCCCTCTGTGTGTTCATGTGGTTGTAAAAGACTTATCCTCGGACTCTCTGGGAAGCCAGGGAGGAGATTGCCGAGCCTTTAGCTTTGACTTTATGTCGTCATTGTCTACAGGAATAGTGTCAGAAGTCTGGAAGATAGCAAATGTTGTTCCCTTGCTCAAGAAGGGGAATAGAGACAACCCTGGAAATTATAGACCTGTGAGCCTCACTGCAGTTGTGGGTAAAGTGTTGGAAAGGGTGATAAAAGATAGGATTTATAATCATCTAGAGAGGAACAAGTTGTTTAGTCAACATGATTTTGTTAAGGGTAGGTCATGCCTCACAAACCTTATTGAGTTCTTTGAGAAGGTGACCAAACAGATGGATAAGGTAAAGCCGTTGACGTGGTGTATATGGATTTCATAAAGAGTTTATAAGGTTCCCAGAGGTAGGTTATTGCACAAAATACGGAGGCATGGGATTGAGGATGATTTAGCAGTTTGGATCAGAAATTGGCTAGCTGGAAGAAGACAGAGGGTGGCGGTTGATGGGAAATGTTCATCCATGAAATTCAGTTACTAGTGATGTTCCGCAAGGATCTGTTTTGGGTCCTCCATTGTTTGTAATTTATATGAATTATCTGGATGAGGGCATCGAAAGATGTGTTAGTAAATTTGCGGATGACACTATGGTCGGTAGAGTTGTGGATAGTGATGAAGGATGTTGTAGGTTACAGAGAGACATAGATAAACTGCAGAGCTGGGCTGAGAGGTGGGAAATGGAGTTTAATGCAGAAAAGTGTGAGGTAGTTCACATTGGAAGGAGTAACAGGAATGCAGAGTACTGAGCTAATGGTATAATTCTTGGTAGTGTAGATGAGCAGTGGGATCTCGGTGTCCAGGTACATAGATCCTTGAAAGTTAGGTTGATAGGGTTGTTAAGGCATACGGTGTGTTCACTTTTATCAGTAGAGGGATTGATTTTCAGAAGCATGAGATCATGCTACAGCTTTACAAAATGCTGGTGCAGCCATATTTAGAGTATTATATACAGTTCTGGTCACTGTATTTTAGGAAGGATGTGAAAGCTTTGGAAAGGGTTCAGATGAGATTTGCTAGGATGTTGCCTGGTATGGAGGGAAGGTCTTACAAGGAAAGGCTGAGGGATTTGAGGCTGTTTTTGTTAGAGAGAAGAAGGCTGAGATGTGATTTAATTGAGACAGATAATCAGAGGGTTAGATAGATTGGACAGTGGGAGCCTTTTTCCTCAGATAGGGATGGCTAGCACGAGGGGACATAGCTTTAAATTGAGGGGTGATAGATATAGGACAGATGTCAGAGGTCGTTTCTTTACTCAGAGATAGTAGGGGTGTGGAACGCACTGCCTACAGCAGTAGACTTGCCAACTTTAAAGCATTTAAATGGTCATTGGATAGACATATGGATGAGAATGGAATAGTATAGCTTAGATGGGCTTCAGATTGGTTCCACAGATCGCTGCAACATAAAGGCTGAAGGGTTTGTACTGCGCTGTAATGTTCTATGTTCTTTTTCACCTTCGTTAAATGATACCTGCCTACTGAAGAATTAATTTGTCAATAAGTTCCATTATTTGAATTATATTCACCCTGCTAAGACGGTATGAGCTTTATACCATAAATTCTTAGGAACAGAAAAATATGGGAGCAGGAGTAGGTCATCCTGCCCATCAATCTACTCCACAATAAACAAGATCATGGCTTAACTTACAACAAAAACTCTATTTTTCCACCCTATGGCTATATCCTTCAATTTGTTCATGATCCAAAAACCTATCCATTGCAATCTTGAATGTATTCATCAGCTAAGCGTCCATAATTCTCTGGAGCAAAGAATTTAAATGATATGCAACTTTCAGTGTGAAGACATGTCTCCTTGTCTCAGCCCAAAATTGTCAATCCCTTATCTGAGACTGATCCTTAGGTCTGCACATTCTCCCTGTGTCTGAATGGGGTTCCTCTGGATGTTCCAGTTTCTGCCCACAGTCCAAAGATTTATAGATTAGGTGGATTGGTCATGCCAAATTGCCAATAATATCAGAAGTGTCAAGGCTAGATGGATTAACAATGGGAATCCATTGTTACAGGTATAGGTTAAGGTGGGGTAGGTCTGATAGGATGCTGTTCAGAGGGTCAATGTGGACTTGATGTGTCAAATGGCTTGCTTCCAGAATGTAAGGATTCAATGAACAATCAATATTCTGACCAAATCCAAATGTGTAAGGGATTAACTATTCAGAAACAAATTTGATCTTACTTAATGTGAAATTGCTATAGTTGAGTTAGTCTCAGGATCTGATTTTCAGCTAAATGTTAAATCCTCTATAACATTCAGACAAGACTCTACATTAGTAGCTATCCTCTCCTGTCACATAATGATCTCTGTCAGTAATGTGGAAACAGTTGCCATAGTAAAACATCAGTGGAAAAATTGAAGGTGTGTTGTGGGTGGTTGCTGTAGTCCTGTATTTACACAGCTACTACTCAAACCAATTGAATTACAATTTGTATGTTCCAATTTCTAGTTGTGCCAAATCAGTTAGTTTATCCAGCAAATGTGAAGTAGTGGAAATAATTTGAAAGTCACGAAGCTGTGTTAATATATGGTTAGGCAATTAAAATAATGACATTATGAAACCAAATAAAAGATGGTTGTCAAGTGAGTTTCCCAATAACGAGTCCTCTTCAGTCTCGAAACTAATAATATTCTAATTTTTTTTCTCATTTTCTTTACTAATGAACTCATAATGAACTTTTCTGAATCCTTAAGTCAGTGAGATTGTAATAGGCTATTTTTTATTTGCAATTTTCTAAAAAACTAAAACATACTCTCTATTGTCAGTTCAGACCACTCAGCATTTTGTGTAATTAAGATAAAGAACCTACAAAGGCACACAGTATTTGGTTTCTAAAATGAAAGAGCTTTCATAAATGTGATACTTTCAGGATGTCCCAATGCACTCTACAGCTGTTTTGGAAATTAAGTGTTTTGGATTATTGCACACTATTCTAGGAAAACATGGCAGATAAGTTGTGCACACTAAATTTCCTCAGATAAGAATGAGAAATTGATAATTGAACTGTTTTAGCAATGCGGATTGAGAATTTAAGTTGGCCAGGACTTTCAGGCGAATTTTTTGTTTTACTTCAACTGGTGCAGTGAGACCTTTTACATCCACCTGAGGGATCATAACGGACCTTTAGCCAGACCAATCTGTCTCATTAGCTTTCCAAATAAAAACTGAAAGAACTGTGGATACTATAAATCAGAAACAAAACAGAAGTTGCTGGAAATGCTCAGCAAGTCTGGCAGCATCTCAGAAGGGAAATCAAAGCTAAAGTTTCGGGTTCTGAGGAAGGGTCACTGGACCCGAAACATAAACTTCGATTTCTCTTCACAGATGCTGCCAGACTTGCTGACCTTTTTGAACAACTTCTGTTTTATGTTCATTGATTTTCTAACTCAGTGTGGGGGGTTGGCTTGCAGTACAATCCAGACAGAGTTCTGCACAATGCTTGCTGTGCTCTGTATGCTGGATTAGACAAAGAGGAGATGAGCACTGAAAAGCTGGGATAGTGGAGCAATCTTCCAAAAAAAATGAGATGATTTGGAGATGCCGGTGTTGGACTGGGGTGTACAAAGTTAAAAATCACACAACACTAGGTTATAGTCCAACAGGTTTAATTGGAAGCACTAGCTTTCGGACTGCCACTTCTTCATAATATGGTTGTGTACTCCACAACCACCTGATGAAGGCGCAGTGCTCTGAAAGCTAGTGCTTCCAATTAAACCTTTTGGACTATAACCTGGTGTTGTGATTTTTTTAAAAAGATGAGGACATTGAGCAGGAGGAATATCAACTTCAGGAACCTCTGCAGTGTTGGATACAACTTAATTGACGTCCATTTCCAATAGATGCAATTTGGGTGAGGTCATCATTTACCGATTACAAATTTACCACTGCTCAAATGCCAAGCAGCACTTGTTTATTCCTAGAGGCAAATTGTACCCTTTCTTCCTTCTCATTAACTTTTTATTGAACAATGTTATCAACAGTCTGAAGGCTTTGCAGCTTGTGATGCTCCCACACTGAACAATAAACCAAATGTTATGCTATGCGAGTCATCAAGAAAAGAGCAAGGCTCCTTCAGATAGGTTTCCAACATGTCATGGTGCTAATGACAGTTGATCAGGCAGGTGGTGACATGAAGATACAACACCTTTATCAATGTGAGATTCTATTTCTAATAAAATGTCAACCTAAAGGCATTCTGAGGGAATAATAAACGCTAAGAGAATGTTGCCCCTGATGGGAGAGTCAAGGACCAGAGGGCATAGTCTCAAAATAAAGTCTCAATTTAACACGCAAATAAGGAGGATTTTTTTCTTTTGGAGAGTTGTCTTTGGAACCCCTTGCCCCAGAGAGCTGTGGGGGCAGAGTCCTTCTGTATATTTAAGGCTGAGATAGATAAATTCGTGATCAGATTGGGGTAGATCAAGGAAAATGCAGAAAAGTGGATATGAGGGTTTTTGGATCAGCCACGATCCTATTGAATGTGGAATAGATTCAAGGGGCTGAATGGCCTACTCCTATTCCTATTTCTTAAAGTTTTATGGAGAAAGTGAGGACTGCAGATGCTGGAGAGTCAGAGTCAAAGAGTGTGGCACTGGAAAAAAACAGAACATGTCAGGCAACATTCGAGCAGCAGGACAGTCGACGTTTCGGGCATTAGCTTTTCATCAGGAATGACATCTGTCTTGCTCCTCAGACACTGCCTGACTTGCTGTACTTTCTCCAGTGCTACACTTCTCAACTCTCATAGTCTTATGGTCATTGGTGCCATCTATGTGTAGTCAGATGCTTTTCTGTTTTGCTTCCCTCCCACTATTGTACTGTGAAGGGCTATTCCTGGCTAGTGGCATTTAACCTGGTGCACAGCTGGGCTTTAAGTATGGCACCAGTGTGTAATTCTGTGGTTGGTGAGCACCTTATGCTATGAGGCACAGTGCATACATAATGAGGGAAGCAACAGAGAATTGGGTGAGAAAACTTGCGAGAGCTTAGAAAGAAAAACCCTTCATAAAACTCCCTGAAATTGATACTTGGACAATATTTGGAAAAATTCAGAGCTCTGTCCACCTTCATCCATCTTACTTCTTCGGCTGGTGAAACCCTCATCCTTGCATTTCATATCTCTAGACTTGACAATTCCAAAGCTCTCTTGTTAACCTCCTGTGATTCATGTTATCTTCATTTTAAATGTTCTAAAAGCCTGCTGTCTATACCACATTTTGATCTGCACATCCACCACTACCACAGTAGTTTACCTATATTGGCACAAGGTCCTCCCAGTGTCTTCAAAGTAAAACTTAACATTTTTGAAGTCTCTTTCTGGCTTCACTTTTGCTCTATCTCTGTCTGCTCCTCCAATTTTCAAACTGGAGCAAAATTTATTAATTAACAATTTATGACTTGGCACCAGTTACAGGATTCTTTATTCATCTTCAATATTCCACGGAACTGACAGCATTTTAGATTCATAAATCTGCCCTTTGGTTAAAGTGGGCTGTTTCAATAAAATTAACATGGAAGTCACTTGTAAATTTGTGCATTGGGTCCAAATAGTCTACAACAGAGGCTAGCACAAGCCCAGATGTATATTGACACCAATTGTGAAAAGGCGTAAAACGCAAATGGGTTCCTTTGTCAAAAACAGAATTAAAAGACCATAAAAAATGCACAAGTCCTTGTTTGGAGTATGTGTTGTTTGCTTGTTCTCATGTTACTGCTCGAAACACTGACTGCCTTTTGGCAAACAATGCCAAAAAGAACAATAACTAGATTGATGGCATTCCCATTATGTCTAGATTAAGCTCTGAACCATTCTGGCTTGGACATCGAATATCATTCCTTCATCAATTATAGGTCAAAATCAGGACTTCCTTACTTAACACCAACATGAAGACCACAATAAACACAAGAACATCATCATCTTCTCCAGGTAACAAAGGATAGACAACAAATGCAGCCTTGAAAAGTCTTACCCACAAGTTGTTGCTTCTGTTTATCTAGGAGCACTTATAGTGCTCGATAACACTTATAGTATAGCATACTAGAGTATAGACAAACAGAAGACCAGAGTATCGGGACCTTACAATAGTGATCCCATTCTGTTTACTTCCATTTCCTGCCCCTCTCAGATATTTGAATGTGCCAAGCAATAATTGGACTAATTAGGGTCTCCAACATACTTCCCTCAAAAGGATGAGAGAGTGGCATTGAAATTTCAGTTATGTATTCACAACTAAACACAAAGGAATGAACCCTCAAATACTTGAAATCAGTGGTAAACAAATAAAAAAATTGGGGTGAGAGGGAATAATATTTCTAGTGAGACAAGGATAGTAAAGATATTGAAAAGAGTGTGACTAAGCAAAAATGTGAAAAACACTGTTGGAAGTATTATTCATATTACATATTTATAATTGAAAATGAATCCTAGCCATAAGGCTGTAATTTACTGTAGTGGATAGGCTCTTGGGAGCTCAAGTAGATGTCATCTGAAATGAATGATCGATTAAATTATAACCTTCTTCTCTGTGCCAACCATAATAATGCTAAGAGCAAAATGAAAGCTCTGTTGGTAATTAAACTTGTCGATGAAATTAAGCTGATTGCAGAGAGAGGGAATGGAAATATCAACATTGCAGGCAAAAGAAGCCACACGATTTACAGAAGAATGTAACAAGGGAATTGATCTGCAAGTTTTCATGGAATTATCTTCACAATTTCATTTGCTTGAGGAAAGTGAAAGCAGCTTCCAACAGAGCAACATCAAATGTAGGGGATGTTATTTTGCTACTGTGAAATATCTTGGCACTAAACTTACGCCCTATATATACTACATGTACTCATGATAGATCACATCTTGGCTATATCAATTAAAAGACTAACATTATTCTCTAGTTTATAATGTCCATAAACCATTCCAATGTGGAGAATGTAGCCACTTCACATCTGTTAGTTTTTCACTGTGAACCTAGTTTTGTCTCTGATGTCGTCATCCTCTTGATCAAGCTGTATTCATTGTAAATCTGACAACTGCTCAGTAAAATTGCTCAGTATAGAAACAATGCTATCCAATCTTGCAATCTTGACCAAGCTTAAAGTCCTCCTGTACTCTGTCAATTCTCATCACTCCATTATTTGTAATCATGTTTCAGATGATTATCCCTGAACTCTGGAATTCTTTTCCTCAACATTTTTGTCTCTCAACTGCCTATCTTTCTCTCATCTTCAAAAATATACCTTAAAATAACAATTTACTTTACTATAATGCAATTAACATAATTAAAATTCCAAATGCACTTAACAAGAGAAAGATAAATAAAAGCACATTTGACAGTTTTAACATTGATCTATAGAAGTTGAGATCAAGAAGGTTAATCAAAAACTTTAACAAAGGTGCAGGTATTTAGAAACGTCTTTAAAGAAGAGAGAGAAAGAGACAGAGAGACAGAAATAGAATCCAGAGACTATGCAGCTGAAAGCACAGCAGCCAATAATGGAATTATTAAAAATCAGTGAATTATAAGATGTATGATTTGGAGGAGTGCAAAAATCTGAAAAGTTTGTAGGAGTGGAGAAGTGTCACAGGTAGGCGGCACAAACACATAGAAAGATTGAAAAACAAGGATAAGGATTTTAAAACTGGGTACTTGGCAGGGGAGATCAGATGGCAGAAGAACATGGGTGGATAATATTTGTATTAAGTTAAGACAAGTTGCAGAGCTTTGGATGAGCAGAATGTAATCCAGGGTGGACAATGTGAGGCAAGCCTGGAAAATTAGAGTTGTCAAAGACAGAGATAACAATGGCATAGATGAACAACAACATGTGAACTGAATGCTAGAGTCCATTGATAGATGGGCAGCATGGTGGCTCAGAGGTTAGCACTGCTGCCTCACAGTGCCAGAGGCCTGCGTTTGATGCCACCTTTAGGTGACTGTGTGGAGGTAGCACGTTCTCCCCATATTTGCATGGATTTCCTCCAGGTGCTCTGGTTTTCTCCCACAATCCAATAATGTGCAGGTTAGGTGGATTGGCCATGTTAATTTGTCCACAATGTCTAGGGATGTGCAAGCTAGGTGAAGTAGCCATGGGAAATGCAGGATTACTGGGATAGGGGTTTTGGTGAGATGTTCTTTGGAGGGGCTGAATGGCCTGCTTCCACACTGTAGGAGTTCTATAATAGACCTTATCCAGTTGTCAGGGAGTGAAATGGTGACCAGAGAAAACAATGGCTTTAACCTTCCCAATATTTTATTGGAGGAAATTTCTGATTATCCAAAATTGAATGTCAGGAGCAGTGGATGGTGGTTATCATGTTAGGAGGTCAAGATGAGATCCTTGAGCTACGCCATTAGTCACAGAGTAAGTGTGGAAAAAAATCCACTATAAGTCAATCTGTTGTCTGTAATAATTAAGATACCAATGGAACCTAGCTACCTGGATGTCAGCGGAGAGGAATTGGAGAAGGATCGTGTGGTCAACTGCATTGGAAATTGCAGACAGGTCCAGAAGGATGTAAATGGGTGGCTTTTACTGTCACAAACAAAAGGACAGCCTGCGCTTGTTTGACACTAGCTAAAGCTGCCAGGAGACCTGTTTGGCATGAACCTCTTTCTCCAATACGTAAAATAGCAGATGGGACCAGATGAGGCACTTGAGTAGTCATTAATTGCCACTTTTGTTTTATTCTTTCAAGGAATGTAAGTGGATAGGCCAGCATTTGTTATCTATCCCTAATTGGCCTTGAGAAGTTGGTGGTGACCTGCCTTATTGAACGGCTGCAGTCATGGTGGTGTAAGTACAAGCACAGTGGTGTTCCAGGCCACGATGATGTGTGACTTCAAGGGGAACCTGCAGGGCTTCAATAATCCCAACGGTGGAAGGGATGCCAGAACTTCCCTTAAAATGGCAGACAGTTCTCCAGCTGGCAGACCACAAGTTGCAATTGATCCCCTTCTCCCCAGTGACTTCAAACCTGCTGCAGGGAACTGTGAAATTCTGTCCTTAATTAGAATAATTTGTCTTTGTATGTTTTTGTGTTAATAAAAATAAATTAACTGAATGTATGGTTTGGCTTGCTTGAGCTAAACAAAGCCATTTCAAATTCTCTACATTTAATCTGATACAAACTTGCCCTTTGCAGCTTTCTCTTCAAAAACCATAATGGGCTGTCTTTATATCTCTCCCTTGCCTTTGTATTTAATATCAACTAAAACTCTATCTGCAGCATCTGAAAGGATTCAATTTCTGACTGCAGAACTCTCATCAAAACTTAATAATGGAAAATAACTGGGCTTCTCCAGAGCTGTGAGGTCCAATGAATTTGGGTTTCCTGGCTCAGAGGTAGGGTCACTGCCACCATATCACGAGCCCTTTTTGCAGATACTTCCACCGTCCAGTTAAATATACTCCTCGTATTTTGATTAGTGACATCTACTGCTAATTAGTAATTTAAAAATTAAAGACATCATAAATACAAAAGAAAAGTCTGCCCAATGATGGTCTCTATCACTCAGTTTTTTTAAAGTTGCTAATCAAAATTTAAATTCACCACATCTGGCTACCTAATTAACCACATGTGGCTAACACATTGGACAACCCACCTCTATAAGGAATAAAATAAAGGGGCGCAATGGAGGTTCCCTACCTAATCCAGATATGTGTCTTTACATGTCTGAACAGGTAAATTAGAAATATGATTCAAGAGTGTGGGGCTGAAAAAGGACATCAGGTCAGGCAGTATCCGAGGTGCAGGAAAATCAACGTTTCAGGCAAAAGCTTTTCATCAGGATTTGAAACGCTGATTTTCCTGTTCCTTGGATGCTGCCTGACCTGCTGTGCTTTTCCAGTACCAGACTCTTTACTCTAATCTCCAGCATCTGCGGTCCTCACTTTCGCCAAATTAGAAATATTTACAAGGAATAAAAGCATAGTGTTCGGTGAAGAATATAACTAATTCAAATCAAGAATGTTGGTTTCTGTCATAGAGATACAATAATGAGCGCTCTTTTCAATTTCTGAAAGACTTGCTTTGCTTTTCACCAATTTCTATTTTCATTTGAAATTTCCTCTATTCGCAGATTTTTAAATGTATATCATCTCAAAAAATGTAGTCTTATTCCTTTCTACCTCAATGATTTTTTTTGACTCCAACACAAGATTCAAAGTAAGCTTTTCTAGCTGAGGTGTTATTTATGGGCTATAGTCACAGCTGCATGTCTACAGTTTTTTTTTGTCTGTAGGGAGGGTCTTTACCTGTGAATCTGTCTCATAGCTGTCATTAGGCAAACATTTTTTTTGTCCATTAAGTAGCTAGGAAGAAAATTGCCATCCTTCAATTCAACTGAGAGACAATTAGTCAAATTAAATGTGTTTGTTATAGTGTCCACCCACCTGTGGCACATCAATGTTGAAACAGTATTCATTATTGTGTGGTACAAATAACCAATTGCACAGACTGAGAGTGGTCCTGGTGAGCTGTCTATATGAAGGAGCTATAACCAGTTACACAGACTGAAGAAACATTACACTATTTGAAGCAAAAAGTGACTATACACGTTTGCTGAATGTGGTCACACTTTCAATTGTTCATCGGAAACAGAGAGCCAAAAGGACACCAGAACTCCGGAGAAGTCGTGGAAATGTGGGGACTGTGGGAAGAGATTCCATTCCCTGCCGGCACTGGAGATTCATCAGCTCAGTCGCTGTAGGGAGAGGCCGTTCTTCAAAACATTATTACATTATTTCCCATTGACAAAAACACATTCACACTGCTTGATTACCTTGAACTTATACAAGTGCCGTCATAACATCTTTAATAATAGCTTTGAGCATTGTCTCCATGGCATATGTTAAGGTAAATGATCTGCAGTTTCCTGTTCTCTGTCTCCCTTTTTGAAGAAAAGAGTTTACCAATCTTAAAAACCTTCCCTGAATCTAACGAGGTTTGGAAAATTAAAACCAATGCATTAACTATTTCACTAGCAAGTTTTTCTTTAAGAGTCTAGGATGAAATCCTTCGGATACCTGGGACTTGTCAACTCGTAGTTCCAACAGTTTACTCTGTACTACTTCCCTAGTAATTGTAATTGTCTTCAGTTATAGAGTCATAGAGATGTACAGCATGGAAACATACCCTTCGGTCCAACCCGTCCACGCCGACCAGATATCCCAACCCAATCTAGTCCCACCTGCCAGCACCAGGCCATATCCCTCCAAACCCTTCCTATTCATATACCCATCCAAATACCTCTTAAATGTTCCAATCGTACCAGCCTCCACCACATCTTCTGGCAGCTCATTCCATACACGTACCACCCTCTGCGTGAAAAAGTTGCCTCTTAGGTCTCTTTTATATCTTTCCCATCTCACCCTAAACCTATGCCCTCTAGTTCTGGACTCCCCGACCCCAGGGAAAAGACTTTGTCTATTTATCCTATCCATGCCCCTCATAATTTTATAAACCTCTATAAGGTCACCCCTCAGCCTCTGACACTCCAGGGAAAACAGCCCTAGCCTGTTCAGCCTCTCCCTGTAGCTCAAATCCTCCAACCCTGGCAACATCCTTGTAAATCTTTTCTGAACCCTTTCAAGTTTCACAACATCTTTCTGATAGGAAGGAGACCAGAATTGCAATATTCCAACAGTGGCCTAACCAATGTCCTGTACAGCTGCAACATGACCTCCCAATTCCTGTACTGCATACTCTGACCAATAAAGGAAAGCATACCAAATGCCTTCTTCACTATCCTATCTACCTGCGACTCCACTTTCAAGGAGCTATGAACCTGCACTTCAAGGTCTCTTTGTTCAACAACACTCCCTAGGACCTTACCATTAAGTGTATAAGTCCTGCTAAGATTTGCTTTCCCAAAATGCAGCACCTTGCATTTATCTGAATTAAACTCCATCTGCCACTTCTCAGCCCATTGGCCCATCTGGTCTAGATCCTGTTGTAATCTGAGGTAACCCTCTTCACTGTCCACTACACCTCCAATTTTGGTGTCATCTGCAAACTTACTAACAGTACCTCTTATGCTCGCATCCAAATCATTTATGTAAATGATTAAAAAGTAGAGGGCCCAGCACTGATCCTTGTGGCACTCCACTGGTCACAGGCCTCCAGCATGAAAAACAACCCTCCACTACCACTTCTACCTTGAGCCAGTTCTGTATCCAAGTGGCTAGTTCTCCCTGTATTCCATGAGATCTAACCTTGCTAATCAGTCTCCCCGGGGAACCTTGTTGAACGCCTTACTGAAATCCATATAGATCACATCTACTGCTCTGCCCTCATCAATCTTCTTTGTTACTTCTTCAAAAAACTCAATCAAGTTTGTGAGACATGATTTCCCACGTACAAAGCCATGTTGACTATCTCGAATTAGTCCTTGCCTTTCCAAATACATTCAATTCCTGACTTACAGCTAGTTCCAGGGTGTTACTTGTATGTCTCTAGTGAAGGCAGATTCAAGCTCATTTCAATTCATCTGCCATCTCTTTATCCTCTGTTATTGAATCCCCAGACTCATTTTCCACAAATAATACCTAAATTCTAGAGTGCACATGTCTGGACTGACAAACCCTAAGCTGATTGCTGCAAGTCCAGAGTTCATTTTTACCTTGCATTGAAAAAAGGTAAGCTTCATTAATCATCTCACATCCTCAGTTCTACCTACACCACCTGGTAGTTCAGGATTCCACTGTAAACAGACAAAAAATATCTTTCTCAAGACTAAATTTAACCACCACCTGAACCAATAATCAATAACCAAAATGAAGGAAGAGGCAGGCTTAGTTTGAAAAAAGGTTGGTGAAATTCCTAACTTAAAAAGATCAGCTCTATTATTTGATAGCTGAGGGAAATCTTAACAAATGCAATAAATTCCTACTAAACACTGGGAAGAGAAAAGGAGAACAGAGGAGAGAAGAAAATCAAAAAGGAGGGCTCGAAGAAAAAAGTCAAAACGAGAAAAGGAATGCAACAGAAGATAAAGAATACAAAGCATGAAAAGCAGGCTTCGGGGGAAACGTTTTAGAAAAGGAAGGGAAATACAAAAAGTGCAAAATGACATAGAATCCTTGCATAATCTCTATTTTCTCTGTTATGTGGATACTGCATGCCAGTATATAAGTTTCCTATATATTTTGTCCATAAGTTTTGCATTCTTGCATGATCGTGAAACCCATTCTTTGTGTTTTGACCAGAGTTAACAAGCCTCCAACAGCATGTGCAAGTATTTTAACCAAACTGTTCAGAGTTATTATGACACATATCCAGGGAAGCTGGGACTTGAACCTGAACCTTCTGACCCAGAGGCAGGGATACAACCACTACCTGGTTAAGGAGCTGGTAAGGAACAAAAAGCGATAACTGGTCTTTCATTACTCTCATAAGTGAGCTATGTATCCATTATAATCAGAGGTTGACACATAGATGCCAAAGAAAATCTTTGCTACTAAAATCCTATAAATATATACTTGAGAGATTCTCAACTCAGATAGGTTTCAAATTTCCAATGTTTGTCATTTTTTGTCAATGCATTGATGGTGCTTCTTTAAGAAGAAGAAGGTCCATAAAATATTGAAGCAGATTTTTCACCAAGGTCTCCCATTTCCTGCCAAAACTAAACCAGAAAACCAGCAAAACACTTTCAAGAATAAGTATGTAGCTATTTCACTAAGGTCTCAGTCAAAGTTATGGCAAAGATCTGGAGAACTCTCATAGGATAAGAGGTGTTAGCCTTTAGAATTATCCTGCATAGCAAAACTAAGATATGCTGAATGGTTTCCTTCAATCATAATTATCTTGTGAAATACAGCACTGAACATCACAAAGGACAGTGATATGTTTCACCACTTAGTCAACCATATAGATCTGTACAAAGGAGTGAACATGTGTCTCACACTAAAAAAAGACAAGGTTGCTAATCATTTCAAGAAATCCAAGTAGATTCAAATTTTGATCAAAAATGTGATTTGATCTTTAATTTTAAATAAAGCCTTAATGGGCACAAATACAATGTATGATTCGCAACTCCATACCACCAGCAAGTTGCACCACAGAGGATGTGGGTTTGTGATACATTTCTGCATATACCCAAATCTTGATTTCAGCCTGGGATTTTGGAGACAGTGTATGACAAAGTGGTGCTATTTCCGACAATTACTATTGTCGGCTGTGGTGCTTCACGCTTAGGAATGCTGCATGTGGATGTATTGGGCCTCTTGGTCAGGGGATGGATTGTGATGCAGAAAACAGTTTACATCCATTAGAGTAAATACAGTTCAAAAATAAAATAATGTTCAAAACATGGTTATAACGCTGATTTAATGGAACACAAAGGGGACAATAATAATAACTCAGCATCAAATTCACAGTGAAGTATAACTGTTGTCTGATACCTGCTGGTCACTTATATAAACTCTTAATTTATGATTAAAATAGAGTTGCAACTTTCAATGAAATTAAATAACCCATTCTGTAAAACATTCATACAAATAAATTGCAAAGCAGCAATATAAATTAAGTCTAAGACAGTATTACTCTGAATAACATGAGCATTTACATTTACTGTAAGGATTCTTATTTTAAGCAAAAAGGTAGTGTTAGAGATGGGCATGTCACAAATAGCCTGGAGAAAGGAGCCTGTGGGTGGGTAATATTCTGGAAATTTGACATCTTAATTGTAGTGCATCCTGTACATTTACTGAAAGTAGTTCTCAGTTGAAAAGCTAGCTTTAAAAAAAACATAATTGACAGCTGGCCTTTAAAGGTTTTTCAGACTAGAACTACATCGCATTATGTAGAGTGTTGCCTGCTGAGTCCCTATAGTTCTCCTTCTCCTGTTATTAGCACTATTTATGTTACATATGTTTAATTTTTTTCAAGTATTGAAGGGAGCTTGTGCAATTTTGCAATCCTTTTCAAGGAAGGCTTCCTAAGTCTGCCCCTTAAAAGGTACAATTGTTCCATATGTGCCCTGCATGAATTAATTCAAGCATTTGTAGTGTACCAGCACTTTCCTAATGGGGAGTGAAGAGTATGGTTACTTTAATGTGCAGTATCAAATATCTCTAATTAAATCAGCCTCCATGTATCATAAATCTTACCAGTTTACTGTATGAGTTAATGAGTGATACATCAATAGGCCTGAATTTTATAGAAATCAGTTAAGTCACAATTTTGATGAGCTTCATGGAGGGTTTCTCTCTGTTAACCCTTACACTACTTTTCTTAATGTCATTTCATCACCAATGCAACACATTCTTAAGGCACTCCACTCCTTTTTCCTCACGCCAGAGGTGGAAGTACTGGCCACTGCCAGGCCCTCATGGAATTCCCAACGGAGTGCCAGTTTTAAAGCCCAGCCATGCCCCAAGCCAATTGCTGCCAGCCTGGAGCTGCCCTTCCCATACTGGGAGAAGAACCAAAAAGAAAAACTTGTCTAGACATGCAGGACACACAGCTGACGTTTCATTGCAAATACAAGAGCACACTTATAAATGTATTGTTATTTTCAGACCCAAGTTACACTGGTTACCCAACCTTAGCATCATCTCATTTCAGAACCCTGATTCCTAATGAAGGGCTTATGCCCAAAATGTCGATTCTTCTGCTCCTCGGATGCTGCCTGACCTGCTGTGATTTTTCAGCGCCACACTCTCGACCCACATTTCAGAATCCTGTCTCAATGTGTGCTCCTCTTTCACCAGTACCCAGTGTAACCTAATATTTTATTGTTCAATGCAAGATCATCATACACCAGAATTTTTTCACTTCTTTTCAGCAACAGCAAAAGCAACAAAACAAATCACAAAAACTGCATTAGCCTCTGGGAAAGGACAGGAACTGTTTGCCTTTCAAGCAGTAACATTTTTACAGTTAATGAATGATCACTGCACCCAGCTCACATCTACAAAACCAGGTGTCAATAAAATCCTGTGTGGCTTGTTACACTGGATGCTACAATGCTGTATCAGACTGGAGGTGATGGTCCCACATACACAACACCCTCATCTTCCTTCTTGGAAGATAGCTACCATTTTTTCAGCTCCATTAAATCCCCTCTTTGTCTGCTCCAGTTGTGTAGAGCACGGCATGCTAGGATTATGCAGCATGCTTGGTCTGATTATTATTGCAACGCCTCCTCCAGACTGAGCCGATCACAGGAGCCTCATCTTCAGCGTGCTGGTCATCTGCTCCACCATGGCCCTGCTAGAAGAATGGGCTGCAGTGTATCTATGCTTAGCCTCAGTCAGGGAGTTGATCAACAAAGTCATCAGCCATGGTTGCAGAGGGCATCCCTTGTCTCCCTAACCATTTTGTGAAGCATCCAGTCCTTGACAGTTTAGCACCTTCTGCCATATAGTGGGACATGAAGGATTCTGATAAGGAGGGTCAGGGAACGCTTCTTCATAGACTGTTGACACAGGGACCTTATTCTGATGAACGTATCAAATGATGTTGTGCAAATATAGTAAGAGACTATATGATTATTGGTACTTTGTCCCATCACCCTCCATCACTAAGAAAGGCAGGATCATATGTAAGAGCATGTTTGTGAATACTTACAGCTCAGTATGAGAGTAAATCAGATCTGTGTCTTTCTTTAGCCTATGAGATCTTGGATTGTATTTGTATGTAATACTTGTATCTTACATGTTTAAGGTCAGTTTTGTCAAGAATAGAGACAGAGAACAAGAATGAGAAACCAGTTTTGGTGAGCAGTGGGTAAGTTTGAGTCATTGGTTCCTAGTTTACTGTCTGTAGTGATGAGGTTCACAACAGCAGGAGAACTCAGCTCTGTGAAGTGCTTTTCCTTCAATATGTGGGAAATCAGGGATACTTCCAGTGTCCATGCTAACCATTAATGCAGGAAGTGTGTTCAGCTGCAGCTCCTGACAAGCTGCATGAAGCATCCATGTCGCTGAGAACTTCATGGATGGTAGGTTCAGTGAGCTGGTCACATTACAATAAGGGCTACACAGGCAGAAGAGCATTGAGTGACCACCAAGAAGTTTAGTAAGCATGGGTAGGCAGTGCAGAAGTCCCCTGTAGCCATTCCCCCTCCCACACAAGTATACTGTGCAGAATACTGTTAGGAGATGGCCTACCAGGGGAAAACAGCAGCAGCAGACAGATCAGTGGCACCACAACTGGCAGGGAGGGTTGAAGTTGTTCGCAAGCAGTTAGCAATAGGGGACTCCATAGTAATGGGCACAGATAGGCATTTCTGTGGCTGCAAGCGAGTCTCTGGAATGGTGTGTGGCCTTCCGGATGCCAGGGTCAATGATATCTCTGAGTGGGCACAGGATAATCTGTAAGGAAATGTTGAGCAACAAGAGGCTGTGGACCATATTGATACTAACAAGATAGGGAGAGAGAGAGAGAGAGAGAGAGAGAGAGAGGTAGATGAGGTCCTGCAAAGGGAATTTGGGGAGTTAATTAGAAAGTTTAAAAGCAGATTTAAATCTCAGGATTATTCCCTGGGACACATGCTAGTGAGGCCAGAAATTGCAAGATAATAAAACAGAATGGACAGCTCTAGAGGCTGGTGTAGGAGGGAAGGCATCAGCTGTCAGAATCACTGGGATCTCTTCCAGGGTAGGAAGGATCTGTATAAGAAGGACGGGTTACACCTAAACTGGAGGGGAACCAGGGAGGTTTGCGAATGCCACAGGTTTAACCTAGTGTGGCAGGGGTGAAGGGGGCAGGAGCCATAGTAGTAGGTCAGTCTGTAGTGTGATTGAGAAAAAGGTAGAGGTGAAGTCAAATAAGCCTGATAAGAAGGACAGGTAGGGCCAGGTTAATGAAAACAGCAGGACCAGCGGTCTGAAGTGTATTTACTTCAAAGCAAGAAGTATAACAGGTAAGGTAGATTGACTTAGAGCCTGGATTAATATGTGGAACTAAGATGTTGTCTGAAAAATGTGTTGCTGGAAAAGCGCAGCAGGTCAGGCAGCATCAAAGGAGCAGAAGAATCGACGTTTCAGGCATAAGCCCATCTTCAGGAATGAGGAGGGTGTGCCAAGCAGGCTTAGATAAAAGGTAGGGAGGAGGGACTTGGGGGAGGGGCGTTGGGAATGCGATAGGTAGAAGGAGGTTAAGGTGAGGGTGATAGGCCAGAGAGGGGGTGGGAGCGGAGAGGTCGGGAAGAAGATTGCAGGTCAAGAAGGCGGTGCTGAGTCTGAGAGTTGGAACTGAGAAAAGGTGGGGGGGAGGGGAAATGAGGAGGCTGGAGAAATCTGCATTCATCCCTTGTGGTTGGAGGATTCCGAGGCAGAAGATGAGGCACTCTTCCTCCAGGCGTCGTGTTGCCATGGTCTGGCGATGGAGGAGGCCAAGGACCTGCATGTCCTTGGCGGAGTGGGAGGGGGGAGTTAAAATGCTCAGCCATGGGGCGGTTGGGTTGGTTGGTGCGGGTGTCCCAGAAGTGTTCTCAGAAGCATTCCGCAAGTAGGCGGCCAATGTAGAGGATGCCACATCGGGTGCAGTGGATGCAGTAAATGATGTGTGTGGAGGTGCAGGTGAATTTGTGACGGACATGGAAGGATCCCTTGGGGCCTTGGAGGGAAGTGAGGGGGGAGGTGTGGGCGCAAGTTTTGCATTTCTTGCGGTTGCAGGGGAAGGTGCCGGGAGTGGAGGTTGGGTTGGTGGGTGGTGTGGACCTGAGGAGGAAGTCGCGGAGGGAGTGGTCTTTCCAGAACGCTGATAGGGGAAGGGAGGGAAATATATCCTTGGTGGTGGGGTCTATTTGGAGGTGGCAGAAATGTTGAAGGATGGGGTGGTAGGTGAGGACCAGTGGGGTTCTGTCCTGGTGGCGATTGGAAGGGCGGGGTTCAAGGGCGGAGGAGCGGGAAGTGGAGGAGATGCGGTGGAGAGCATCATCATTGGGAATATGGGATGGCGTTTTTACACACCCTGCTCAATCCTGAAGAAGGGCTTATGCCCGAAACGTCGGTCCTCCTGTTCCTTTGATGCTGCCTGACCTGCTGCGCTTTTCCAGCAACACATTTTTCAGCTCTGACCTCCAGCATCTGCAGTCCTCACTTTCTCCCAGTTGATTTTAACCTGCTGCAAATCCTCTTGCAAGGATGTCTTCCTTGAAGAAGCTCTCCTCCTACCTAGATTACACCTCCTCCCACCCTTCCACCTGTAAAAATGCCATCCCATATTCCCAATTCCTTCGTCTCCGCCGCATCTACTCCCAGGAGGACTAATTCCAATACCAAACAACGCAGATGGCCTCCTTCTTCAAAGACCGCAATTTCCCCTCAGACGTGGTTGACGATGCTCTCCACCGCATCTCCTCCACTTCCCGCTCCTCCGCCTTTGAACCCCGCCCCTCCAATTGCCACCAGGACAGAACCCCACTGGTCCTCACCTACCACCCCATCCTTCGTCATTTCCGCCACCTCCAAACAGACCCCACCACCAAGGATATATTTCCCTCCCCTCCCTTATCAGCGTTCTGGAAAGACCACTCCCTCCGCGACTTCCTCCTCAGGTCCACACCCCCCACCAACCCAACCTCCACTCCCGGCACCTTCCCCTGCAACTGCAAGAAATGCAAACCTTGCGCTCACACCTCCCCCCTCACTTCCCTCCAAGGCCCCAAGAGATCTTTCCATATCCATCACAAATTCACCTGCACCTCCACACACATCATTTACTGTACCCAATGTGGCCTCCTATACATTGGGGAGACAGGCCACCTACTTGCGGAACGTTTCAGAGAACACTTCTGGGACACCCGCACCAACCAACCCAACTGCCCCGTGGCTGAACACTTCAACTCCCCCTCCCACTCCGCCAAGGACAAGCAGATCCTTGGCCTCCTCCATCGCCAGACCATGGCAACACGACGCCTGGAGGAAGAGCGCCTCATCTTCCGCCTAGGAACTCTCCAACCACAAGGGATGAATGCTGATTTCTCCAGCTTCCTCATTTCCTCTCCCCCCCACCTTTTCTCAGTCCCAATCCTCGTACTCAGCACCGCCTTCTTGACCTGCAATCTTCTTCCTGATCTCTCCGCCCCCACCCCCTCTCCGGCCTATCACCCTCATCTTAAACTCCTTCTACCTATCGCATTCCCAATGCCCCTCCTCCCTACCTTTTATCTTAGCCTGCTTGGCACACCCTCCTCATTCCTGAAGAAGGGCTTATGCCCAAAACGTCGATTCTCCTGCTCCTTTGATGCTGCCTGACCTGCTGCGCTTTTCCAGCAACACATTTTTCAGCTCTGATCTCCAGCATCTGCAGTCCTCACTTTCTCCTAACTAAAATGTTGTAGCTATTACAGAGACTTGGTTGAGAGAAGAGCAAGACTGGCAGCTCAACATGCCAGGGTTTAGATGCTTCAGGCATGAGACAGCAGGATGTAAAAGGGTTGGGGGAGTTGCATTACTGATTAAGTAGAATGTTACGGTTGTACTGAGGGAGCACACGTTGGAGGGCTCATCCAGCGAGGTCATATTGATAGAGTTCAGGAATAGGAAAGGTGGAATCACTACAACGGGGGTATACCATAAGCCTCCCAAGGCCTACCATAGGCGGAGTGGCAGTGGGAGATAGAGGAATAGATATGTGAGCAGAAAAAGTCAGTTCTGCTGTAACGCGTATTTATTAAACACGAATTAACTTTAACTCGGTCAAAGAATTTAAACCTTTATTTGTGGAACGTGGACTTTCTTTACCTGTATTGGCTATAATGTGATTCTGGCTCCATTAGCTTAAATGGTGCAGCTATTGTGTGATTTTCTTATAATGCGAGATTGCACGAGAACGGAACTACCACATGATATCAGAACCAACTGCAATGGAAAGATGTAAAAGCAGCAGGGTTGTTGTGGTGGGTGATTTTAAATTCCCCAGTATTGACTGAGACTCCTTTTGTTCCAGGGGCTTGGATGGGGTGGAATTCAGGTGTATCTAAGAGGGTTTCTTGAAACAATATGCCCAACTCGGGAAGGGGCTGAATGACACCCTCTATCAGATAATAAGCCTGGACAGATGATTGAAGTTTCAGTGGGGGAGCACAATTCCGTAAGTCTTGATGTAGTTATGGATAAGGATAAGACTGATCCTCAGATGAAAGTGCTAAACTGGGGAAAAGCAGAAACTGGAGAAATTAGCTTGGGGTAGATTATTGGAGGGTAAATCCACATCTGACTTTTGGGAACCTTTTAAAGACTGATCAAAGTTCAGGACCAGCCATGTTCCAGTGAGGATGAAAGATAAGAATGGCAAGATGTGTGGACCCTGGATGACAAGAAATATTCAATGTTGAGTCAAAAAGAAAGTGGAACCATACATAAGGTTTAAGAATTTGAAATCAGACAAAGGCATTGAGGAATACAAAGAAAGCAGTAAAGAACTTAAACAGGGGATTAGGAGGGCTAAAAGGAGCCTTTAAATGTCCTTGACAAGTAGGATTAGGAGATTCCCAAGACATTTTTTAAACATCTATTAGGAGCTAGACTGTAGCTTGGGAAAGAGTAGGTCTAGTCAAGGACAAAGGAGGGAATTTATGCATGGAACCAGAGGAAGTGGCTGAGGCCCTTAATAAGTAATTCACATCAGTCTTCACCAAGGAGAAGGATATGGATGATGGTAAGATTAGGAAGGGGTATGTTGATATTCTATTCTATGTCAATATTAAAACTAGCTAAGTGACGAATGACCAACGCTCCAAAAGCTTGTACTTCAAAGTAAACCTGTTGGACAATAACCTGGTGTGTGATTTTTAATTTTGTCCACTGGCACCTCCACATCGTGATATTAAGAAGTAGGAGGCGCTGGGTCTCTTAAAAACATTAAGGTAGACAATTCACCATGGGATCTATCTCAGGTTACTGAGGAAGGCAAGGGAGGAGATTGCTGGGGCCTTGACAGAGATCTTTCTATCCTTTTCAGCCATAGGTGAGGTCTCAGAAGACTGGAAAAAAGCTAATGTGGCTCTTTTGTTTAAGAAGATCAATGGGATAATCCAGGAGCCTTAATTCAATGGTAGGGAAATTACTGGAGAAGATTCTTACGAACAGGATTTACTTCCATCTGTCTTATTAGGGACAATCTGTATGGGCTTGTGCAGGGGAGGTCTTGTCTCACAAATCTGAGTTATTTGAGGAAGTGAAGAAGATGACTGATGAGGGTGGGACAAGGTACATTGCTTACATGTACTTTGGTGAAACATTTGACATCCCTCATGATGGACTTGTCCAGAAGATTAGGTTGCATGGAATTGAAAGTGAGTTGCGAAGTTGGATGCAAAATTAGCTTCACAGAAGACAGAGGATAGTTGTGGAGGGATTTTTTTTTAACTGGAGGTCTGTGACCAGTTGTGTGCAGCAAAGATCAGTGCTGGGACCTCTCTTGACTGTAATATATATATAAATGATTTGGATTAAAATGTAGGTGGTCTGATCAGTAAATTTGCAGATGACATGAAATTTAGTCAAGTCATAGATAGTGAGGAAAGTTGCCAAAGAATACAACAAATATAGATCAAGTGGAAAGTTGAACAGAGAAATGACACTTAATCTGTATTTTGGGAGGTCAAATGCAAGAGGAAACTATGCAGTAAATGGGTGGACTCTTAGGAACTTCAATATACATAGGGATCTTGGGGTCCAAATTCTTGGTCCGCTTAAAGTCTATTGGTCAGAGTATTGAGTACAGGAGTTGGGAGGTCATATTGTGGCAGTACAGGACATTGGTGAGGCCACTGTTGGAATATTGCATGCAATCCTGGTCTCCTTCCTATCGGAAAGATGTTGTGAAACTTGAAAGGGTTCAGAAAAGATTTATAAGGATGTTGCCAGGGTTGGAGGATTTGAGCTACAGAGAGAGGCTGAACAGGCTGGGGCTGTTTTCCCTGGAGCATCGGAGGCTGAGAGGTGACCTTATAGAGGTTTACAAAATTATGAGGGGCATGGATAGGATAAATAGACAAAATCATTTCCCTGGAGTCAGGGAGTCCAGAACTAGAGGGCATTGGTTTAGGGTGAGAGGGGAAAGATATAAAAGAGACCTAAGGGGCAACTTTTTCATGCAGAGGGTGGTACGTGTATGGACTGTGCTGTCAGAGGATATGGTGGAGGCTAGTACAATTGCAACATTTAAACGGCATTTGGATGGGTATATGAATAGGAAGGGTTTGGAGGAATATGGGCCGGGTGCTGGCAGGTGGGACTAGATTGGGTTGGGATATCTGGTCGGCGTGGACAGGTTGGACCGAAGGGTCTGTTTCCATGCTGTACATTTCTATGACTCTATGACAAGCAGATGAGGTGGTAAAGAGGTTTTACTGCATGCTTGCCTACATCAGTCAAGGCATTGAGTATAAAAGTTGGCAAGTTACATTGCAGCTGGATATAATTTTAACTAGGCCACATTTGGAGTAGTTTTTGCCGTTCTGGTCACTACACTATAGAAAGGATGTGGTAACTTTAGAGAGGTTGCAGAAGTCATTCACCAGGATATTGCCTGGATTAGAGTGTATTATCTATAAGGAAAGGTTGCACAGACTTGCATTGTTTTCACTAGAGTGTCAGAGGCTGAGGGGCAACCTGATGGAAGTGTATATGATTAGGAGAAGAATGGATATTGTGGATTGTCGGAGACATTTTTCCTTGGGTGGAAATATCAAATACTAGGGAGCATAGGTTTAAGGTGAGGGGAGGAAAGCTTAAAGGAGATGTGCAAGAAAAGATTTTTACTCAAAGGGTAGTATGTGCCAGGGGAGGTTGTAGAAGCAGAAATATTAGCAATGTTCAAGAGGCATTTAGATAGACACATGAACAGGCAGAGAATAGAGGGATACAGACGATATGCAGACAAATGGAATTAGTTTAGAATGGCATGGTGGGCCAAAGGGCCTATTCCTGAGCTATACTGTTCCATGTTGTACAGGAGGAACCATCTACATAAATACAACCGAGCAAAAGAAAATTAAAATTAATTGTGCTGTTCCCTGAGGTTAAACATGTCCTTTGCTTGAATAACTTCAACAGCTGCCAACACTTTGCGTACAGAGGGAATATAATGTGGTTTTCACTTGAAAATACATGAAACAACCAAACCTCCCGTCTTGATTTTCCTATATCTGTCCTCTCCTTTATCAGTAAGATATGAATGCCGAAGATAATATCCAAAGCCTTGCATCATTATTTGCTATTTAATTTAAAAATGCAAATTAATATCTCCAAGCAGTCCTAAGCATCAGCAGATGCAATTTGAGAAAATATTGAACTATTTTCTAAAACAACTTTTAAGTGATTCATGGCAATCTTTGAGAGCTATACCAGACTGTTCACAGCCTTGGAGAAGGTAAATCCAGAATATTATTTGAAAGGTATGTGAAAGTACAACAAAATTCAAAGAATAAAACTGACAGAGGATTAATTTGGAACTGATGTGCGCAAGCTAGCGGGAATGCAAAGTATAAATAAACCTTCAAATTACCTTCTGTTTATGCAATAAAGACATCCCAGTGGGATACTGCAAAGAAGTGATTGTCGGTTTTTTATTGGTACCTCATGATCTTATACAAAACTGGATTCAGATGGGCAAAAGTATTTCTTTTTTCTGCAAAATTACTAGCATTCTGATTTTCTATTGTGTGCCATCACTGAAACAAAATCAAATACCTCAGCAAACTAAAACTCTAGTTCACATCTCATCTGCTCAATAATGGAATCACCAACAGTTGATTATAGAAATGATTTTCCTTGATGATTAAGTTCCACATGTTGTGAGCTCAAATAAGTCTTGTAAAAGGAATCCCTTCAGGGTTATTAAATATTCATATTGAAATTGGTTTCAGGCTGTGACTTGTGAGCCTCATGATCCCCCCTCTGGAGGCTCAAGCAGAGAGTCTAAACTGACATTCCAAATGATCAATGAGAGTTCTTCACTCTCAGAGAATTCTGTCATCTTTCAGAAAAGACATTAATCCAAGAGTCCTGTATCTTCTCATGCAAATATAAAACAGTCCAGTGGAATAGTTTCTGTCATGAAGTCATCATCAATCCATTTTGCTTATTGTCCCCGGCTCCTTTTGAAAGTCTTGATATTTTATATTTGCTACATTACTTTCATCAATTTTCTCTGTCATCTCGTTAAAAATATAAAATGGTTAGACAAGCAAAACTTTCTCTTTTCAAATTTATACTGACTATTCAGTACTTTTCTTATTTCTAGATGCATGTCTAAAAATGTTCTATTATTTCCCCTCCCACCAAATATTAATTGGACAGGCCTGTCATTCCCTGGAAATACTCTTAAATACAGGGATTGTGTTAGCTATTATGGCACCAGACTTTTATTCCGTGAATTAGTGGTTAGGTTGTTCAGAATTTGAGCATTGCCAGAAAAATACAAATTTGGCAAAGCTTTTCAACATGCACTCCTCAGACAGTAGATACCACTTTAAATCAATTACCGTCCAATTTATGGTCACGAGAGCAAGTGAAAATGGCCCCATCATTTTTAAGTGGAAGTTGTATTTCATTGCCTCTTTAATTTCACCCCTCAATGAATGTTTCAAGGCTAACATTCATTGCAGATTGGTCAATTGCTCTTTGAAAGCAGAAAATGTAATCTAATGCAGATCAGGCTTCTCTCTTGCATATCTTCTCTTATTAGAAAGGTACGAGGTCAGAAGTCACATGACACCAGTTTATACTCCAACAAGATAATTTGAAATCACAAGCTTTTAGAGCGCTGCTCCTTCCATTCCACCTGATGAAGAAGCAATGCTCTGATTGGACTATAACTTGGTGTCATGTGACTTCTGACCTTGTCCACCCCAGTCCACTACCAGCACCTCCACGTCATGTAAAGGTAGTGACATCAAACAGGACAATGAGAATGATTGTGGAATGTCTGATAATATGATCACCAATAGCAACAGCACTATCCGACCTCACTATTTCCCTGTTACAAATTCCCTGTTAACCTATTAGTGAAGTCAAATTTGGAATTGGCTCAACATCCAGTGAAATGTGAGATGGAAGCAGAATTGGCAGGAGATCCTGTGCATAATAATAAGAGATGGCACATTTCAAAGTTAGATGCAGCCTTTTGAAGTAAGGACTTCCTTCTTGACTCAAATTTTATTGCATAAAATAATCCATTTAATACGGGCAAGATCAGCAAGAATTCTGGAAGAAAATGCTTAATGAGCAAATAAACATCGACAGAAACATCCTCTTCTCCTTCAATGTGATTCACATACCAAAGCAAACAAATAGAGGGTCAGGAAGGAGAGGGACTGCTGAGGATGTTAACAGGTGCAATGTAGATAAAAGTTTCATAATCTGACACCATCAGCTAAGATAACTGATCTACTGTATATTGTATCCTGCTATTGCATAAACCATTCTTCCCATATCATCCTAAACAGTACCATGTCCCTTTCCTCCAACGTATTTTCAATGAAAACTAAGCCAACCTTCCCCCCGGCTCTAGCCGCCTTGACAACAGCTGCTGCTGCCCTCACAGCAAGCTCATGCAATGTCTTGTCATGTACTTACCAGCAAATGTCACCCTCCTGCCAGTTTACAGCTGTATGGCATATTGCTTGTTGCATGTCACTGTCTCCATGCACATTTTACCATGCCTCACACTAATACACATAACTTTGATGTAGCCCCACACTCCCTTTCGATCTGCGGGGCAAAATGTAGTGCAATCCTTGAGGGAGAATGAGAACAGGACAAATGGGGCTGAAAGATTATTGGGGGTGGGGGGGGGGGTTAATTCTGGAGTAATCAGATCGGTCATGATCTTAGAAAGAATGTAACCAAGGAGCCTACTCCTCCTTCTAACACGTGTGGTTGAATTCCAGTTTCCTTTCACATCTTCAGACCCAAGGAGCAGGAAGTCAGACAGATTCTAGACACAGATCTCCCTCACAGCATCAGAGAAGTGAGAGAGAAACAGCAGTGGGACTGTTATATTTTTGGTTATCAAAGTGCAGCAATTAGCCAAACTAGTGACACCACAGATCCTTCACACAACAGAAGCTGTCTCACCCACCTACACTTGCTAATAGATAAACAAGATACTGTGGCTGTTAGAAATCTCAAATGGATTTTTATTTTATTCTATTCAGAGTGGGCTAAAAATAATCTGCATTTCAAGCAGCACCTTTAGACAGAGAAACAAAATTAGTTGATGGATTGAATTTTACAGCCCAGGTCAACAACCAAAGTTTAGGACTGGTGAAATAGGGAGATCCATGTCCAGATGGCTACTTAACCTGGTCTTGCCAACATGGAGGTTTCTCAATGGGGTGCATGGGTGAGGAAAGAGTATGGATCAGTTGCCCACTCCATGGTAACAGGCAGCCAATTTGAACAATTAAGAAAAATCACTGGTCTCAGTGCCTTTAAGAAAGGTCACGAGTATTTTGCTGATAGCCACAAGGGGGAGCTGACATCCTCATTGAGAGGGGCTTCTTGCCCTGGATGGAGGGACTGTTAAAACAAGAAACTGTCTAACTAAAGCAGAGGTTAGGTATTAAAGCTGGATCCCAAGGCCGCTATTATCCTCCAGAGACCTTTCCTTTCTGATCAACAGGGCCTTCCATGCTCAGCACTCCAGAATTTTAAATTAGACTTACATCTCCAAGGGCTCACCATCTTGAGGTGCCCCTGAGGTCTCTGAGCTTCCTCAGCAGTGTCCTACCTCTTCCAGTTCACACTTTTGAGCTGCCAGTCTTCTGAGTGGGTGGCATCAAGTGCCCATGTATTGTCCTTAATTAGGACATTGTCTTTCATAAAATCACCAAGCCGGTTTGGCAGTACCCCTGTTGGCATGTACAGACTGTGGACACCCCACTTGGTCGAAGTGTCAGGGTCTTGGATCCCACAGTACAATTTAAGCCATTGTTTCAAGATAAGGCCTTGGTCAGAATTATAAGATGTTGGAGATATAACACTTTTTTAAACAAGGGGTAGGAATGAGGTTGCAAAGGGCGATGGTGATGCGGCAGGAATGATAAAATGACAAAAGAGATGATGGTGTGAATTACTGTGAGTCATCCCCTTTGTCTTCAGCATTCTCCTCTTTGCAGCTGCTCTCGTGTGTGTACTTCAACCAACATCCTGCAGCTGCCACCCACATGGAGGAGTTCAGTGAGGCCTATGTTGAAGGGCCCCCTTTGAATGTTCCAGACACTGGAAACTTATACTGTAATCTTCACTGGAGCCGGATTTCGAAGCTGGTGGTGGGGTGCAGTGCAAAGTTCAGAGAGTTTTAATTCCACACACGCACAATTTATTCAACAGAATCCCCATATGCCAGCCAGTCAGGCACCAAGCATGTACCCTCTCAGATTCTGGGTACTGCCAGATCAGAACCTGATATAGCATGGTCAGTCATGCATTGAGAGAATAATCCTCACTAACCAGCAGCCACCGACTCACTGGTCACACCAATTGGTAGCATGTATGACAACCACAATAGAATCACGCTACCTCAGCAGGAAATATAGAAATACTTTCAGAGTCCTCATGCTTTAGTCACTAACACACGAGACAGAGTGAATTCTTCAATGACTAAGGAATGCAGCCCTGATGGCCATGTACCTTCAATTCATTACCCTTTGTATGCCAGCAATTATAGACAATAGACAATAGATAATAGGTGCAGGAGTCAGCCATTCTGCCCTTCGAGCCTGCACCACCATTCATTATGATCATGGCTGATCATCCTCAATCAGTATCCTGTTCCTGCCTTATCTCCATAACCCTTGATTCCACTATCCTTGAGAGCTCTATCCAACTCTTTCTTAAACGAATCCAGAGACTGGGCCTCCACTGCCTTCTGGACACCCACCACTCTCTGGGTGAAGAAGTTTCTCCTCATCTCTGTCCTAAATGGCCTACCCCTTATTTTTTTATTTTTATAGATATTTTTTATTGAAAATGTAACATTTTTACAAGTTTACAAAATAAAAAAAAACCCAAGTATCAACATTGATATACAATTAAATCTTAAATAAATAATAACCAAATTTTAACTAAAGAAAAATACCAAGAAAAAAAAACAAAACTTAACTAACTACTAATCTAATCTACAACTAACCAGAGTGTATAATTAAGTCTCTTACATTATTCAAATAAGATTTTAAAAAACCAACGGATAACACAGAAATTGGGTAGTGAGATACATGCTCGGAATGTGTTAACATTAAATGTAACAAAACCCGTATTCGTGCGGGATTCCTCTCCCAAGGAGCCCCGGACCAGCCAGGTTCGCCATCTCAATTAAATAAAAGCCTTGTTAGGATGGCCAAAATATCTGTATTTATATAAATCAAGAAGGGCTTCCATATTTTATGGAATAATGCGGTATTTTGGTGCACCATATTTGTAAGGAAGTCAAGGGGAATACATTCCATGATTATTCTGTGCCAATTTGAAAGTCCAGGGGGCCCTCAACCACCCAGTTTACCAAAATATTTTTCTTTGCACAGAAAGAGAGAATAGAAAATAATCTCTTCCCATGCATATCCAGGGAGGGAAAGTTCGAAAAGCCCAAAAGGAGAGATATGGGGTCCACTTTAATTTCAATTCCTAAAATTTCTGTCAGAGCAGTTGCTACTTTTGTCCAATATCTACGGATCTTATAACTGGTCCATAAGCAATGTACAAGAGTGCCCAACTCTATTTTACATTTGGGACACATTGGAGATGCCCCTGGCTTAAATTTTGCCAATCGATCCAGTGCTATATGGGCCTTATGAAGTATCTTCAACTGAATGACCTGAGTTCTGTTGCAGATGGTGATTCTTCTGGCGTTTTCCCAAATGTTTTTATAGAGATTTCTTGTCCCAAATCCTGATCCCATGTTTTAAGCAGATTGTCCACATCTCCCGATATTTCCTCATGTAATAAATTATAAATAGTACTGACGGAAGATGCCCCCATTGGCCATAGCACTCTACGCTCTCTATCTGATTTATAAAGCCTATCTAATAATGTAGTCATCTTCTGTATGTAATCTCGAATTTGGAAGTATCGAAAGAGATCTCCATTAGGTAATCCAAATTTCTGACGCAGCTGTTCAAAAGACATCAGGACCCCTTCTTTAAACAGATCCCCTAAACGTGAGATACCCCTGGATCTCCAGAGTTTGAAAGTGGCATCTGTAAATCCCAGTTGAAATCCCCATGCTCCCACTATTGGAGCATAGGGGGATGTTTTATGAGTTGCCCACATTTTGCCGCATTATATTCCAAGCTTTAATTGTGTTTAGTATTATAGGGTTTTTACAGTGGTCCGTAATGATTTTTCTCTTGTCTGAAAATAAAAGGTTAATAAGTGGGCATTTTACTTGAGAAGCCTCGATGTCCAGCCAGATTGATTGTGGATCAGACAAGACCCAATCAGCTATGTAACTTAATAGGGAGCTTAACTGATATTTTCTAAAATCTGGGAAATCCAGTCCTCCCCTTGTCTGTGGAAGCTGTAGCTTCTTCAGCTTAATGAGGGGCCGTCTATGATTCCAGATAAAGGAACCCAGCCAGCCATATAATTTACGTAGTACCAGCCTTGGCAGCATCACCGGAAGCATTCTCATAGGGTATAGGAGACGGGGCAGGACATTCATTTTAATTAGTGCTATTCTGCCCAGCCAGGAAATTGGAAGGTCTCCCCATCGCTGGAGGTCCTGCCTTATCCTTTCCAGTAACTGCACAAAGTTAGCCTTGTATAACTGACCAAATACTGGGGTAATAAAAATGCCTAAATATAAAAACCCTCCAGGGACCACCGAAAGGGAAAGTGGGATCTGTCCAATAAGTGGGATGTACGAGCAAGGTCAACCATTGGCATAGCCTCCAATTTTGAGAAATTAATTTTATAGCCTGAAAATACACTAAATGTATTAATAACTTGGATTAAGCGAGACACGGACATCAGAGGATTACTGAGAAATAGAAGAACATCATCTGCATAAAGGGTAATTTTATGTTTACCAATACCAATCCTTGGGGCCGTTATATTAGGGTCAGCCCGTATAGCTTCTGCTAGTGGCTCAATTATTAGCGTAAATAACAATGGCGAGAGAGGACATCCCTACGGCAGCCCTTATCCACACTGAAGCTATCTGAGCCTAATCCATTGGTAATCACAACTGCCTTGGGATCACTATACAATGTTGAGACCAATTTGGTAAACACCTTTCCAACGCCAAACCTTTCCAATGTGTAAAACAAATATGACCATTCAACCCTGTCGAATGCCTTTTCCGTGTCTAATGAGACTACTACTCCTGGTATCTTTCCCTGATGGCAGGCTTGAATCACATTCAAAACCCTTCTAACATTATTGGATGATCCACGGCCCTTAATAAACCCCATCTGATCCTCCTTTATGATATGTGGCAATACCCTTTCTAGCCTCAATGCTAACGTTTTAGAGAATTTTAAAATCTATATTTAGCAAGGATATTGGTCTATATGATAAGCAATCTTCTGGGTCCTTTCCTTTTTTAAGGATAAGAGAGATATTCGCCTCTTTCAGCAAAGGCGGGAGACAGCCCTTACTGTATGAGTAGTTATACATGTCCATAAGTGAACCAGCTAATATTCCTGTAAATTCTTTATAGAATTCAGCTTGAAAGGCATCTAGGCCAGGTGCCTTACTGCGCTGAAGTTGCCTGATTGCGTCAAGTATTTCTTGGATTGTTAGGGGAACATTCAAGACTGATACCTGTTCCGGAGTTAGGTCCGGAAAGGTCAGGTTTTTAAAAAATGACTGCATCCTCCTAGTCCTGTCTTCGCAATCCTGCGATTTATATAAATCAGAATAAAATTTTCTAAAGATTGCGTTAATCCTTTTGTGATCATAAGTCAAAATACCCACACTTTCCTTGATAGATGTGATAGTTTGAGGGGTCTTCTTTTTCTTTGCAAGAAATGCTAAGTATCTACCCGGTTTATCGCCAAATTCATATAACCTTTGTTTTGCAAATAATATTTCCCTCATAGCCATTTGGGTAAGCGTGGTGTTTAGAGCTGTCTTAAGGGCCATAATCCTTTGCAATTTGATAATAGAAGGTCTATCAGTGTATGCTGTTTCAGCTGTTTTTAAGCGAGCTTCGAGCAGACGCTGTTGTTCTCCCTTTAATTTTTTCTGGGTCGCTGTGTATGAGATGATCAAACCTCGCACGTAAGCTTTGATGGTCTCCCACATCATTGATGGGTTGCTAGCCATACCTGAATTAATTTCTAAAAAAGTTTTATATTCTTGAGAGAATTACTTTACAAATTTACTATCTTTCATTAGGAAGGGGTCCATATGCCAATGCCGGGGGGTGTCTCATTGTTCCTCACCTTGATTTTCATATATACAGCAGCGTGATTGGAAATTGCTATACTGCCTATTTTACAGGATGATATGGAATTTTAAAAAATCGAGGGGGCAAAAAATATATTGATTCTGGTATGGCATTTATGTGGATTGGAGTAAAAAGAAAAATCTCTGCCCTGTGGATGAAGGCATCTCCATACATCTACTAGTCCTAATTCTTTGGTGGCAATTGTCTAGATCTGAGAGATCCTCCTGCAGTACTCTTGGGAATCCTATCTATTTCTGGATCCATAATACAATTAAAATCTCCCCCTATAATTGTATGACGAGCACCGAGAGCCATCAATTTTGAGAAGGCTTCCGTTATAAATTTAAAAGGATGTGCCGAGGGGCAATATAAATTTAAAATCCCATACTCCTCTCCATTTATAAGGGCTTTAATCAGAATATATCGTCCAGATTCGTCTTTTATCTGATTTAGGATTTTGAAAGGGAAATTCTTCCGAATAAGAATAACAACTCCCCTGCTTTTTGAGCTAAAAGAAGAAAAAAAGGCCTGGTCAAATCCACCCTGTCGTAACTTCAAGTGTTCTTTATCCAACAAGTGTGTCTCCTATAGGAGAGCTATATCAACCCTTTCTTTCTTGAGGTTTGATAATATTTTCTTCCTTTTGACTGGCGAATTACACCCCTTGACATTCCAGGTGCACCACTTAACCGACTGATCGACCATGATCGTCTGGGCAAATCTGCGACCCCTCGGGAGGGGAAACCCTATCCAGAACATCCCGAGCATAGAGCATATAAAATTCACAAAAATAAAGGCTCTCTAATACACTCACAACAGTATAATAAAAAACTATTTCTAAATAAAAAAAAGTATTTAAATGGAGATTTTCCCCTTGTTCCCAGGGGGGTATCACTTCTTTTCCAAAGGTCCATCATATCCTCTCCCAACCAGTGCCCCACCCTTGACCCAGGCGCTCCTTAATAGGATGAAGAAAATTTTAATATACTACAGAGCTAGAATTAACAGTGAGCACCCTACCCCCCGCCCCCAACCCCCACCCACACCAACACCTGGATATATTTGGTAATGTTAATACCATGTATAAACATATATAACTATAAAATTACAGCCTCAACAAGTAATAATTAAATATAATAATACAAAATAACAAGGGAAAAACAACCCCGCTCCTAGAGGCAGAGATAAAATAGGATAAGGTAACCACCTCCCCCCACCAACATTAACTAGACCCCCGGCATATATAATATATATATATATATAGAATAAAAAAAGGGGGAGAGAAAATCGTTAAGTAGAGAACAAATAAATAAATCCCTCTCCCCACCCTCCAAGATAATATTAAACAGTAAGGTAAAAGAATGGGGAGTAATATATAAAAAAGGGGAGGATGTAAACCAACATCAATTAACTCTTATAATTTATCTAAGAGAGTCCAAAATTCCTTGGCCTTTTCCAGCAATCCGAAGTCATACATGGACCCTTCATGGTTAAAGTGTAGTGTCGCTAGGTAGCGCAAGGAGTACTGAATATTTAAGTACTTTAAATACTTCTTTGCCTCATCAAACGCCTTCCTCTTTCAAACCAGAGCTGGGGAAAAGTCCTGGAATAACATGATCTTGGATCCTTTATAGATCATGGCTTGGGGATCTTTTCCAAGATTTCTGGAGGCTTCTAAGAGTATCTGCCTCTCTTTGTAGCTCTGTAGCCGGAACAGGACCGGGTGGGGGCACTGGTTCGAGCCAGGCCCGCGTATTGCAACCCGGTAGGCCCATTCCACACTTACCTGGCCTGATCCAGCCTCCAGATCTAAAAGTTGTGGAAGCCACTATTCAAGGAACACAGTAAGCTGGCCTTCCTCTTCCCGTTCGGGAAAGTCCAGCAAACGAATATTTTGTGATTCTCTAAAGTCCGGACTCGCTGTTCGAGAATCTGGACACGATCCACGGCTGAATGTGCTGTAGTTGTTTAAATTCAATACTAAACAACTAATTACATTAAGTAAAAACTATCTTAAATGATTTGGTGAGTGTAGTGGGGGCGGGTGACCCACTTTGCCCAAGTTTTGGGAGGAGCACTGTAGACTCAGACTTGCTGGGTCGCTGCCACCTTGGACCCCCCACTCCTTATTTTTAAGCTGTGTCCTCTGGTTCGGGACTCACCCATCAGCAGAAACATGTTTCCTGCCTCCAGAGTGTCCAATCCTTTAATAATCTTATAAATCTCAATCAGATCCCCTCTCAGTCTTCTAAACTCAAGGGTATACAAGCCCAGTCGCTCCAATCTTTCAACATAAGATAGTCCCGCCATTCCAGGAATTGACCTCATGAATTCCCTCAATAGCCAGAATGTCTTTCCTCAAATTTGGAGACCAGAACTGCACACAATATTCCAGGTGCGGTCTCACCAGGGCCCTGTACAGCTGCAGAAGAACCTCTTTGCTTCAATACTCAATCCCTCTTGTTATGAAGGCCAGAATGCTAATAGCTTTCTTCACTACCTGCTGTACCTGCATGCTTGCCTTCATTGACTGGTGTACAAGAACACCCAGATCTCTTTGTACTGCCCCTTTACCTAACTTGACTCCATTTAGGTAGTAATCTGCCTCCCCGTTCTTGCCACCAAAGTGGATAACCATATATTTACCCACATTAAACTGCATCTGCCATGCATCTGTTCACTCACCTAACCTATCCAGGTCACCCTGTAATCTCCTAACATCCTCCTCACATTTCACCCTGCCACCCAGCTTTGTATCATCAGCAAATTTGCTAATGTTACTATTAATACCATCTTCTATATCATTAATATATATTGTAAAAAGCTGCGGTCCCAGCACTGATCCCTGCGGTACCCCACTGGTCACCACCTGCCATTCCAAAAGGGAACCGTTTATCACTACTCTTTGTTTCCTGTCAGCCAACCAATTTTCAATCCAAGTCAGTACTTTTCCCCCAATACCATGCACCCTAATTTTGCTCACTAACCTCCTATGTGGGATTTTATCAAAGGCTTTCTGAAAGTCCAGGTAAACTACATCCACTGGATCTCCCTTGTCTATCTTCAGAGTTACATCCTCAAAACATTCCAGAAGATTAGTCAAGCATGATTTCCCCTTCATAGATCCATGCTGACTCTGACCTATCCTGTTACTGCTATCCAGATGTGTTGTAATTTCATCCGTTATAACTGACTCCAGCATCTTTCCCACCACTGAGGTCAGACTAACTGGTCTATAATTTCCTGCTTTCTCTCTCCCACCTTTCTTAAAAAGTGGAACAACATTAGCCACTCTCCAATCTGCAGGAACTGATCCTGAATCTATCGAACTCTGGAAAATAATCATCAACGCATCCACGATTTCTAGAGCCACCTTCTTCAGTACCCTGGGATGTAGACCATCAGTCCCCGGGGACTTATCAGCCTTCAGTCCTAACAGTCTCTCCAACACCAATTCCTGGCAAATATAAATTCCCTTAAGTTCAGGTCCTTCAGCCACTGTTAGCTCTGGGAGATTGCTTGTGTCTTCCCCAGTGAATACAGATCTGAAGTACCAATTCAACTCTTCTGCCATTTCTTTGTTCCCCGTAATATATTCCCCTGTTTCTGTCTTCAAGGGCCCAATTTTAGTCTTAACCATTTTTTTCCCTTTCACATACCTAAAAAAGCTTTTACTATCCTCCTTTACATTTTTGGCCAGTTTACCTTCGTACCTCATTTTTTCTCTGCGTATTTCCTTCTTAGTAATCCTCTGTTGCTCTTTAAAAGCTTCCCAGTCCTCTGTTTTCCCAATCATCTTTGCTATGTTATACTTTTTCTCTTTTGACTTTATATTTTTCTTAACTTCCCTCATCACCCACAGCCACCCATGCCTCCTCCTAGGGTCTATCTTCCTTTTTGGAATGAACTGATCCTGCATCTTCTGCATTATACTCAAAAATATCTGCCATTGTTCCTCCACTGTCATCCCTGCTAAGGTATTGCACCATTGAACTTTGGTCAGCTCCTCCCTCATAGCTCCATAGTTCCCTTTATTCAACAGAAATATTGTCACTACCGATTGTACCCTTTCCCTTTCAAATTGCAGATTGAAGCTTATTGTATTATGGTCACTACTTCCTAATGGCTCCTTCACTTCGAGGTCCCTGATCAATTCTGGTTCGTTGCACAATACCAGATCCAGAATTGCCTTCTCCCTAGTAGGCTCCAGCACCAGCTGTTCTAAGAATCCATCTCGGAGGCACTCCACAAAGTCTCTTTCTTGAGGTCCAATACCATCCTGATTCTCCCAGTCTACCTGCATATTGAAATCCCCTATAACAACTGTAGTAACATCTTTGCGACAGGCCAATTTCAGCTCCTCATTCAAGTTACATCCATATTACTGTTTGGGAGCCTGCAGATAACTCCCAAGAGGATCTTTCTACCCTTAGAATTTCTCAGCTCTATCCATACTGACTCTACAGTCCCTGATTCTAGGTGCCCCTGCGCAAGGGACTGAATATCATCCCTTATCAACAGAGCCACCCCACCCCCTCTGCCCATCAGTCTGTCCTTATGATCGCACATATAGCCTTGAATATTCATTTCCCAGGCCCTGTCCACTTGAAGCCACTTGAAGCCACGATATTATCCCCACAATATCGTAGCTGCCAATTTCCAAAAGAGCCTCAAGCTCATCCATCTTATTTCTAATACTTCGTGCATTCGTATATAGTATTTTTAATTTGGTACTGCCCTCACCCTTCCTATCATCCCTTATTTCACTCAACCTTACGGCATGATCCCTTTTCGAGTTTTCTGCTTCATTGATACCGTTGTCTTCCTTGACTTCCCTTGTTCTAACTTTCCCTTCAATTTCCTTCTTAAACATCCAGTTTGTCCCCTCCACCCCACTATTTAGTTTAAATGCAGCTATGTTGTAGTAGCAAACCTACCTGCCAGAATGCTGGTCCCCAACCTATTAAGGTGCAAACCGTCTCTTTTGTATAATTTATGCTTACCACAAAACATACCCCAGTGATCCAAGAATTTAAATCCTTGCTTCCTGCACCAGTTCCCCAGCCACACGTTCAAGTCCATTATCTCCCTGTTTCTGGCCTCACCAGCCCGAGGAACTGGAAGCAAACTGGAGATAACCACCCTGGACGTCCTGCTTTTCAGCCTTCTTCCTAGTTCTCTGAAGTCCCGCTGTAGTATGTTCCTCATCTTCTTCCCGACATTGTTTGTGCTGACATGTACCACCACCTCTGGCTCTTCACCTTTGCCCTTGAGGATTTCCTGCACTCTGTCTGTAATATCCTTAACCCTGGCACCAGGAAGGCAACACACCATCCTTAAATCCTGCCTGTTACCACAGAAACCCCGTTCAGTCCCTCTCACTATGGAGTCCCCTATTACCATGGCTCTGTGCGATGTCTGACTCCTCGGCTCTGCCTCTGCGCCAACGTTTGATTGACAGACCTGACTGCCATGCGGACTGGCAGTGTCATCTGTCTCTACTGTTTCCAAAAGATTCAACTTGTGCCTGACAGGTATTTGCCCTGCGGTCTCTTGCACCTGTCTCCTCTCTGCCTTCCTCATAGTCTTCTCTCTTCTGGTATGGTCAGTGTAATAACTTTGCTGAAGGTCCTGTCCAGAAAGATCTCGTTCTCTTGGATGAGCCTAAGGTCCTCGAGTTCTTCCTTCAGTGCTCATATTAAGCCCCACTAACTGTTTTTTAAATTCATTTTTTGTTGGATGTGGATGTCACTGGCGAGGTCATCATGTGTGCCCTGTCCCGAACTGCCCTTGAGAAGATGGTGGTGAGCCATGTGGGCTAAATCGTGCTGTTAGGAAGGGTCACAATGGTTTTTCAAAGTAAGCTATTTGTCATGTGCTACCAGATACTGCAATGAATGACCGGCTAATATGTGCCATGTCACCTGCTGCAAGAAATGCCTGAAAGCAATGGCATTCAGGACATAACATTGATACCCACTGACAAAAGCATACCCTCACATGCTAGGCACCAGCTTAGACTATATCAGGCAGCACTGAATAGTTACTGTCTCATGGGAGATCTACAGGTTTTGCCCCTCTGAAAAGTTGAGGTGTGTGTCTAGTGCACATCAGAATTGATGTGGTCACTGTTAAATTCCCAGTCTTTTGCAAGAATCCTAGATTCTGCCCAGCCTGTTTGTGGCCATGCCCTTCTTTCTGCACAGACCCTGACATCAGCTGTAGTCCTTCCGAACTGGTCCAAAATTCAATAAGTTTTACTGAGATTAATCAATTTTTATTTGGATAACGCTGGTGGTGCACACAGGCCCTAACCCAATTATTATGGCAGCAACCAACACTCAAGCGCAAACCAGACAGTAGGTACCACTTTAAATCAGTTACAGTCCAACTTATGGTCACGAGAGCAAGTGAAAATGACCCCATCATTTTTAAAACAATGGAAGTTGTATTTTACTACCTCTTTAATTTCATCCTTCAATGAATTTTTCAAGGCTAACATTCATTGCAGACTGGTCAATTGCTCTTTGAAAGCAGAAATTGTAGTCTAATGCAAAGTATGCTTCCCTTTTTCATATCTTTTCTTATTAGAAAATATTGACATCAAATAGGACAATGATAGTGATTGTGGGATCTGTAATAACTGGATCACCAAGAGCAACGACAGTATCCAACCTCACTATAGCTTTACAAGTCCCATGTTAACCTATTAGTGAAGTCAAGTTTAAATTGTGCAATCATTCATCATAAAAGAGCCTCTATAAGATCACACTGTGTACATTATTTGCAATATTGAAAGGACATTCATTTATCGAGAGGGCAATGTGTTTATGTTACCATGTGTTTGACAGTTACTAAGTACCTTGTTCTTCTTATCACATTACTGTGTTACGCTGTTGCCAAGTATTACCTGTTCTTGTTATTCCAACGCAGCTCAAAAAATATTTCTTAAAAAAAGATTATTAAAGTAATAAATATTTTGTAGCTCCTGTCACTTAAAAGATGCTCATACTCCAAGATGTGAGCAGTGGGCTGTGCACCAAACTGAACAGAGCAATTTAAAAAAGGAACATGTACACACAAATTTCCCTTGACATTTTTCACAGATGTTATGTCTTTCCAGAGAGGCAGTCTGGTCTAAACAATTAAAAAAATGTTTAGGATTGGTTCTTGGAAAATACTGTGTTCCTCTCGCACAGTAGGTAGTTAATAATGTTTTCTCTTCCTTTCACATCCCAGTTGGACAAATAATATATCAGTAATGTCAGAGATAAAGAGCAGCTCAGGACAGCAAAGGATGACTCATGCCACATGGCTGCAAAATTACTTTATCCTGTAGAGGATATGGCGGTTATTAAGTTGACAATGAATGCCAGTATCTGTTTTTTTTTATTTTTGGATAAAAAGTTGGAACTGAGTACTGACTCCTCTCAGGTCTGCTGAGAATCTTCTGCCCAGTTATAGGCTTGCCTGTGTTGGACCTCTCAGCTGAGGTGAGAGCTAGTTTCTCCTGCAATGAGACAAAGGAAGGAATTGAGCAGTTAGTGGTGCTGCAGGAGCAGTAGAGATGGTGAAATATCTCCAATGATTGGTAGGGCAGAAAGGGTTAATAGTTTGGGATGATGAGGCAGGGGAGGGCAGATAGGGTTAGTAGATTGGGGGGAATGGGGTGGGTGAGAGCCATTGACTGGACATGTTGCATGTGATAGTGATGGTGTCAACCATCTGTGTTAGTAAGATACATGTGCATTGGCATAATTAGATTGAGTACTGGCATATGGTGTGTGAAGTAGCAAAGAGAAGATGGAGGCACTTACCCTTGCAGAGCAGAGAAGCTCACTGACATTTTTGCAAAACTGTTGGGTGGCCAACTGACCACCTGACCCTGACTGGCTCCAGATAGACGGTGTCTGGTGGTGACGCCCTCTGTACCAGCTACTTGGAAGAGGAATGACCTCCTATCTACCATTCCATCAGCTAATACCTCCCAATCTCTGTACACAAAGTGGGCAGTGATCTTTCCTTTCTTCTGGACCATCTGTTTGTTGATCAGGTCAAGCAGCATGGTGAGAGTGGTTGTTAATGGCTTGCAGTGTCTGAAGCAGTGTGCAGCTGTTCACAAATATATGTCAATAGATGAGCAGAACCCAGAATTCCCACCAGCGACTTCTGTCATAAGATTCCATCAGAAACATACTCCATGTATTTGAGGAAGTGAGTACCTCATTGCCTTCACATTTCGAGTGTTATGTATATAAACATTTACTCTTCGATAGAGCAATAGAGTCCTACAGCATGGAGACAGGTCCTTCGGCCCAAACTGATCCATGCCGATCAAAATGTCCATTCACTCTATCTCCATTTCCTTGCACTTGGACCATAATCCTTCTATTCCTTTCTTAGCCATGTATTTGTCCAAATGCCTTTTAAATGTTGTTAATGTACCCACCTCAACCAGCTGGCAGCTCTTTCCATATGCATACCACCCTCTGTGTAAAAAGATTGCCCCTCAGGTTCCCTTGTATTCTTGCCGCTCTAACCTTAAACTGATGCCTTCTAGTCCTCAATTCCCAACCCTGGGAAACAGATTGAGTGCATTCACCCTGTCCATGCCTTTCATGATCTTATACACTTCTACAAGATTCCCCACTCAGTCCCCCATGCTCTAAAGAAACAAAGTCCTAGCTTGTCCAACTTTTCCCTATAACTCAGACTATTGAATCTTTGCGAATTTCTTCTGCACTCTTTCCAGTTTAATAACATCCTTCCTATAACAAGGTGTCCAAAACTGAACACAATACTCCAAGTGTGGCCTCACCAATGTCCTGTGGAACTGGATCATAATTTCGCAACTTCTATACTCAATGCTCTGACTGATGAACGACAGTGTGCCAAAAGCCTACCTTTCTGTAACTCCACTTTCAGAGAACTGTGAACCTGAACTCCAAGATCCCTCTGTTCCACTACACTCCTTCAGGCCTTACCATTCACCATGAAACTCTTACCTTGAGTGGACTTTCCAAAATGCCAGACCTCACACTTATCTATATTAAGCTCCATTTGCCATTTCTCAGCCCACTTCCCCAGCTGATCAAAGTCGGCTACAAGTTTTGATAACCTTCCTCACCGTCCACGATACAGCCTATTTTATGTCACCTTCCTTTTGATGTAAACTTACCAGAAAGCCTCTTTGTGTTAATCTTTTAAGTCCACAGTACTTAAAGATTTTAAAGCATTTCTAAAAAAAATGTTGTGTTCTGAAGAAGCCAAAAAGTGCAAAAAGAGAGAGGTTTTCTCATCACCTCTCCAAGACACCCAACTTTGCTGGAGATGGATATCCCAACTGCAGTTACATGCAGGCGGTTCAGGGACTGCAGTCAGAGCTTCCGTCTCTTTAAGGATGAGGTCCCGAACCCAGGAGCTGCTGTGCAATCATTATTTCCAGCAGTGTCACCAGTAAGATTGAGTAAGGCTGTGATGTTTGGACCAAATACAGAGGAGGAAACATTGGAATGAAGGTAAAATGTTGAGATTATTAGAACCCATCAGGCAGACCCCAGCAAGCATGGTGAATAAGTGTCTTTCAGCTTGGATCACCCTTGCTATTGCTATGGTGTTCTGTTCTCCATGTCCTACAAGGTGCTATAATCAGGAGAGCCCTTTTACCCCATACTCCAAGCCCACCCAGAGGTTCTTGTCTGATAGCCTCCACCACATGACAGAGTGCACACTCATTATTTGTAAAATCCCAATGGTAGCAAGAGGCTCTTGATTAAGCATTAGCCATGTTTGGCTTAAGGATGGGGATGACCATCTGCCACCTTCCATGCCATTGGCAAAATGCAAGCAGCAACAGGAAGACTATGGGCATGGGAACCTCTGTCACACATGATATGAAATCAAGAGGACTTTGAAGTCAAAGTGATTTATTGCCATTTCTTAAACCAGTGCTTGGCAAAAATATTATTTCTCCAAGGGTCGCTCTCTGTTTGTTATATATTCTGAAATGAGCTTGTAGCAACGTGACCACAACACCCTTTAAAACATTATCTATCTCCATTACCAGGTGCAACATTGACACTCGCTACCACTGCACCTGAATTTTCTATTGCCTCCTTGCTAATCTCTTGAGCCCTGCTCTATCTAAACTGCAACTCTGCCTCTTGCACAATATCCTATGTGAAAAAATAATACTGATCCATCACTCCAATCAGTTGTGACTATACTATAGGGATTTATAGATTTGTTAAACCCTAGAGTGTATCATCAGTGATGTCAGATTACACTGAAGTGACACCTCAGTGAAGAAGGTTTCATGGCCTTCTGCTTCACCGTGTCTCTATTCCAAGTGCAAATTGTTAATGTATGTTCATTCGTATAGTGTCAGTCATCACCTCTCTTTACGATGAGGAGAGATCACTGATGATTTAGCTGAGGGCAATGGCACAAATGACACTGCCTTGAGAACTCCTGGAATGCTGTCCTGGGGATGTGACCATTGATCTCCAACAATCATGACCATCTTCCTTTGTGCTCAGTATGACTTTAACCAGTGGAGAGATTTCCCTCCTAATTCCTACTGAACTCAGTTTGACTAAAATCCCTCAAAGCCACATTCAGAGAAATGCAGCTACTGTCAAAGACAGTCACTCTCATCTCACCCCAGAATGTAGCTCTTTTACCAATGTTTGGACCGAGTTAGAATGAATTGCTCCGAAATTCAATATGATCGTGGCTGATCCAATCTGAACCTCAACTTTACATTCTTGTATCTCCCTAATAGTCTTTTATCCCATTTGGTGCCCAGCAGATTGGGAAGCTAACAAGATCAGAAGAGTACTAAAAATGTGGAAGAAACTCTTACTCTTGGTAAGATACTAGATATGGCATTTTTCTTAATGTGTGCATTAATGAAAAGTCAGTATGGGATAACGTATTGACTGAGGACCAAAGGCTAGGTTTAAATCAAACACAGGAGACAGGAGAAATCTCCAAGTTGAAATCGGTAGATAGCAACAGTTAGCAATCTGATTGTTAAACATAGAATAGAGCAAAGTCTAAGAAACTGTTTATGTTTTTGTAATTACTCGGGAGACATGAGTGTCACTGGTTGGGCTAGCATTTATTGACCAACCCTGCTTGCTGTTGAGAAGGTGGTGGTGAGCTGCCTTCTTGAACTGCTGGCGATCATGCACTACATAGACCCACAGCATTTTGATCCAACAACAGTGAAAGAACAGTGATATATTTCCAAGTCAGAAGAATGAGTGGCTTGGAAAGGAATTTGCAAATGGTGGTATTTCCATGTATCTGATAGAAGTGGTTGTGGGTTTGGAAGGTATTGATATATTATATATTGATGTATTTTAAGAAAATATGAAAAATGGGAGATTATTATCTGAAGGCATGTCTGAGACCTAATGGAATGAGGTTACAAATGATGGATATATTGGTTCAAGGTTAAATTGGTTGTAGAAATATGGGGAATTAATGATCAGTAGGATATGAGGTTTTATGGGTGTGGTTAACTGAAGCAAAACTCTCACTAAAATTGTGGACTTGAACGCTGTGACAAATCAGTTATCTTCTAGCATATATCAGGAAGAATGAAAAAAATGTGATTAATGGAGAGTGAATACTGAATTCTGAGGTGCAAAGGATCTAAGTGTTTTAGCGTATGGGTCACATAATGTTCCATTGCAGTTAAAGGAGTTTTAATGCGTAATGTTGAGAGGAACTGAACATAAAAATAAGGATATTACGCTTCAGTTACATAGGCAAGGGTATGACCAAATCAAATACTATGTGTAGTGTTGGTCTCCTTATTTAAGGGAAAATATTAAGGTATTGGAGACAGTTCATAGGAAGTTTAATGGATTGCTACCTGGAATGAGCAGCTTGTCTTATGAGGATTGGTTGAACACTTGGGCTTTTTTTCCACTGGAGTTTAGAAAAATGAGGGCGATTTGATTGAAGTGTATAAAATTCTGACAAGGTAGAGGTGGAACAGATGTTTCCTCTTGTAGGTGAGAACTAGAAGTCACTGTTTTAAACGTAGGCATTATCCTCTGAGGAAAGCTGAGGAGATTTTTTTTCTTTCAAACTTTGGAACTGTCTTCTGGAAAAGGCGGGGCGGTGAGGGTCATTAAATATGTTTTAGCTTGAGGTAGACCGATTGCCTTGCTTAATGGGAATCTAAGATTATCAGAGATAAAAGGGAAAATGGAATTAGAGTCATAAACAGGTTAGCCACAATCTCATTGATTGAAAGCGCAGACCTGAGGGGCCAAATGGTTTACTTCTGCTCCTTATTTTTATGTTTGTATACCCATATTGGCTTTGACCTGAACAGGTAAGAAAAGGGTGCACTGGACAACCTGTATTGGCAAGCCCTGCCTCACCAATGTGTTAGCTTGTTTTGAAGCAAGTCTCATGATGAGGGCCAAAGATGCAACAGAAAGATAGAAGTTCAAGAAGACCCCTCATTGACCCTAGACTGACCAACAGGCTGCCCAGTGACTAACTGTCAAAGTGGAGTGTGATTTTGGATGTGTCTTAATGTTGCTCCTCTATTCTTCTTCAGCTCTCTGCTTGAAGGCTTGGCCAATCTATAGCACCATTACCTCCTTCATGGATAGGAAAGGAAGATAGGTCCTGAATCCATCCCCGCAGGAACAGCAATTCAACTCCATGCTGCTGGCACCAATCTGGTCCACACCAGCCATCCGGCCAACTGTTGCTGAACGAAGAGACCTTGGATTGCAAGTTCATAGCTCCTTGAAAGTGGAGTCACAGGTGATAGGTTAGTGAAGAAGGCGCTTGGTATGCTTTTCTTTATTGGTCAGAGTAATGAGTTCAGGAGTTGGGAAGTCATGTTGCAGCTGTACAGGACATTGGTTAGGCCACTGTTGGAATATTGTGTCAATTCTGGTATCCTTCCTATCAGAAAGATGTTGTGAAACTTGAAAGATTTACAAGGATGTTGCCAGGGTTGGAGGATTTGAGCTACAGGGAGAGGCTGAACAGGCTGGGGCTGTTTTCCTTGGAGCATCGGAGGCTGAGGGATGACCTTATATAGGTTTACAAAATTATGAGGGGCATGGATAGGGTAAATAGGTAAAGTCTTTTCTCTGGGTTAGGGAGTCCAGAACTAGAGGGCACATGTTTAGGGTGAGAGGGGAAAGATATAAGAGAGACCTACATGGCAACTTTTTCACACAGAGGGTGGTACATGTATGGAATGAGCTGCCAGAGGAAGTGGTGGAGGCTGGTACAATTGCAACATTTAAGATGCATTTGGTTGGGTATATGAATAGGAAGGGTTTGGAGGGATATTGGCCGGGTGTTGGCAGGTGGGACTAGCTTGGGTTGGGATATCTGGTCAGCATGGATGGGTTGGACCAAAGGGTTTGTTTCCATGCTGTACATTTCTATGACTCTATGACTCCATAACTGGCCTCTGAAGATCCATTTCTATCAGGCCTGAGGGGCGGGGTCTAGTCAAGCCCTGAGGGTTATATTGTCCTGAATACCAGCAGAGGAAGGCCGAGTTGGAGATATGTATGAACCACAGACCACTTCACTGTTGTCACTAGAAACCCCTCCCTGCCTCCACTCCTCTGACAAAACGTCCCTTATTTTTGCTCCTAAGAAGTTGTTCACCTTGGAGGTTTAGTAACAGAGCTGGAGCCAATGATGGTGCCCGAGGCAGAAATAGCGGTGAAGATGCAAGTATTGTTGGAAACAGCAGCAGATGCTATGACGGAGGCAGCAACAGCAGTGGAGGTGGCTGAGAACCTGGTGGAGGAAGTGGTGCCAACAGCCGAACAGGCAGAAGCAACAGAAAGAGGGGTGGGCTCAGTGATAACAACATTAAATAAGGCTGAGGAAAACATGGGAAGAGGTGATGATGGTGGAGAAAGAGATGGCACTGAAAATCAAGGCGGAGGCAACAGCATCAGATAAAGCTGAGGAAGTGACAATGGAAGTGCCAATGGCCAAGGAGGAGGCAGCAACAGTAGCAGGTAAGGCAAAAGTGCTGGAAGTGGTGTAAATGGAGCCGGAGGTGACAGCTGAATTGGCAACAGTGGCAGAGAAGGTTGAAGAGGGGTGTGAAAGATGTGGAAGCAGTGCTGACTAATTCACAACAGCAGTGTCCAAGGCTGAGGAGTTGACAGAGAAAGAGGCTGAGATGGCAGATGTAGCTGCTCTGACAGCAATAGTGAATGGTTTGAATTGACATCATAGGTTGACCTACTTCCACAGATGGTAAAAACAATGACTGCAGATGCTGGAAACCAGATTCTGGATTAGTGGTGCTGGAAGAGCACAGCAGTTCAGGCAGCATCCAAGTAGCTTCGAAATCGACGTTTCTGGCAAAAGCCCTTCATCAGGAAAACAACCCTCTGTCATTCTGTCCTACCATGAGGTCTAGGCATCAGGGTTCAGTCCTACACTGTTGAGGCAGCTCTTTTAGAATGATAGTGAACCTACCCAGAGTCTGCTGCATCTCTGTCTTTTCTGAGAATAGCTCTTTCAGAATCTCTGAAATTCCATCAAACTCCTTTATTTACACACAATTATTCAGAATACTGGTCAGCGTGGCACAACTCTTTTGCACCCCTCTTTGATAGCATGTGACTACTGATGTGCATCATGTTCATACATCATTATGTCATTGACATGTGCATTCTCATTATGCGACAGTAAAAGTGGTGACTGAGGCAGCACCAGCAGCAAAGACAGTAAGGAGGCAGGAAGAGACTGGGAGCAGCAATAAAACTGGCCCTGGAGTGAACGTTAGGAAAGATATTGACTTTGAGTGAATACCTCATTCCCCCGCCATTCCTCAGAGCTGTCTGTGCAACTTTGAAACAGCAGTACAGCAAGCCACAGAGCACCTGATCTAATAGTGCTGCAAACAGTGGCCTTTGGCTGCAACCCCAGCCCAGTCCCAGCAAACTCACAATCCCGAGGACAAGGAATGGAACCTGTCTAGCGTATGGAAGAGGTGCAGGAGGTTGGAAGCAGAGAAAGCAGCCCTCCCAGCAACAATGGAAGTCATTTTCAGACTCAATGGCTGCCCACAAAAAGAAATTCTTGTACGCTTCAGGTAAGGTGCACATTTGTTTATATTATTGTAGTTAAAGTCGACTGTCACATCTCTTTAAATGCTCACTAATGCTGCAACCCTCTGGTCAGAAAGGATCATGGGCCAAATCCTCTGATAAGGGTTAGAAAGCCTATTTTATAGCCTTATTAAAGCTGTGCAGATGAACCGTAACTCTGATCTAGAAATATTAATGTTATTATTATTCCAGTTGCAGGAAGTGGAGGGTATCAGCCTCTCCATGTGACATTGCAATTGCAGAATTCTGTTTTGGGTGTGATAACACCACCCTGACACAGAGACAGGGCAGCTCCAACAACAGTTGCCATGGTTGGGGAGCAAAGCATGCACAAGGAAAAAATATACAGGAGGAAAAGTATTGGTTCTCAAAACTTTTGCACAGGTCTTTTAGAAACTTTTATTCTGTGTGTTTTGGCTGGACATGTGGAAATGTAACCTCAAATTCTGCTGAATCACACCTATTATAATTCAAACAGCGTTCACATTTGTATACATGCACACAAATAATCTGTGCACTTTCAGCTGATCATTGGCAACAGGTCTGAGCCTGTAATATACAAATGAGCCAGTTCCCTTCCAACTCCTTTCTGATTTAGTTTCCTTCACCTCTCTCTCCTTCTCACTCACCTTCAATGATTTGCATAGCCCTCACCAGAGCTTTGTCCATAAGTTAATCATTTGGAAAACATGGGTGCTTTACTGATGGTGGTTAATAGATGAAAAAAGCACAGTGATTTGGGGATGGATATAAAAGGTTCAGTTGTCCGTAAGAGCACTTCTGGGTATATTACAAAAAAGAAAATATGTGAATGAGCAATAAATACCACTGGATACACTGGAAAATAACCAGTTCAAACTGTAATGAGTGCAGGAGAAGTTCATTAGACTGATATCTGGGGTGGCAGGGCTGTCCTGTGAGGGGAGATGAGTTCAACTGGGTGTATTCTCACTAAAAGCGAAAGTGAGTGCTGCAGATGCTGGAGATTAGAGTCAAGAGTGTAGTGCTGGAAAAACACAACAGGTCAGGCACCATCTGAGGAGCAGGAAAATCGACATTTCAGGCAAAAGTCCTTCATCAGGAATGAGGCTGGGGGTCTCGGGGGTGGAGAACCAGGAACTGTGCATCACCGGTTCTACCTTCTACCCAAGATCCATAAGCCTGACTACCATGGCCGACCTATCGTCTCGGCCTGCTCTTGCCCCACTGAATGCTGATGCGTTGATACTGTCCTATACCCTGTGGTCCAGGACCTCCCCACATAAGTTCAGTACACCACCAACACCCTCTATCTCCTCCAAGACTTCCATTTCCACGGCCCCCAATGCCTCAGTTTTCACCATGGACATCCAGTCCCTATACACCTCCATCCGCCATGACCAGGGCCTCCAAGCTCTCTGTTTCTTCCTCTCCCAATGTCCCCATCACAGTACTCTTCCACTGACACTCTTATTCATTTGACTGAACTGGTCCTCATCCTCAACAATTTCTCTTTGAAATCCTCCAACTTCCTCCAGTTAAAAGGACACCCGCATGGGCCCCACCATGCCTGTCTCTTTGTCAGCTTCGTGGAACAATCTATCTTCCACAGTTACACTGCCGCCACTCCCCACCTTTTCCTCCGTTATATTAATGATTGCATCGGCACCACTTTGTGCTCCCACAAGGAGGTTGAACAGTTCATCAACTTCACCAATACATTCCACCCTGACCTTAAATTCACCTGGACCATCTCTGACACCTATCTCCCCTTTCTGGACTCTTCATCTCCATCAACAGTGACCAACCCAACACTGACATTTTCTACAAACCCACTGACTCCCACAACTACCTGGATTATGCCTCCTCCCACCCTGCCTCCTGCAAAAACGCTATCCCTAAAAATGCCCCGCCCATTTATCTCTCCACCCCTGAGGCTCCCAACATCATTCCTGGTGAAGGGCTTTTGCCTGAAATCTCGATTTTCCTGTTCCTTGGATGCTGCCTGACCTGCTGTACTTTTCCAGCACCACACTCTTGACTATTTTCACTAAAGTCTGGAAGGATAGAGGGGATCTGATTAAAATGTATAAAGTGCTAACAGCACTGCACAGTGTAGATGCAGAGAAGGTGTTTTCCTGGTTGAGAAGTTTAGAACTAGGGAACTCAGTCTCAGGACATGGGAAAGATATTTTGGCCTGACTTAAGGATCATGTCTTCACTCAAAGGATGAATTAACACTGTAGAATTCTCCACCACAGAAGGCTGAGGGGCCCAAGTCACTCTGGATTTTAAAGATAGCAATGATGTGGAGGTGCTCGTATTGGAATGGATTGGACAAAGTCAGAAGTCACATGACACCAGCTTATAGTCCAAGCCACTTCACCTGACGAAGGAGCAGTGCTCTGAAAGTTTTCAAATAAACCTGTTGGGCAATAACCTGGTGTTGTGTGATTTCCGACTTTGACTATTTTAAAGAGATTTTTTTTTACATTTTAAAGGCTTCAAAGAGTACAAGGGAGGCAGGAAGACAGTATTGAGATAGAGGCTCAGCCATCACCATTTTCAATGGTGAAGCAGGGTCAAAGGGCTGAATGGCCTACATCTACTCCTTGTTTTTGTGAACTAGTGCTGCATATAATATCATGAGCTTTACTGACAGTTCCCCCTGAACTACCAGTAATTCAGGCACGGCCACTCGTAATACTGGCAAAATCAAAAGTAGACCAGCACTTCCTGCTGGGTGACCAGTTTAGAAGTTGTCTTCGAGTACCAGTTCAAGATCTACATCTGGCACGCATGTTGTGTAGACCTAGCTGCAGCCGAGACCCAGCTATCCAGGTTATTGATTGACATTGAGGCAAAGAAAGAGATATTCAGGCATGGAGGTGTGCCAATATGTGGCTCCTATTATATCAGTGAGTCGTGGAGGGTCATTGTTGTGAATGGTCAGAGAAAAAGCAGATAAGTGATGCCTTAAGGTCCTGTCGATTGGGAAAAGCATTGCAAGATCTGCTAACACAGTGCAAGAAAGATAAGGAATTTCATTAGATTCCACATTCTGCGAAAGGTACCTCTGCTTCTGCTAGATGGATGTTAATTCAGTTCCTTCATATCACTGGGCTCATTAATTCTTCCAAAGGGATGTCAAAACACAGTGGTGCAGCTTTTGAAAAGACTCCCAATGTGAGATGTTCTCATTAATGATATCCCAGCCAGCATCTAATAACCTGAACAGTCAGCATGAATGTAATCTCTTATGATGCGAAGCTATGTAACCCAAGACATTATCATTAATCAGGAATCAACTTCGGCTTATTCAATTCCCCCCAGTCCTGAATCAAAGTTAAATCCATGCTTTATATACAGTTGGCATTTGAACTGAAAATTCTCTCACTTTATGAAGTATGCGTGACCACAGAAATGTAAGTGATGTGTAATTGTAGAGGCATTTTACAAAGGTTCACTTTAGTATCTGGATGACATTCAATATTTGCTAATCACAGTAACTTGAGTTCATTACTAATAGTTCCTCCCACTCCAACCCACTCCATCACCACCCTCCACTAAGTTTCTCCCCCTTCCTCCTGTACTGTGAAACTTGTGACTGCCATACCCACATCACATTGGTCCACATTTTTTTCTAGTACATGCCTGAAATTGGAGCAGTGTAATAACAGAGACTGAAGGAAAAGGGATCAAAATGGCTCCAAATGTATCTCCACTCCTGAGGTCACCACCAGGAACTTTCCATGACTCAGCAGAGAAATCAGATACGTAATCCTCAAACTTCCTGCTGCATTCAAATTACAGGAAGGTCAGTGAGATGGAGGCAGCAAAAGTGGGCGATTGCCTTTTTTTTGACCGACCAGCAATTAATAAAGCCTCTATATCTTTTCCAAATAGTTATTCAACATACATCAATCTACAATGTTGGTGGACATGGCAACTAATTCCAATCCACAAATGTATACTTTCTAATCATAAATCACTGGATAGCCGTTAACATTAGCAAATATGCTATTTTTTATTTGCTTCCTTAGGATAATTGCAGCGTCCCAAATGCTGCCTTGGCAAAGATCATTTAATTCATCACAGACTGGAAGAAGAACCTGGAGGCTTATAATCTTTAAACCCGAAGGCAGCATCAGGTAACATCTTTATGTAATCTAATGGTACAGTGCAAAAGGAAGCCATTCAGCCGATAGAATCTGTCCCAGTTCTTTCAGTCAGTAATCTAGTTAATATTACTTCCCTGCTCTTCCCTTATATCCCTGCCAAGTTTTCTTCATGGAATTTATCTAACTCCCTTTTGAAAGCTTCTAATGAACCTGAATCCATTAATCTTTCTTGCAATTTTTTTGTTTAAATTAGTTTTTGACATATTCATTTGACAATCATTTCAAATCTATGCCCTTTAATTTTCACACTTACAGCCATCAAAAATGTTTCTCTATTTGCTGAACATCCATGATTATAAATACCTCTATCAAATCTCCTCTTGGCTTTCTCAGCTTGAACAGTAACCCAAGACCACTCTATTCATTTACTCCCTCAGCCTTGAGCCATACAAATAAATCCTCTGTACCTTCCCCAAAGCCTCCACATCTTCCCATAGTGTGACATCGAGAATTAAACACAATGTTCCAGTTGGGGTGTAATTAGTGTTTTTTTTTACAGGTTATCATATCATTGTACTGTGGCAATGATGTGGCTTTAAGAGCTGTGTTTTATCCTGGTTTCTTTTAGAGAGATATTGGGGGATAGGTGCTGAACAGTCTATGAGAAGATAAATAACTTTTTAAGCCTTGGGTGTTTGTTTTTAAAGCTGCAACAATAGAAGCAGCCTGAGTGGGTGTGGTCAAGTTCCCACCCACAGAACAAGGGATTTTTGGTTTTCAGCAGCAGTTGCTGTTGGGGTTTTCAAAAACAAGATGCTGTTTTTCCTCTTTCAATTACAGCCAAAAGCTGAGGGTTGTCTTCCTGGGTTGCTGGATTGCATATGAGACAAATCTGTTTTTCAACAAGTGGGTATTTATGGGATATTATTATGTTGGAACAGTTAATTAGTAATAGTTACTGTATCTGTTATTCTGTTACGTTTTCCATTAGAGCTATTCAAAGTCCCTGTTTTGTTGAACTTTAACTACAGTCATGGAGATGTACAGCATGGAAACAGACCCTTTGGTCCAACCTGTCCATGCCGACCAGATATCCCAACCCAATCTAGACCCACCCGCCAGCGCCCAGCCCATATCCCTCCAAACTCTTCCTATTCATATACCCATCTAAATGCTTCTTAAATGTTTCAATCGTACCAGCCTCCAACACATCCCCTGGCAGCTCATTCCACACACGTACCATCCTCTGTGTGAAAAAGTTGCCCCTTATGTCTCTTTTATATCTTTCCCCTCTCACCCTAAACCTATGCCCTCTAGTTTGGACTCCCCAATCCCAGGGAAAAGACTTTGTCTATTTATCCTATCCATGCCCCTCATAATTTTGTAAACCTCTATAAGGTCACCCCTCAGCCTCCAATGCTCCAGGGAAAACAGCCCCAGCCTGTTCAGCCTCTCCCTGTAGCTCGAATCCTCCACAACCCTGGCAACATCCTTGTAAATCTTGTATGAACCCTTTCAAGTTTCACAACATCTCTCTGATAGGAAGGAGACCAGAACTGCAAAATTCTAACAGTGGCCTAACCAATGTCCTGTACAGCTGCAACATGACCTCCAAACTCCTGTATTCAATACTCTGACCAATAAAGGAAAGCATACCAAGCACCTTCTTCACTATCCTATCTACCTGCGACTCCACTTTCAAGGAGCTATGAATCTGCACTCCAAGGTCTCTTTGTTCAGCAACACCCCCTAGGATCTTACCATTAAGTGTATAAGTCCTGCTAAGATTTGCTCTCCAAAATGCAGCACGTCGCATTTATCTGAATTAAACTCCATCTGCCACTCTCAGCCCATTGGCCCATCTGGTCTACATCCTGTTGTAATCTGAGGTAACCTCTTCGCTGTCCACTACACCTCCAATTTTGGTGTCATCTGCAAACTTACTAACTGTACCTCTTATGCTCCCATCTAAATCATTTATGTAAATGACAAAAAGTAGAGGACCCAGTACCGATCTTTGTAGCACTCCACTGGTCACAGGCCTCCAGTCTGAAAAACAACCCTCTGTCTTCTACCTTTGAGCTACTTCTGTATCCAAGTGGCTAGTTCTCCCTGTATTCCATGAGATCTAACCTTGCTCTTCAGTCTCCCATTAACCTTACTGAATGCCTTACTGAAGTCCATATAGATCACATCTACAGCTCTGCCCTCATCAATCTTCTTTGTTACTTCTTCAAAAAACTCAATAAAGTTTGTGAGACATGATTTCCCACACACAAAGCCATGTTGACTATCCCTAATTAGTCCTTGCCTTTCCAAATGCATGTACATCCTGTCCCTCAGGATTCCCTCCAACAACCTGCCCACCACTGAGGTCAGGCTCACCGGTCTATAGTTCCCTGGCTTGTCTTTACCGCCCTTCTTAAGCAGTGGCACCACGTTTGCCAACCTCTAGTCATCCGGCACCTCACCTGTGACTATCGATGATACAAATATCTCAGCAAGAGGCCCAGCAATCACTTCTCTAGCTTCCCACAAAGTTCTCGGTATTTGCATAAATTCTATTTTTCTTAACGTTGAGTAGTTTGACCATATGAATTGCATTTGGAACACAGCACCTCGCATTCACATTTAAAATAAGGATAAAGTAGGATATAGGCTACCTTCTTAATATATCTTTAGGGGTTCTGTTCTTTTCCATAACAGTACTCTTTGCAAAATGTATTAAGCTAAAAATCCAAAAAAGATGTTTTATTAACTTTTCTTAACCTAGTCTCTCATCATCAAGATTTGCTCAGAGAATATCCCCAGGTCTCCTTCACTTTGCATTCTTTTAAAATGATGAAACTAACTGGTAAGTATTGTCTCTCCTCATCTTCACATCAAAAAGTGTCATCTCACACTTTATTGCATTAAATTTCACCTGCCATTTATTCATCCATTCTAGCAGCCTCTCTATGTCCCTTCAAAGACCTTTACTATCTTGCTCACTGTTTAATACATGCAAAAATGTATCATATGCAAATTTCAAAGGTGTCTCCTCTCACCTCAAGAGGAAGACAAAATCATTAATGTAACATTAAGACACCATTGGTCCTCACCTCCACTCCCTCTAAGTTCTACCACATTGCAATCTTAATGGGACTGCACAGTATCCATCCTTTTTGTCCCCATGTTCTTTAACTTTGTTAAAAATCTTAGTATGTGATAATTTATCAAACATTAGTGGTATGATGATGCTGACTGATGGTAATACTGGAAAAGTCAGATCTCATAGTAAGCCCCTGGCTTGGTAGATCATACTTTTTTTTTCTTTTTGTTTACCCTGGGGATAAGTCACTGAACATATTCAAAAGAGTCTGCCAATGTACTTTTAAGAAAAGAGAAATAATGTTTGTTAGACAGAAAAAACACAAACTATATTGTGATTAAAGCAATACCAGAATGCAAATCGGAAGAAAAGATTCAAAAATGTTATCGACAGGCTAGCCTCAGTGAAGGGTTATTCTTACCTGCACATTAAAGCATCTTGTTCATCTGCCACAACTGTATTCAGGATCCTTTTCAGTACATCTCTGTGCATTTACTACATACAATTTTCTTCAACTAATGTCTATCCTCAGGATCTTTAAACAAGCTGTAAATTCAGCTCATGACCATGACTGGAAATCGGTTCCTGAAATTTATATCTTCGACAGCCTTATAGGATTTCTTCTTCTCTGATGCCTGCTTCTAAAGATTTCTTCTCAGCAACACAGGACAATTCCTGATTGTTTTTGCTGCTACTAACATCACTCCTACTCAAATGGACCTCTTCTGCCTGAATGAATCTGCTCTGGCCATTCTGTCTCTCCCTATACGGTTTACAAAACTCATAGTCAGCAAACCAGCCTAGTAATTCTATCCAATGGTAGCTTGCTAATCATTTAACTGACATCATTGCTTGAAAATGTTTTGTTTTTAATCTTACAGTTCAAATGACAATCTGACATTCAATTTTTAAAATTTAGAAAAATCAGTCATAAAACTGAAAATTGGCATCTATTTTAGAATCCACATTTTCAAATATGTTATAAACCTTCATCACACCATATGAGTAGATAACTGCTGACAGCGTTTGACATAGGAACACAAAGAAAAACATTATATTGAGGTAGCAATCTTATTGACATTCAAAGCAAAACCACCCTACAGCTCAGTTGGCTTCATTCATACAATTTACTGAAACTCGACAACCAGGGACCAACACAAATCTGGTTTAAATGCATTACTGCAATTCAATTTTAAAACTCAATTTTAAAAAAACTGGCCAAGTATCAAAGCCTGATTAACAGAAGTCAGTGGGCTCGGTTCTGGAATGTAATCACTCAGCTCCTATCAAGTGGAACTGCATACCTAAACACTCTGTTTCATAACAAAATAAAGTCTGAAGTTTCTCATCTGAAAAGCGAATCAGAACACCAAATCACCCCCACAGGCTTCAAATGTATTGTTCTGGGGCTCGGTGGATTTGTCAGATTGACATTTCTTGCCGAAATGTCAATGCATAATTTCCTGTAAAGTTGGATACAGGCACATCTGAATATCAAGTAATTGTTGCAGTTTGCAGTTTCAGGTCCCGTTTTAATTATATTTGATCATTACAATTGAATATTACAAAATCCTGAAGTAAATTATTCTGCAAGTTGGCCAGATTTCTCTTCCCCAACAATTCATCTGTTGCTCCAAGAGGCATTCCGTTTTCTCCTCATTCACAGGCACTGCTAAGTATACATTTAACTCGTGGACAATGTATAAGGCAAACCCGTAACGGTGCTCCTTCTCAATTGTTAACTGGATGGTCTTAGGCTGAGCAACGTTACATAATGGGAAACAAAAACAGAAGTTGCTGGAAAAGCTCAGCAGGTCTGGCAGCATTCATGAAGAGAAATCAGAGTTAATGTTTTGGGTCTGGTGAAACTTCCTGAGAGTCTTCAGGGAACCCTGAGCTTTTACAGCAATTTCTGTTGTTTCTTCTGATTTACAGCATCTGCAGTTCTTTCAGTATTTTTAGAAAATATGAGGTTATTGATCCAAATAAATGACGCATTACAGAAAATGATGGAAATATTCAGCAGATCTGGTAGCATTTGTGGACAGATTAAAAACATTCTTTCAATTGCCCATTCATTAAAACTGACAAAAGGACATCAGCCTGAAACACTTTGACTCTGTTTCTCTGTTACTTAACCTGCACACCTTTGGATTGTGGGAGAAACCGGTGCACACAGAGAAAACCCACACGGACACTGGGGAGGATGTGCAAACTCCACACAGACAGTCACCCAAGGCTAGAATTGCACCTGGGTTCCTGGCACTGAGATGCAGCAATGCTAACCACTGAGCACCACCATGCTGCCCTATCTGTGCCTCATATAAATTTTGCAGAACCAAATCATGTTCCCCACTTCAGCTTTCTCTGCTCAAAGGAAAGCAACCCCAGCCTATCTAAACTGATTCTTCAATAATTGGGATTTTGCCTGTGCTGGAACAATGAAACTGCTTTGCACCGTCTCCAAAACATTCGCACCTTCCCTATAGTGTGGTGACCAGAATTGCACACAGTAATCCAGCTGTGGCCTAACTAATGTCTTATGCAGTTCTATCATAACATTCTTGCTTTTTTATTCAGTGCATCAACTGCTGAACTCAGGTATCCTAATGACTTTTTTAACCACTTATGTCCTTGTCCTTTGACTTCAAAGATCTGTGGACATGCACACCAAACGCCAAAGTTGCTCTGATTTTCTAAAGAAAATGTTGTGAATGTGGGTTGCATTGTCTTGGATGGTCCATGCTTCAAGCTCACTGCCTTTATTCCTGATGAAGGGCTTTTGCCCAAAACGTCAATTTCGCTGCTCGTTGGATGCTGCCTGAACTGCTGTGCTCTTCCAGCACCACTAATCCAGTAATTGTCTTGGATGGTATCAAGCTTCTTGCATGTTGTTGGGAGCTGCATCCACCCTGGCAAGTGGAGAATATTCCATCACACTCCTGACTTGTGCTTTGTAGAGAGTGGACAGGCTTTGGGGAGTCAGGAAGAGAGTTACCTGCTGCAGGATCCCTAGAGTCTGACTGTTCATGTAGCCATCCTATTTATGTGGCTGGTCCAGTTCAGTTTCAGTTCAGTACAGTAACTATCAAAATGTCAGTAGTGGCGAATTCTGTGATGATAACGCCATTGAATGTCAATGGGAAGTTGTTATATTGGGTCTTACTGGAGATGGTCATTCCCTAGCATGAGTGGCATGAAAATTACTTGCCACTTTTCAACCCAAACTGGATATTATCCAGATCTGCATTGAGACATGGACTGCGTCAGATTCTGAGGAGTTGCTAATGAACATTGTGTAATCTTTAGTGCATGTCCCCACTTGGGCGGCATGGTGGCACAGTGGTTAGCACTGCTGCCTCACAGCGCCAGAGACCCACGTTCAATTCCCGCCTCAGGCGACTGACTGTGTGGAGTTTGCACGTTCTCCCCATGTCTGCGTGGGTTTCTTCCGGGTGCTCCGGTTTCCTCCCACAGTCCAAAGATGTGCAGGTAAGGTGAATTGGCCATGCTAAATTGCCCGTAGTGTTAGGTAAGGGGTAAATGTAGGGGTATGGGTGGGTTGTGCTTCGGCGGGTCGGTGTGGACTTGTTGGGCCGAAGGGCCTGTTTCCACACTGTAATGTAATCTAATCTAATCTAAACTTATGGAGGGAAGGTAATTGATGAGGCAGCTGAGGATACTTAGAACACCATCCTGTGGAACTCTTGCAGAGATGTCCTGCAGCTGAGATTACTGACCTCCAACAACCACAACCACCTTCCTTTGTGCCAGGCATGACTGCAACCAGTAGAAAACTTTCTTAACTCTCTTAAACTTAATTTGCATTAACTCCAGTTTTACTAGAACTCCTTGATGCCATTCTTGGTCAAATGGGATCTTGATGCCAAGTTCAGTTATGGTCACCTCACCTCTGGAACCTAACTTTTGTCCATGTTTGAACCAAAGCTGGAAATTAACCAGGTTCTAGGCAGTGTCCTTTCTTTAGCTAGGTGGAATCTCTTTCTTCTGTGCTCATCTTGTCTTGTCTTCCAGACTGACTGACATAGACTGCCCTCAAAACTGTATTAACAAAAGTTTCTTCTCACTAACTGGTTTCTGTCCAGTATCTATGCTCCCATTGTCTCCACTAATGATCTCTGACAGATAATGTGATTCGAGCCTCAGTCATTTGCATTTCATTTTGAAAGAATAGGTTTCCCTCAATTGCAGGAATTTAATCAAACAGCCATCAAGTCTGAATGATCATTGCACATGAGTATATGTAGGTATTTGAGCTAGCTACTTCTAGAAAGATTTGTTACATTTTCAATATCTTCTCAGTGGAATGTTCAAAAAGCTCATTTACATTTTTATTTCCTGACCATATAACAAGGTTAACTTCCAGGTTTGGACAATTCTATGCATATTTGGCAGACACAAAGGGCGAAAAAATAATAACCTGACTGGTTTCAGTCAGTTAGCCACTATACATTTCTTTTTGAAAGTAAAACGTCTACTTAGGGAGAGATAATGGCATAATGGTAATGTCACTAGACCAGTAATCCAGAGGCCCAGGCTAATCCATTGGGAATATGCACTCAAAGATCCCCATTTACCAAATGAGATCATGATCATCTGACTAACTCCAATGGGCCAGCCATATCCTTAGGATGCCCACATTCTGACTGACAAAGCAAATCATTTTTGCCCAGCTAAAGGAAAGCACTGAAAAGACAGGAGGACAAAGGAAGCATTGCAAAGACTCCCTGAAATAAAGAGAGCAAAACTGCCTCACTGCTGATTTAGTCCACTGAAATGACAAAATCTGTTGTGGAGAAAGTGATTGAGGAAGACAGTTTTGATGCTGGTTGTCAATCAGAATTTCATGCTTTCCTTAGCAAACATAACAGGCCCATTTAAAGTGTATTTCTATCAACAGAGAAGAATAAGAAGAAAAGAAGCCATGTTTGCAAGGAGTTATATTACTGCTGTTGGCCAGTTAGCCAGATGACGAGATTGTTGTGCAGAATAAAGCTAACAGTATTGGATCAATCCTGTACCAGTTCTGGTAGTTCATCGAGACCTGCCTCCACACCTGACTCCATGCTTGTGGAGTTTTCTTTCTTCCAATGTTTGATGTGATCTTGTCGGATAAATCCCAGCAGTTTATGGAAATTGTAACATTCAGTGAACGTTTGGTGTTCCAAAATTTGTTACATTTGATTTTGTCTAGTTACAAGGACAGGACTTGTTGCAAGATTTTAATAAGTCACCCAGATCAGTTCAAGACTCAGTGAATAGCAGTTCAATGATTAGGATCAGATGGATAGAAGCAAAGGAATATGGTCCTTGCAGGAAAAGTACTTCAGCCTTCAGCCACCTTCTCAGTAGCAGGTCTGTGTGCACTGAGGGCTGAAGAAAACCCAACAGTTATTTGATTGCTTCATGAAGCTGGAATTAGAGAAGTTCTTGAAGTCAGTAGGTGCAGCTGAACGTTTGCATTAGGGTTCAGGAAAGGTCATGGGAGCTGTGAAGGTTTGAAGGAAGTCTGTGAGCCATTGATAGTTCAGCACAACTAAGAATGGAAGTGGAGGTGGCTGACAAGAAGTATTTGTTTGCTGCAGCAGAGAAACATTAGAGCTTAAAGAAACTTAGAAATAGTACTAGCTGAGCAAAGCTAGCTATCTGTACCAATTTGGAATTGTTCCCATGAGTAGGTGCTGAAGTGCAGCTTCCAGAATCTAAGGGAGTGTTATCCCACAAAAGAAGAGTGAGCTACCAGGATGTGGTTGAGTCAATTCGAGCTGATTTTGAGAAAATTCAAAATCTATATCTTTGCAGGTAAAGAATTGAAAGCTTATATAAAGTTTTAATGCCTTTGTATGACTCACTGTGTCACTAATATCTGGGAGCAAGGAGGTGGTTTTTGAAAAGTCTTTGGTCTTTGCCTTATTCACGTTTGCTCTTTGGTGTGTCCCTGTGCGGTTTTTGACCACAGTTAGTCTGTTACCCAAATTTACCTCATAGCAATTTTAACATTAGAATATAAACTGAATATACAATATAAATTACTATTCTTATTTTTCTGCTTTTTCAAACATGTGGAATTTTATGGCTTTATTCTTTTAGGAAGCACCTGGGATGTCAAACTTTGGCAAAAATGTTGGTGGTCCCAAGCCAAATCTTAACATTAGTTTGGCAGTCTGATCTGGGATCTTAGCAAACCAAGATCATAATTATCTCAGTCTGTAAAAAAAGAAAACTATAATTCACAGGGAGAATCTGGAAACACATTTCTTCTTACTTCAAGGTTTCCTCAACCCACTCCAGAATGACTTTTGTACATCCCAACAGAAATATTGAAATGATTATTTCTAAGTTTGGACATTCCATTTTGATTCATTTCAGATACGTGACAAATGCTGCACAACGCAAAATTTGTCAACAGGAGAAATTTTAAAAAGGCTACTTGTAAATCTGGAAAATTAAAATGTTGCAAAATACAAAATTACACCATTGATTTTGTTCTGGCAGCTGGACAGCAATCAGATCTGCTCAGAATTTCTTTAGTGGGCCAAAACAAGTAGGGGAATGAAACTTTTAAGCACATAATACAACAATAAGTGAAAGTGGAGCGAGAAGTTTATTTGTATTTCTCAAAAGGGTTTTTTTTAAATATTTGAATTCAAAATCCAAGTAATTGGTTGGCAAAATTTTGACATGAATTTAAAACTTCAGTCTGCTACTGAATCGGTCGCACTCTTTTGAAAATTCTAACAATTTATTTCATTTGGCTTTCAGGTGCAGAGCTTAAGTATACATGATACCAGTGGACAGTCTATCCCTCCCCAGGAACTAGAATAGACAATTTTATATTAATCTAATGCAGCAATTAGAAATATCCTCAGACCACTGTAACTGCCTGCTACTCAGAATAAAAAGACTGGAAGTCTTCTAAGACTGTTACTGTCCCAACAGTTTTTTCATTCCAATACTGACTCTGTTGACATCCTTTTCATATCCATTAAAGTGCAAGATATCAGTGTTCACGAGTATCGTGTTTTCCAATTTAGTAGTAGTAATGAACATTTAAAATTAATGAGCAATTCCAGGACAATAGCCATGTTTAATATGGATTCATACGATTAAATTCCAGCCAAGGTTTCTTAACTTCAACCTGGAACAATTTGATGTTTATTATACTGAAGATCTAGTGTGGCTCTGACTGTAGTGGCAAAGTCACTGGAAACAATTTTACTGGCTTGGGGACCAGAATTCATCTCAAAGCATCCTGCACCTGTTAAAGAAATATAACCTGCATTTTGTTTAATGTTTATTTCAAAGTTCCTCATTCTATGCTGTGACTGTTCTTAGTTTGACGGAAAAGCTATTTTGTGCATATAAATTTACAAAATTAGGAGCTGGAATAGGCCACTCAGCCCTTGACATTGCTGCACTATTTAATAAGACAGTGACTGATCTGATTGTTCTCTATTCCTGCTTATCCCCGATAACCTTTCACCATAAATATGTAAGTTAGCTCACTAAGCTGAAAGATTTGTTTTCAGACATTTCCTCACCATACTAGGTAACATCAGAGAGAGTCTCTGGTGAAGCGCTGGTGATATGAGCTACAAATCTTTTCAAAAATAATCGCTAACCTTTCACCATCTTTTCGTTTATCAAAAGCAGTATCAAAAAGCGTGCAGCAAGATATTACAAAGAAAAATGAAATGAACATGAACAGAAACAAAAACAGAAATTGCTGGAAAAGCTCAGCAAGTTTGGCAGCATCTGAGAGAAATTGTTTTGAGGAAGGGTCATTGGACTCAAAATGTTAACTCTGATTTCTTTCCACACATACTACCAGGCTGAGCTTTTCCAGCACTCAGTTTTTGTTTCCGATTCACAGCATCTGCATTTCTTTTGGTTTTGAAATGAATAGGATATTTGTGATTGTTGCTGATTGGAGAACAGAGCAGCAATGTTGGCCAGCCAATTTTATTTTCAAAAGGTCCTTTTAACTGAGAGTAAACAGACAATTCTGCAAGGGAATATATAATTAGAATTTCTGGTAAGCACCTCAGTTTGGAGCAATATTATCACAACTGGGGAGAGAAACACTAACATAAACACACTAAGCTGTCAGGTGCTGGTCTGGCACCTTTCACAGTATCTCATAGAACAAAGAACTGCTGCTGGGGGAGTCTGAGAGAGAATTGGGCTTTGCTGCTGTGAAAGAAATAATGGGGAGCAGAAGTAATCCTCTTTCTGGAGACAAGTTTTTACTATTGTTCCAACACGAGGGAAACCCTCCTGCTTAATTTAAAGCAGCAACACAGAAAAGATTCATTCCCTGCAATAATCTGTGAAAATTTGAGAGGCCAAGAACTATTTAAAGTAAAACTAATAAATTTATTTCTTAAAGTATAAAAGAGAATAATTAACTAACAACTATTTACAACTCATTCCTCTAACCTATCTTTTACTTTCCCTTCCATAACACTAGTCCAATAAAACTCACAATTACTATTTACCAAAAATTCAAGTTTTCAAAATCAGCCATCTTCTATTGGGATCTTCCTGAGTCTTCTTTTCTTCTTCTTAGGGATTATACTTCACAGGTCATGGATTGCTAAAAGTATGTTTAAGAGCCATTCTCCGAGCAGTCTGCAGATGTCCTTGACTTGGCAGTGCTCATCCCAAATGTTCAATTTTTCCCAGTCTTATACCCCGAAAGCATCGGATTGTGTCATTGGCTTTCAAGATTGTCAATACACTAAATTCAAACTTGATTTGAATTTAGTACCTTTTGGGATATAATTTAAACTGATTGGCCTATTTCAAATCTGTTTTGTCATTTCTAGGCAGCCTAGCTAATGTAGCTTTCAACCAAGTGTTACAGTGTTACATTATTCAGAACACTTGGTGCTGTCAGGCAGTTCTGATAGCTTTTAACTCTCTTAAAGGTACAGTACACCCACATCTTCATAATACCTCCTCCTTAAGAAGAAAAATGAACCATCATATTGAAAAGATGACTTCATTATTTTTTCTATTTTTTAAACACATTATCCTGGCATACAAATAACTTCAATATAAGTTCACCTTAACTTCTTCCCATATACCTATATGTATAAATCTCATCTAAACTTTATCAGTTAAATCCACGATAACACATCTGCGATTACATTCTGATAACCCACATGTATGATTTTTAAATTAAAATTCTGTAACATAAGATTCCAACAAAATAGTCTCACATTCTTGTCTTTAAAGCATTCTAAGAATGTGAGTGGATTGTGATCCATGTACACAACCATCTCCGACACATTGTTAGTGACATACAATTTAAATGTTGTAAGGCTAGTACCAAACTCAATAGATCTTTTTCGATCATGGAGTATTTCCTCTGGTGGATGTTGAGGTTCTTCGAAAAGGAACCAACTGATAGTTCAATCCCATCTTCATCTTCCTGTAGGAGTACAGCTCCAACTCCGATATCACTAGCATCGATGGTGACTTTAAAAGGTTTTGAAAAGTTTGATGCAGCTAAAACTGGTTAATATTGATTTCAAATGGTCGAAAGCCTCCTGGCATTGTTCTGTCCACCGAAACTTTATGTTCTTCTCCAGCAAATCGATTAACAGTGCCACTACACTGCTGAAGTTTGGAACAAACTTCTGATCGAATCAGTTGAGTCCAAAAAATTGGAGTACTTCTTTCTTTGAGGTTGGTCATGGAAATTCCTCGATGGCCTTCATCTTTGTGTTCCACGGGGTCAACCTTCCACAACTGACGTTATGTCCCAAGAACATCACCTCTGCTTTCACAAATTCAGTTTAATTTAAGTTTATCACCAGTTTTGCTTCTTGTAGTGGTTCAAAGAATGTGGTGGGTGCATTCTTCATCCCAAAGGGCATCACTTTAAACTGATTTCACCCATTTGGGGTTACAAACGCACCTTTCTCTGTCTCTGATAAAGGTACCTGCCAAAAACCACGCATTAAGTTCAACTTGGTGATGTAACTGGCTTATTCGATTTTCTTGATACAGTCCTCCCATCTATGAATTGCTTATGAGTCTGATTTTGTAACGGTGTTGACCTTCTCATAATCCATGTCGAATCGTTGACTCCCATCTGGGTTGGGAACTAAGACGATCGTCAAACTCCATTCGTTTTGGCTTGGTTCGATGATGTCCTCATCGAACATGGCCTCCACCTCCATGTGGACCTGTCAGGCTTTGAAAGGATTAGCCAATAGGGGTGTTGTTTTATCAGAACAGCATTCCCTATGTCTACTTTGTGTACAATAGCATTAGTCCTCCCCATCTGATTCTTACATATGTCCTTACACTACAGTAACAAATCTTTCAACTGCTTTCTATACTCCTGAGACAGATAGCTTACTAACCTATCCCACTTCTCAAGGACTGCTTATGCCAAACTGCATTACCTCACATTTTCCCACATCATATCTGCCAAGCTTTTCTCCACACACAACCTCTCCATGTGGCATCTTCACCATTTGGCTTCCCACCTATTTCAGTCATCTGCAATCTTAGCACTCGTACATTCACTTCCCTCATCCAATCTATTAATATACATTGTAATTAACTGTGCCCCAAGCACTAATCTCAGTGGCAATCCACTAGATACAGGATGCTAACCTGAAAATGGCCCCTTATCCCAACACTGTCTTTTGTTGGTGGGCCAATATGTTATACTACTAATATACTATGCTCTATAGCATGGGTTATTACCTTATCTTGTCTAGTGTGTAGTGTCTTATTAGACTTTTGGAAATATATTATATCTATTGGTTCCCCATTATCTATCCGCCTTGTTATCTCTTCAATAAGTTAAAATAAATTTGTCAGATATGATTTGCCCTTCATGAAACCATGCTGGGTCTGCTTGGTCATATTAGGAATTTCTAAATGCTCTGCTGTTACATCCTATAGAACAGACTCTAAAATTTTCTTAATGACAAATGTTAAGCTAGCAGCTCAATAGTGATCTTTTTTTTTGTCTCTTGCCTGTTTTGAATAAGGGTTACATTGGCAGTTTTATAATTGTCTAGACCCTCTCCAGAATCTAAATTTTCTTGGAAGATTATGACCAGTGCATGCATTATGTCTACTATATCCTTTAATATCCTAGGATGTATTATATCAAGTTCAGGAGACCTATTAGCCTTTATGAGGTTTCTCGAGCACTTTTTCTTTAGAGAGAGTTATTGTACTTATTCCCTCGCCCCTTTTGCCTCTTGATTAGTTAGTATTTTTCAAACGTTTAGCGTCTTCTACTGTGAAGACGAATATAAAGTATTTATTCAATGGCCATTTCCTCATTCCCCATTATTATTTCTACATTCTCATTCTCTAATGTGCCTATGTTCATCTTGGCCTCCCTCCTCCTTTTTACATCTTTATAGAAGCTCTTTGTTGTCTATTTTGATATTACTTGCTTATTTACACTAAAACGTTTATTTTCTTCTTTTGTTTTCGTGGTTTATTGATTTTTAACATTTTCCCAATTCTCTGATTTACTACTAGTCTTTGCCACATTGTGTGTGTTTTATTTCAGATTGATGCTATACTTATGTTCCTTGAATGACAATCCCATTGTTTATCCCATTACTTGTATCCTTTTTCCTCAATGGGATATCTATTTCTTGTAAGTGTGAACTATTTTCTTAAACATCTGCCATTGTTGCTTTCCATCGTTTCTGCAAAACTCCTTTCATAATCCCCTCCAACCAAGACTGCACCCTCCTCCTTTGCAATTACCTTAAGTTTCACATAGTTGTTTTCAACCCACATTTCCCACTCTCAATCTGAATGCTAAATTCTACCGTGTTGTAGTCACTATTTCCGAGGCAAATGTTTATTCCGAGAGCCCCCATTTATTAAACTTGCCCCATTACACATTACCAGATCCAAAAAGCATTATCCTTAGGATCCACAACAGCACAGTGGCTCAATGGTTAGCAACACTGCCTCACAGTGCCAAGGACCTGGGTTCAATTCTGGTCTTGGGAGTTTCTCTGTGTCTCCCAGTGTCTGTGTTGGATTCCTCTGGGTGCTCTGATTTCCTCCCACAGTCCAAAGAGGCACAGGTCAGGTGAATTGGCCATGCTAAATTGCCCCTAATGCTAGGTGCATTAGTCAGGGTTAAATGCATTTGGGTGGGTTACCTTTCAGAGGGTCGGTGTGGACTTGTTGGGCTGAGTACCTGATGTAGGGAATCTAATCTAATAATGTTCTAGAATACGTTCTATGAGGTTTCCCTCATTGTTATATCTGCCCGTCTGATATTCCTAATCTACATGAAGGTTGAAGCTATCCAAGACAAATTTACTTTCTCACAGCTTCATTATTTCCTGATTTGTTCCCTAACCTACAATTTAGCTACCGTTAGTGACCTATAGGCTACTATAGTTTTTTCTTCCTCTTTTTATTTCATACCTCAACTCAAATGGATTCTAGGTCTTCCAATCCAAGATAATTTCATACTATCATCTTTATTCCATCCTGTACTAACAAAACATCCTTTCCTTCCGACCTCTCAAAAAAACCCATCCCCCAAATGTTTAATTCTCAGCTTCTCCCTGTAATCATATTTCCAAAATGGATCACCACATTAACCTCTTTGTCCCATTAATTCATTTATCGTATTCCTAAAACAAAGAACAAAGCACAAAGAAAATTTACAGCCCAGGAACAGGCCCTTCGGCCCTCCAAGCCTGAGCCGATCCAAATCCACTGTCTAAACCTATTGCCCAATTCCTAAGCATCTGCATCCCTCTGCTCCCGACCTACTCATGCATCTGTCCAAATGCACCTTAAATGAATCTACCGTGCCTGCCTCTACTACCTCTGCTGGCAACGCATTTGCACTTACCACCCTCTGTGTAAAGTACTTGCCACGTATATTCCCCTTAAACTTTTCTCTGCTTACTTTGAACCTGTGATCTCTCGTTATTGAATCCCTCACCCTGGGAAAAACCTTATCTCTATCTACCCTGTCATATCCTTCATGATTTTGTGGTCCTTAAATCAGGTCACTCCCCCTCAATCACCTTTTATCTAATGAAAACAATCCTAACCTATTCAACCTCTCTTCATAGCTCACACCTTCCATACCAGGCAACATCCTCATAAACGGTGGCATGGTGGCTAGCACTGGAGCCTCACAGTGTCAGGGACCCAGGTTCGATTCCTGCCTTGGGCGACTGTTTGTGTGGAATTTGCACATTCTCTCCGTGTCTGCGTGGGTTTCCTCCCACAGTGCAAAGATGTGCAGGCCAGGTAGATTGGTCATGCTAAACTATCCATAGCATTAGGTGCATTAGTCAGAGGGAAATGGGTCTGGGTGGGTTGACCTTCAGAGGATCGGTGTGGACTTGTTGGGCTGAAGGGCCTGTTTCCACACTGCAGGGAATCGAATCGAATTGAATCTAATCTAAACCTTCTCTGCACCCTCTCCAAAGTGTCCACATCCTTTTAGTAATGTGGCGACCAGAACTGTACACAGTATTCTAAATGCGGCCAAAACAAAGTCTTATACAATTTTATCATGACCTGCCAGCTCTTATACTCAATACCCCATCCGATGAAGGCAAGCATATCATATGCCTTCTTGACCACTCTATCCACCTGTGCAGCCACCTTCAGGGTACAATGGACTTGAACTCCCAGATCTCTCTGCTCATCAACTTTTCCCAAGGCTCTTCCATTTACTGTATAATTCGCTCGAGAACTAGACTTCCCAAAATGCATCACCTCACATTTGCCTGGATTGAACTCCATCTGTCATTTCTCCACCCAACTCTCCAGTCTATCTATATTCTCCTGTATTCTTTGACAGTCCCCTTTCTGCTACTCCACCAATCTGCAAGTCATCTGCAAACTTACTGATCAGATCAACAATGCCCTCTTCCAGATCATTTATGTGTGTCACAAAGAACACTGGCCACAGCGCTGATCTCTGTGGAACACCACTGGTCACCTTTCTCCATTAAGAGAAACTCCCTTCAACTACTACTCTCTGTCTCCAGTTCTTTATCCACCTAGCTAGAACACCCTGCACACCATGTGACTTCACTTTCTCCATTCGTTTACCATGGGGAGCTTCATCAAATGCCTTACTAAAGTCCATATTAATAACATCTACAGCCCTTGCTTCATCTATCAACTTGGTCACTTCCTCAAAGAACTCTATTAAGTTGGTAAGACACAATCTACCCAGCACAGAACCATGTTGCCTATCACTGATAAGCCCATTCTTTTCCAAATATAAATAAATAGATTTTATCCCTCAGTACCCTCTCCAGCAACTTTCCCACCACTGACGTCAGGCTCACTGATCTGTAGTTACCTGGAATATCCCTACTACCCTTCTTGAACAGGGGGACAACATGAGCAACTCTCCAGTCCTCCGGCACCTCACCAGTGTTTAAGGATGCTGCAAAGATGTCTGTCAGTGTCTCTCTTGCCTCCCTCAGCAAGCTGGGATAGACCGCATTCAGTCCTGGGGATTTGTCCACCTTAATATCCTTTAGCTTACACAACACATCTTCCCTCCTTATGTCAGCACGATCCAGAGTAAACAAACTTCTATCTCTAATCTCAGCGTTCATCACCTCCCATTTGTCAGTGAAAACTGATACAATGTAATCATTGAGAATCTCACCCATTTTCTCCAGCTCAACATACAACCTTCCTTCCTTATCCTTTAGTGGACCAATCCTTTCTCTGGTTGCTCTCTTGCTTTTTATACAAGAATAAAAGGCCTTGGAATTCTCCTTAATTTTGCTCGCTAAAGTTATTTCACGACCCCTCTTAGCCCACTTGATTCCTTGTTTAAGAATGGTCCTACTCTCCCGATATTCCTCCCAGGTCATTCTATTCTTAGCTGCCTGGACCTTATGTATGCTTCCCTTCTCCTCTTGGAGATTTCTCCTGTCATTCATGGTTCACGAATCTTGCCTTTCCTATCCCTTGTTTTCAAAGGGACATGCCTATCCTGCACTATCTTCAACCTATCTTTGAAAGCGTCCCATATATCAAATGTGAACTCTCCTTCAAATAAAGTTGTCAAATTCACATTTCCCAGCTCCTGCCTAATTTTGATGTAATTGGCTTTGGCCCAGTTTAGTACTCATCCCTTAGGACCACTCATCTTTGTCAACAAGTATTCTAAAACTTACAGAACTGTGGTCACTATTCCCAAAGAAATCCCCCATTGCAACTTCTACTACCTGGCCTGGCTCATTCCCCAACACCAGGTCCAATATGGCCTCTTCTCTTGTCAGACTATTGCATAATATTCACTGTATGTGCTTAGGTAAGAAACCACTAATTTTTGCCCTTTTTTTTAAAACCATTATTCACCCTTTGACTCTATTTGCTCTATTTGTTTTTCTATGTTTGCATACTTCCTGTTCCTCTCTGGGTTTGTTATCCAAATGTTTAGATTAGAGTGGTGCTGGAAAAGCACAGCAGGTCAGGCAGCATCTGAGGAGCAGTAAAATCAACCCTTCGGGCCAAATAGCTGCCTATAATGCTGTCATATACTTTTGTTTTATAAGCCTACATTTCATCTTTCCCAACTCCATCGCTCCCATTCCAAATTAAATAAAAACTCTCTGGTGAGTCATTCAGTCAGATGGTCAGTGCATGGTCAATGAGGGGTTTTCTTACTCTTTCACAGGATGTGGACATTATTGGCTAAGCCACTATTTATTGCCCATTCCTAATTGCCTTTGAGAAGCTGATGATAAGCTGCCTTTTTAAATTGCTCCAATCAACGTAGTGTAGGGAGGGAAATTTATTATTTTGACCCAGCAACAGTGAAAGAACAGTGCAGTAGTTTCACGTCAGGAGGGGGTATGGCTTGCAGGAAGTGGTGTTCTTGTATCTGTCACCTATGTCTTTCTTTCTAGTGATAAAACTCACAGAATGATTAGGTGTAGGCAGAGGAACCTTGGTGAGTTACAGCAGTGCATCATGTACATAGTACACATTACTGCCATAGTGCATTGGTTGGAGAGGGAGTGAATGTCAAAGGTGTTGAATGGGATGCCAATCGAGTGGGTGGCTTTGTCTTAGATGGAGAGAGTTTCTTGCAAGCTGCACTCATTCAGGCACATGGAAAGTATTCCATGTAAGTCCTGAATTTGGCCTTGTTAGATGTTGGACAGGATTTGAGAGTTACCAGGTGAATTCATCACCACAGACCTGCTGTTTTAGCCACTGTGTTTACTTGGCTTGTCCAGTTCAGCTTATGGTATTAGCTCTGAGGATATTGATAGTAACAGACCCAGTGATGGTAGAGTCATAGAGATGTACAGCATGGAAACAGACCCTTCGGTCCAACCTGTCCACGCCGACCAGATATCCCAATCCAATCTAGTCCCACCTGCCAGCACCCGGCCCATATCCCTCCAAACCCTTCTTATTCATATACCCATCCAAATGCCTCTTAAATGTTGCAATTGTACCAGCCTCCACCACATCCTCTGGCAGCTCATTCCATACAAGTACTACTCTCTACGTGAAAAAGTTGCCCCTTAGATCTCTTTTATATCTTTCCCCTCTCACCCTAAACCTATGCCCTCTCGTTCTGAACTCCCCGATCCCAGGGAAAAGACTTTGTCTATTTATCCTATCCATGCCCCTCATAATTTTGTAAACCTCTATAGAGGTCACAATGGAAGATGATTAGATTGTCTTTGTCAGAGATATTTGTATGCTGACCAGATCTGCATTTGGACAGGGAACGCTTCAGAATGAGGAGTTGTGAATAGGACTGAATATTATGCAATTGTCAGTGGACATCTCCTCTCCAGCCCTAATGAATCCATTTCCTGAGGAATGCCAAGGCTCTTATTACGCAGTGAAACTGGAAGGCTGGCTTCAAATCCACCTTCTGGTGTTATAACATCTGTGAATAGATAGATATTTTCTAATCAATCAGGAAGAACTCCTGAATTGATGTCCTGGAGCTAAGTTGACAGAATCCCTTTCTTTTGTACTAGGTATGACTCTAACATGATTCCAAGGAGATGGAGCAAAGGTACAGTCAATGGATGTCAAATTCTGTCAATGCAGTTCTTAAGGTCAAGAGCAGTCACTCTCACCTCAACTCTGGAATTCAGCACTTTTATCCATGTTTGGAGTTAGGCATAACAAGGTCAGGAGCTGAGTGGCCCTGGCAGAGGTGAAACTGAGCATCACTGAGCACGTTATTGTGGAGTAAAAGCTACTATATAGCACTGTCAATGAAAGCTCCCAACACCTGCTAATGATTAACTGTAGACAGATGGAATGGTATTTGGCAGGACAGGTTTGTCCTGCTTTTTGGGTGCAAATCTTACTTGGGTAATTTTCCACATTTTTGACCTGATTGCAGTTTTATAGTTGGAATCTTCTCGAAGGAGGTTTTCAAAGTATAACTGAAGCGTTTATGCTAGCTGCCCCATGATCTTTGATCAGCTGAGATTGAGGAATAGAGAGAGTACAATTTGGAGTGCACTTTCTATACGCCCTGTAAGTCAGCATTTCCACAAGCCCCTCCCCCTCCCTTCCTTTCAATTCCTCTCAGCCACCTACTGGATTCATCCCTCCCATTGACCAACCAGGTCATATCCTCTACCTGTCTCTAATTATCCCCACCTCACTATCCTTCCCCCTCCACCCCCTTTATCTGCAGCTCCCTTTACACCCAGCCCCAGTCCTGAAGAAGGGTTACACCTGAAACATTGACTTCTCTACCTCCTGATTCTGCCTGGCTTGCTGTACTCTCCCAGCCTCCTGCTTGTGTACCATGGATTCCAGCACCTGCATTTTTTTTTAGTCTCTAGCAAAACGATACAGCCATGCTTCAAATCACAGCTGAAGAGCACCATCCCTGCACATGTTTAAGCCCAATGCTGCATAACAATCGCATGATAACAGAGGACAGCAGCTTCTCCTTTGGTGTATGACATTCTGATAAAGACAGTTAGCAGAGTCATCTCAGGTAGTATTTCGACTTTAGAAGTCAAAGAAGAAATGTGGAGTCCTGATTTATTTCTATCAGCACAATATAAAGAATGACCTGGTGCAACTGGGCTGATTAAAAAGACAATCAGCATGATATTTAAATCAGATATTCCCATCTCAGTGTGAGTCAGTGTGATATTCTGATCTCATTGTGAGTCAGACAATTGCCTTAAATTTGAAGTCAGACACGCACATTGTGATGCCTCCGAGCAGTCCGTGTGCACAGTCATTAACCGGAAATGGAGCCTCAGTGAATAACATCTGCCAAAGTGAGATCTTCTGCTTTTCCCTGTAGATGTTGGGATGCAGGTACAGGCGAGCTCAGAATGTCCCTCTGATATCCTGTACTGTCTGAATTCTGGCTACTAGTTCTTCTCTTCTCCAAACACATCAATTCAAAGCATTCCTCTGGCAAGCTCCTTGCAAATAAAGGAAGCACATAACAAAATATTACTGGTCTAGGGGCTGAAGTAATTATCAGAAGACAAAAGTTCAAGCAGTCAGTCAGGAATTTAAATTCCATAAATCAAATAAATCTGGAAGAAAAAGCTAGTATCAGAAATAGTGACCATGAAGATTAATGAGAGTGAGTTTAGTGAATGGGTGCATGAATGAATGGGTAGGGTGCTTGGGTGGGTAGAGCGGGTGGTTTTTTTTAAGATTACATTACAGTGTGGAAAAAGGCCCTTCGGCCCAACAAGTCCACACCGACCCGCCGAAGCGCAACCCACCCATACCCCTTCATTTACCTCTTACCTAACACTACGGGCAATTTAGCATGGCCAATTCACCTGACCTGCACATCTTTGGACTGTGGGAGGAAACCCACGCAGACACTAAGGTAGACAGGTAAAGTGATCAGGCAGGGGGAGGCAATAGCCTAGTGGTAATACCACTGGATTATTAATCCAGTGACCCAGGTAATCTTCTGGAGATGCAGGTTCAAATCCTGCCACAGCAGATGGTGGAATATGAATTCAATACAAAACTAGAATTTGTGGTCTCATGGTGACCATGAAACAGCTAGTGATTGTCAGAAAACCCATCTGGTTCACTAGTGTCCTTACCTGGTCTGCATGTAACTCCAGACACAATGTGGTTGACACTTAACTGCTCTCCAAGTCGGGCAATAAATGCTGGCCTAGCCAGCGATGGCCTCATCCTGGGAATGAATTTTAATAAAGGTGGCAGAAAGATAGAGTTGGGTGGTCAGGACAAGGGTAATTGAAACAAGTCATAAGTACATAAGAAATAAGACAACTAGCTCTTCAAGCTCACTTCCCCCATTCAATGAGATCAGGACTGATAGTGCTGGGAAATGGTGATGAAGTAGACAATGACTGTATCCTTCGATGGTTTCAGTGTGTAGAAATCTATCAATCCCAGTCTTGAACACACTCAATGATTGAGCTTCCACAGCCCTCAGAGACAATGAATTCCAAAATCAGCATGGTCAGAGTGAAGGTATTCCTCCTTGCCTCAGTATTGGGTTAGGGTATAATGCGGGGTGGTCAGGATGAGGGATTGTGGGGGATAAATTAATTCTAGAGTTTCCCCAGGAGAGGGGCTTGGATTTTTCAGGAACAAAAGCAGAAATTGCTAGAAAAACTCAGCAAATCTGGTAGCCATCTGCAGACAGAAAAACAGAGTTGACGTTTTGGGTCCAGAGACTTCTTCAGAAATGTTAATCTAACATTTCATGGGTAACTACTCAGGTATGTCCTATTGAACTGGCTGAAGACTCGGTCTCTGATTGGCCCAAATGTTACGATCTCCAGCTTATCGGAGATTGAATGTTAGACCCACACAACGTGCATTAATAACCATGAAGAAATTCTAATGTGCTGACCTCAATGGAAATTGCCCAGGGTGTTTGAACTTCTGATCGATGAGTCCATGGAGGATCCAGGGAGATGGAGATTCATCTATCAGAAGTTCAAACACCCTGGGCAATTTCCATTGAGGTCAGCACATTAGAATTTCTTCATGGTTGTTAATACACGTTGTGTGGGTCTAACATTCAGTCTCCGATAATCTGGAGATCGTAACATTTGGGCCAGTGGTATGGTCTGGGTCGGAAAGATTGATATTCTGAACTTGTTTCCTCTCTATTTTCTCTCATTTATTCCTTTAAACTGTAATGCTGGACTATTTATTTCTTTATTCTTCTAATTTTGTTTTGTTTCATAAGATTTTGATCTTAAGTATCTGCACCCAGGTATCTTTGCACTTAAGATGGTGCTGTAATGTGGCAACTATTAACTTTTCACTGTATTCATTTGAGTACATGTGACAATAAAGTTAATTCAATTCACTTCAATTCAGTGTCTTCACTCAGACTTGAAGGCAGACATTACAGTGATCAAGGATGACCAGTACCAGAATTGTAACACAGAGTGTGTCCTGGAAATAAGCTTCTAAAAAACAAGCAGTCAACAATGCACAGTAACTGTCAGTATGCAAGATGAGGAGAAATAAATAGAAAATGCTGGAAATACTCAGCAGGCCAGGCAGCATTTATAGAGAGTGAAACAGTCAATTCTTCAATGGCCTTTCATGCTCCCTAGAAGAATCCGGTTGCAGTTTAACAAAGAATGCCATCTCAAAAAACTCTGAAAACACTCAAACAACTGCTAGCTGGAAGCTAATTACCAAGCAGCAATAAAATCAAATATTCAACTGCAGGTTCATTCCAGCAGTTCTCCTTAACAGGTCCTGCATTATGATAAGTCCTATTTTGGCTGCAACAATTAAACTGCCTCTCTTAATTTAACTCCAAGTTCTCAACTTGAAATCGAATAACATTTCCACACCCTGTTGCATACACTTGCTTACTGCTGCTGCGCTACAACATAACAATGTGCTAATTATAGGCCAGCTAAATACTTTGTTTGTCAAAGCCAAGCAACTAAGGAATAGTATATGATACAGAACACCCCAGGAGGACACCAAGAACATTGCTTCAAGAACTTAGTAAAGAACTCAAATATTCTGCACTAAATCTAACATTTAGATTAGATTAGATTAGATTACTTACAGTGTGGAAACAGGCCCTTCGGCCCAACAAGTCCACGCCGAAGCGTAACCCACCCATACCCCTACATCTACATTTACCCCTTACCTAACACTATGGGCAATTTAGCATGGCCAATTCACCTGGCCTGCACATCTTTGGACTGTGGGAGGAAACCGGAGCACCCGGAGGAAACCCACGCAGACACGGGGAGAACGTGCAAACTCCACACAGTCAGTCGCCTGAGGCGGGAATTGAACCCGGGTCTCAGGCGCTGTGAGGCAGCAGTGCTAACCACTGTGCCACCGTACCTAAATCCTTTCTCACTAACGTAAAGAAAGTCAACTGAAATGCTTCATTCCAATTTTACCAGGGAACAGCAGACACCAGACAGTGATTGATAATGGTCAAGATTAGAATGGTGCTGGAAAAGCACAACAGGTCAGGCACCATCCAAGGAGCAGGAAAATCAACATTTCAGGCAGGAGTCCTTCATCAGGAATTAGGCTCCAAGGTGGAGAGATAAATAAGAGGGGGGTGGGGCTGGGGAGAAGGTAGCTAAGAATGCAATAGGTGGACGGAGGTGATAGGTCAGAGAGAAGGGTGGAGCGGATAGGTGGGAAGGAAGATTGGCAGGAAGGACAGGTCATGAGGATGGTGCTGAACTGGCAGGTTAGAACTGGGGTAAGGGGGGGGGGGGGGGAATGAGGAAACTGGTGAAGTCCACATTGATGCCCTGGGGTTGAAGTGTTCTGAGGCAGAAGATGAGGCGTCCTTCCTCCAGACGTCGGGCAGTGAGGGAGTGGCGGTGGAGGAGGCCCAGGACCTGCATGTCCTCAGCAAAGTGGGAGGGAGAGTTGAAATGTCAGCCACGGGGCGGTGTGGTTGATTGATGCGGGTGTCCTGGAGATGTTCCCTAAAGCGCTCTGTGAGAAGGTGTCCAGTCTCCCCAGTGTAAAGGAGAATGCATCGGGAGCAACAGATACAATAAATGACATCTGTGGAAGTGCAGGTGAAGCTTTAATGGATGTGGAAGGCGCTTTTGAAGCCTTCTCAGCATCATCCTCGTGACCTGTCCAGCTTCCTTCCCACCTATCCGCTCCACCTTCCTCTCTGACCTATCACCTTCATCCCCACCTCTATCCACATATTGCACTCTTCTTAGCTACCTTCTCCCCAACCCCACCACACTCCCATTTATCTCTCCACCCCGAACCATCGATTTTCCTGCTCCTTGGATGCTGTCTGACCTGCTGTGCTTTTCTAGTACCACTCTAATCTTGACTCTGATCTCCAGCATCTGCAGTCTTCACTTTCGCCTCGTGATTTTTCATGGTGGATTATTAAACACATTGTTTCAAATCCTAACTGACAGTGTGTTTTTGTGACCTTTCTGCTCACCGAACAGCATATTAGTAATGAGGAGTGATACACCTTCCTAAATTCAGGCAATCCCATGGATGAAAGATCTATACATACAACAGAGAAAGAAGTATCACCCCATTAGCCTGCACCCAGATCCCAAAGATAAATGCCCTTTGTAAATCCCATGATGCCAGCCACAGAATGCAGCCTTCTGATTATTTCAGGACGTTAGCATTTTTTCAAATTATTTATAAAATGAGTTGATACGTACTGTGGACGTCAAAGACAGCTGAATCCCAGAATGAGATGATCATCCATGTTACCTCCTTGATATCACGTTGATGGTTTTGCAGCGTATTTTTAAGGGGAGTTCATGAATGTCTGATCAGGGTCTAATGTGTGATGATAATGATAATGATAAAAGTTCAAGCCAGATTTATTAGTAACTGTTAAACTATGTTTATTGTTACACTGCACATGATGGTAAGGCTACAGAGCAGCATGCTCTGCTGTACAGACACAAACATCTTAGAAGAACACCCCCACACATCTACCGAGATTGCAGTGATATCACTGTTTACCTCAGAGGTTCAGCTACATATTCATTAAAAGCTACAACGAGCACGGTTTCACTCAAGCTACTTTTATAAAAGAAAAGAATGAACATGAAAATCCCCACAGTTTGTGCTCCGATATCCATTCTGAAGGATTAATGTAATTAATACAAGTCAGGTGAGAGCTCTGTAAGCATCTGCAGATAGGATTGGGGATGACCTCGACATCATTTTTAAGTTTAGGGAATGCTGGACGTCAATTTTTAAGCACCCAAAAATACAGTTTCCTTCTGCAAGCCATACTGTCTCACCATCTAAAACATAACCTTATACAGTGTCCAAGATATGGCACAGCAAAGGGCATGTAAAATACTGGGTACACTCAGCAGGACAAGCACCATCTCAAAAGCCATAAAACTGCAATCAATGTTCTGGGTTGAGATTTTTCATTTGAAATGTACGTGTAATTTATCCTGCTTTTTATTAGAAATAAGTTTACTATGTTTTATTTTAAATAAATATTGGTATTACACTTTCAGAAAGGTTTGTCTTAGTTTCTTTCAGGATTGCCAGTCTCAAACTGAATTTTGGCTGACATGCAGGGTAGAAATTTCCCATGTTTATCTCGGTAAATAAAGTACCCAATTGCCACTGTGGGAGCAGGATCGGGATAGAGTCAGGCTTACAGAGTATACATTAGGCAAACCCTTTGATGAATGAGGAAGACAGATCATGGCTCCAGCCAAATACAAAGAGTTGAGTCTTGGAAAGAGGATTCTTTCAGCAGAGGAGTGAGAACTATAACAAAAACAGAAAGTGCGGGAGAAACTCTGCCAGATTGGCAGCATGTGGGTAGAGGGATAGGAGCCTAATAGATCATTCTTCTTTGGAACTGTAATTGCTGGCCCACAAATTGTTACACTGGGAGAGATGATTCAACATGGGCCTTCCATAGGAAGGCACTACAGGAGAGTTTTATGCTATCTATTAATCTTGTCTCATGAGGGAGTGCATAGCATCTGCAATGCTTCACAATGGAGATTATTGCATCAAGCAGCTTCAGCAGGTCCCAACTCTCTACATTAAGAGATTTTCATAATTCTAAACTCAGAACATTTTATGCTTTAACCTATCATTTCAACAACCTTCTGTTAGGGTGCAGCTATGAACGTTTGCATTTATTCAGTTTTAAGGATTCTGGGTACCTGGATTTATTTTTCAAAAGAGGTCAATGAAAGGACAGTAGACTCTCTCAAAAAGGCATTTCTTGAAAGGCACATGTCTTGTGACAATCGCTTGTTAACTCCATCACCTTTGCACAGTGGCAGCAGCATGCATCATTTACAAGATTCACTGCAGAAACACACCAAGCCCCTGGCTGACAGTACCTACCAAACACTCAACATCCACAATCTAGGAGGAAAAGGGTAGCAGAAACATGGGAACACCAACATCTGCCAGTTCCCTTCCAAGTCACATATCATGACTGAGACTTCATTACCACTGCTTCACTGTCACTGGAGCAGATGTGGAGACATTTGGCAGAGTTTCCTGACACAAAAAAAGCTCGCATCGGTATTAGTGGAGGAGTGCATCATCGTGCTAAGCTCCACCTTATCTCAAAATCCTGATACCATGAGCTCTCTCCATTAGAGAATTGCTAAGTTCATGGCTCATCACATCAAGTCCAACTTCACACTACAATGAAATCAAACTCAATCAGTATCATGGAGTACATCATGCAGAATATTTGCTCTAATCTCCCAGGAATATATATGGATTTGCCTGCCCACAATAGAATGTCCATACAGGTAACACTTTGGTGGCTGAAGGGATACCTGCTGCGCCCCAGCTCCCAGCCTCATCAGAGAGAAATTAATGAGGGGTTCAGGGTTCTGAGAATGTTTGACATCCTCTAGTGCTTCGAAGACCCATTGTCCAGAGACGTCATCAGTGATTCATGTTCCAGTGACCATAATTACCCTTGCAGAAATGTAGGAACCACTGTTTCAGGTCGATCCCTCCCCAAAAAGGTCAGCCACCATCCTCCTCAATTCTGGATAGCCCAAGAGGGGAGCAGCTTCCAAGGCAATGTGAGGAGAACACTGTAGATTGTTCATAACACAAGGCATCATCTTGAGAATTAGTACTGTCAATTATGCTCACTGTAATAATAGTTACTTTAATGCACATTGCAACTCCACAAAGTACCTACTGCAATGGATCTGTTGGCCTATCATTATATAGTAATAGCTACAACTAAGCAAACAAAAAGTCAAGAGAGATGGAGTACAGGTATAGGTACCTCTCCTGTAGACCATACAGGTGCTGGACCTGGCTCTCCATGGTAGCTAGTCACATGGCTTGCTGTACTGCTGCAGCCTCTGGTCAATGAGGACCATTGTGTTCCACATCCCTGTCTACTACTCCTGTTCCTGGCTGTGCATAGGGATAAAGTCCCTGATTGCTGACGTTACAGGATCCTCTCCTGCCTGGGGCTGAGCAGGTACCTGGTCTCCAGCTGTCCTCGGAGTGCCTGGTGCAGATCTGCCGCAGTAGTCCCACACTCTGTAAACCTACGGTTCACCCTGAGGTGTCAGTACTTGGGCTCGTGGAGGTGTAGGAGGCAACCTTGTCAATGCTTCCTCTGAGGGCCCAAAACTCCCTTCCTCAGAGGCCAGCGATGGCACTTCCAGAGGAGGCTGCCATTTCTTGCAATGTCGTGAGCAGGCCAGTAGAGCTTGCAAGAGAAGAGAGGGAGAAGATATTATGGTCAGTGGTTAGAAGTGGTGTACAATGATGAAGAGTGATAGCAGATTTATTGAGAGGATTACTGAAGAACAAAGAATAACTTGCTTAGGGCTGGCAGGACATGGACGTTTGTACACCCCTGCAGGATCATCCTGGTCTTCTCCTGAAAGGACCAGAAATTTCTCTTCATAGTGGGTCAGGACATGAATGTCAGGCACCTCCCCGGCCTGCCCCATGCACATTCTCTCTGCTCTGTTATGAGCTGTTTTCTCCCATAGTAAGAAAATGAAGCCCAAATACATAATAGTAGCAGGTGGCAAGGCTGTTACTGCATGGACGTGAGGACAGCTGGTGAGATGTCTCCAGGGATTGAAGAGGGAGCACAAAGGGCATGTAAGGTTAGTGGTGTGGGAGGTTGAGGGGATGAGAGTGAATGAGGGAAGATGTTTAACTGAGAGCAGCAGAGCATGAATCTTGGTCAAAAATGGTACCATAGCAGACATAGTGAGGGTGAGGTGATAGAGAGAAGAGTTGGACTTACCCAAAAAGATCATTAATCTTCTTTCTGCATCACTGGCCTTTCGTCTGCATCAAGGGATGGTACTGACCCAAACAAGCTGGCAGTGTCTGGTGACATGGCTTTCTGCATTAATCCTGAGAAGAGGACATATTTCCTTCACATCACCCCATCCCTCAGGTCCTTCAGGTCCCTTTTAGAGAAACATAGTGCCACATTTTCCTACTCTGACATGTTCAGATTTGTATGTTAATGAACTGCAGGGAAACTTCATATTGCCAGTGTTCATCCAGGTGCTCAAGAAACTTTTAAAGATGGCATTGAGGCAAAGGTTGGCCATCTTTAATGGGTATCTGCGATGCGGCAATTTATTGTGGGGGCGGCGCATGTTAAAATGGAGCAGAAGTCAGATGTGAACTGCCATAAGTGGGGAGGTTGGTAATTATTTCAGCAATTTGTTAAGATAGGTAGGAAAACTCTCAAGGTCCCACGACAACTTACAGTCTGTATAGCTAGCATCATATCTGCACTGGAATTCTCTCAACAGTCTATTGCCTAACAATCAGTACTCTCCTACTCCCATTCAGTATAAATGTTACTTTTCATTTTACAATGGCATTCTTACAAACTGTCCTGATGATTGCAAGATGAAAAGCTTCAACAAAATGTCTTTCATAAGTAGCAGATTAAGCTATTACATGGACCTTAACTACATTCTAAACAGCAAAAGTAAAAGGCTAAAAATGAAGCTAAATGATCCCACAATCAGCCTGTAGTCCTGTCACACTCCATAAGGATAGTGTGTAAAAAGCTGGTACCTAACAGGGGGTGAAGAGTCCCTGAATATTTCTGTCCTCGACACAACCTCATTGTACTCTCCTGTGTGTGAGTACAAAGGTAAAACTAAATGGTTTGCTAGAATCATCGGCCAAAGTACCTGAACCAATGATTCTACCAGAATTTTGTGGTCACAAGGACTCCACCATGATAATTGCCAGTATAATAAATGAACCAAGTAAACATACAGGTCACTTGGTGTGTCTGCATCACCCAAATCCCAAGAACAAATAAAAGAACTGAACAGGCAAAATGTTTATTGAATGCATTTTACACGATCTTTATAGGTCAATCATTGTGAAGCACATTTTTCGTTCTAAAATCCTATACATAACTGAGCAGATTGACCTGCAAATATGACAAAATATAATGACTAGATTATTTGGCAGTTTCAGAATACTCTACTCATGATGTCTCAATTCTCAATATGTTCTCTACAAACTCATGATATTCGGATACTAAGCAGCAAGTTCAATAATTTTTCTCATTATAACACATTTTAATAAACTTAATGATCAAGGATATGTCATGTTAGGGACAGAACAAACTGGAATATCACCATTATTCTTCAGGCTCATTACATAGTTAGTGCAGAGCACTTTCAGCACCATCAGCCACATACCAATTCACTTGGCTTCAAATGCTTTTGTTGAAGATGATTGATTATGTCTTCTATTCCTTCCCATTTCTGCTGAACCCTTCAATTTTGTTTCCAGCTGGTAGCCTCAATCTGGATTGTAAAACCTGAGGGCTCCCAGACATCTTATGCAAAAATGCAATATGTATATTTTGACACAAAAAAGGCAATCAGGTTCAAAGAACATTTGCATATCTGCTCGCTCTCAATCCCATCTACCTGCCATTCCACCATGTTCTCTCAACCCTCTCTCTCAAGACAAACATCAGATGACTGAAATCCTAATTCTGCTACATTGCAGTAGTTAAAATGTAAGTCTGCTAAAGTGGGTGTCGTTTGTCACTTCAGCTTTTCAAATATTTTGCCCACAAAGTCGATAGAAGTCTAAATTGACAATAATACAGCAAAGGCACCTGGGACGTATGACAAAGGGGAAAACAGTGCATGCCTTTAACCGATGACATTGAGTAATAGAGGAGGAATTGAGAAGCACAATGAATTAATTGTGAAATCATGTTCCGTGAGAAACAGAAAGGGAAAGAAAGTGCATTAAAAAGAAAACCACCATCAGAAAGCTGAGTCTTATTTTTTTTTGGCTGTGTCAGCTTTGTCACCTTTTTGGGAGAGTTTTTCATTATGAAGTGAGAGATCTATCACCCTATCTTATCAATCTCACCTCATTAATTACCTACATTGCCCCTATGGTGCCCCACTCACCCATTCTAGACACATCTTTCCACTCGTTATTCCCAATACAACTTGATACTACAAGGATATCCCAGAATTTACTGGCATCCCTGGTACTAATGCCTTCTTTAAAAAAGTCTATCATGCATCTGGACAAGCATTGTCAGTCTGGTGCTACCCTGGGCAGTATGCCCCAGGCATGGCAGATAGGGGAAATTGGCACCCTGCTTTGCCACCAGTCATGTGGAGATCCTGGCGGACAGAGTAAGGCAGACATATGACATTGTCTTACCCTTGAGCCAGCAAAATGGTCTTGATACCAACAGCATGCCCGCCTTTTCCAAGATTGTCCGCCTGGATCAGTGCATTCTCAACTCTGCAATTCCTCCAGCCAGTTACATCAGAAGATGGTCAATGCCCTTCTTCACTCTGCCAGCGTAAGTGCCACCATCTTCTCTCCAATAATTCTCTCTCATAGCAAAGAGACTATGTATCCAACTCCAAGGTTCATGCTCCACTATTCTCAATATTATTGTGCTGGCATCCCATGGTCCATCACTCTAACAATTGAACAACACAGGATTAAATCATTCAGCCCTTGAGCCTGCCCGACCAATCAACATGGTCATGGCTATCAAACACGTCAATGTCTTTTACCCACCCCATGCTCATAACCAGGAATGCCATTGATAGTCAGAATGTATCAATCTCTACTTTAAATATAATAAAAAGCTGATCTTTTGCAGCCCTCTGCAGTAGAGAAATCCGAATAGTCACAACCCTCTGGACAAAGAGCATTTCTCATCTTGGACCCAAAAGGCAGTCCCTTATTTTGAATTATGCCCCTTGGTTTTAGACTCTCCAACCAGAAAAAAACATCTTAACTGCATCTACCCTGTTGATCCCTTTAAATATTTTGCAAATTTCAATGAGATCATCTCTCATTCTTCAAAGCCGAAAGAATAAATCTCTCATCAAACAATCCTGCCATCCTGGGAACACGTCTGGTGAATCTTTGTTGCCCTCCCTCTATAGTAATAATATCTTCCTTAAGACAGAGATGAAAACTTGACACATTGCTGTCTAACCAAGCTCCTATACAATAAGGTATAGGAGCAGAAGTAGGCCATTCAGCCCATCAAGTCTACTCCACCATTCAAATCAAATTATGGCTCAATCCTCAATTCCACTTACCAGTGGTTTCCTCATAGTTCTTGATTCTCTTAGTTATTAAAAAAAAATCTGTCTTCTGTCTCAGCCTTGAATATATTTAATGATCCAGCCTCAACAGCCCTCTCTCTGCGGTTAAAAAAAAAATTCTACAGATTCACAATCCTGAGAAGAAATTCCTCCTCATCTTTGTCTTAAATGTGTGACCCCTTATTCTCAAATTATGCCTCCTGGTCCTAGACGCTCCCACAAGGGGAAACAACTTCCTGTATCTATCCTGTCAAGTCCCAACAGGATCTGTGAGTTTCAATAAATTTGGGGGTTGAAGGTTTCAAAATTGAAGCAAGAGGTCACTACTCCTATGGTCAAATCCTTTTGCAATCAAGATTAATATTCCATTAGGAGAAAGTGAGGACTGCAGATGCTGGAGATCAGAGCTGAAAATGTGTTGCTGGAAAAGCACAGCAGGTCAGGCAGCATCAAAGGAGCAGAAGAATCGATGTTTCAGTCATGAGCCCTTCTTCACCATGGCCTAGTGAATCTCACTTCAACACCTGAAACTAGGATAAATGATTCAGCAAAATGTTCCCAATATTGAGATAGGGCTCACTGGAGTTCTCATTCAATTCTGTGACAGAGTCCATGTTGTTCAGGCTCCTATAAGATTCTGCCTCATGTTTGCTTTAACACAACACCAAACCTCTCTTCCAATTAAAATGTAGTGAAACAAGTTTACCAGAAACAAGAAGTCAATTACAATCTTTTGAGTGGAAATAAAAAAGCTTTATTATCAAAGGAAAAATAATAAAAACCCAATATTAAACATTCAAATGTACAGCTATAAATTTGACAAGGGGCAGTGTTTAGTGCAAAAGAAAGGTGAAAGAAATACAATCCTTTAGTTGTAAATGTTTTTATCTGCGGATTTTTTTAAATTGATGTCTTAGAAGCTCAGCTGTGGTGAATATTTCAGTTGTTCTTGGGGTTCTTGATGTTTTGATGTTTAATTTTAATCAGCTTTGTTACTGTGTGTTTTCCTTCTTGAGAGACCGAGAACAACTTATTCTTGCTCTTTCCAGTCACAAACCATCGTCTGTACTCTGCCAAAAACAGCTCCCTGAAATACAGTTGGTCTGTGTATTGCAATGTCTGAGTTCCTGATTTAAAACGTGGAAATTTTGGGCAATGACTTTCATCTCCAACACAGGAAACTTGTCACATAAGTGTAAATTAAAATAGGATATGATAGCCCCTTAGCTTGACTGGGTGAATTAGTTTTCAGTTTATTCTAATAAAAAATGCTTCAGCTCAGATGAGTTTGTAAAATTATACATGGTTAACCTGTGTGGCCAAATGATTAACTGTGGACATTTTATGTCAGTTTTTTTTGTTTCTATGAAGAGTTTAGTCCATGAAGGTCCAAGAACTAATTTCAGTGATGTAATCTAGAAACCTGTAATGCTTTTTTTAAAAAAAAAATCCCTATTGAGACAATGGTGAAAATCAATTACCACATAGCCTATCCACTACACTCTCAAAAGTAATTAGGAATGGGCAAAAAATGCTAGCCTGGCCATTGACATCCATTCCTGTGAAAGAATAATCTTAAAATGCTTCAGGGCAAAATCCAATTCAAGTTTCCTTTTTTGTCCCTCCTTAGAATATTTAATAAAATAAGAGAGGCACATAATAAAACAGTGAAATTAGATAGCTTAACGACACAAAATTAAACAAACTGAATGAGGGAGCACTCTAGAGACATGTTCCCAACAAAATTATAAAAGATATCCTAAAAGATTCTTATGAATGTTCAATAATGAGATGTTAACAGCCTACCTAGGGATACAAAGATATACAAGCAAACAAGCATAAAACATACACACCCACACAGCTTATGTAGGCTGTGAAGGATTGGTGTGTGACAGAGAAGCAGCAATAGCAGCAGGATTAAGGTTAAGGAACCAAAGATGCCAATATTAGCAATCATTCATTTTAATAAGGCTATTTATCTTAATAAAGCTAGTTTTTCGGTTTACTATTTAGGCAGAGATGTCATACAAATGCTGACATTCACATGTCTACATTTAAAGATTTTTATATTGGGTATTTTGCGCACTGTTTAGTGCTCTGTCTGTATTTGGATTATGAATATTACCCTTCTCCTTAACCTTTATTGCTAAATGAATTCAAGTCAAATCACAAAGGTTTTATTCTTGAAAATAAACAAGAGTTGCATAATACTATATAATACAGTAGAGTCAGAGTCATAGAAACGTACAGCATGGACACAGGCCCTTCAGTCCAACCATGCCAACCAGATATCCCAACCCAATCTAGTCCCACTTGCCAGCACCCGGCCCATATCCCTCCAAACCCTTCCTATTCATATACTCATCCAAATGCCTTTTAAATATTGCAATCATACCAGCCTCCACCACTTCCTCTGGCAGCTCATTCCATACACGTATCACCCTCTGCGTGAAAACATTGCCCCTTAGGTCTCTTTTATATCTTCCCCCTCTCACCCTAAACCTATGCCCTCTAGTTCTGGACTCCCCCACTCTAGGGAAGAGACTTTGTCTATTTACCCTATCGATGCCCCTCATGATTTTATAAACCTCTATAAGGTCACCCCTCAGCCTCCGATACTCCAGGGAAAACAGCCCCAGCCTATTCAACCTCTCCCTATCGCTCGAATCCTCCAACTCTGGCAACACCCTTGTCAATCTTTTCTGAACCCTTTCAAGTTTCACAACATCCTTCCGATAGGAAGGAGACCAGAATTGCACGGAATATTCCAAACGTGGCCTAACAAATGTCCTGTACAGCCGCAACACGACCTCCCAATTCCTGTACTCAATACTCTGACCAATAAAGGAAAGCATACCAAACGCCTTCTTCACTATCTTATCTATCTGCGACTCTACTTTCAAGGAGCTATGAACCTGCACTCCAAGGTCTCTTTGTTCAGCAACACTTATACACTTAATTGTTAAGTCTGAAGAAGTCCTGCTAAGATTTGCTTTCCCAAAATGTATTTCTGAAAGGACTTATTTTCAGTTATGCCCCACAGATTGGGCTTACATCATCAATTATAGTCTATTGAATAAAAATAAGAATGCCTAATTTTCTTTAAATAAAAGTAAACGTTGTGCTCTTTTTAGTTGATACAATATGGAAGAGAAAGAGACACTCTGCAGGGATCATAGGGCAGATAAAGATTTCCTTTGGGGACTCAATAAACTAACTGAAATTATTCTTTCTACTTCATTATAATGGAGCTTTTGGGCTGAAAGTTACCTGGTATTACAGTGAGGAGGGGTGGAACTGAGAAACTGGGAAGTAGAGGATCGGGGAAGGGGCAGCATGGGTTTGGGGGAGTAAAGATGACTTCCTAATGCAGTCCTGCTATTTGGGATGTTTCTTAAGGCAACCTGGATCACCTGACCGAAGGCAATTTAGATCATTAAGACCCCAAGTTGGAAGGAGTGCCCACCTCCGACATGGGAATTTCCTTGGTAGTAGCATCTGCATAGCAGCCAGGAGGACCATCAGAGTTAGATGTTCCAAATTCACCAAAGATAGTATTCTCTACAGCCTCAAGGACTCCCCTTTGATTCAAGGAACTTGCTGTATTGCACCTTTCTACATTTTATAGGGCATTTTTATTTGGACATACTGTCACTTTCTCAGACCCACCTCAGCAAAGCTCACCTCGACCACAGCAGTGTCTGGGTCAGCAGCATTGGGAACCTGCCATTCTATTAGGTAGCTGGCCTCAGAGAAAGTAGGTCTGCTGGTCTGGTTCCCAGCAAATGCGAGTTTGGAAAGCACATTCAGTCCCAACCTTGAGGTAATGGAATCAACATCGGTGAAAAAGAAGGTAGGACTATCACATCGTTGAATAGGATGTTAGAATATTTTGATCTTCTGCCCAGGGTGTTGTTTGAATTTCAAAAGGAAAAATCATCCTCACATTAATCAAATATTGTGTTTTCCGATTTTAGATTCATCAAAACTTAACCACATGAATGAGAAAGACGCCTATGTCTGGAGCTCCAGAAAACATGTTTCAAGGAATTTGGTAAAAAAAACAGCAGTTGTGATGGCTTGTGCTTTTGAGCAAGAGGTCCCATATTGGGTGATGGTCCCTTTAAAAATTAGGTTTCTCTAGGAAGTGATTTTGCGAAAACGCAACTTGCTTCGAATTGCTGATCATGACCATGAATTTGAAATAGAATCCCTACAGTGTGGAAACAGGCCCTTCGGCCCAACAAGTCCACATTGATCCTTTGAAGAGTAACCCACCCAGACCCATTCCCCTACCCTACATTTATCCCTGACAAATGAACCTAACCTACATATCCCTGAATGTTATGGGCAATTTAGCATGGCCAATTCACTAACCTGCACATTTTTGGATGGTGGGAGGAAAGTGGAGCACCCGGAGAAAACCCACACAGACATGGGGAGAATGTACAAACGCCACACAGACAGTCATCCAAGGCTGGGATCAAACTTGTGAGGCAGCAGTGCTAATCACTGAGCCACCATGCCACCCCTATGTTGCTTGGGAGTTAAATAATACATAAGAAAATGGTGAATATAAGGGGACAAAAAGATTGGTCAATTTATTCTTATAGTTCTGTTTTCAAAAGGTTTACTTTCATTTAGAACAAGATAACTGAAAAGAACATCTTGGGGTAGCAGGGTGGCTCAGTGTTTAGCACTGCTGCCTCACAGCACCAGGGACCCGGTTCAATTCCAGCCTCAGGCGACTGTGTGGAGTGAGGTATTTGAGGTCTTGGAGGTGATTTCCTCGAATTCCAGGAGCAGCAATTACTGTTTTATATGCTGTTGCAATTGGTTTTGAACTTTCGAAAAAAAGTCAAAAAACAGCACTTTTAAAAGAGAGAAAGACAGACAAAGGCAGCAAGCACATGATCGGTAAGGGAGAGAGAAAGAAACTCACACTCTTAACTAACACAGCTGCGAATCTGTGCAGTTACTGCTTTTGCTGTTTGAATTCACATATTGTTGGACATCAAAGTGCATCTAGGAAAACTCAAACAGCGAAATTCACAACTGATCATGGAGAAACTTGTTTGGGAAAGGTCACAGCACAGAAACAGAGAAGTGAGTAGTTTAAAGTGTAGCCTTACTGTAAATCTACGATAGTGAGCAGGGTGGGTTCTTTCTTGATTATGTGTTTTTATTGGGATCTGTCTCAATTAAATTTTAACAATAAACCACAAAGTATTAAGTTAGCCTGCAGCAGTGTTTTGTACAGCAATAAGATGGTGCTAATTTCTGGGTCGATATATTGGAAGGAGCAAGATGGCCTTTAGGAGAGTGATATGCTCTTCTTGTCGGATGTGGGAGATTCCAGAGAGTTTAGGGGTTACTGAGGATTATATCTGGAATAAATGCCATTGGTTATGAATCCTGTCAGATCGAATGGATCGGTGGGAGTGACAGTTAGAGGCAATGAGGAATTTACAAGAGCTAGGGGTTGTGATGGATTGCAGTTATAGGAATAGAGAAAAGTTGCAGATACAGGAAAGGTGGGGGGGTGGGGGGGGTAGTACAGGACTCTTCTGTGGCTATCCCCATCTCAACCAAGTATGCTGTTTTGGAAAATGTAGGTGGTGCTGGACTTTCAGAGGAATGTAGCACAAACAGTCTGGTTTCTGGTATCAAGACGAGCTCTAATGCAATGAGGGGTACATTGGGTTCCAAGCAATCGATTGTGTTAGGGGACTCCATAATCAGGGGCTCAGACAGATGTTTCTGCAGTCAGCAGTGAAAAATCACAATGGTGTGTTGCCTCCCTGGTGCCAGGATCAAGGATGTCTCAGAGAGGGTGCAGAATGTTCTCAAAGTGGAGAGGGACCAGCAGGAGGTCATTGTACACATTGCAACCAATGACATAGGAAGAAAAAGGGATGAGATTCTGAGGGGAGATTACAGAGAGTTAGGCAGGAATTTAAAAATGAGGTCCTCTAGAGTAATAATATCTGGATTACTCCTGGTACTACGAGCTAGTGAAGGTAGTAATTGAAGGATACAGCAGATGAATGAGTAGCTGAAGAGTTGGTATATGGGAGAAGGATTCACATTTTTGGATCATTGGCATCTCTTTAGGGGTAAAAGAGACCTGTACAAGAAGGATGAATTACATCTGAATTGGAAGGGGACTAATGTACTGGCAGGGAGATTTGCTAGAGATGCTCAGGAGGATTGAAACTAGTAAGGAGGGGTGGGACCCAGGGAGATACTGAGGAAAGAGATCAATCGGAGACTGGTACAGTTGAGAACAGAAGCGAGTCAAACAGTCAGGGCAGGCAGAGACAAAGCAGAGAACAAGGTAGGACTGATAAGTTAAACTACATTTATTTCAATGCAAGAGATCTAACAGGGAAGGCAGATGAACACAAAACATGGTTAGGAACATGGGACTGGGATGTCACACTAATTACAGAAACGTGAGTCAGGAGATGGACAGGACTGGTAGCTTAATGTTCCAGGATGCAAATGCAATCGGAAGGATAGAAAGGGAGGCAAGAGAGGAGGGGGAGTGGTGTTTTTGATAAAGTATAGCATTACAGCTGCACTCAGGGAGGATATTCCTGGAAATACATCCAGGGAAGATATTTTGGGTGGAACTGAGAAATATGAAAGGGATGATCACCTTATTGGGATTGTATTATTGACCCCCTAATAGCCAGCAGGAAATTGAGAAACAAATTTGTAAGGAGATCTCAGTTATCTGTAAGAATAATAGGGTGGTTATGGTTTGGGTTTTAACTTTCCAAACATAGACTGGGACTGCCATAGTGTTAAGGGTTTGGATGGAGAGGAATTTGTTAAGTGCGTACAGACAATTTTCTGATTCAATACGTGTATGTACCTACGAGCGAAGGTGCAAACCTTGACCTACTCTTGGGAAATAAGTCAGGGCAGGTAACTGAGGTGTCAGTGGGGGAGCACTTTGGAGCCAGTGGCCATAATTCTATTAGTTTTAAAATAGTGATGGAAAAGGATAGACCAGATCTAACAGTTGAAGTTCTAAATTGGAGGAAGGCTAATTTTGATGGTATTAGGCAAGAACTTTCAAAAACTGATAGGATGCAGATGTTGGCAGGTAAAGGGACGGCTGGAAAACGGGAAGCCTTCAGAAATGAGATTACGAGAGTCCAGAGACAGTATATTCCTGTTAGGGTGAAAGGAAAGGCTGTTGGTATAGGGAAAGCTGAATGACTAGAGAAATTGAGGGTTTGGTTAAGAAAAAGAAGGAAGCAGATGTCAGGTATAGACAGGAGAGATCAAGTGAATCTTTACAGTATAAAAGGCAGTAAAAGCATAATCAAGAGGTAAATCAGGAGGGCAAAAAGTGGACAGTAGAAAGCATTGGCAAATAGAGTTCAGGAAAATCCAAAGGGTTTTTACAAATACATTAAGGACAAAAGAGTAACTAGGGAGAGAATAGGGCCCCTCAAAGATCAGCAAGGCAGCCTTTGTGTGGAGGCGCAGGAGATGCGGGAGATACTAAACAAGTACTTTGCATCAGTATTTACTGTGGACAAGGATCTGGAAGATATAGAATGGAAGGAAATAGATGGTGACATCTTGAAAAATGTTCATATTACAGAGGAGGAAGTGCTGGATTTCTTGAAATGCATAAAAATGTGGATAAATCCCCAGGACCTGATGAGGTGTACCCTGGAACTCTGTGGGAAGCTGGGTAAGTGATTGCTGGACCCCTCGCTGAGATATTTATATCATCGATAGTCACACGTGAGGTGCCAGAAGACTGGAGGTTGGCTAAAGTGGTACCATTATTTAAGAAAGGTGGTAAGGACAACCAGTGAGCCTGGCTTCTATGGTGGGCAAGTTGTTGGGGGGAATCCTGAGGGACAGGATGTACATGTAATTGGAAAGGCAAGGACTGATTAGGGATAGTCAACATGGCTTTGTGCGTGGGAAATCATGTCTCACAAACTTGATTGAGTTTTTTTGAAGTAACAAAGAGGATTGATGAGGGCAGAGCGATGGACATGATTTATATGGACTTCAGTAAGGCATTCAACACAGTTCTGCATGGGAGACTGTTAGCAAGGTTAGATCTCATGGAATACAGGGAGAACTAGCCATTTGGATACAAAACTGGCTCACAGGTAAAAGACAGAGAGTGGTGGTTGTGGGTTGTTTTTCAGACTGGAGGCCTGTGACCAGTGGAGTACCACAAGGATCAGTGCTGGGTCCAATACTTTTTGTCATTTACATAAATGACTTGGATATGAACATAGGAGATATAGTTAGTAAGTTTGCAGATGACACCAAAATTGGAGGTGTAATGGACAGTGAAGCTTACTTCAGATTACAATGGGATTTGATCAGTTGGGCCAATGGGCTGAGGAGTGGCAGATGGAGTTTAATTCAGATAAATGTGAGGTACTGCATTTTGGGAAAGCAAACCTTAGCAAGACTTATGCACTTAATGGTAAGGTCCTAGGGAGTGTTGCTGAACAAAGAGACCTTGGACTGCAGGTTCATGGCTCCTTAAAAGCAGAGTCACAGGTAGATAGGATAGTGAAGGTGGTGTTTAGTATGCTTTCCTTTATTGGCCAGAGCATTGAGTATGGGAGTTGGGAGGTCATGCTGAGGCTGTACAGGACATTGCTTTGGCCAGCTTTTGAATATTGTGTGCAATTCTGGTCTCCTTCCTATCGGAAAGATGTTATGAAACTTGAAAGGGTTCTGAAAAGATTTACAAGGATGTGCCAAGGTTGGAGGATTTGAGTTATAGGGAGAGGCTGAATAGACTAGGGCTGTTTTCCCTGGAGCGTCGAAGGCAGAGGGATGACCTCATAGAGGTTTATAAAATCATGAAGGGGTATGGATAGGATAAATAGACAAAGTCTTTTCCCTCAGGTGGGGGAGTCCAGAACTAGAGGGCATAGGTTTAGGGTGAGAGGGGAAAGATATAAAAAGGCCTTAAGGGGCAACTTTAAGGGAGTGGTGTGTGTATGAAATGAGCTGCCAGAGGAAGTGGTGGAGACTGGCAACATTTGAAAAGGCATCTGGATGGGTGTATGAACTGGAAGGGTTTGGAGCAGTATGGGCCAAGTACTGCCAAATGAGACTAGATTAAATTGGGATATCTGGTCAGCATGGACGAGTTGGACCAAAGGGTTCGTTTCCCATGCTGTACATCTCTATGACTCTGACTCTATTCTCCCTGTGTCTGCGTGGGTTTCCTCCAGGTGCTCCGGTTTCCTCCCACAGTCCAAAGATGTGCAGGTCAGGTGAATTGGCTATGCTAAATTGGCTATAGTGTTAGGTGCATTCGTCAGAGGGAAATGGGTCTGGGTGGATTACTCTTCGGAGGGTCGGTGTGGACTTGTTGGGCCAAATGGCCTGTTTCCACACTGTAGGGAATCTAACCTGACCTAATCTAATGTAGTCTCTTTCCAGCACAATAAATTTAAGATGCCGTGAATTGGCTAAAACATTTTAAGAACATGGATAACTCCACAAAAAGTTAATTGGAAGCGGACACGAAGAGTGAGAGAAAGTTCTTGGATGTAAGAGCGCAAAATTTAAAGAACTTGTAGAATCAGGAGACGCTGACCTGATTTGACTTGGCTTAAGATGCCTGTGTTGAACAGAGTGTCTACAGCCATGGAACAGTAAGAGGAGATTTAAAAGAACAACCTTGCTGGGAGCAAGCAGAAGGACCAGGAAATCCGAACCCTTATGCAAATCTTTGAACAGACCAAGTGGTTAACCTTTCTGATAAGTATCAGACTTAAGCTTTCTGTGTGAAATAGGTATAAGGGGAAAGTTGAGCTAAGAAGCTCTGTTACAAGTACAAGTGTCCATTGTAGTTTTAGTATCTTTAACAGTACTGACTATATAAGTACGGTTAATATAATTCATTAATTTTTATATATTAAAACTATTTTATTTAAACAGTGACTTTGTGACTTCATTCTTTTCAGTAAATGTCTGGTTTTCAGATGTCAAAGATGTATAAAACATTACTGGTCTCAAACAGCTCAGATCAAACAGCTCAAACGTTGACCTTTTGAATCAACCAGTTTGGACTATATTTGCTGAATTTGATTATTCTGTAATTGCTTTACAGGACTTTTTGTGCTTTCATGCATTATATCACTTGCTAGTAGGAAGCAATGTTTTAGCATATACGATGTGGTCTCGTAGGAGAGAATTTTCAAACATTATGGTGATAAGAACATACTATATATTCCGTTATTTTCAATTTAAGATAAATTATTCGACCTGGAAACTGTAACAAACACACAGGGAGAATAAAGTTCCTTCAAGACTGGGGGATGCTTACAACAATAATTTAGATAACTAAAACAATTGTTGCAGTTTGGGCTTTCTCTCAAGTTTTACTCATGATGCAAACAACAACACCTCTATGTATATCATGAACACGAGCAGTGTTTCATGGTTCATGCATTACCTTTCATCACATTTATCTCACGAATGTCACAATGTGTCAGAGGCTAAATGATAGAATGTTAGATTTTTGGTGAAGTCATTTTAATCAACACAACTGGCATATCATGACAAGAACTTATGTGACAGAAGAGGTGGTGCTAGGTGTCTTAAAATTCATAAATATAGAATAAATTGCCAGGATCTAATCAGGTCTTTCCCAGAACTTTGTGGGAAGCTTGGGAAGAGATTGCTTGGCCCCTTGCTGAGATATTTGCATCATCGACAGCCATCAATGAGGTGCCAGTAGACTGGATGTTGGCTAATGTGATGCCATTATTTTTAAAAAGGCTGTAAGAGAGCGCCAGGGAACTACAGACTGGAGAGCCTTATGGCAGTACTGGGTAAGTTGTTGCAGGGAATTCTCAGCGACAGAATTTACATCCATTTGAAAAGGCAAGGACTGATTATGGATAGTCAACATGCTTCAGTAGTGGGAAATTATGTCTTACTAACTTGATTGAGCTTTTTGAAGAAGTAACAGAGAAGGTTGATAAAGACAGGCATTGTCTAGATGGATTACAGCAAAGCATTGGACAGGACTCCACATGATAATTCTTTTAATGGAATCCCTACAGCGTGGAAACAGGCCATTCAGCCCAACACGTCCACACCAACCCTCCGAACAGTAACCCATCCAGACCCATTCCCTACCCTATTATGCGATATTTACCCCTGACTAATGCACCAAACCTCTACATCCTTGAATACCATGGGCAATTTTAGCATAGCCAATTCACCCAAACTGCACATCTTTAGATTGTGGGAGGAAACCGGAGCACCTGGAGGAAACCCACGCAGACACGGGGAGAATGTGCAAACTCCACAGACAGTCGCCTGAGGCTGGAATCAGACCTGGGTCCATGGTGTTGAGAGTTAGCAGTGCCACAGTGTTGCCCCAAAACTGATAGCAAGGTTAGATTACATGGGATCCAGAGGGAACTAGTCAACTTGATACAAAATTACTTTGAAGGTAGAAGACAAAGTGGTGGGAGAGGGGTTTTTCCAGACTGGAGTCCTGTGACCAGTGGTGTGTTACAAGGGATCAGTGCTGGGTCCACTGCTTTTCATTATTTATATAAATGTCTTGGATTTGAATATAGGAGATATGGTTAGTAAGTTTGCAGACACCAAAGTTATTGGTGTTGAGGACAACAAAGAAGATTGTCTCAGAATACAATAGGACCATGACTAGTTAGACTGAGGAGTGGCAGATGAAGTTTAATTCAGATAACGTAAAATGTATTTTGGTAAGGTAGATCACGGCAGTTAATGGTAGAGTCCTGGGGAATGTTTCCAAATAAAGAAACCTAGGGGTGCAGGTACATAGTTCCTTGAAAGTGAAGTCACAGGTACAGAGGGTGGTGAAGGCAGCATTTGGCAAGCAGGTCTTCATTGATCATAACATTCAGTACAGGAGTTGGTATGTCACGTTGTGGCTGTACTGAACATTGGTGAAGCCACTTTTGGAATACTGCATACAATTAAATTAGATTACTTACAGTGTGGAAATAGGCCCTTCGGCCCAACAAGTTCACACCGACCCACTGAAGCGCAACCCACCCAGACCCATTCCCCTACATTTACCCCTTCACCTAACACAACAGGCAATTTAGCATGGTCAATGCACCTAACCTGCACGTTTTTGGATTGTGGGAGGAAACCAGAGCACCCGGAGGAAACCCGGGCAGTCACGGGGAGAATGTGCAAACTCCACACAAAGTTACCTGTGGCGGGAATTGAACCGGGTCTCTGGCACTGTGAGGCAGCAGTGCTAACCACTGTGCCACCGTGCTGCCTATTCTGGTCACCCTTCAGTAAGAAGGATGTTGTTAAACTTGAGAAGGTGCAGAAAAGGTTCACAAGCATGTGGCCAAGATTGGAGGGTTTCAGCTACAGGGAGAGGCTGATTAGGCTGGGGCTTTTCTCTCTGGAGTGTCATAGATTGAGGGGTGACCTTTTAGAGATTTACAAAATCATGACAAGTATGGATATGGTGAATAGTCTTTTTCCTAGAGTGGGGTAGCCCAAAACTAGAGGGTATAGGTTTGTGGTGGGAGAGGAAAGACTTATATCCTTTATAAGTGGTAACTTTTTCAAGCAGACGGTGGCACACGTGTGGAACAAGCTGCCAGAGGAAGTGGTGGAAGCGGGTAATCACAATATTTGAAAGGTATCTGGATGAGTATATGAATAAGAAAAGTTGAGGGAATATAGGCCAAATACTGGCAAATGGGACTAGGTCAAATTGGAATGTCTCATTGGCATGGACAAATTGGACCGAAGGGCTGTTTCCATGCTGTATTACTCTTTAAACTGTGTATCAAATATTTGGGCTATCATGAATACAGATACTGCAACTCCCAAATTTTAGTTACAAATATAGACCTGAATTGGTGATATAATTAACCAGTGTGCATAAGTGATCAATAGCAAGATGCAATACTGCCTAGCAACCAAAACTTGTATCTTGACCATAAGTCCATGAAACACCAGAGCAGCAGTGAACCATTCAACCCATTGAGTCTGCTCTGCAATTCAATGAGATAATCATTGATCTGATAATCCTAAACTCCATTTCCCTGCCTTTTCCCCTATAAGGCTGGATTCACCTACTGTTTAGAAAGCTATCTCAGCCTTGAATATATGTAAATGACCAGAGGACTGCAACAATGCACATTGGCTGTTGGGGTGAAGATTTGCATCGACGCAGTCACCAGTACAAGAAGGAGTACCTCAGTAAGACACCCTCCAAGCTTCATGTGACTGACTGACTATAAATGGAGAGCTGCCAGGTTTCAGGATGTCTCAGCCTTTTGGCTAAGATCAAGTGTCTGTTCTTATCAGGACAGGTGTCGAGTTGCGAGTCATCAGAGCTAGTGAAGAGATCATCGCTGGATCGTGATTGGACGTTGGAGGATCGTTTGGTTGTGCTGACCTGCTCTTGGTGGATCTTCATGCTGGCTTCGGCCTAACGCCAATTCAGGGACCAGCCAACCTCTGAGCTATGGCCTCAGCAGCCACTCGCCACCCGGGCCAGGGCATTCGGAACACAGTCAGGGTGACTGTGAAGAAGGTGGAGGAGCACACACCAGTGGATCGGACGGTGTTTGTGAAGAAAGTTCTGCTGGAGTGTTGCGGCCTTGCAGCCGCAGACATGTACTGCAACACTCGGTCGGGGTCAACTCCTTCAGCTGGAAGATCAACAGGTTTCGGACCGCCCAGAGAGCGTCCTTCACCGAGTTGATGATCCTCCAGGCGCAGTTAATGTTCGTCTCGGTGTGAGTCCCGGGGAACAGGCCGTAGAGCACGGAGTCCTGCGTCACTGCGCTGCTTGGGACGAACATCGACAAGCACCACTGCATTCCTCTCCAGACTTCCTCTGCATAGGCACATTCCAGAAGGAGGTGTGTGACAGTCTCGCTCCCCCCCGCAGCCACTTCGAGGGCAGCGTGCGGTGCGGCAGAGAGTCCGGGCGTGCATAAAGGATCTCACAGGCAGAGCCCTTCTCACCACCAGCCAAGCCACGTCTTGGTGCTTGTTGGAAAGTTCTGGCGATGAGGCATTCTGCCAAATGGCTTTGACAGTCTGCTCAGGGAACCGCTCGACAGGATCCGCCCTCTCCTTTTCCCGACCACTTCCTGATGGACTTGTGGTCAAAGGTGTTTTTCCTCATAAATTTCTCCACGAAGGACAGGTGATACGGAACGGTCCAACTACTCGGAGCGTTCCGCAGCAGCGAGGCCAGGCCCATCCTTCGCAACACCGGGGACAGGTAGAACCTCAGTACGTAGTGACACTTGGTGTTTGCGTTCCGGGGATCTACGCACAGCTTGATGCAGCCACACACAAAGGTGGCCATCAGGGTGAGGGTGGCGTTGGGCGTGTTTTTTCCCCCATTGCACCGGTCTTTGTACATAGAGTCTCTTCGGACCCGGTCCATCTTTGATCTCCAAAGACGCGCTGAAGCTTGGGGCAGCTGCCGCCAAGGCGCGGTGGGGAAAGACCACCGTGTAAGATCGGCCTGCCTAAAGAAGAACAGGGGGCCCATGCGGACGTTTTTTTTTGGGCTCTGCTGATGCCTCAGCCAAATATATGTATATGTACAAGATTGGAAAATGCACAGGATTGTAAAGGACAAGGATAAAGTCGAATCTGTGTTTGTAAATATGGACATATGTATGGCATGATCCAATGTACAGACCATCAAATCATTTTATGAATAAAGTATATTTTTGAAATAAAAAAAGTGGCTGCATCAAGGGGAGGGAGAACAACCAGAGGTCATTGTGCACACTGACACAAATGAAATAGGGATGAGGTTCTGTAGAGTGATTGTAGAGAGCTAGGAAAAGTGTTAAAAGCCAGGACCTCATTCGTGATAATCTCCAGATTACTCGGCTAGTGAGGATAAGAACAGGAGGTTATGGTAGATGGAGACATAGCTACAGAATTGGTGTAGAGGGCAGGGATTCAGATGTTTAGATCATTCACATCTTTTCCTCAGGCAGACGTGACCTATTCAAGAGGGACAGGTTGCACCTGAACTGGAGGGGGACCAATATCTTAGTGGCCAGGTTTGCAAGTGCTACAAGGGAGGGTTTAAACTAGATTGACAGGGGAGTGAGATCCCCAACAGGAGGAGGCAAGTGTGAGCCTCAAAAGAGATGCAGTAATTCGAAACAGTAGGTTGAAGAGACTGCTCAGGCTGGAACATGATAGGGAGCAAGGCATGCTTGTTGGATTAAAGTGCATTTATTTTAATGGTCTTACCTGTTAGCCCTCTTGCAATGAACTCAGGGTGTGGATATATACATGGGACTGGGATATTATAGCCATTACAGAAACATAGCTAAGTGAGAGATAGGACTGGCAGCTTAATGTACCAGGGTACAGGTACTTTAGGCTGGCAGAAGTGATGGAAGGAAGGGAGGAGAGTATCACAGCAGTAATCAGAGATGACATAACTGAAGGATCATTCGTTGAGACTTTGTGGGTGGAGCTCAGAAATAAGAAGGGGTAATGATTTTATTGGGGTTGTACTACAGGCTCTCAAATAGTTAATGGGAATTAGAGGAACAAATATGAAGTGAGATTGGGAAGACTTGCAGGAGCAAAAGGGTTGTCATATTAGGCGATTTTAATAGACTGGGACTACCAGAGAATTAAGGGCTTAGATGGGTTGGAATTTGTTAAGTACATTCAGGAAAGCTTCAGTATATAGAGAGTCCTACTCAGGAAGGGGCAATACGCAACCTACTCTTGGGAGATAGAGCAGGACAGGTGATGGAGGTTACAGTGGGGGAACACTTTGGGACCAGTGACCGTAGTTATAGTAGTTTTAAAATAGTTATGGAGGGGAGCTATACTGGTCCACAGATTCCAGTTCTAGACTGGGGCAAGACAAATTTTGATGGAATTAGATAGGTGTTTGCAGGGGTTGGTTGGGGTAGTTTGTTTGCAGGCAAAGGGACCTCTGGCAAGTGGGAGGACTTTAAAAGCGAGATAGCAAGAGTCCAATGTCTATATGTTCCTCTGAAGGTGAAGAGCAAGTTTGGCACAAATGTGGAATGCCAGATGACAAGAGGTATTGAGGCTCTGACCAGAAAAAAAAAGAGGTGTGGCTCAGGTACAGGCAGCTGGTATCAAGGGAATCCCTGGAAGTACACAGGGGATACAGGAGTTTAGTGAAGAAGGAGGGCACAAAAAAGGGGAGGCTAGAGATAGCCTTGGCTGAGAAGATGAGGGGGAATCCAAAGACGTACTTTAAGTATATTAAAGGAAAAAAGGATAAGTAGAGCGAGAATAAGGCCCCTTCAAGTACAAACGTGGACATGTATGTGTAGAACCACAGGAGATGGGTGAGGTTCTCAGTGATTATTTTTCCTCTGTTTACCATGGAGAAAGACAAGATGACTTGGGAACTTGGGGAAGTTAGTGGTGAGATCTTTGGGAAAGTCCATAACAGAGTAGAAGTGGTATTGGATGTATTAGAATGTATGAAGGTGGATAAATCTTCTGGTCCTAACAAAATGTATCCAAGAACACTGCAAGAGGCTAGAGAAGAAATTGCCTGGGCCCTGGCTGATATTTTCGCATCATTGTTAGCCAAAGGTGAGGTCCCAGAAGACTAGAGGGAAGTGAGTGTTGTGCCATTATTCAAGAAGGGCTGCAAAGAACAACCTGGGAACTATAGAACAGTAAACTTAACATCTGTGGTGGGTAACTTACTTGACAGGATTCTGAGGGATAGGATATACATGCATTTTGAAAGAGTAATCAACATGGCTTTGTGAGTAGGAGATCATGTCTCACAAATTTGTTAGAGTTCTTTGAAGAAGTGACCAGGAAGGTTGATGAGGACAGGGCAGTAGACATTGTTGATATGGATTTCAATAAGGCTTTAGTTAAGGTTCCCCATCCTAGGCTGCTCTGGAAGGTTAGATCGCATGGAATCCAGGGCAAGCAGCAAATTGGATACAAAATTGGCTTGATGGTAGGAAGCAGAGGGTAATAGTGGAAGGATGCTTGTCGGACTGGAGGCTGTGACTAGTGGAGTGCCTCAGAGGTTGGTGCTGGGCCTATTACTCTTTGTTATCTATGTCAATGATATGGATGAGAATGTACAAGGCATGATTAGTAAGTTTGCATGTGAGACTAAAATAGGTGTGAACAGTAAGGAAGGTTATCAGAAATTGCAACAGGACCTTGATCAGCTGGGGAAGTGGGCTAAGAAATGGCAAATAGAGTTTAATATAGGTATGTGTGAGGTCTTGTATTTTGGAAAGTCAAATCAAGGTTGGAGTTTCATGATGAATGGTAGGGTCTTAAGGAGTGAAGTTGAATGGAGGGATCTTGGAGTTTACCTTCATAGTTCTCTGAAAGTGGAGTCACAGGTAGACAGGACAGTGAAGAAGGCTTTTGGCACACTGACCTTCATCAGTCAGAGCATTGAGTGTAGAAGTTGGAGTTGCAGTTATACAGGAAGTTGATGAGGCCGCACTTGGAGAATCAGGTTCGGTTTTGATCACCTTGTTATTGGAAGGATATTGTGATGTGTCTTGTGATGAGGAGAGTGCAGAAACAATTTACAATGGTGTTGCCTGGACTCAATGGTCTGAGTTACAGGAAAAGGTTGGACAAGCAAGGATTCTTCTTTAGAGTGTTGGAGACTGAGGGAGGGAACCTTGGAAGTTTATAAGATCATTGAGAGGCATAGATAGGCTGAATGCACTCAGGCTGTTTCCCAGGGTTGGGGAATTGTGGACTAGAGGGCATCAGTTTAATGTTAGGGGATAAGAATAAAAAGGGAACCTGAGTGGCAACTTTTCTCCCCCCACAGAGTAGTGCACACATGGAATGAACTGCCAGTGGAAGTGGTTGAGGTGGGTACATTAATAACATTTGAAAGATGTTTGGACAAGTACATGGATAGGAAAGGGTTAGAAGAATATGGGCCAAGTGGAGGGAAATGGGGTTAACGTGGATGGACATTTTGATTGGCATGGACCAATTTGAGCCAAAGTGCCTGTTCCTGTGCTGTAGGATTCTATGACCCAGTCTCGACAGCTCTATGTGGTAAAGAGTTCCATGGATTGACTACCCTCGGAGGGAAAAATGCAGGAACAGGATACAGAGTTGGATGATCAGCCATGACCCTACTCAATCATGGAGCAGACGCAAAGGGCTGAATGTCATCGTCCAATGTTATTTTGTATGTTTTTGTTTACACATCTTAAATAGACCACCTCTTTCAACCCTCACTTTATTACAGAAAAGCAATCAAATGTTTTCAGAATGTAGCTAATTCACAAATATTTGGCATATTTCAAATTTATTAGAGCATCACTTCATGATGATGACACTTACTGCAAGCAGATAAGTACTTACTCCAGTACCAGAATGAAAACAAACTCAGTGAATTTTAATTAACTACTCCAGGATAACTGTTCAAGGATTGGTAAAACAGCTTTATAATGCAACAAAATGGATATCTGCACAAAATAAATACAGCAAGATAAAACTTAATGAACCAATAGTGAAGAGTTAAATATGCTTTTAAAAACAAATCTCCAACACAGTACTAAGTCTGAACGGTGCTAAGTGTGCTAGCAGGTAGAAATAGCTCTGACTCAGTTTGCAAGCAATTTGCACAGTATTGCTTGAATTTATCAGCTGGAAAGAGTTTGTACAAATGCACCATACAACCGCAAAAATCATTGGGTGAGCTTATTCAGCATACTCAATACTTCACAAGCTGATAAAATATGCTCAAAGAATGTATAGGTGCATCAATTGAGGAAGTCTATGATTTCAAATTGAAACTATAAACCAACTAAATTGTGTTATAAGCGTCTCATTGAAAGGAATATTGAGCTAAGTCTAATGTGTTTTTTGGCTAAGTGCAAGTCGAAGGGTTTTTTTTAAAAGAGGGATTCTCATCACAAGGCCCAGCAAGATTTCTGGCTATACCTTATCAAGCACACCTCATTAATGACTTACCCTGCCTTGTAGCATACCTCATTGTACCACATGCTGTTCCCAGAATACCTCACCACTCAAGGGCTATTTGCCAAAAGACTAGAATTCCTGGCACCCATGCTATATTTAAAAGACCTCTGTGCACTAGAATTCCAAAGTTGAGCTGTCCTGTTTAACGATGAACAGAATCTGAGCGTATTACAGAGGTGTTACAATTCATGATACAAGACTTTGTTCGCATAGGTGAGACCCTCTTCTCAGCTGAGAGGGACACTGCCCAGATTCAATTACTTCAAGTAAAGCTCAGTAAATCTCCACATAGGGTACCTATGTGGTATATATGTCACTGAGAGGGAGCTTAACATTAGCACTAAGATAAATGATTCAGCAGACAACAGGGTTGACAGAAATAAGCACAAGAGGCACAGGAATCATTCACGGTCAACTCCCTTCACAGAGCCATATCTGGGGCCCTCGCCATCAATGTTCCAGGCAATATTCGCATCTTACAAATGGAAGCCCAGAAAACTGCAGCAAATGGAGCAGATGAGATGGAAATCTAGACAACCGTTCCCACTGTCTCTGCTATTTTATTGCCAGCAATATGAAAGTACCAGCCAATGGCAAAGGAAAGAAATTCTAACAACCAAATATTTTCTTTTTTTCTGTTGTGATCGTAGCCAATTTCAATTAAATGTGTTTAATTGACTAAACATATATTTTGCATTTTCTATTATTGCATTAAGGAAGAGACTGTATTGATTTTATTTAATATTCTACAAGTTTAACACTCAATTTGTGACAGGAACTAAACTACTTCAGCCTGCCACTACACTAATAGCTGCAATCCAGGAACCAAAACAATAAATTCACAAAGCACCACTTAAGTTACAGACCTTGACCTTATCCCCACTTCATCCTTATATAGTTACTCTATTGCAAATCAAATAGTGTAAATGACATATATAGAAGGGATTCACAAAGAAATTGTTTGAGATATATCAATATTTGATTATTGTACTGTTAGAGAATGGTACACATTTCCTTACCCACCTACTCTCTTGTTTCATTCAGAACTCTGATCTTCCACGGTCTGGACTTGTGCCACTACCTTGTGTAACATTAGCTATCTGGTGACCTTCTCACTACAGTGTTTGGATTGATTGTTGATATCAGCAGGTCTATTCTAAAACAAACAGTCAGGTAAGTAGAAGGCACTCTTCATGTGGGAAATCGGAGCCAGGTCCAGAAACCTACTTCTCGTAAGAAACTGCGTTTTACAGTGTGAGCTGTTCACTGATGTGAAGGAAGTGTTTCCCAGCTAATTAGAGTTATTGAGGGCAGTAATAGAATTTAACACACCTAAGGCAATTGTCACTTGTCTTGATGGTGACAGTCTGTGTCACAGGCTGCCACAGTACCACAAATAGCTGGAAGATTTGCACCATTAGGATTTGAAGGGGTAAATTCTTCCTGCACATCATTATGCAGCAGGGGCTGCTTCCCTGTTCAGTATTTACTCCCTCTACCTCCAACTCTTACTATTGTTCTTCCTTCAGGGAGCTGTCCTTTCCAGTGACATTGCTGTCTTCAAAGTCTGTCCCTCACAGAAGCACCATATAACATTCTTTTGATAATTAATTACTTAATTTTATTCATCTGCTGCATTCTGAAGTACGAAGAAATCATGCACTTTTCTGAGCATGATAGAACCAATATATGGGCAATATTGCTTCATCCCTAAAGCATTCATATCCATACAGGCAAAAATGGAATACCTTAGTTTGTTCTTACTGCCAACAAGAACCCCATCACAGATCTCTGCCTCCTTTGGAGGTCCCCAGAATCTCAGACCCAAGTTTTCTGACAATTCAATGATATCAAGAAATGACTGACAGTACTGGGTACTGCAACAACCTTGGGACCCTGCTAATATTTCATCACAGTACTGCAGATTTGTGTTCCAGAACTTGCTATGCCCCGAGCCAAGCTGTTCCAGTACAACAACAACGATGGTATTCATCGTATCAAAGCAGTTCTATCCAAGCATCAGTTGCTTCACAATAACCTGCTTGCTGATGCTCAGTTCGGCTTCTGACAAGGCCACTCAGCTCCTCACCTCATTACAGCCTTGCTCCAAACATGTTCAAAAGAGCTGAATTCCAGAGAGGACAGAAGAGTCACTGCTCTCGACTCAAAGTTACATGTGACGGAGTGTGGCATCAAGGAGACCGAGCTAAACTGCAGTCAAATGGGAATTGAAGGAAAATTCTCCACTGGATGGAGTCATACCTGGTACATAGAAAGAAAGTTACAATTGTTGGAGGTCAGTCATTTCAGCTCCAGGACATCACTGGACAAGTTTCTCAGGGGAGGTCAAAGGCTTCAAAGGCCCATTTAGATGCTTCACCAATGACTTTCCTTCCATCAGAAGATCAGAAGTTAGAACGTTTGCTGATATATTGAACAGCACTCAGCAGCATTTGCAGCTTTTCAGTCTAAGTGCAGTGAGACCATAAGACATAGGAGCAGAAATTAGGCCATTTGACCCATTGAGTGCATTCCACATTTCAATCATGGCTGATGGGTTTTTTCAAACCCATTTTCCTGTTTTCTCCACATAACCTTTGATCCCCTTGGCAATCAAGAATTTATCTATCTCTGTTTTAAATATACTCAATGACCTGGCCTCCACAGCTTTCGGTACCAAGGAATTCAACAGATTCACTACCCTCGGGCGAAAGAGGTTTCTCCTTATCTCTGCTCAAAAGGGCGCTGTACCAAATATCTTTAAGTCCATGGATGTTACACGAACAGCATTACACTCATCAATCCTTTCTGTTATCTCTTCAAGAAAACTTTAGTACATTATTTAATCACCAATTCTCCTTTCAAATTCCATGTTGGTTGAACCTAAATGATCCACCTTTTCCCATGTGACTACAATTTACATACCAAATAATTGTTTCAGGAATTGCCCCAGCAATGAAATTAAACTGACCAGCTCCGTTATTGCTGGGTTTAGCTGTACAGTTGTTTTTGACCAAGGGTGTAATGTCTGCAATTCTCCAGTCCTCTGGCACCTTCCCAGAATTAAGGGAAGGCTGAGAAATTATGGTCAATCCCCATACAGTTTCTCTCTAACCTCTTTAAATATACTTGGATGCATCTCCTTTGTTCCCAGTGTCTTCTCAAGCTTGAGTTGGAAATTTCACAATTTTATGGATCTGCCTCAGGAATAAGCATTGGAATGCATCCAGATTTCAAACTCTGGGAGTGGATACAGGATGGAGCTGAGTCCACCAACCCCAGATGTGGAGCGTAGGGAGCACAAGGGGTGGATATGTGGGTTAGAATGGCCACCTCACTCCCCAGGCACATCGTCCCAGGGGTGGAATAATGACAATGTTATCAGACTAGTAATCCAAAAACCCAAACTGATGATCCGAGGTCATGCATTCAAATCCCAAGGTAGATGACAACATCGGAATTCTATAAAAATATTGACCATTGTAACTGTTTTTGATTATAGTGAACCAGATTTGTTTCATTAATGCCTGCTGACCTTAGCAGGTCTGACCTACACGTGACTCCAGACACAAAGAATTGTGGTTGACTCTTAACTGACCTCTGAGCATATGAGGGAGCAATAAATGCTGGCCAAGCCAGTGATACCAACATCCATGAACAAATTTTCAAAAAGAAAGAAGAAATTGGCCCTATATGCCTCACCCAAAATGCTCCCTCAAACTCCAACCCCTTTCCATGGTTCCTCATATGCACCATATTAAATCAGGCTCCCATTCACTGTCCCTACTGTACCCACTTATTCTCCAGGTCACTCTCTAGATACTCATTGTGGGAAAATCTCAGGAGTAGTACAGACATGAAAAAAATAATAAAATGGGAATAAACTAATACAGCTCTCACAACAGCACACTTAATAGTGAAAAGAATTCCCATTCACGAAACCTAATAAAAGCTTTCAGGTGACAGATCCCTTATGAAAGCAAACATTTATTTCGCTAACCACAAAATAGATATTTAATTAATAGTCTCTTTAAATTGTGTACAAAACTGCAAACTCAGAGCCTCCACTAAATCTAGCTTTTGAAACTCCGCCAAGCATTCATAATTATGTAACAATATAAGGAAATGACAACAAAGAGCTATATTAAAACTACATGAACAGCTGTTACTTTTTTCCAAGTTTATCAATTAAAGTAGTATAGGAGGTTTTAATTAATCTTCACTGCTAGCTACATCTTTATTCTTAAGATTAAAGGAGGAGGAATTTAATCAGCTTCAGATAGTGACGATTTATATGTATGCTGGGAACTGGAGCAGGAGCTGGATGAACTTCAGATCATTCCAGAGGCAGAGTCTGGTGATAGATAAGAGTTACAGGTAAGTAGTTACTCCTAGACATGAGTAACTGGGTAACTGTTCAAAGGGGGAAAAACAGTCAGTGCAGGGAGCCCCCTGTGGTTGTTCCCCTGAAAAATAAGTATACCATTTTGGATATTGTTGGGGGGGGGGGGGGGGGGGGGGAGGGGGGAAGATGACTTACCAGGGGTATACATTAGGGTGCAGGTCTCTGGCACAGAGCCTATCCCTGTTGCACAGAAGGGAAGGGGGAAAGGAGGAGAGTGTTAGCCATTGGAGAGTCAATAGTTATAGGGTCAGATAGAAGGTTTGTTGAGAATGGAAGAGACTCATGGTTGGTGTGTTACCTTCCAGGTGCCAGGGTCCGTAACGTCTCGGATCGTGTCTTATGGGTCCTGAAGGGAGAGGGCGACCAGCCCCAAATTGTGGTCCACATGGACACCAATAATATAGCAAGAAAGAGGTATAGGGATGTAAGGCAGGATTTCAGGGAGCTAGGGTGGAAGCTGAGAGCTAGAACAAACAGAGTTGTTATCTCTGGTTTGTTACCCGTGCCACGTGATAGCGAGGTGAGGAACAGGGAGGGGTTCAGGTATATGAATAATTAGGGCTCATTCTGGGGAAGGTGGGACCTCTACAAACAGGATGGTCTTCACTTGAACCGGAGGGGTACTAATACTCTGGACAGGAAATTTGCTAGTGCTATTCAGGTAGGTTTAAACGAGCTCAGCAGGGGGATGGGAACCTGTGGTGTAGTTCCAGTACACAGGAGGATGACAGTAGGGAGGAACTGGACAGAATTTCACGGTCACAGGAGTGTGCTGGCAGACAGCAAGCTGGTTTGAAGTGTGTCTACTTCTAGGCCAGAAGTATCTGGAATAAGGTAGATGAGCTTGCAGCATGGATACGTACCAGGAACTTCCATGTTGTGGCCATTTTGGAGACATGGATAGAGCATGGTCAGGAATAGATGGAGCAGATTCCAGGGTTTAGATCTTGCATTAACATCACGGAAGGTGGTAAAAGAGGGGGAGGTGTGGCTTTGTTAGTCAAGGACAGTATAATGGTGGCTGAAAGAACATTTGACGAGGACTCACCTACTGAGGTGGTATGGGCTAAGGTTAGAAACAGGAGAGGAGAGGTCACACTGCTGGGATTTTTTTTTAAATAGACCTCTGCAAAGTTCCAGGGATGTAGGGGAGAGGATTGGCAAAACGATTCTGGGTAGGAGTGAAAGGAACAGGATGGTCATTATGGGGGACTTTAACTTCCCCAATATTGACTGGAAATGCTGTAACTCTAGTATATTGGATGGATCAGTTTTTGTTTAATGTTTGGAGGAGGGTTTCCTGACACAGTATGTCAAAGGGCCGACAAGAGGGGAGGCCACATTCTATCTGGTGCTTGGTAATGAATCAGGCCAGGTGTTTGATTCAGTGATAAATGAGCACTTTGAAGAGAGTGATCATAATTTAGTTCCGTTTAGTTTAGCGATGGAAAAGGATAGGTACATGCCACAGGGCAAGAGTTATAGATGAGGGAAGGGCAATTATAATATGATAAGGCAAGACTTAGGAGGCATAGAATGGGGTAGCAAAATGCAGGGGAAGGGGACAATCAAAATGTGGAGCTGGTTTAAGGAACAGATATTGCGTGTCCTTGATAGGAATGTCCCTGTCAGGCACGGAGGAAGTGATAAGGTAAGGGAACCATGGTTTACGAAAGAAATTGTATCTCTTGTTAAGTGGAAGAGGGAAGCTTATGTGATGTTGAGACGAGAAGGATTTAAAGAGAGAGTTAAGAAGAGCAAAGGGAGGACATGAGCAGTCTTTAGCAGGTAGAATAAAGGAGAACCCTAAAGCTTTTCATTAGGTATGTGAGGAATAAAAGGATACCTAGGATAGGAATGGGGCCAGTCAAAGACAGAAGTGAGAAGTTGTGTGTGGACCCTGTGGAGATTGGAGGGGTGCTAAACAAATATTTCTCATCTGTTTTCATTCAATATTGTAGAGGAGAAAACTGAGATACGGGCTATTAGACTTGAAAGGATTGAGGTTAGTAAGGTGGAGGTATCATCAATTCTCGAATGTGTGAAAGTAGGTAAGTTCCCTGGGCCAGATGGGATTTATCAGACGATTCTCTGGGAAGCTAGGGAGATGATGGTGGAGCCTTTAGCATTGATCGTTGAGTCATCATTGTCTACAAGTTTAGTACCAGAGGACTGGAGGATTACAAATGTTGTGTCCTTTAGGGCAGCAGAGATGACCCAGGCAATTGTAGACCAGTGAGCCTTACATCTGTTGTAGGAAAGGTTTTGGAAAACATAAGAGAATGGGATTTATAATCATCCAGCAAACAATTTGATTGGAGATAGTCAACATGGTTTCGTCAAGGGTAGGTCGTGTCTCATTACTTTTTTGAGAAGGTGACCAAGCACATGGATGAAGGTAGGGTAGTTGACGTGGTGTACATGGACTTCAGTAAAGCCTTTGATCAGGTTCCACATGGTAGGCTATTGGAGAAAATGCAGAGGCATGGGATTGAGGGTGATTTAGCAGTTTGGCTTAGAAAATGGCTTTCGGTAAAAAGGCAACGAGTTGATAGTGCTATTAAGAACGCATACAGTATATTAGGTTTTATTGGTAAAGGAATTGAGTTCTGGAACTGTGATTTCATGCTGCAACATACAAAACGCTCGTGCGGCTTCACTTGGAATATTGTGTACAGTTCTGGTCACCCCATTACAGGAAGGATGTTGAAGCATTGGAAAAGGTGCAGAGGAGATTTACTAAGATGTTGCCTGGTCTGGAGTGAAGGTCTTATGAGGAAAGGCTGAGGGACTTGCGTCTGTTCTCATTGGACAGAAGGTGGCTAAGAGGGGATTTGATAGAGATATGCAAGATGATCAGAGGATTAGATAGGGTGGACAGTGAGAGTCTTTTTCCAAAGATGATTATGTTGGCTTGTACGAGGGGGCATAGCTGAAAATTGAGGGGTGATAGATTTAAGACAGATGTCAGAGGCAGGTTCTTTACTGAGACAGCGGTAAGGGCATGGAATGCCCTGCCTGCCAATGTAGTTAGAATTGAAATACTGTTTGTTGAGAGTATGAATTCTCCTGAGGATGTAGTACAGAGTGGATCCTTTGCAATTCTGAGAGAGTGTGGCCCTCAGCTGGGGCAGGGCTGACTGTAGAGAGGTTAGGTGCCGGCGCATTGCTGCAAGTGTGGAGCGGAGGATCTTGAAGGAGAACTGTTGCTGGTGTTTTTGAATCTGTAGTCTGTACTGTTTGTCCTGTTCGGGTCCGAACTCTGCTGGTTTAAAGGTGGTCCGGAGTCCGTGTGGGATGAGTTGGTTACGGAGGCAGGCACTGAGGAAGCGAATGTGGCTGTGGTAGCGAGTTTGTTTCACGACATGGTTGAAGAGCTTCAGAGCAGAGGAAATGACCTGGGAGTTGCAGTGGGAGAGGGATTCCCTGAGATTTTTGTAGAGAGAGGAGGAAAACTTCTTCAAGACAGGCATCCTTGCAAGAGGATTCGCAGTAGGGTTAAAATCAACGAGGTAAAAACAATGACTGCAGATGCTGGAAACCAGATTCTGGATTAGTGGTACTGGAAGAGCACAGCAGTTCAAGCAGCATCCAAGTAGCTTCGAAATCGACGTTTCGGGCAAAAGCCCTTTTTTGCCCGAAACGTCGATTTCAAAGCTACTTGGATGCTGCCTGAACTGCTGTGTTCTTCCAGTACCACTAATCCAGAATCTGGTTTCCAGCATCTGCAGTCATTGTTTTTACCTTGCCAATGTAGTTAACTCAGCCACCTTAGGGGCATTTAAACAGTCCTTGGATAAGCGTATGGATGATGATGGGATAGTGCAGGGCGATGGGCTTAGATTAGTTCACAGGTCAGCACAACATTGAGGGCTAAAGGGCCTGGTCTGTGCTGTATTGTTCTCTGTTCTATGCTCTTCTGAGTGTACGTAAACAAAATCCATAAATTTGTGATTTCTATACAACAGGTCAAGGACTTTACGACAGTGTAACCTACGTCTGTTTGCATACCCCATTAATGTTGAATGGACCGTGATTTGTGCCTGAGTGAATTGATATTAACAAAAATGGTTTTGGCTATAAATGGTGAAACTTCCAATTGCAGGTCCAACCTGCCATTTACAAAGCTATATGGAGCCAGGAAGTCACTGCAAAATGCAATCCCTCACATACAGTGCCAAAGAAACCTTTACAGTGTTCCCAGAGCACAGACAGGTTGGTTTAACTTCTCATATCTATGGTGGCACCTCCAACATTGAAGGACTCCCGAGGTACAAACAGCACCCCCCACCCAGACTGCAAATGCATTCTGTCTGGAGTCCATTCACAACTTGTTTGGTATGCAAGTCATAATATAATGCAGGACAAAGTAAAGCAACCATTTGCAAGAACAGGAAACATCCATATGTTGGGTCTCTAAAATTACGTCACCATATGGGATCGCTTTCATAAGCATCAGCATTCATAAGACAGATTTTCATAAATGGGATACCCCTGTATGGTACTAAACTGCCAACCTTCACTGTATGCTCAGATTTCTGAAATAGGCTGTGAACCTAAGACCGATTGACTCAGGCATGAGATTGCCGTCACTAAGCTAATACTTATTTCAACAAGGTAAACATTATGAAAGCTATACTTCCAGTGTGTTCTTTGTCGGACTGTTTACCTATGAATACAGTACACAATAAATGCCGTGCTAGCAATAATGGAAAGAACTCAAAGAACAACTTAATACAGGTAAAGAGAGAAACATTTACAGAACAAGAGTTTGTTCTAATGGAAGATGACAGTATTTCTATCACAGGCAGTAACTAATCAGTTTTGTCAGTACTGAAAGGCAGCTATTTTTCTCCAAACATTTAGATTCCTGAACAGAAATCTTCAATTTCAGTTGCATGCTGATTAGAGCAAAATTAACAATAAACATTACAAAAACAGCCCTTCAGCATATTATGTCCATGTTGATCATGGTGCCATTCTAAACTAATCCTGTAGATGGTCCATATTTGTTTTTCTCCTGCCTGCTCATGTGTCTGTCGAAATGCCTCCAAAATGGTGCTATTGTTATTTCTACCAGCTTTTTAAAATTGTAGCAACACTGAATACATGTAGACCAAACAAATTTTAAGATGTTTATACAGAATGCCAAACGTTTACAGCAAAGCAGCAGACAATGCAGAAACATCAGAACTGTGGCAGCTCTTCAGTGAAACAATACAAATTTAAATTCAGTGCAACACACCCTCCCATTTAGCCCTCGGTCATCTTCAACCATTTATCCACTTTTATCTTCAAAGATTGAATGGTCTCTTCCTGAATTATTCCCTGTGGCTAAACATTCTGTGCTCTATCAAACTTCTGTGTTAAATTATTTCAGTTAAACTCTCCTCACTCGAGGAACAATTTTTAATTGACAATCTCTTTTCATAAGCTCCTTAAATCAGAGGACAACATTTCCATTCATTTTATCAAAATCGTACTGAACTTTGATACATTGTAAAATTTCTCTTATTCCCTTTCATTGTTTTACTGGAGATGTTGCCAGCCTCTTTCAGAGCAAACTATTGCCCCCAGGGCTTCTGTCTTTCTGCGTAAAACCGAATGTAGGAGTTGGGAGGTCATGTTGTGGCTGTACAGGACATTGATTAGGCCACTTTTGGAATGTTGCTTGCAATTCTGGTCTCCTTCCTATTGGAAGGATGTTGTGAAATTTGAAAGGTTTACAAGGATGTTGCCAGGGTTGGAGGATTTAAGCTATAAGGGGAGGCTGAGGCTGCTTTCCCTGGAGCATCAGAGGCTGAGGAGTGACCTTATAGAGGTTTATAAAGTCATGAGGGCATTGATAGATAAATAGACAAGATGAATAGGAAGGGTTTAGAGGGATATGGGCAAAGTGCTGGCAACTGGGACTAGCTTAGATTAGTATAGCTGGTTGGCATGGACGAGTTGGACCAAAGGCTTCTCGGCCTTTTGGTTCAGATCAAGTGTCTGTTCTTATCAGGACAGGTGTCGAGTTGCGAGTCATCAGTGCTAGAGAAGAGATCATCGCTGGATCGTGATTGGACGTTGGAGGATCGTTTGGTTGTGCTGACCTGCTCTTGGTGGATCTTCATGCTGGCTTCGGCCTAACGCCAATTCAGGGACCAGCCAACCTCAGAGCTATGGCCTCGACAGCTGCCTGCAGCCCTGAGCAGGGGGTTCGGAACACAGTCAGGGTGACTGTGAAGACGATTGAGGATCATACACCGCTCGACCACACCCTGTTTATTAAGAAGGTTGTGTTGGGATGCTGTGGGTTTGCTGCTTCAGACGTGTACTGCCTGCAGGATTTCCCTGGGGCAGGCTACTTTGATGTGACCTTCAGAAGTGTGAAGCAGTGTGAACAGCTCCTGAAGGTCTTCAAGGAGAAGGAAGGGGAGCCGCTGTTTTCCATCTTGTCAGCGACTCCATTGTGTGTGCTTCCTGCACAGAGGAATCGGGTTGTTACAATCCATATGTACAACCCCTATGTTCCAGCGGCTGATGTCCTGACCTTCCTGGGAAGGTACGTCCAAGTCAAGGGAGAAGCCACTGATGTGATCAACCCCTTTGGGATCTGGACCAGTAAGCGGCAGGTCAGGGTAACTCTGAGGGCCGATGATAGTGGGAACATCCTCCACCCACCCTTGAGCTTCGCAATTGGAGGGAGCAGAGGCTACCTGACATAGGCAGGGCAGCCGAAAGTCTGCCGAACCTGCGGGAAGTCGGGACACGTGGCGGCGGATTGCAAAGTGACCATCTGCAGGAACTGCAAACAGGAGGGTCACTTGACTAAGGACTGCCAGGAAGAAAAGAGCTGCAACCTGTGTGGAGAGGCGGGCCACATGTATAAGACCTGCCCAAGACGTGGGGGCCCCACTTACGCACAGGTGGCTGGAGGTGGCAATGTGAGCCGTGGACCCCCAAAGACCAGTAAGGTCCACCCGGACAGCAGGGAAACGGAGTCTGGTGGCACCCAGAAAGAAGAACAGGCTGGAGTGGAGGAGGCGGCAGCCAGCGGAGAGACACAGCAGCTGATCCTAGCTCTAGCCGGGCAGATGGAAGAAATGGAGGAGGAGGTAATCAAGCAGGCGGAGGAGTGGATACCTGTTAAAAACAGGAAGAGGAAATCTTGCCAGGCCCCCAAAGCCCCCCAGCAAAAGGGGAAAAGACAGCTGCACGAGAGAGGGACGGCCAGCTCTTCGGAGGGGGAAGATGGATGCAAAGAAGGCCATCACCACCAGAAGAAGAGACAGAGCGCCATCGGTAAAGAGGAGGGCATTTCCTCCCAACCAGGAAACAACGGACCCACCGAAGTCCACCCTCCACCCAGTGAGAAGCAGGGGGTACCCACTGCCCCACAACTACAGGCAACCGAGAGCTGTGATCCTCTGACAGTCCCACTGTCAGACACAGAACTGGACAGTGAGGACCCTTGCCTTGGCTCAATGACACCAGAGCGGGTAAATGACCCCAGTGAGGAGCTGGATAGCTACCTCAGCCCAGCGAAGGTCCAGCAGTTCGTGCTCACTGTGGGGATGTAGACAGCCACCCCAGAGACAGGACAGTCAAATGGACAATGGTAACCCCATAAACTGGGGGTTAAAGAAGTTTCATTTGCTTTCATATAACAGGGCACCCACTCAGTAGGTGGGTTCCGCTGAAGCCACAGCCAAATACCAAGAGACTGGATAGTTAACAAATGTAACTGTTAATAGGATAACTGTGAATTCGATTAATTCAATTTGTTCTTTGTAATGTTAAGACATGCAATGTATATAACTATGAACAACATGGAAAAATTGTACAAGTACCAGAGATTTATTTACATGAATAAAGTATATTTTGAAATTTTTAAAAAAGGGTCTGTTTCCATGCTGTACAGCTCTATGATGTTGCTACTATGGCCATGTGGTACAGAAGCACTTTTGAAACTATACTTTGAAAAAAGAATGAAGTTCCATTAATTTTTCAAGCTTCATGATCATTCAAATGAATGTCACTAGAGGTTCTGTAACAGTCATCCTCTGAAACCTACTAATCAGCAAGTTTTGAGAAGATTTGGAGCTCAAGCTGAGTTTCTGGATGTGGGTTTGCTCGCTGAGCTGGAGATCCATCTGGGCAAAGCACTGCTGATCATTCCTGCTTTCGATTTGTAGGTTTGGGTTTCTTTGGGTTGGTGATGTCATTTCCTGTGGTGATGTCATTTTCTGTTCTTTTTCTCAGGGGGTGGTAGATGGGGGTCTAACTCTATGTGTTTGTTGATAGAGTCCGGTTAGAATGCCATGCTTCTAGGAATTCTCACGCAAGTCTCTGTTTGGCTTGTCAGAGAAAGGATGTGTTGTCCCAGTTGAAGTGGTTTCTCCCATATCTGTATGTAAGGATACGAGTGAGAGAGGGTCACGTCATTTTGTGGCTAGTTAGTGTTCATTTATCCTGGTGGCTAGTTTTCTGCCTGTTTGTCCAATGTAATATTTGTTACAGTTCTTGCATGGTATTTTGTAAATGACATTAGTTTTGCTTGTTGTCTGTATAGGGTCTTTCAAGTTTATTAGCTGCTGTTTTAGTGTGTTGGTGGGTTTGTGGGCTACCATGATGCCAAGGGGTCTGAGTCGTCTGGCAGTCATTTCAGAGATGTCTTTGTTGTAGGGGAGAGTGGCTGGGGTTTCTGGACGCATTTTGGTTGCTTGTTTAGGTTTGTTGCTGAGAAATTGGTGGACTGTGTTCATTGGGTAGGGAGAAAGTGAGGACTGCAGATGCTGGAGATCAGAGCTGAAAATGTGTTGCTGGAAAAGCGCAGCAGGTCAGGCAGCATCCAAGGAGCAGGAGAATCGACGTTTCGGGCATGAGCCCTTCTTCAGGAATAAGGAAAGTGTGTCCAGCAGGCTAAGATAAAAGGTAGGGAGGAGAGACTTGGGGGAGGGGCGTTGGAAATGCGATAGGTGGAAAGAGGTTAAGGTGAGGGTGATAGGCCGGAGTGGGGGTGGGGCCGGAGAGGTCAGGAAGAAGATTGCAGGTTAGGAAGGTGGTGCTGATTCCGAGGGTTGGGACTGAGACAAGGTGGGGGGAGGGGAAATGAGGAAACTGGAGAAATCTGAGTTCATCCCTCGTGGTTGGAGGGTTCCTAGGCATAAGATGAGGCGCTCTTCCTCCAGCTGTCGTGTTGCTATGGTCTGGCGATGGAGGAGTCCAAGGACCTGCATATCCTTGGTGGAGTGGGAGGGGGAGTTGAAGTGTTGAGCCACGGGGTGGTTGGTTTGGTTGGTCCGGGTGTCCCAGAGGTGTTCTCTGAAACGTTCCGCAAGTAGGCGGCCTGTCTCCCCAATGTAGAGGAGGCCACATCGGGTGCAGCGGATGTAGTAAATGATGTGTGTGGAAGTGCAGGTGAATTTGTGACTGATATGGAAGGATCCCTTCGGGCCTTGGAGGGAAGTAAGGGGGGGGGGGGGTAGGTGTGGGCGCAAGTTTTGCATTTCTTGCGGTTGCAGGGGAAGGTGCCGGGAGTGGAGGTTGGGTTGGTGGGGGGTGTGGACCTGACGAGGGAGTCACAGAGGGAGTGGTCTTTTTGGAATGCTGATAGGGGAGGGGAGGGAAATATATGCCTGGTGGTGGGGTCCGTTTGGAGGTGGCGGAAATGACGACGGATGATACGATGTATATGGAGGTTGGTGGGGTGGTAGGTGAGGACCAGTGGGGTTCTGTCCTGGTGGCGATTGGAGGGGCAGAGCTCAAGGGCGGTGGGGAGCACCGTCTGTCACGTCTGGGGGGATATTGCGGTCTTTGAAGGAGGAGGCCATCTGGGTTGTACGGTATTGGAACTGGTCCATTGGGTACCCATTCTTTTTGAATACACAGTTTAGGTGATTTTCCTCTGCTCTGTGTAGTTCCTTTGTGCTGCAGTGTGTGTTGACTCATTGAAATAATGTTCTGATGCAGCTTCGTTTGTGGATGTTGGGATCGCTTCTGTAGTTCAATATTTGGTCCGTATGTGTGGTTTTCCTGTAGACGCTGGTTTGAAGTTCGTCATTAGCTGTTCGCTCTACTGTGACATCTAGGAATGGCAGTTTGTTGTTGTTTTCCTCCTCTTGATTGAATTTTATGTCAGTAAGGGTCTTATTGATGGTCTTGAAGGTTTCCTCTCATTTGTTTCATTCAGTGATGCCAAAGGTGTCATCCACATAGCGTACCCAAAGTTTGGGTTGGAAGGTTGGCAGAGTTGTTTGAGTTTCTGCATTACTGCCTCTGCTAAGAGCCCTGATATTGGAGATCCCATGGGTGTTCCATTGCTTTGTTTGTATATTTTGTTGTTGAAGGTGAAGTGTGGGATAAGGCTTGCCACTAGCTTGACGATACTATCCTTGCTGATGAAGTTAGTGGTGCTTGGTGTCTGTGTCTTTGGGTTTTCTAATAATGTAGTCAGTGTTTCCTTGGCCAGGTTCATATTGATTGATGTAAACAGGGCTGTTACATCAAAGTAGACCATTATTTCATCCTCTTCTAACTTTGTGTCTTTGATGGTGTCTTTGGTGATGTGACATCACCACCCCAAAGAAACGCAAACATAGAAATATAAAGCAGAAATTATCAGCAGTGCTTCACCCGGAGGCCCACTGAAGATGTTACCTAGTATGGTGACGAAACATCTGGAAATGAACCTTCCAGCTCAGAGAGCAAACCTACATCCAAAACCTACTAATGTAAGGAGGAGAATTGGGGTGCAGGGGCTGACATGAGCAACTGATATGTACATTATGGAACCTGGAGGGTACATAGCTGGAGACTTTAGTTCCCAGACTACCTCAAATACTCCAACTCTGACTCACCACCAACCCCCCCCCCAAAACTGGTAGATCGTAGACAATAAAACAAGAAATACTCAGCAGGTCAGATGGCATCTACAGAGAGAAAAACATTTCAGGTCCATAATCCTTGTTTCAGGGCAATATGTCCTGTGTGCCAGGGATGCAGAATTGGGAGCAGAAAGGTTAGTCCCAAGAATCCTTGAGATGAGTCCCTTGCGAGGCAAGGAAGCATTTAGTAAATTGCATAGGTCATTTATAAATCAACATTCAGAAGTCAATTCAGGATTTTGGAGCCTGGGAAAAGAGCAGCCTGAGGTATCATCACAGAAGGCAAGAGGAGCCCTCCTCATCCAGTTACCATACAATGAGCCATAGAGTCATAGGGCTGTACAGCATGGAAACAGGCCCTTCGGTCCAACTCGTCCATGCTGACCAGATATCCTAAATTAATCTAATCCCATTTGCCAGCATTTAGCCCATATCCCTCTAAACCCTTCCTTTTCATATACCCATCCAGATGCCTTTTAAGGGTTGTAATTATACCGGTTTCCAGTACTTCCTCTGGTAGCTCATTCCATACACGCACCATCCTCTGTGTGAAAATGTTACCCCTTACATCGCTTTTAAATCTTTCCCTTCTAACCTTAAATCTATACCCTATAGTTCTGGACTCCCCTACCCTAGGGAAAAGACTGTGGCTATTTACCCTTTCCATGCCCCTCATGATTTTATACACTTCTATAAAGTCACCCCTTAGCCTCTAAAGCTCCAGGGAAAACAGCCCCAGCCTATGCAGCCTCTGTCTATAATTCAAACCCTCTAACCCTGGCATTCCCTTGTAAATCTTTTCTGAATCTTTTCAAGTTCCACAACATCCTTCCTATAGCAGCGAGACCAAAATTGCATGCAGTATCTCAAAAGTGGCCTAACCAATGTCCTGTACAGCTGCTATATGACTTCCCAACTCCTATACTCAATGCAATGAAGTCCAATAAAGGAAAGCATATCAAATACCCTCTTCACCGTCTTATCTATCTGCTTTCAAGGAACTATGAACCTTCACTCCAAGGTCTCTTTGTTCAGAAACACACCCCAGAACCTTACCATTAAAATGTATAAGTTCTGGCTTGATTTGTCTTTCCAAAATGCAGAACCTCACATTTACCTAAATTAAACTCCATCTGCCACTCCTCGGCCTATTAGCCCATTTGATTAAGATCCCATTGTAGTTGAGGTAACCTTCTTCACTGTCCACTCCACCACCAATTTTGGTGTAATCTGCAAACTTACTAACTCTACTTCCTACGTTCACATCTAACTCATTTATATAAATGAGAAAAGCAGTGGACCCAGCACCAATCCTTGTGGCACACCACTGGTCACAAGCCTCCAGTCTTAAAAGCTACCCTCCACCACCACCCATTGGCTCCTACCTTCGAGTCAGTTCTGTATCTTCTGTCTTTAAAGAAATGTTGAAATCACCTACCTGAGTTTCCAGTGGCCAGTTGTTGTGGTGGGGGCTTTCATCAGGTCCACAGTTAAAATTACCTTGAGACCCAACAACAGCATTAGGACGTGACACTCCAATCTAAATTAGTCCCAACCAATCTTTGGCAAGGACCAGCCCCCTGTCTGAATTCAAGCAAATAAAACTGCATGACTAGACAGACAGGACAAATTTCCGACCCAATATAACATCCCCACCCCCAGCAGGAGGAGAAGGTAAAAACCAGTCCATTTGTTTTATGATCATTTATGTCATAATTATGTAAAATTTATATTAATGTCTGGATTATCCATGGCGTCGTTCAGTTTAACTCAGAATACATTGGTTCTGTTATGGAACACCAATACAGCTTCTGATTTATAGTGACTAAATCCAGGCTGCACTTTTTTTCCGACACTAACCGAATTGCAAATTCTTTCTCTCTCTACAGATGCTGTCAGATATGCTAAGTAATTCCTGTAATTTCTGCTTTAATAGTGCAATTTATCACAGTTTTGAAATAATATGTGATTAGATTGTATCAACTCAATTTTCTTTCTAGCAGATATTTGTGATTTATGTCACCAAATTTCATTCAGTCTGATATTGAAATATGAAGTGTAATCAATCAGCTGAAAAAAAATCAGAAATTATTTGCTCACAGCATCTGTGCTACAAGGGTGAATGCCGGCACACAGTACTTTTTTTAATCAAGTCTCCTGTGGTTTTTCATTGAAAACCATATTAGTCAATATTGCACTAGTTCTCTCTCCTGCAAATCTGCTGTCATTGTCCTTCTCAAAAATAAAACACTAATTTCACTGTCATTGTAAACAATCAAACCATCTTCAGCTTTCCTTCACAAAGCAGTGAACTTGCAGATGCTGATCCCTCCCAAATCATTCCCATTTTTCATGGAACTCACTTATAAATTCCTCCAGCCAGGTTTCGGAGTTCTGATCAAAGTTAAAATGACATCTGACATGGCAAAGATAAACGTTTTCCCACCTTGTCCTTCTCAAGCTGCCTGAATCCTTTGACATGGTTGACCACACCACTGGCCTCTGTCGTCCAGTTGTATGGGACTGCACTCACCTGGCTCCATTCTTATTTACCTAAGCATAATCAAAGAACCACATGTAATGTCTTTTCATTCTGCTCCTGACTGTCAACGTCAGTGTCCCCAACTAATCCTTGATGCCCTCCTATTTCTGATGTACACACTGAACCTCACTAAAAATCACATAACACAGGTTATAGTACAACAGGTTTATTTGAAGGCACTAGCTTTTGAAGCACTGCTCCATCAGGTGATTTTGCTTCAAATGCTAGTGCCTCCAAATAAACTTGTTGGACTATAACTTGGTGTTGTGTGATTTTTAACTTTGAGAAAGCGAGGACTGCAGATGCTGGAGTTGAGAATGCGATGCTGGAAAAGCACAGCAGATCAGGCAGCATCAGAGGGGCAGGAGAATCAACGTTTTGGGCATAAGCCCCTTATCAAGAATGATTTTTAACTTTGTCCATCCCAGTTTCTCCAAATCATACTGAACCTCGACAAAGTTATCAAGAGAATCTATGATAGTATATCCTCATAACCATGGAATCACATTGATTCCAAGATCAGTGCATCCAAACTGATTGCCTATTTGCAAAACCTTCTCCCCTATTTCAGTGCAGCTGCTGAAGTCATCATTCATATCTCCATTAAATCTAGACTTGACAAATCCAGTGCATTCCTATCTGGTTTCCCATTGTAAACTCAAGGCCATTCAAGACACTGTTGCCCATGTCTTAATTCTCACTGCACATCAGACATCCCACTCTCCATTCCTATGAAGCATCTTAAGGCAATTCATTACATTAAAAGGAGCGATATAAACACAAGTTACAGTTGTAGACGAAATAATGGGCAGGACTTTCCAAGTCCTATGGAGCAGCCAATTGAAATAACTAAATGGCTCTATTAAAAGATGATTTTAATGGGGAGGGATGGAGCTGGGTGTTGTGGGAGTGGGGGGGGGTTAGCATTTTTTCAAACCTGTGGCCACCACAAGCCTCACAGAGGTGCGGTTTTAGAGGCTCTGTGTCTGGCACTGGAGCTGGAGACTCTATCCCTTGAAGAGAGGAATCACAGGTCTGCCTGCCTTGCCCCTCTCATTTTTAATTTTTTTACTTCCCTGTCCAACAGCACCTCAAAACGTAGGCCCTGTACTCTCAGTAGCCCCACTGCCTCAGTGGGGTGCCTGGGCCCCCAGAGCTGTCTGTTAGACAGTGCGTTTGGTCAGAGGCAACCTCTGGAAGGATTGCTGAGTCCACCACTAAGTGTGGGCTTGGGAGTTCCATTTGATTCTGATGCCACATTCTCAAAGCCAATGGTAAAATTCAATACAGAATGTGAATGTTCAGAATATTAAGGCAGGCAAGTGTAGATTACATTCTCTCTTTATTTTAAGGAATAACTTTCATTATTTATCTGAAGAGCATCATCTACATTTTATTAGTTGCAACTAGTGTTGTTGTATCCTGAGCATGATCTCAACTTGGTCTTCACATATACTTAGTCCCACAAATTTGTCAAAGTTTTGTTTTCAGGTTTTTGTGAGTAACAAGGTGATATGTTATCCAGGACTAGCTGTCGATCTTCTATGACATTAATTATGGGGGCTCCAATGATCTTCTCGCACATTTTTGCTGTAGAGGCAGAACTTTCATCAGAAGATAGAAGCAGTAGTAAACCATTCAGTTCCTTAGACAACTCTACCTTTCAAACGGATCATAATGACCAATCCACAATGATTGTTTATCCTCAATATAGTTGCCTCACAAAACTTTTTAAGAAGCAGGTGTAGTGGTAATATTTTAATGGTTATTGATCATAATGAACCAGATTGATTTTATTAATGTCCTTCAGGAAAATAAATCGGCTAGGCCTGGCCTACATGTGACTAAAAACCCAAACAAATGTGTTTGACTTTTAATTGACTTCTGAGTAAATTAGGAAGCAATAAATCCTGGCCCAGCCAGTGAAACCACCATCTCAATCAAAAAATTGGCCCTCCAAGCTTCACTTTACACACTCCCTCAAACCCCAGCCTTTTCCCATTTGCCTCTCATACTCAGCCAAAACTTATGAAATTTGATATTTGCAATTTTCAGATGCAGGGAATTCTGTGATTGGTGACTTACCTCCTGACTCCCCATTCACTGCTGACAATCTACAAAGTTGAAAATCTCACAACACCAGGTTATAGTCCAACAGGTTTATTTGGAAGCACTAGCTTTCAGAGCGCTGCTCCTTCATCAAGTTGTAGGAGTAGCGGTCTGAAAGCTAGTGCTTCCAATTAAACCAGTTGGACTATAACCTGGTGTTGTGTGATTTGTGAACTTTGTCCACCCCGGTCCAAAACTGGCTCCATCACATCATGGCCACCATCTACAAGGCACAAGTCAGGGATGTGATGAAATACTCCCCACTTTCTAAGATGGGCGCAGCTCCAAACACACAAGCAGCTCAACACAATCCAGATCGAAGCAACCTGCATGATTACCTACCCATCTATCACCTTCAACATTCACTCCTTTCACCACTAACAAACAGTGGCTGCAGTGTGTACCCTCTGGAAGATGCCGTGCAGCAACTCACTAAAGTGCCTCAACAGCACTGTCCAAACCCAAAACCCTTACTACTTGGAAAGGCATGGGCAGCTGAATGCATCAGCTGCAAGTTTCCTCCAAGATACACACCACTCTGACTTGCAACTCATTGTTTCTTTGCTATCACTGCGTCAAAATTCTAGAATATCCTTCCAACAGCACTTCTGGAATATCTACACCATGTAGGTTGCAGCTGATCAAGGCATGTCATCATGGCCTACTCAAGTGCATTCAGTGATGGATTATAATTCTGACATTGTCAGCAATTCCCTCATCCTGTGAGGGCTTTTTTTAAAAAAATAAAAACTGCTGCAGCTTCAACAGTTATTTGCAGAAGGAAGTTCTAGATTTCTACTACCAGGCAGTGATATCATCAGTGAATAACCTAGCCCCACTGTCAAAGTTATATCACATGTTCCAGACATTTTGGAAAAATCAACTTGCACATCCTATGATGTTGGCCCACGCAACTGTGCAGCAATGGACTTTAATGGAGGGTAAATAGACTCTTAAAGAGCCTAGCATAAATGCCATTTGTAGCAAGGTTGGGTGCATGTCCAAAGGCAAAGTGAACACTTTATTAAACTGACAGGTGCACATAAAGGATAGCTAATTTCTGATCATTTCAGCATCTCAAAAATACGTTTCTGTAAATCCTGTCAGAATGAAGCAAAGTATTACATGGAGGCTGTAAAGAGAACACAATTTTAAATGAAAGACAGTTCATATTAAATTTGACACCTGAGGGGATACAACAGGACACCAAAATGAAAATTTTCAAATTACAGATACGTGATGCCGGAAACACACGACCCAAAAATGCAATTACTGCAAAACAAATGATTTTTTTTTTAGAAAATAGGGGATTCTTTCGGTGATATTTATTCAACTTTTGTCTTATAATTTGTTTCATTACTGTGATATGGTGTAGATATCATTAGCTGACCGTCCCCTATATTTATTGACAATCAATATTACATTATTTTATTCTGAAGATTCTACTTCCCTCAGATTCCTTGCAAAACTGTCAGGAGGTTCCAATCAAATGTGTTAAGTCCCTGTTATTTAATTAATAGTCTGTTTTTTCCCATCCAAACCAGCTTTTGCAAAACACCAACACTGGCCTGAATGAGCTCTCATGCTCAGATATGCCCTTCCAGATCACAATACTAGCCAGCAGCTAATGGGTGAAACATCTTTGTAAAATCTTAGTTATCTATAATCAAAATGGTTTACTTTTAAAAATCTTTAATGCAAATTTTCATAGCATATATCTATGGAATAAATAATTGATAATTTAGCTAAAAATGTGAGATGCCCGAGAAGCTACTAGTTAAGAATACCAGGCGTACTGGTATTGACATACAGTTCTCAGGTATTTCAGACTGAGGTCCCAAGTCAGCCTCTCAATCTCAAGGGAGATGCTTACATCGAAATTCAGTGCAAGTCAATCACCAGGAAAAAATTCAAAATGAACCAATTTTGCTACAATTCTCTGGCACTATGATTGCAGTTTAATTAAAAGAAGCTTTTAGCCAGCCACTCAATCACAGAATTGGTGTGGGTAGAAAGCTTAGCTTTCGGTGTGGGCAGTGATCGCACTATTTCTTTCTATAAACAAATTAGCTAAACCAACAATCAGAAATGGTCAACATCACTGTGCCATTGAAATGTAATTACTAGATGGGTCACACAACTTGCAAAAATAATGTACTTGATAATCGCTAATAATTCTTCATTTGTACTGATACAAAAACATAAACTGTTTGCTTCAGAGGAAAATGTACCGTTGATCTGAATAATCCAAAGGTTATTACCAATTTCCATTGCAGCAGCCTAGACATTGTGAAATGTATTGGAGCCACAGCAATGTGTTATCATGCTCTATTCTGTTTAGTTATTCAATTTGCTCATTATATCATTGTAGCATTATCCGCCATTTCTATGGCAATAATATTGGTGTTTTCTATTCCCTTAAAAAGGTATATTTTTCAGTCAGCAAAGGTAAAAATTGACATACGTGTTTATGATTGCTACTTAGATGATGCAATAATCAAATCCAAGCTATAATTAATTCTTAGTACACACTTGGAAATGTAATATATGGCAGGCAAGCATGCTACTTGATTGGTAAATGGAGGAGTTGCAACTCTAACAAGCTAACTCGTGAAAGTGAACCAGGAGTGGATTGCAAAGAATGCCCCTGCTGCTAAATGACTGAAATGATTAAAACTTACATTAATGCAATAAGTCAGGAAAAGCTGCAGACTTTATCTTTAGAAAAGGAAAACAACTTAAAAGAAGGATGAATCAGCACGGTTGAAAAAGATGCAAGTGCTATCTTAACCTACTCAGGGGTGAAACCCGAGGCTGACAGAAGTTTCTAATCATTTGTTACAATGAAGGCAAAGCTTCCTTGTGCAGTGGTCAGATTTTATTCAGAGTCATTGTTTCCCTGTGACAATTTGCATTTTTCTTCTGCTGTAGTAGAAGGCACTTGAAATTAAGAAGCGTGCCAATATCAAAAATCTGTGACAGTCATATATGCAGTTATGTCACCACTCTGTCAAAAACATTTATCACTTACAATTGAAATTCAAGAATAAACACATTTAAAAGAAAACTCTCATCAATTTGGGAGGATTGAAGCAGAGCATAATACCACAGAACAGACGGATGCTGCGTTTCTAAAAAATAATTCGCGCTCCCAAAACGCTGCTCTCTTTCTAAGGGGCTCGCTATTCAGCTTGTCAACGATATTTCTATTCTGAACACGCAGTTATGCTGGACTAATTGGGCTGCTGTATAGTGAAACAAAAAAACACTTTAATAATAGAAAATATGGGCTACCTGTCATAACTCCATCTGCTGTAGGACATGGTCCTGTTGCTGCTTACTCCATCCATTCTCCTCAATTACAATGCAAATCTTGCAGGCGACGAGGAGTCGGATGGAGCCCAGAGATTGCTTGGGAGGCACAGCCTAAGGCTGAAATGTGCTCAGTTCTTGTTTTCACAGCAATACCTGTCCAGAGACTGATGGAACGTGAAACTGCTCCAGTCAGGATTATACCTCTGCAGTGAGCAATACAGATCAGATGCACAAAAACTGTTCCAGTTTGAGCTTACAAAATAAGGACTGTGCCATGTATTTGAGAAGGGGTGCAGCTGAGAGACAAAAGAAACGTTTAATGAAGCAATTCAATGATTTTACACTTAATCCTCCAGTACAAGCAAAATTCTTAATTAATTAAAGTATGAATACAGGCGTATTAAATTGCCTGTACCTTTGAGCAGTCCATCAAATCGACGAAACTGGGTCCAGGACCCTCTGTCAATTTACTGCTGGTCTTCCTTATTTATTCCTGTTTCCACAGATACAGCACTATCCTTTGACATCATTCCCCTTCCTGTCCAATCACACCGTCTACGGTTCTTTCAAACCTCATCCTTTCAGAGGCACTAATTAAATCCACCGTGTGTGGAAGAACACTCATCAAAGGTTACATCTTACCTCTTCAAACATTGCTTATAACCTCACAGCAAGGTTATGCATCTGAAGTTAATGTTACAATTTATATTTTTTTAAAGTTGTATTTTCTATTCATTTCATAAGAGTGTCTTCGGCAGTCGTAATTCTAGGGCTCAATATAATATTATCCCCTAATCCTGGCAAGAAATAGTGCACTGTTATTTGAAGCTGCATTGCCTTAAGTGCACAGCCAGTTCTTCTGCGGATTTAAACTTACCGTGGCATCTGGTCAATACATTAAAGGATATTTTAAAGTCGAAGAAATATAGAGAAAAACAAATTACTACTGCAGGAGCTCTGCATTGATAATTAAACACTGTTTTGCACTTCTAGGGTCATGCAAAACAAAATATAAAGCATTTAAAACATCTTTTATTCTGTTTTTGGGGATGTCACAAATTCTGCGTTTTGTACAATTGTATGTTCTAGTCAAGTCAGCTCTGTGCAAGCTCTTGTGAATGTAATTTTGCAAATATTAAACTACAAAATTCAGAAAGTGTCATAAATTATAAATCAAACATAATCATAAATTACATCAAGAAAAAAAAGGGTATCCTAGAAGTAACTGCAAGTAGTTGTCCAAGAAAAGGGCTTGGATAACTCAAACTAAAATGAATCAAATTAGAACTGTTCAGACCAGTTTTTGGGCGGCACGGTGGCACAGTGGTTAGCACTGCTGCCTCACAGCACCAGAGACCCGGGTTCAATTCCCGCCTCAGGCGACTGACTGTGTGGAGTTTGCACGTTCTCCCCATGTCTGCGTGGGTTTCCTCCGGTTTCCTCCCACAGTCCAAAGATGTGCAGGTCAGGTGAATTGGCCATGCTAAATTTCCCGTAGTGTTAGGTAAGGGGTAGATATAGGGGTATGGGTGGGTCGCGCTTCGGCGGGGCGGTGTGGACTTGTTGGGCCGAAGGGCCTGTTTCCACACTGTAAGTAATCTAATCTAAAAGAAACCATTATCTCAACCTCAGGTTTACATTACAGTCTTACATTATCTGTTTGGGTTTCTTAGAATACCTATATGTCAAATTTTTGGACTGTCTTTCATTGAGTTGGAGAGCAATTTTCGGCTTAAAGTGGCTATTGAATATTCGCTAACATACTTTTCCCATCACTGCTTTGTGAATAATTGAGAAGTGCTTATTGGTACTTTTTGCTGAGAAATAAATATGACTATAAACTTAAACAACAGAGATAACATTGGATTGAAAGGGGATAACATGAATCATTTCATTGTCTCTAATACATGGCACATGTAAGCTCATATCCGACAGGTGATATTGGAAATAACTAAACAAGCCTATTCAGCAGGAAACAAAACCAAATGTCAATGACGTGTGTGTCATAAAAACAAAGAATTAAATATCTATAAAGAACTTTTGCTAGAAATGATACAACATTCACTGGAACCTTTGATATCAACTAAGGATAAAAATAACAGTAATGGATTTACTGCCCATTACATACCCAACTTTTCCTTCGATTGGAATCTACAGAAAGGATCATCAAGCAGCATTTATAATGGGTAGCCAATCAATCTTGCCCATTTTACTCCATCAAAATTGAAGATTCTACCCAAAGAATCACTGTGCACTAAAGTGAATTCCGAGAGTTTTGTTTTGAAAGTAGACTTGGATTTGTACAATTTTGTCACAAGTCGTCTGTGGCGCTCCACTTTTGTCCTCCTCCCAAATCTCAATCAAAATAAACAATTTAAATAGGACAATGTCATTTTTTTCTTGTACCAGTAGTTATTGGGAAAGACAAATCTATTTACTTAAAATGGCATCACTCCACAAACCTTTTAGATTTCATCTTGTAGGGAGCCGATGAGCTCAGTTGGCTGGAAAGCTGACTTGTAATACAGCAAGATGCCCAGCATGGGTTCAATTCTTACACCAGATGGGATTGTCATGAAGGATTCTCCTTCTCAACTTCTCCCCTCACCTGAGGCATGGTGACCCTCTGGTTAAACCACCACCAGTTGTCCGTCTCTCAGAGAGCAGCCCTATGGTCTCATGAGACTATGGTCACTTTATTTCATTTCGCCAATGGAATATGGCTTCATCTAGGTTATTTTCAAGTCTCTTCTACTTCGTAACATATGAACACAAGTGCTACTCACATTCAAATATCAATCATTCATTCATATTGGCCACTCAATTCTGTTTCACCATTTCTCCTCTAAATATTAGGAACCAGAAACCTCAAAAAGTTTAAAACTTTTCTACTTAGTGGAAAATAATTGAAATCTCTCTTTGGCTTTCTGGCATGTCCCCTCCCAACCTCATTTTCAAGGGTACCTTGACTCAAGCCAACCTCCAATATTTTGAAGCATCTAGGTGCCCCATGGGAACATTGCAGTTGTAACACTGAATTCTGCACACTGTTCTGCTACCTGATGCACTTTATATGGTACGATCTGCCTGTACAGTATACAAAACTATACTTTCCACTGTATCTCGGTACGTGTGACAACAATAAATTAAACCATATCAAAAATCTTCAGATGAAGCAGTAGTTCAGAAATACCATTTTCCATTTCATTGGAACATATTCTAGCTTGCATTTAATGTAGATTAAGTCCAAGACCATCCTTTCTCCAACAAAGATTTGAAAAACCCAATACAATGTAATGGAGACAGAAGCAATATGCTAGATTGCAATCTCTTTTCTTCCAATATTTCCATTTGGGGATGGACATTTCCTGGAGACAAGGACAAGAAAATTGACCTTACGATTTGCTGACATGCCGTAAATTTTCATAGTTATGTTTATAATACCATGTTGCCTCTGCTGCCACTCTTAGTTCCGCAGTGCGTGTTGTCAGATTATCCAGAAACTTGCTAAGTTGAACACTAAAGAAAACCAAAGCCACCTTTGGTTTCTGGCAAAATCTCTGTACACTTATTTTGAACTCTACCACCCTTCTCTGCTAAACACTCAGTTTCATAAAAAGTGATGGCCAACCAAGTGACTGTTCAACCTGGAGTTAAAAGTCAAAGCCCAAATCCTATCTATCTGTAGGTCAGGGCTTTGGTCTCCACGGCAAGATGTTACCATTAGACTTTGATGCAGCCACTCCCTTAGTGAGGCCTTTGTTTCAGTCAAGCCTCATTCTCCAAAATATCCTCTTTTCCATCTAGAACACATCTTCCTAAAAGGTTTACTTTTTGCGAAATACCCAACCAAATGTCAGTCTTCACCTTTGAAAGATGGGCTTCACACCAGTGCTCAAGAGACCATTACTTCAAACATTACCTCATGCTGAGTGCCAAGTACAGCATTCCAATTATATGTGAATTCACTCCCCAGTTACACTGCAGTCTTCTGTATCAACACAAAAACAGCATTCAATCTGGATCATTGTCATTAGTGGAGAGAAGGCCAAACAAATCAGCATCTTACGTTGCAACATATTTACCTCAAAGGGAGGTTACACGTAAGTAAAAGCATTTCTTGGAGATGAAAACTATTCAGAAAAACTTGGTGGAGAAGGAAAACTATAGAAAAACCAACACATGAATAACTCTACAATAAATTTCAAGATAAAAATGATAATTAATTACTCTTATAACTTGCAGGGAGGTTTTTATTTTGCCTGAAACACATTGATTATGATTGAACTAGGTTGAAAATCTGGAATTTGTTATTCTATACTGAGACTGCTATACTGATCATATATACCAGACCATATATGATCAATCAGACTGACCACATTATGGAGTATACAACATGTACTGTATATAATGACTTCCTCCTATAAATTTAATTCACACAAAACTGACATAACTAATAAGTGTTTAACAGTATGGCTATCAATAGCTTTAAGCAGGAGCTAACCTTTTCCACAAAATCTATTGATTCCTCAAAATGGAAATTCACTAACTGTCAAGCTATGAATCCAAAGGAAAGGATATGATACTTTACCACTTGGATATAAATCATTATAAATGAAAATTTGGTAACCAACCTGTAACTACTCTGTTTTTTTAAATTAAATTCTATAAGCAAAGGAACACCATTGGGTTCTCCAATGTCAGGGTTCTTAGCAGAGGCAGTAATGCAGAGACTTGAACAAACAGTTCTGTCAACCATCCAACCCAAACTTTGGGTACGCTACGTGGATGACACCTTTGTCATCACAAAGCAAAACAAATTAGGGGAAACCTTCAAGACCACCAATAAGATCCTTACTGGCATAAAATTCACTAAAGAGGAAGGAAAAAAATAATAAACTTCCATTCCTAGATGTCACAGTAGAGCAAACAGCCAATGGGGAACTTCAAATCAGCGTCTACAGGAAAAAAACCCATACAGACCAAATATTGAACTACAGAAGCAATCATCCCAACATCCACAAATGAAACCACAGAAATATTATTTCAACGAGCCAACACACACTACAGCACAGAGGAACCACTCAGAGCAGAGGAAAATCATTTATACCATGTACTCAAAAAGAATGGGTACCCAAGAACACAGTCCGCCGATTTCTCAGCAAGAAACCTAAACAAGCAGACAAAACACATCCAGAAACCTGAGCCACTCTCCCCTACATCAAAGACATCTTGGAAATGACTGCCAGACTACTCAGACCCCTTGGCATCATGGTAGCCCACAAACCCACCAACGCACGAAAACAGCAGCTAATGAACTTGAAAGACCCGATACAGACAACAAGCAAAGCTAATGTCAGTTACAAAATACCGTGCAAGGACAGTAACAAACACTACATTGAACAAACAGTAAGAAAACTAACCACCAGGATACATGAACACCAACTAGCCACAAAAAGACATGACCCTCCCTCACTAGTATCCTTACATACGGATGAGGAAGGACACCACTTCTACTGGGACAACACATCCAACCGAGGACAAGCCAAACAATGACATGGACCAGAATTCCTAGAAGCATGACATTCCAACCAGAACTCGATCAACAAACACATCGAGTTAGACCCCAGCTACCACCCGCTGAGAAAAAGAACAAGAAGTGACTTCACCACAGGAAATGACATCACCAATCCAAAGAATCCCAAACATAAATAGAAAGCAGGAATTTTCAGCATTGCTTTACCTGAGGCCCACTGAAGATATTACCTCGTAGGGTAATGAAGCGTCTGGAAATGAACCTTCCAGATCAGTGAGCAAACCTACATCCAATTTCTATATGTTTATTAAACATGATTCCAATGTTTTTTTCTTTGAATTTGCATTCTAGCCGAGTTTTTCTTAACCATTGGGATTAGTTATGTTTTCAAACAATTGTCAAAAAATGTCACAATACTGCATTACTTTTGCAGAAATTGTTTCAAATTGTTTTGAGATTAAAAATCTCAAAACAACTTAACTTTCTTTTTCAAATGGCAAATCTTTACAGTTAATTACACACCAAGTCTAATTTTGGTTTGCCTCAAGATAGAAGTTATTTTAATTGAGATGTTACTTGTTCTGTTAAATTTGTTCAAAACTAGTCCATTTAGTCTTGATGTTACATAGTTCATTTTGTGTAGATGGGAGATGTAGTTACTGAACATGTTGACTGCTTAGTGTAGTTATCAATAATAGGAGTTTAAAGACAAGATATTAAGGGGAATGGATAAAGAACAGTGCAGCACTGTAACAGGCCCTTAGGCCCTCCAATCCTGTATGACACGTCAGCTTTCTAAACTAAAAACCTTTGCCTCTATTCAGTCCGTATCCCTCTATTCCCTGCCTATTCATATATCTGTCAAGATACTTTTCAAACATTGCTATTAGAACATAGAACATTACAGCACAGTACAGACCCTTCAGCCCTCGATGTTGCACTGACCTGTCATACCAATCTGAAGTCCATCTAACTGACACTATTCCATGTACGTCCATATGCTTGTCCAATGACGACTTAATGTACTTAAAGTTGCTGAATCTACTACCGTTGCAGGCAAAGCATTCCATACCCTTACTACTCTCTGAGTAAAGAAACTACCTCTGACATCTGTCCTATATCTATCACCCCTCAATTTAAAGCTATGCCCCCGCGTGCTCGCCGTCACCATACTTGGAAAAAGGCTCTCCCTGTCCACCCTATCTAACCCTCTGATTATCTTATATGCCTCCATTAAGTCACCTCTCAACCTTCAACGAAAACAGCCTCAAGTCCCTCAGCCTTTCCTCGTAAGACCTTCCCTCCATACCAGGCAACATCCTAGTAAATCTCCTCTGCACCCTTTCCAAAGCTTCCACATCCTTCTTATAATGCAGTGACCAGAACTGTGCACAATATTCCAAGTGCGGCTGCACCAGAGTTTTGTACAGCTGCAGCATAACCTCATGGTTCCGGAATTCAATCCCTCTATTAATAAAAGCTAAAACACTGCATGCCTTCTTAACAACCCTGTCAACCTGGGTGGCAACTTTCAAGGATCTGTGTACCTGGACACCGAGATCTCTCTGTTCATCCACACTACCAAGAATCTTACCATTAGCCCAGTACTTTGCATTCCGATTACTCCGACCAAAGTGGATCACCTCACACTTGTCTGCATTAAACTCCATTTGTCACCTCTCAGCCCAGCTCTGCAGCTTATCTATGTCTCTCTGTAACCTATAACATCCTTCATCACTATCCACAACTCCACCGACCTTAGTGTCATCTGCAAATTTACTAACCCACCCTTCTACACCCTCATCCAGGTCGTTTATACAAATGACGAACAGCAGTGGACCCAACACCGACCCTTGCGGTACACCATTAGTAACTGGACTCCAGGATTAACATTTCCCATCAACCACCACCTTGTCTTCTTTCAGCAAGCCAATTACTGATCCAAACTGCTATATCACCCACAATCCCATTCCTCTGCATTTTGTACAATAGCCTACTGTGGGGAACCTTATCGAATGCCTTGCTGAAATCCATATACACCACATCAACCAGTTTACTCTCATCTACCTGTTTGGTCACCTTCTCAAAGAACTCAATAAGGTTTGTGAGGCACGACCTACCCTTCACAAAACCGTGCTGACTATCCCTAATCAAATTATTCTTTTCAAGATGATTATAAATCCTATCTCTTATAACATTTTCCAACACTTTACCAACTGAAGTAAGGCTCACTGGTCTATAATTACCAGGGTTGTCTCTACTCCCCTTCTTGAACAGGGGAACCACATTTGCTATCCTCCAGTCTTCTGGCACTATTCCTGTTGGCAATGACGATTTAAAGATCAATGCCAAAGGCTTGGCAATCTCCTCCTTGGCTTCCCAGAGGATCTTAGAATAAATCCCATCCGGCCCAGGGGATTTATCTATTTTCACACTCTGCAGGATTTCTAACACCTCTTCCTTGTGAACCTCAATCACACCTAGTCTAGTAGCCTGTATCTCAGTATTCTCCTCGACAACATTGTCATTTTCTAGAGTGAATACTGTCGAAAAGTATTCATTTAGTGCTTCCCCGGTCTCCTCTGACTCCACACACAACTTCCCACTACGATCATTGATTGGCCCTAATCTTACTCTCGTCATTCTTTTATTCCTTAAATACCTACAGAAAGCCGTAGGGTTTACCCTGATCCTATCCGCTAACAACTTCTCATGTCTCCTCCTGGCTCTTCTGAGCTCTCTTTAGGTCTTTTCTGGCTACCTTGTAACCCTCAAGCATCCGAATGTGATCACCTGTTGAAGGAGTGTCGCTCCGAAAGCTAGTATGCTTCCAATTAAACCTGTTGGACTATAATCTGGTGTTGTGTGATTTTTAACTTTGTACATCCTAACATAAGCCTTCTTCTTCCTCTTGACCAGAGATTCCACTTCCTTCATAAACCACGGCTCCCACGCTCTACAGCTTCCTCCCTGCCTGACAGGTACATACTTATCTAGGACACTCAGGAGCTTTTCCTTGAATAAGCTCCACATTTCTAATGTGCCCATCCCCTGCAGTTTCCTTCCCCATCCTATGCTTCCTAAATCTTGCCGAATCGCATCATAATTGTCTTTCCCCCAGCTGTAACTCTTGCCCAGTGATATACACCTATCCATTTCTATCACTAAAGTAAACATAACAGAATTGTGATCGCTATCACTAAAGTGCTCACCTACTTCCAAGTCTAACACCTGGCCGGGCTCATTACCCAGTACCAAATCTAATGTGGCTTCGCCCCTTGTTGACCTGTCTACATACTGTGTCGGGAAGCCCTCCTCTACACACTGGACAGAAACTGACCCATCTGTAGCACTTGTACTATAGTGATCCCAGTCAATATTTGGAAAGTTGAAGTCCCTCATAACAACTACCCTGTCTCTCTCACTCCTATCGAGAATCATTTTTGCTATCCTTTCCTCTACATCTCTGGAACTATTCGGAGGCCTATAGAAAACTCCCAACAGGGTGACCTCTCATTTCCGGTTTCCAACCTCAGCCCATACTACCTCAGTTGACAAGTCCCCAAATATCCTTTCTAAAAGAGTATTACTGTCCTTGACCAACAATGCCACACCTCCCCCTCTTTTACCATCTTCTCTGTTCTTACTGAAACATCTAAATCCTGGATCCTGCAACAACCATTCCTGTCCCTGCTCTACTTCCACCTCCTCGGGCTGCTCATTTCAGGAATTTAGAACTCTCTTTTTATAAAAAACTTGCACCTCACATCTCCTTTAAATTTACCCCCCCCCCCTTACCTTAAGCTAATGTCACCTAGTATTTAACATTTCTACCCTCCAAATATCCATTCTATCCATGCCTATCAATTTTGTAAGCTTCTAACAGGTCAAATGAAAACAAACCAAGTTTGTCCAATCTCTCTTCATAGCTAATATCTTCCAGACAAGGCAACATCCTGATAAACCATTCCTGCACCCTCTCCAAAGCCTCCACATCCTTCTAGTAGCGTGATGACCAGAACTGTTGACAGTATTCCCAATGTGGACGAACAAAAGTTTTATGTAGTTGCAACATGACTTGCCAAGTTTTATGCTCTATGCCCTAACCGATGAAGGCAAGCATGTCATATGCCTTCTTGACCACTTCGTCCATTTGTGTTACCACTTTCAGGGAACTGGGGATCTGTATGCCTAGATACTCCTCTGTATGTTGATGCTGCTAAAGATTCTGCCGTTTACTCTATAATTCCTTCCAGTATTAGATCTTCCAAAAGGCATCACCTCACTTTTCACCAGATTAAACACATCTGCCATTTCTCCACCCAGGTATCCAGCCTTTTAATATCCTGCTGTATCCACTGGCAATCCTCTTCATGACCTGCAACTCCCCCAATCTTTGTGCCATCCACAAACTTACTAATTAGACCACCTACATTCTCCTCCAAATCATTTATATATATGACAAGCACCAGGGGCCCCAGTACTGATCCTTGTGGAACAAGAGAGGCCACAGATCTCCAGTCTGAAAACATTCTTCCACAGTTTTTCTGTCTTCTGCGACTAAACCAGATTTGTCTCCAACTTACTCATTCATCAAAGATCCCATGGCACTTCACTTTTATTTTTAAATTGTGACCTGCCATGAGGGACCTTGTCAAAGGCCATCTTGACATCCACTGCCCAGCCCTTATCTTTTTCACTTCCTCAAAAAACTTCCTCAATCAAGTTTGAGAGACACAAACTTCCCCAAATCACACAAATGCCCCATACACTTCTTCCCATGATCAGCTTCTGCCCCAAGAGTAACAGAGCCTGTGGAAGTTGCATCAGTCTGTACAGCCACCTACAGACTCATCTTGAGAGTAGAAGAAACTCATCCTCATTTGTGAGGGACCACCAATGACGCTGACTATCGGTAATAAGTTCAGTTTGTTCCTCAAGGATCTACTTCAATAACTTCCCTACCACTGAATAAGGATAAATGACCTGTAATTTCCTGGATTATCCCTGTTGCCCTTTCTTAAACACAAGATCAATGTTGGCTATTCTCCAGTCCTCTGGGAGCTTTCCTGTGAGTAAAGAGAATATAAATATTTCGTACAAGGCTGCAGCAATTTCCACAACTGCCTCCCTCAGCATTCTGGGATAGCTCCCGACAGGTCCTAGGGACTTGTCCGCCATAGTGCTTTTAAAACATGCAACATCACCTCTTTGTTAATGTTAACATATCTGAGAATATCAATACACTCTTGACTCACCATACACCATGCCCTTCTCCTATGTGAAAACCAATGCAAAGTATTCGTTAAGGACCTCACCAACTTCCTCCAGCTACACGCATAAATTCTCTCCTTTGTCCTTGAGTGGACCTTTCCCTAGCTACTCTCTTGCACCTTATACAGGTATAAAACGTCTTGGGATTTTCCGTAATTCTGTTGCCAAAGACATTTGATGGCTCCTTTCAGCCCTCCTAATGCCCTGTTTGAGTTTTTTCCTGCTATTGTTGTATTCTTTAAAGGCTCTGTCTGTCTTCATTTTCTTAAACTTTACCTATGTGTCCTTTTTCTTTTTGACTAATCTCTTAATTTCTCTTGTCATCTAAGGTTCCTGAATCCTGCCATCAACAGATGCCTCATAGTGCCAGGGACCCAGGTTCAATTCTCGCCTTGGGTGACCGTCGGTGTGGAGTTTGCACATTCTCCCCATGTCTATATGGGTTTCCGCCCAAATTGCAAAGCTGTGGAGGTTAGGTGGATTGGCCATGCTAAATTGCCCCATAGTGATCAGGGATGTATAGGTTAGGTGCATTATTCAGGGTAAATGCAGAATAATAGGGTAGGGGAATGGATGGGATACTCTTCAGAAGGTCGGTGTGGATTCGTTGGGCCGAAGGGCCTGTTTCCACACTGTATGGATCTATCTAAAAGGTAGGATGCAAGAAACTCTTTCTGGTATTTAGAGTCAGGGTCTATGGGGGATATCTTAAAACTTAAAGTCAGCTTTCAGGAATGAAATTAAGAAACATCCTGATATACAGAGAGTGGTGGACATTTGGAACTCTTTTCTGCAAATTAGAATTGTTACAAGATCATTGTTAAATTGGAAAGGAAGTTGTAAGACTTTTGTGAACCAAAGCTATTCTGGGATATAGCACAATTTTGCAGATCAGTCAGCATTTAATTAAATGATGGAACTGTCTTCAGGAGTCTAATTGTTGTCTTAGACCTATCTCGATTTTTGAAACCCATGCTCGTCACCTCTCTCTTTATCCTCAGGCTGCATTTTACCAATAGAACTAAGTGTCAATTTTAGTCATGGCTGAGAGGGGGAAGCAGAGGCATGCATAAAGATGGGTTCAAGGTCAGTGATGGGGGTGGGGAGTTTACTTAAGGTGTCGGGAGTGGAGGGGGTAAGTGGAACAGCATCAGAGAGGATGGTAATCAAGGGAAGGAAGGTTATTGGCAGTCGCCACCTTTGTGACCTCTGTAAGGGGCATGCAGAGGACCAAGGTGGGCATCATTAGGGTGTAATGTCAGAAGTTCAGGAGATGGGAAGGACAGTCGGAGGTAATGTTGAATGTGATGGGATTGTGGGTGGGGCGGGGTTGGGTGGTGTCGGGGGACAGGTAGAAATGGGCTGATGGGGTAACGGGAGGTTAAAAAGGGACATGGAGACTCTGGTTATGGGTGGTGCTGGATGCTGAGAGTGTTGGTTCTCAGCTTAATTCTCTACCATCACTCACCATTATCTTGTTCAAAATTCAATGGAAAATGATTAGGACAATACCCAGGGAGTTAGTGACTGTTTGATGGGCAAAAGCAGAGGATCCACTCCTGCTGGTTACTGGGACATCGAATACATGAAGCAGGCGATTGCAAATTCCAGCTACATTTCATTTGCAATCACTTCCTCAGCCATTTGCAATGCAAGCAGCACAAATGTGCTTAGGGTTCAAATGCTGGTGAAGAATGATTTATTTGCCCCATACCATGAAGTAGAAGTTAGCAGCGATAACTGAAAAAGCCAAGAAAGTGTCCCATCACCAATGAAATGCTTAAAGCTGTTGTGGAATAAGAGAAACACCAGTTTATCATGTGTCATGGAAATATCTCAATATACACTAGTAAATGGAGTGAAACGTTGTATGATTGATGTGGGTACGGGGTGGGGAAATGGTCACAGCACAGCAGACATTTCCTTTCAATGAAATGTCTTGCTCAATCAGCCAACAAGGCACCTTGATCAAATTGGTGCTCATGCTGCTACCAGGGCCATGAAGGAGCTGATGGTGCGGTTCCATTGCTTGGACTGATTCAAGGGTGGGAGCAGTCAGGGTGTGCATAACTACAGTACAGCTCTGACACAATATCCCCCATTATGTTGTTCTGCACAACTGGAGCAGGCTATGAGATGATGTGAGAGAGGCTGAGGAGCTGGGGGAAATCGGAGCAGTCATCGGAGGAGGAGAATAGGACGTTGGGAAGGAGAAAGCTCACATCATCCACAACAGAACTCAGTGTGTCAGGCATTACAAGCCAGAAGGGACCTGATTGACACCCAGTTTCAGTGAGAGCTGGCTGCAGCAGTCAATCACAGCCTGAGCAATAATCATTAGTCATCATGCAGCACTGGGTCGAGACTGTGGGAAAAATCTGCAGTTTCTCTTCATTTTGTTTTTACTTGCTGTTGGTGGCTGTAAATAAAAGCCCATATCTTGGAATTGTCCGATTGCAATCCTATAAGAGATGGTCCCTTTGTGGACAATGACAAGAGACCAGTGTCCAATGGGCATTGGGCACAGAGTGGCAGTGCATTAGAGAGGATGTTTAGACAGGATGCAGCTAAGGAATGGGAAACTGTGTTGCCAGGTGATTAAAGAGTGACTAGGGTGAGAGAACAAGGTTGTGAGAAAGTGTCAGTCATGTCTCTTTATCAGCTTGGCTTCATGGCTGCCATGTCATTCTATTGCCAGTGAAGGGCAACACTGGATTACCATTGCTTGTCTGGGTGCACAGCAGCCTTTTAAAGGAACAGATACAAGGGATGCTGGTCTTTGGGCAGTTTTCCAATAAGTGGCGAGTTGGAGCAGGAAGGGCATTTGGTAAGGTGGGGCTGAATCAGATGAGAGGGATGCTGTAGGGGCAGGGCAGGTAGTTAATGAGATGAGTTGGTAAAATATAGTAAGAAATTCCACTCAGCCTCACAGTGCAACTGGCACTTGTACTTACATTGGCAAAGCCTTCAATCCGATGGCAACGCTGACCCCTTCACAGGGAAATTATGTGAAGCAATGTGATCTTGCACAAATGATATCAGTAACAGCCTTGATATTTGTGGATTCAGAGATCCTATCCCAATGGATCCTTGGAACCAGCCAATGAATAGAAAAAATATCACAGTTGGCACCCCTGTTGGTCAATGGGAGAGAGTGGTTACCCACTCCTTCAGCTTCAGGCCATAAGTCTCATTGCAGCAGCTGGTATGGTTCTATATCAGTGTCTGGGACATCCTTAGTCTGTACTCAACTTGGTCTTACTCATCCATAGGAAATGGCTTTGAGGATGATAGACTCTGGGCCTCCTGATTCTCCTGCATGTCCTGAGAGGACATTCGGCTACAACGTCTTCAATGTGGAGGCTGATCAACATGAGGAGGCTGCTGCTGATCCTTGACATCCAGGCACCTGCACTCCTGATCCACTTCTCTGTTCCATTATAACATCATGGCCACAGTGACGATGCATCTCCTGTACACATCACTCATAGTTCTGATGACACTATCAGGGAATGTCAGAAACTGAATACGTAAGCAGCTAATATTTACATCACACACAGATGATGGATTCGTATAGTCTTTGATAGTGGTCCATGGAGGAATCCAACCAAGAGAACTGTGAATGTCGTATCATTAATGCATAGACTACTGTCCATTGACACCAAATGGAACCATGCACCAACATGTCCATCCCTTGACTAATCACTACTGATGACCATGAAAATCTGCCTGCTTTGTTCCTAGGCTAAATGGCCAGGTAAGACAAGTTAGAAATATCGTGAGCCTTTAGGTTCTGACTGAGATGGTAAAATGTCAAAAGGCAAGGCTGAGGTGCTGTGAGCAACTAAGTAGAAGCAGAGTCAGCAAGGGCAAAGAAAGCAAGTGACAATCCCTGAGGTACATTTGGTTCATTGAGATGGGTTCCAGTCCCTGAGTGCAATGTTAGGTGCCAGGGCACTCTAAAGTGCAGCACAGAAGTGGAGACCTGTTTTCTAATTTGGAAATGTGACATGACAATACATAGAGGGTTGTGGGTGTCCAATAGTAACCTCTGGATGGGTGATGGCGATCACTGCTTCAGGAGCATAACCTGAGATATTGGGGACTGCTGTTCAAGATGCAGGCCTAGAGAAGCCAGCTGGAGTTACCAGGTACTCAATCTGACCTTCATGTCAGGGATTATCACTGCCTTGTTTTGCTCTAGTATTTGAGAGAATAGGAAATTGCATATAAATAAGGGGAGATTAGGTACATACAAGATCCATTTGCATGCATTTGGTCTTCTCACTGTAGGATTTTCAGCTTAGCACTCAAACTTTGGGTGGAAAATTTGACTTTTTTTCCCCTCTTTGATGTCAGGAAGCTAATAAGCTCCAAATCATTTTCCAATCTTGTCATTCTTTTTCAATAGACTTACTGTTACCCATGTCATTCCAGGGCTGGCAAAATTCAGCCCTTCATCTCCTGGAGTAATGGGCTGGCAGGGTTCAGGTTTTCTAAGACCTGAGGCAGTGTCAGAGGGACATGCAGGTCCTGAGGGGGGGTCTGTTTAGAAGCCCTATTTGGGTTCACTAGGACACCAGTTATATTTTCTCCAATTTTCTTTTCTACTGCATAGGTCTCTAAGGTCTGTGCATGGCAGTGACTTTTAATGCTGGAAGTTAACGGTAGGAAGGGCATCTGTACGTCAATCACTGTGCGTGGATCCTATGAATGGGTGTGCAGATTGAGGCTTCATTGGACACCGGTCCATTACTCTATGCCATTCTTATGCCTCTCTAACATTTACTCCTCACAGCACACACCCACCTCCATAGCCCCTTATATTCCCATGCTCTCACATAACCCCCATGCCCCTCCTACTCCCCAGATCTTTTCCATAACTCATCTATCTTCCATAGCTTCATCCAGAATGAAAGGTCCTCAGGAAGTATGTACACACTCGATGTGGGCAGCCAACTCAGAGTCAGTCCCCTTCCTGACACAAATAGAGAGTCCTTCACACTGATCCAGCTCCCTCAGAGCCAGCTCTCAGAGTGAACAGGATGCCTGACACTCCTGTTTCTGTCAGCCAGGGCTCCTTGATTGGACCAGGTTAACAGCCCCACTCAGGGAACTCATAGATTGAGTTTCACTTGGTTAACCTCATTACAATCACTACAGGAATGTTTAAAAAAAACAAAGACAATGTCCAGACATGAATGGCTGGAAAGGTTCCATGCTGGTGTGAAACAAAAAAAAACCTGCATCCTAAAAAAAACCAAATGAGCACAGGGATTGTGATCTAAAGGCTGCAGAGGGTCAAGTTGACAGACGAGGTGCTGGCCTTTAAGCTTGCATTGAACCTCATTGGAAAACTATAAAAGCCAAGAACAGAATTCAACTTGATGATGGAGAATTGAAGTAAAATTAATATGAAGCTCAGCATTATTTTTAGAGTCAACAGAGATGTTCTGTAAAGCAGTATTCTAGCCTGCTTTTGCTTTTCCCAATGTGAAGATACTATACCATGAGCAGCAAATACAGTTTATTAAATAAGCAAATTGCTTATTCATTTGGAAGGAGTGAATGCCCAGCTGTGTTAGTGCCTGCTTAGCTACAATAAACCATGGAGGAAGACAGAGCAACAGGACAGTGTTGATGAAAAGCCCCTGCCTATAGCCAGAAGCTCAAACACTTGCACGGCATGGACCTTAAAAGGTGGTATGGGCACAAGAGCAGTATATGCTGAGTTATCAGGCCTGAGAGGGCCACACTACAGATACACAAGGGTGAAAGAATGGTATGTGAGCAAGCTCCCAAAGGGAAAGTTTGTCAAGAAGTTCTCCTGCAGGGACTCGGATAAGAAATTCTGTGGAGCAGCATCTGGGAGAATTCTGATGGGCATGTCCTTCACATGCTAGACCCAGTGACAGGTGAAACTGTCACTGTGAGACAGCACAGAGGAGTTTTCAACTCCAGCTTGGCAGACCACATCCTCTCTGTAACTTGTTTGATCTCTCGGTCATGCAGCCCCGAACTCCTTCACTCCTCTGGTCCTCCTGTGATAATTCAGCAATGAATCATACCACAACACCGACAAAAACGCTTCGGAGACATAGCGATGGCCAAGATCTTCAAAATCATCTTAACACTTTAACCAGCTGAGCGTTTCAGTAATGCTAGTGCAGTAATGCTTGCTGCTGAATTTGTGGCTTTTTGTGGGCAATTTTAATGCTCATTCAGACGGCATGTGCAGACACAATAGCTTCCTTATGCCCTGTAACAATTCCATGATTTGGTGGTGTGCACATTTTTTGAAGGGACATTTGCAGTCCACATTTGTACAAAATGTGCAAGACAACATTTAGTTGGCCTGGAGGAGGAGTTCAGTTATTTTGGGCATTTCAGGGGACATCCACATGACTGTCAGTCATTCTCAAGATGGCCACACATGCCATCCTGGAAGTGACTAGCCATGTAATGCACACTCCCAAGAGAGCATGCAGCTTCAATACCATTACCACAAGTGGGACAACTGATCCAAATATCACAGCCTCTTGCTGAATTTTAATCACTTGAATTTTCCAAAGTATTTTTAAATTGAGAGATTTAATAATAAAAAGGAGATGCAAAAAAAAAGAAAAAATATTAGGCATTTTAGAGTAACGAACATTCTGAAATTTGCTTTGGGCATCCAGAAGGAAGCATTGCCTGGCATCTTGTCCTATTCTTAGTGAACAATTAATCAAGATCCTGATTCTTCTGTCACCAATTCAAAGTTAATCCTTTAGTGTTAAATATAATTTCTTAATTTTAAAAACCTCAACTGAAAAATTAAAATCTGCATTTTAGACCATGAAAAAAGCTTAGCTGTCTAACCCCGTCCTGGTAACTAAATGCATTTAAACTTGCTATCAATATAATGACACTTCCTTGAACGTGTTATAGGAAGGTGCAAACACTGCACATTTATGACCTAATGAAGATTATCAACATAAACATTTCAATGCTTATTTTGCACTTATTTGTTCTGACAAAACATCCTAATGCATTTCTTTCTGCTTTTGTAATAACCTTATGTCATTAATAATTGACCTTTAATGACAAAGATTGTCAAGTCTAGCAGCCCTTTAAGCACACAACTTCTCAGAGTAGATATTTCCTAATCAATCTGGTCAGACATGTTTTGACTTACCTTTGGAGCAGTTGGGACTGGAACCCAAAACTTCTGGCCCAGGGGTCAGGGCACTTTCACTATCTTCAGAGGCATACTTCCATTCTGACAGATCTTTTGTATGCTGACTATGCCCCCTTTTTCACAGTAGTCATCTGTCAGAATTGCAAAGATCGAGGCAGCCACTTTGACAGCTGCTGTCAAACCATAGGTACATAGGGCCAGGGTGATCAGAGGTTAGTAGTGTAGGGTACCAGGTATGTGGGGACTACCAGCTGAGTAGTCTACTAGTAATGTAGAGTGCCAGCTGGGTACGTTGTCAGCTGTATACAGTTTAGGGTGCCTGGGTGCAGCATAGCAAGGGGACCAGGTAAGTGCTGCTGTGTTTAGGGTAGATTGAAGTGGGTGGGAGTGGCGTAAAGTGACTGTTGCGTCCCAGAGCTGGGGCAGACTCAGACGCAGATTGGGTCTGGAGCAGGAGAGGAGCATGGGACAGGAGGGGATTGATTCCAGAGGGGGCAAAGGGGAGCAGCTTCCACGGGTATGGGTGTGGGTGTGGGTGTGTGTGTGGGTGGGGGGGGGGGGTGGGGGGATGTGTGTGTGGGGGGGTGTGTGTGGGTGCGCGCACGCGCGTGTGCGTGTGCGTATGTATGTATGGGTGGAGAGAGTCTGAACCTGAAAGAAGGGAATCCTCAGTAAATATTTACTTAATTTCATTCAGGTGTCAAGGAATTCCCCAAAAGAATCTTTAATTTCCCAGCTGAAACTGTATAAATTTGCAAAGCTATATGAGAGCTACTGTAAAAAAGGAAGAATTGCTTACTGTCCTTGCTTACTATGACTGCTTGTACTGCTCGTAAACAAAGCTTTTTCACTGTACTTAGGTGCACATGACAGTAAATCAAATCAAATCAAAGGAAGAACCAGAGTTTGTAACTTTGAAGTACAGGGTAAGTCTGAATGGTTATGAACCTCCATAGGAGGAAAGAAGATAGGAAACAAAATTGAATTTTTCTTTTAGCTTCTGTAGCAATATTTTGAGAACTTCTGAACTGAATGAAAAGATACAAATAAAATGAGTTTTCAGTGCTGGCAAAAGAGTGCTGCAAGCTGCAATGTACCTAAATCTCTCTGAGGAACAGATAACAGGAGATATTTTGAAAGTTTTGATATACTATTCATAAATTAATGGAGGGTTCAATGTATGCAATCAACATCAGAAGTCAAGGGAAGTGAGGGACAGTTTCTCTCTATGTGATGGCACCAACACATTTAACTGAATCCTGAGAGTTTAGAGAATTGAAAGATGATCGAATCAAAGATGAGACTGTCTTAGGAATAAGAAATCTGCTGAGAAGAGAAAGCTGTGAATGTGTGCAGATCCTTGGAGACTTTAACTATTTAGCAGGTACCTGGCTTACTTTGTTTTGGTCTAAAGTGACCCTTATTACTTGCATCAAAATTAATTTGCACAGTATAACACGTTCACTTAATCTATCGGTATACCTCTATAATTTATAATGCTGCCCTCTATAAAAATTACTGTGCTATTTCAGTGAAATTTAACACAAACGTGAGAAACAGCTCATCATTCTGTTAGGCACTTTAGAGTGTTAAGTTTTGAGTTTGAATTACACCACTCCCCCGTGCTTAAACAACAATTGCTGGAAAAGGAAGGTAGTGGCATTTGAACATTTGGATCTGGAGGAGTTGCACAGTCTGAACCAATGGTGTCGACCTTCCAAAATCTACCTTCCAAAATCTACTACATCCACCTGCTGGATTTCCCAGGTATCCATCACCCTCTGTTGTTGCTGTTCTCATTTAGACTACCTTTAATGTAATTAAATTATTTCACTCTCACTGGTTTTTAGCTTACACCATTACTTTTATCATCAATTAACCATTCCTACTCTCCATCCTGTCACAGTCCTTTGTCATATCCAGGCCTCCATCACACTGCACCCTACAATTCACCTTTCTTTTCAATGATAAAGTTACACTTTTTAGACAAGTTTAGTATCTAGTCCCAATGAAAACTCTTCCAATTTCTCTATCCACAGGCGATGTCTGACAAGTTGAGTCCTTCCATAATTCATTTTTAAAGCATATTAACATATCAAAAAACATAAGCCTGTTCTCACATTGCAGGTCGATCTGCCATCAATCTAATTTTCTTATTGAAGGCCATATGTAACTATGTATCATTTACAAACTTGTCGGCCTGCTCCTGTTCCTCAATATCTTCACCCAAATTACTGCCATTGATGGTGCAGAGTAACCATATAAACATCTTTGAGGAGAAAGTGAGGACTGCAGATGCTGGAGATCAGAGCTGAAAATATGTTGCTGGAAAAGCGCAGCAGGTCAGGCAGCATCCAAGGAGCAGGAGAATCGACGTTTCGGGCATGAGCCCTTCTTCAGGAATGAGCCTAACTTCTGTCACATACCAATCCAAAATCTATCCCCTAATTTAAAGAGAGTACTTAGATTTGTAAATTAGCTTTCATGATGACTGGTATTCTCAAATGGTGCTTTGTAAGTAGGTGCAAAGGAGGTATGCTAGGACATCCGAAGGCAACTGTCTCCTTTCCCCGAAATAATGGATCTGGCCTCTTCTGAGCTCCTCCCTAAACTGTATGGTTGTGATTAAGAATTTGTTGCAGCAGGAATTGCAGCTTGAAATTTATGATGCATCACTTTACAGCTAATTCAGTTATAATATTGCTGCATTATAGCTGAAAGATTGATAATCTTTTTAGGCCAACACAGTTGTATCAGTAACTGATCAAAGTTTGCAATCTCATTACTTAGGTTGCACACCCAGAGGGAATTAACAGCATATCAATCAGTGAAACACTGCCTTTTTGTGGGCTGAACTATTAATAATGCAGCATTTCAGTGTAAAATGTCACAAAATATTGTCAGCAAGAAAACATGCTCTCAATGTTCGCTAATGCATTACAGGATTGTCCTGTGCCATGATTTCTCTCTTGAGCTAAAAAGCTATTGTTATTCTTATGCATGCCAAACATTGGTGCTTCTTGAACAGTTAATATTTCTTTTGAATTTGGTCCTTATGTCAGTGGTCTGGACAAAAATCAATGCCTCCTGCAGCCTGAAATCCTTCAACTTTGATTCATACCATACCTTCAACTAAAGAAACATTCCAAACATTTAAAATGGATAGATATTGAGTAATGTACATCCAATAATAGAATGAAATATTAGGAGAGATGCCAGAGGTTTTGTCAAATGTTAATGTTTTGAACAGTTGCTCGATTGTACAGAACTAATTACTGAAAGAAGAGATATTTTGTCGAAGTTTTTCATCTTGCATTCAAGTGGACTGCAATTGCCTGAGGTATTTCCATGAGAAAGCAATGGAGATCTATAGGGTCCCTCAGCTTTTATGTAACTTGAAGGTGGTGCAAGGCTAGAATACATTCGTTTTGTAAGTAGAGGACTGGTCTTGTGTATAAACAAACATTTCATAAAAGAAAATGAGTTTAGCTCATAATGATGTGTTTGTTAAATTAGTTCCTAATATATTTATTAGTGGTCTCCAGATTTTATAATTGTCTCTTCTAAATGAATCTACAATAAAAACTAAAAATTTTGCTTTGGATTTTGCAAGGATGGACCAGTTGAGCATAACCTCTGCACTATTACAAATAGCTGGAAGAACAAGTTATTCAATTTGATCAGCCAATCATCGAGACATATGACCTACACATCCAGCATTGCACCAGTACTGAAATTAATACACAATGTTGTTCAATTGTGTGGTAAACAGAACATTTTTCTAGACTAATGGCAGCACCTTGATTATAGAGGGTATAAAAACCATCCCAGTAAGGTTGGTGAAAGTGAGAAACTTGATGAAAGTATGATTACAAGGTATTGAGCAAACAGTTGTCCCTCCTGATGGACAACATCTTAGGGTCTAAAAAGAATTGGCTCGTAAGTCAGCCGATGTGTTGGTCTTAATTTTCCAAAACAACTAAAATTCAAAATAGATTCTATAAGATAGAGAAGGAGCAATTATTACCCTTCTATTCAAGAAGGGAGGGAGGTGGAAAATTAGAAACGAGAGGTCAGTTAGTTTGATATCAGTCATAGGGAAGATGTTAGAATCAATGAGGAAGATAGTCCTGGATTCTTGGAAAAACCTAAAGTAATGAGGAAAAATGAGCAAGATTTTGTAAAAGGGAAATCATGGTTAACCAATTTAATGGAATTCTTTGAATGAGTAACATGTCCTAATGGTAAAGAGGAGCGTGATGAGGTATTGCTCTTGGATTTCCAACAGACATTTGACAAGGCTCCACATAAAAGGCTATTGTGCAAAATAGGTGGTCATGGTATAAGGGCTAACTTACAAGCATGGATAGAGAAAGGTTTCTATCAGCCAGTAAGAGTGAATGAATAAATGAATCTTTTCAGATTGACAACATGTGAGAAGTGGGTTTCTACAAGGGTTTGAGTAGGCGCCTCCTTTTTACAATTTCCATCAGTGACTTAGACAAGGGAGAACTAAGACTTGATGGCTAAATTGGCAGATGACACAAAGACAGTTGAAAAATATTGTAAGAAGATAACAAAAGTGATGCAGACTGGTCTAGACAGTTTAACTGGGTGGGCAAAATTTTGGTAGATAAGAAGTTGTTCACTTTGGCAAGAAGAATAATATTATCTCAAGAGTGAATGACTGAATTTAGAGGTGCAGAGAAATCTAGGTGTTATAGTATATGAGACACAAAAACTTGAGATACAGCGAATGATTAACCTAATGGAATGTTATGCTTTATTACAAGAATTCAACATAAAAGGATGGTTGTTCTGCTTCAGATATACAGGGCATTGACAAGGCAGCAACTTAAATACTGTGTGCAATTTTGGTTTCCTTCTTTAAAAGGAAACATACAGGTGTTTGGCAGTAGTTCACAGAAGGTTTGTCAGCTTAACACCTGAAATGAGTGGATTGTCATATGACAAGATACTGGACAAGCTGGGCTCGTTTTTATTCAAGTTTAGAAGAGTGAGGGGTGATTAGATTGAAGTTTAAAATCCTTAATGGTCTTGGCTTGTTAAACGTGGAAACCATGTTTATTCTTATGGGTGAGTCCAAAACTAGGGGCATTGTTTTAAAATTAGGGGTTACACTTTTATGACAAAGATGAGGGGATTTTTGTTTTCTCTCAGAAGAAGATGTGCAACTTTGGAAGTCTCTGTCTGAGGTGGTAGAGGAGGTGGAGTTATTGAATATTTTTAAAATGAAGGTGGATTGAATTTTTATACGAATCAAAGATAAATGGGGATAGATTGGAATGTGGAAATCAAAGCACAAGCAGATCAGCCATAAATATTAAAAAGGTATAGTAGGCCTGAGTGGATGAACGGTCTATTTCTGTTCATAATTCATACATTCAGATATTCATAATCTGTTAGTGAAAATATTACTCGTATAACTACTGCCTCACAGCGCAAAACTGTGCTCTATCTTAGCTCTTAAACAACTTGTGTCTTCTACTGTGAAAACAGAAATAATATTTGGTTCATTGTCTCTTTCTTTCCTCAGTTGAATGATAATCTCTTCTATCCCTGTTGCCGAAGCGTCAACATTCGGTTTAGCTATACACACGTATGTGTAAAAACATTTACGATCTGTTTTTATATTCCTGGTTAGATTTTTCTTGTATTCCACTTCTTCCCTTTGTTGTCAACATTGGCTGCCTTTTTTTTGGTTTCAAAAATACTCCCAATCCACATTTTCTTCACATCCAATGCCATTCTTAAATTCCTGAGTAAGACATGGATGGATCTTTCTTGCAGAGGTTTTGTTTTTCAATGGAATGCATTATTGTTGAACACAAATTATTTCTTTAAATGTTTCCCACTATTTACAGCCACATATTTTAATCAATTTACATAATCCACTGCAACTAATTCTCTTTCAGGCCGATGTAATTACTATTGTTTAAGTTTTTGTTTGTTTTGAAGGATTTCAAATCAAATTTAGGATGGCTGTAATTGCATTATGATCACTAGTTCCTAGTAGATATTTTACTTTAAAATTACTAACTAATTCTGCCGAGTTAAACAATTGGTTGGTTCCAGAATGTACAACTCCAGGAAACTGTCATGAAAACCTTAGAAACCCCTCTTCTAGAAAAGTGGTACCGGTTTGATCCAGTTTATGTTTCTCACTAATGTACTTACTTCATCCTTTATCACCAGAGCTGCCACTCTTCCTTTTCCTTTCAATGTCTGTTCAAAATATACGCACTCCTGGTCATCATAACTGCAGTTACATCTGAGCAATTTATGACTGATTACACCTTGAATATATCCATTATGATCTGAACAAACAGCCTTCAATTTCATTATTCTTACTGTAAGTTCTCACATGGACTGTACTTGCTGATGTAAAGTTTTTCTTAAACTCTTCTTGAGCCACTCTGTTTTTAAGCTGCATCAATTGTTCAGTTGCCTCAACTTTTCTGTCTGGATTTCCACCCAAATCTTGCCATGATCATTATTTTAAGTCTTATGATCCCAGTTATAGATTAGTCCCAGACTTACATGGAGCCCATCACAATGTAAATGTGTTCTCTTTCCCGAGCACTGACGCCAATACCCAATGAACTGAAATCCTCTTCCCAAATCATTCTGAGCCACATGTACAAGTCTGTCTGTTGCAACTTATTTACTCAGTGGAGTGCAAGAAAGAGATTTAGACAGGATTAAGAAGAGATTTAGCAGGATGTTGCCAGGTATGATAGGTTTGAGTTATAAAGAAAGGCTGGATAGGCTGGGAATTTCTTCACTGGAGCAAAGGGAGGTTGAGAAGTAACCTGATAGAGGTTTATAAAATCATGAGGGGTATAGATAGGGAAACAAAGCCTACCTGGGTTGGGTGATTTCAAAAATGGGCCACACTTTTAAAGGTGAGAGGAGGGAGATTTAAAAAAAGACATGAGGGTGATTTTTTTCTTACACAGAGGTAGTTCATGTGAGGAATGAAATTCCTGAGGAAGTGTTGGATGTGGGCACTGTTACAACATTCAAAAGATACTTAGATAAGTACATGAATAGGATCCTTTTGGAGGGACATAGGCCAGGAGCAGGCTGGTGGGACTGGACTAGTTTGGGATTATGTTTGGCATGGACTGGTTGAAGTGAAGGGGGCTGTTTCTATGCCGTATGACTCTATGACCATTGGTTTAATTTGACTTTTACTTCAGTTTCCTAATTTGCTCTTTGTTTTTGTAATGGCAGAGACTTCACTGCCACAATTAGACTCCAAGTTATAAATTTGAAAGATTCAACTAATCAGAAGAAAACTACAACAACAATCAGTATATAATAGGATTGGAGCAATTTGAAATGGTTTCAAAGAAAGAAGGATGTGTCTCAGTAATCAGTGGAGGCATCAACCCAAGATATCAATAGTGGAATGGGAAAGTCAATTAGCAGCAAGTTCTTTACAAACTGTGGCTGAAGGGGCAGAGATGGATGACGTGATAGAGGTGGCAGTAAACGGCCTGTACTGGAAGTTTGTTAGGTCAGTTGGAGTAAGGAGTGCCTACAACCAATAGGTTGGTAAATGAAGCATATTTTGTTTCAGAAATTTAATTAGATCAAGATGTAGGATTTTTAATTCTGACACATGATGTGAATGCCATTGTCAAGGTCAGCATGTGCCGCCCATCCTTAATGGGCCTTAAGAAGCTGGTAGTTTAATCAAAGATGATAGCATGTTGTTAAAAGGAAAATTGCTTAAATATTTTGAAGTTAATTAGATGCATGTTTGTCAGAAAAGGACAGTGAAATTTGTTTTGGATTACTACATTAAGGAATTGTCCCAGTTACAATAGGTAAAATCATCTGACATTCCAAGTCCCAACTATTGTCTTTCACAAGAAGCTTGAAGCAGTAGATCTGTAAAAGTATTGAAATAAAATGTAGAAATAATATAAGTGATTAGAAATAGAAGCTACAGCAACATAGATAAAAGGAAAAGACAGTGAGGAAAAAAGTGACAAGAGGCAAAAGAAAGGAAGGAAAAAAAAGGAAATAAAATACAATTTTATACTTCATCACACCCCTAGTATGTTCCAAAATATTTCACTTTTGAATCCATTACTTTTGAAGTATCTTCACTATTATCTTCTGGGGAAATAGATGGTCTTGATGCTGTAAATTGATGAATGACTGCAACATTCCTTCTCTTTTTGGTTATGTGGAGTAAACACTTGTTAAATCTCCAAGTGACTTAGATCTGGAGCACAGTTGGAGATTAGGATGGGAGCATAGTCAATCATGGCTTTCAAAAGAAAACCAGATACACATCTGAAAGGTGGTAATCATCATTAAATGGATGCAGCCAGGCTATTATTATGTTGGTAGCGTGAACAAAATCTCCTTTCCATTTTTCAGGCACAGACACACCCCTCATCACAGTGTATATTGCAGAGATAGCTAGATATTGGATTGGAAAGTAGGATGGGAAATGTGTTACCTGATATCAGCTCTGTAGATGATCAGCTGGAGGTCTGCACATTGCATTTTATAGACATTTATTCCTCAATAAACCTCTGACCATGTTCATCGTTTAATGGTGAATCCAGGAAGCTTCATGCATTCTCTGCGCAGTTTGAATTTGCTATTTTATTTACTTTGGCTGAAGTATGCTTGGTTTGGACAGTTACAAATAGTTTCTACCTAATGCTGTTCTGCTGAAGTTGTCTGGTACCCAAGTTGAAGTATTCTGTTCAATTCTAGGTATCACACTTCCATAAAGATTTGAAGGCTTCATAGAGGATGCAGACAAGATTTGCAGATGGAAAAATGATGGGGGTTCAGTAGACGTTGAATTGTGTTCACAGAACCAGCAGATACACAACAGGCCTCCTTCTATGCAATAGTCTTGAGTAGATTTTGGCTCCAAAGTAGGACAGCATCGACAGGTCCAATTAGAAATGGGCCAGATATTCCAAGGCACAAAAACAGCAATTGCTGGAAAAGCTCAGCAGGCCTGGCAGCACATGTGAAGAGAAATCAGAGTTAACGTTTTGCATCAGGTGACCCTTCCTCAGAACTGCTAAGCTTTTCCAGCAATTTCTGTTTTTCTTTCTGAAGTAGAGCATCCGTAATTCTTTCGGTTTTTATTCAGATATTCTAAGGAATGGTTATCAAACATTGCTACTCTATTAATTTTCGCATGCAACAAAAGACCCCTGCATTTCTGACTGGAGATTCCAATCAGAAATATAGAGCTGTGCTTCCATTCTGACAGTACCCTCACAGCATTGAAGAATTGCGGGGAGGCAGACCACAAACCTTTTCTCACAGCAGTCAGCTGCTGTATTCTGTAATTTAAAGAACTAGCATTACTGTTATTTTGACAACTGCAGTTAAATGATATGTATTTATAATTTCACAGGAAATTGACAAATTAGGATGCCGGGTGGGTAGGGGGTAGACTGCCATGTAGGTAAAATGCCTAGTGGGTAAGGTACTAAATCAAAAAACTACATTTGGTTGAAAGTGGGATCAAGGAGCCCTAGCAAAATTGGGGATCATCAATTTCAGATGTTCCTCAGAATAGTGTCGTAGGACGATCCATTGTCAGTTGCTTCGTTAATGACCTTCTCTCCATTGTCAGGTCAGAAACGGGTACGTTTCCTGATGATTACACAATGTCCACCACCATTCCCGATTCCTCAGACGCTGAAGCAGTCTGTGTCCCAATTCAAAAAGAGCTGAACAATATCCAAGTTTGGGCTGATAAGTGGCAAGTGACATTCACATCAACCAAGTGCTAGGGAATCACCGTCTCCAAGAATAGGATTTCACCATCATCCCTTGACATTTAATTGGCATTACCAACGCTGAATCCTCACACCATCCAGGACAGAGGAACATATTTGATTGGCACCACATCTACAAACATTCACACCCTTCAGCACTGGCAATCAGGAGCAGCAATGTGTACCTACAAGGAGCACCAAGGTTCCTTCAACAGTGCCTTCCAAACCTAGAACCATCACCATAGAGTCACAGTCAGAGATGTCCAGCACGGAAACAGACCCTTACATCCATCTCATCCATGCTGACCAGATATTCCAATCCAATTGAGTCCCACTTGCCAGCACCCGGCCCATATCCCTCCAAACCCTTCCTATTCATATACCCATCCAAATGCTTTTTAAATTTTGCAATTGTACCAGCCTCCATCACTTCCTCTGGCAGCTCATTCCATACACGTACCATCCTCTGCATGAAAATGTTGCCCCTTAAGTCTCTTTTGTATCTTTCCCCTCTCACTCTAAACCTATGCCCTCTAATTCTGGACTCACCCACCCCGGGAAGAGACTTTGTCTATTTATCCTAACCATGCCCCTCATGATTTTATAAACCTCTACGAAGGTCACCCCTCAGCCTCCGACAGTCCAGGGAAAACAGCCCCAGCCTATTCAGCCTCTCCCTATAGCTCAAATCCTCCAACCCTGGCAACATCCTCGTCAATCTTTTCTGAGTCCTTTCAAGTTTCACAACATCCTTCCGATAGGAAGGAGACCAGAATTGCATGCAATATTCCAAAAGTGGCCTAACCAATGTCCTGTACAGCTGCAACATAACCTCCCAATTCCTGTACTCAATACTCTGACCAATAAAAGAAAGCATAACAAACGCCTTCTTCACTATTCTATCTACCTGCAACTCCACTTTCAAGGAGCTATGAACCTGCACTTCAAGGTCTCTTTGTTCAGCAACACTCCCGAGGACCTTACCATTAAATATTTAAGCCCTGCTAAGGTTTGCTTTCCCAAAAATCTTGAAGGAAATGGAAAGTAGATAGATGGGAAAACTGGAACCTGCAAGATCCCGTTCAAATCACTCACCATCCAGACTTGGGGAAAAAAACTCACCATTTCTTGAATGACTCTGGATCAAAATCCTGGATCTCCCTAGTGGCATTGTGGGAAGAACTTCCCCAAATGAACAACAGAGATTCAAAAACGCAGTTCTCACCACCTTTTCAATGGCACAGGGGTGGATAATAAATGCTGAACCAGCTAGTGACACCTACTTGTCATGAATGAGTAAAGAGGATGAGTCGGACAACGATAAGCAGAGTGTTTGGGTGGGAGGTGACAAGGTAGGCATGTACATTATGGGGGAAAAGAGGTTTGTTTTTGGATAGGCAGGGGTGGATGGGAAATATCGGATCCAGCAATGTGTGAGGCGTTGTGGTGAGGCCCAGGGGAAGGTGTTATCTGGTCCAGCATGAGATGGGGAAAGATAGGACAGGTTCCAAGTCAGAGGTGGTGCCAGGTTCTGCTGAATGATTTTGGCATGGATAGGTCAGAAAGGGTCGAGGGAGATGTAGTAGTGGTATATGTGTAGTCTAATTTAGGTGTGGGGGGCATCAGCTGAATAGTGACTAAGGATTTACCTTCCTTAATTACAAGCCCAATGCCCAAACTCTCAGATTTGAATGGATGCTTTCAGAGGTTTCCAGGTGTGAAGAAATTGCCTAGTGGAATCTTCAAACTCCCCAGCAAATTCCTTTGGAATTTATATATGATAGGGATTCCATAGGATCTCCATGTACATCTCCAACATATGTTACAGTTATGATTTTCTAGCTATCAGAAAATCCAGGCCAATATTTTCCCTATTACACATTGAAATCAAATGTTTTGGTTGCAAATATGCGTGGTTGCCCACATGCAGTCATTGCATTTACTATTTCAGACTTGTTGTTGATTTTGATATTTTACACCTGTGTTCTCATAGGCAACTGGTCCAACGGTTCCATGAAGAAATCAGTCGTGCTTGCACTGTGATCTCTATTGCTGCCAACTGTTGCTTTCCAGGGATTCCTACTTACTGCATTTTGTAGTTTTACAAAATCAAAACTTGATGCTTCTAGAACACAGCTGATGGGCCAGATTGAATTCAGGAAGGGTAACAAAAGCATGGCTTGATTTTATGAAAAGAATTGTTCTTGATACTTTACAATCATTTGTTGCTGAAACCATAATCTATATCACTAATCTCCATTATTCCATTGTGCCCCTAACTGGCTTTCCATATTGTACTCACCTGGAACTTCAGGTCATTCAAACTTCTGCTATCCCTTCCTCCTCACCCATCAACCTGCACTCTCAGGCTAAACGTCACCAAAAGTGGCATTTTATAAATTCTCATCCTTGTTCTCAAATCCCTCTATGGCATCAGTTCCCCTCATATTGCAATTCCAACCTGTTGAACACTCCCAAAAGTATTTTGTGTGTCATTTATGGCTGTACCTTTTGCTGATGAAGTCTTTATCCCTGGAGCTCCCTCCCTAAACCTCCTTTAAGTTAGCACTTAATTTGATGTACCTCCATCAAATAGACTGCAACATTGTCCTTAAAAACCTATCCCCATTAGTCTAGTTTTTGGGCATGTAATATCTCCTTATATAGCTTGGCATCACATCTTGCACTATAACACTTGTTTGAAGCACCTTGCAGTGTCTTATTAGCTTAAAGACACCTTCTGACCACACCAGTTCTTGTTACTATTATGTGGCAGCACAGCAGAAAAATAAACTAGTTTGGAAAAGAGAGAAATGTGGTACATAGGAGGAAAAATACATCAGCCTAAAGAGAAAGGATGGCCGATTATATGGTTATCTAAGTACAGGAGGAAAGTGACAAAGTAAATTGTAAGAAATAAGGAAATTGGCAGCGTGCATTGACTGGGAATAGAGAAAGATGAACGGCAGCATTGTGTGTGAAAGGATAAGGTTCCAAGTGCCAGCATGAACTGAGGGTTAGACAAGAGCTGTGGAAAGCTTGCTAGTATTACAAGTGGGGGGGAGATGATAAATTAAAACATAAAGGAGAATATCACTTGCAAGTCACTGGCAACTGTATACATCATTTAATACCATATTAGGAAGCAATGCCAGCAAGACAGATGGCCAATAATCAGCCATAATTATTCTTTCTTTCCTTGGAAAAAACATGCCGACAAATTGTATCAGATTCAACTGTCCTACAACAAATGACATTATCGTTCCTATCGTTATGTGGTTGTAGTGGACCTTCTGGGTAAAAGGCAGAGGAAATTCGGGCTGGATAGATTACACACCCATAAGAGTCCATTCTATTTTCATGAAATAATTTAAATGCACAGAAAATAAACAGGGCTCAGTTATTCATAATGACAATTACAAAGGGAATTTTAAAATAAACAAATGAGTTGTCATGTCAGCAAACCTTCCAGAAGAACTGACAGTCTGTGCATATTTTCAAACTGCAACTTCCTGTCCATACTAAAGCAGTTATGCATCTTTGTATCCATTCGATTACTTGTTGCTCATCCACCGAACGTGCTTGAAACAAATTGTTTTTAGTTTTTCTATGAATTGAAAGCTTATTTATTTGAAGTTTGATTTACTCATCAGAATCCAGTTTATTACGATAGGATCAGACTGTGCTGAACAAGGGGTTTTATTGACTGGATTCCTAGTTGCTCCATTATAAGAAGGGGGATGTATTATTACAATTGCACAAAACAGCTCTTAAGTAACAACAATCTGCACCAGGCACTTCAGAGAAGTCAGACCATAATACACAGCATGCCCAAGCAGAGACATTAGGAAATCAAATAACTTCGATCTTTCAGCCAGTTTAGGTCAGTTTTAGAGGAGGAGAGGTTTATGAAGAGAATTCTAACACTCAGATCCTGTATAGCTGTTGGCATGTTAGAATGAGGTGGAATCCTTTAAGAATCTATCCTTTATTAATGAGATATTGGAAAGGCATAAATCGTCATCTTTAGCACTTGGCACTCGTTATTAAAATTTAACTTCGCCTTCCAGACACTATAGTAGCATATGCAGAGTCAGCATTGAGCTCAATACTGAGCCGAGTTTATAATCCCATATTCTCCAAATCATAAAAATCACTTGTATCCACTGAGCTTCTTCTCAACTTAGTTTTCTGTGGAAATCTTCATCCATGACTTAGTGCCGACTGACTCAACCGTTAGAATACTCAGCTCCCATTCTGTTATCCTTCATAAATTGCATTTTATTCAAGATAATGCTGCCTATTTACTAATCAACATCAAGTTTATTAGTCCATCAATGCCTTATTGTCAGCTTATATATTTAATAAATTTCTCATCTTCTGTTTAAATCCCACCATGACCTCTTCTCTTCTCCCCAACCAAATCCCCACACACACATCCCTTCCAAACTCCCCAAAACCTAATTTTCACTGATTGAAGCCTTTTACTCACCCACCCCTCCAATTTGCTCCAATATTAATGACTATTCTTTCAACCAACTAGATTCAAAAGCAGAAGATGCAGCAGATGCCCTCTTGCCTCCTCCCTTTGTACCATTTAAGACTGTAAACTTTCCTACCAAGCGTGATGATACTGTGGAGGTTATTGTGTCCTTTTTGTTTTGAAGGGAGGTTGGAGGGCAAAGGTTCAGAGCCGGTTACCAAAGACGACTTGAGTAAACAGTTTGTGAGGCCTTGGGATTTATGTAAAGTTGGAACGATAGAAGCAGCCTGGGTGGGGCCAACTGTCACAGACCAGTCTTTCTAGTTTTTAGGTGGTGCTTAAAGCAGAAGTTATTGGGGTCTCAAAGAGAGTTGGAGTTTCAGAGAATATCTCCTGGCCATTACACTTTCTGAACTTTCTCCTGATGTTTTTTCCCTCCTGGATTGGAAAACTTCATTCAAGAATGTGTGCCTGAATTTGTCTTTTTGCCAAGGGATGTATTTATGGAATATTACTACATTGGAACAGTTTGGATTCTCTACAGTACGGAAACAGGCCCTTTGGCCCAACAAGTCCACAACACCCCCCAAAGAGTAACCAACCCAGACCCATTCCCCTACCTTACATTTACCCCTGACTAATGCACCTAACACTATGGACAATTTAGCATGGCCAATTCACCTGACCTGACCATCATTGAATTGTGGGAGGAAACCAGAGCACCCAGCGGAAACTCACGCAGACACAGAGAGAATGTACAAACTCCACTCTGACAGTCACCCGAGGCAGGAATCGAACCCGGGTCCCTGGCACTGTGAGGCAACAGTGCTACCCACTGGGCCACCGTGCTGTCCGAGTGCTGAATTAAATGAATAATAGATACACAGTATTATTAGTAATTAAGTTTTCAAATAGGTAAGTTATTCTAAATTCATTTCACTTTGCTTGTATTTTAACTACAGTGTTTAAATAAATTGTGTTTCCTTAACATTGACTAGTTTGACCAGTCACATCACATCTGGAACAGACACTTTATATTTGCCTATTAAATAAGAGTAAGTTTGGGTCTAGGCTACCTTCTTAGAATATTTTGAGGGATGGTTCTGGTCGGATCCATAACTCATGTAAAAGTGTAATTTACATCTACCTTAACATGCAGCATTCACTGTTCAAAATTCAACTCTTTATTAAAGAAACTGACTGAAGACTGACGGTTTTGCTCAACATTTCTTGTCAACCCACTAGTGAGGCACTCAGCACCTGGTCACTGGCTATTTGAACATTCCATTATTTTCTGATCTCGGCTCTCTGTACTATCCCATTAAACTTGAAGAATAGGACCACAACTTTTGATTAGGCATGTCGCTGTCAGAAATGGGATTAATAGCTATATGCTAATAGCTAGGCTCGATCATTACTGACATCTGATCACACGGGACAGGAGGGTACAAGTTTCTATTGGGCTCAACATAGTGTCTCTAACTATTTGCACTATATATATTGAACGTTTCTTAGTTTTCACCAGGATGTGGCAGATGGCAGAATTTTAATTCTAGACTTTGAATTGAATTCAGGGTTTAATGATGACTGTGACTCTGTTGTGAATATTCAATTTTTTTTAAAAATCTGGCTCACTTATGTCCTTTAAAGAAGGAAATCTCCTGCCCTTACTGTATCTGGCCTAATGCAACTCTGGACCCATAGCGATGTGATTGAGTCTTAACTACACTCTGGGCAAGTGAGAATGACAATGACACCCCAACCTTGTGAATAATCTTTCAAATGAAAAAGGCCATTCCTCTCTATTGACTACGAGACAAAGGAGGGTGAATGTATTGGAGCACTGGGAACAATGACGCAAGCTGAAGCCTGATGGGGATGCCTCATTGGTCAGCAAGTATCAGTCTAATACACACCTTATGGGTCTAACTTCTTATACTTCTACTGTGTTTGTGGGCCACAGGTAATTTCCCCTCCTCTTCAGATTTTCAGTGCTTCTCTCCATTCACACCACCTCTGGATCTATCTTCTATTTCTATAGATGACTCATGATCATCCTGAACCATCAATTATGTACTCATTCCTGCTAATCAAAGATCAATTGTGTCTTGTTCTTTCCCTTTTTCCCCTCAAACATGGAAGCAATTCATCTCTTATTGTCTTTAAGTGACCAGATATCAACTTAAAATCATAATAGTTTCTCATTCCAAATCGAGAACAACTGATTATAATGCTTCAATGTCTGGCATTACCTTTTTGTACACATGCAAGAGAAAACAAGCATTAAACGTATCCTTAATGTTATTAAAAATGTACAATCTTCTTTTGTGTTTTTTTCAGAGAACCTAAAGATGTCCCTTATTGTTTTGCTGTGTTCTCCATGGATCAGAGTTAATTGTGCAGTTTGTCATTCATGTACACACACACACACACCACCAGGGGATGCTGTTCATCAGTACGAAAGAACCTCCTCCCGAATCTCAGGTGAAAAACTCGAAACAGACGCTGTTCTACATCTTATAAGCAATTCCTGACAGTATTATAGATATTTTCTAATCAATTTGTTCAAGGATGTTATTACACATCTCTAGGAATAGGTCAGACTTGAACCCAAGCCTCCAGGCTCAGAGACAGGGACACTACACTGTGCCACAAAGCTCAACATTTTAAGCAGTCCTTAATTGTAAGATGCTATCTTTGTCTATGGCCTTGGACTAACTTCAAAACGTACACTGTGTTTGTTAAAAGAAATGATTTCCACAATTTAGAAATTAGACTGAGGTTCTGTGTTAAATAACCATTAATAGCTGTATTCATTCATTAAATTATGTATCTTGCATCCTTTTAAGTGATACAGTGTGGTTGGATTGCCTTTTACTCCAACTACACAAGCTTCATCTGAGTCAACATGCCCAGAAAAATATTTTTGAAATGTTTTCAAATTTTAAAAGTACATTGAAAAGTACTGAACTCCCAAAATTATAGTTAGAACATTAGCATTGGGCATTCCTGCTGTCTGTCTGTGATATAGAGTCATAGTGATGTACATCTCAGAAACAGACCCTTCAGTCCAACCCATCCATGCTGACCAGATATCCCAACCCAATCTAGTCCCACCTGCCAGCACCCGGCCCATATCCCTCCAAACCCTTCCTATTCATATACCCATCCAAATGCCTCTTAAATGTTGCAACTACATTAGACTCCACCACTTCCTCTGGCAACTCATTCCATACACGTACCACTTGCTGCATGAAAAGTTGTCCCTTAAGTCTCTTTTATATCTGTCCCCCTTCACCCTAAACCTATGCCCTCTAGTTCTGGACACCCCCAACCCAGGGAAAAGACTTTGTCTATTTATCCTATCCATGCCCCGCATGATTTTGTAAACCTCTATAAGGTCAGCCCTTAGCCTCCAATGCTCCAGGGAAAACAGCCCCAGCCTGTTCAGCCTCTCCCTATAGCTCAAATCCTTCAACCTTGGCAACATCCTTGTAAATCTTTTCTGAACCTTTTCAAGTTTCACAGCATCCTTCTAATTGGGAGGAGACCAGAATTGCATGCAATATTCCAACAGTGGCCTAACCAATGTCCTGTACAGCCGCACTATGACCTCCCAACTTCTGTACTCAATACTCTGACTAATAAAGGAAAGCATACCAAACGCCTTCTTCACTATCTACCTGCGACTCCACTTTCAAGGAGCCATGACCCTGCATTACAAGATCTCTCTGTTCAACAACACTCCCTAGGACCTTACCATTAAGTATATAGGTCCTGCTAAAATTTGCTTACCCAAAATGCAGCACCCTCACATTTATCTAAATTAAACTCCACCTACCACTCAGCCCATGGGCCCATCTGATCAAGAGCCCATTGTAATCTGAGGTAAACTTCTTCACTGTTCATTATACCTTCAATTTTGGTGTCATCTGCAAACTTACTAACTATACCTCTTATGCTCACATCCAAATCATTTATATAAATGATGAAAAGTAGTGGACCCAGCACCGATCCTTGTGGCACTCCACTGGTCACAGGCCTCCAGTCTGAAAAATAACCCTCCACCACCACCCTCTGTCTTCTACCTTTGAGCCAGTTCTGTATCCAAATGGCTAGTTCTCCCTGTATTCCATGAGATCTAACCTCGCTAATCAGTCTCCCATGGGGAACCTTGTCAAACACCTTACTGAAGTCCATATAGATCACATCTACTGTTCTGCCCTCATCAATCCTCTTTGTTACTTCTTCAAAAAACTCCGTCAAGTTTGTGAGACATGATTTCCCACGCACAAAGCCATGTTGACTATCCCTAATCAGTCCTTGCCTTTCCAAATACATGTACATCCTGTCCCTCAGGATTCCCTCCAATAACTTACCCACCACCAATGGCAGACCCACTGGTCTATAGTTCCCTGGCTTGTCCTTACCACCTTTCTTAAACAGTGGCACCAAGCTAGCCAACCTCCAGTCTTCCAGCACCTCACCTGTGACTATTGATGATAACAATATCTCAACAAAAGGCCCAGGAATCACTTTCCACAGAGTTCTAGGGTACACCTAGTTAGGTCCTGGGGATTTATCCACTTTTGTGTGTTTCAAGACATCCAGCACTTCCTCCTCTGTAATATGGACATTTTTCCAAGATGTCACCATCTATTTCTCTACACTCTATATCTTCCATGCTGTTTCCCACAGTAAATAATAATAGTATCTCCCCCATTTTCTGCAGCTCCACACAAAGGCTGCCATGCTGATCTTTGAGGGGCCCTATTCTCTTCCCATTTACTCTTTTGTCCTTAATATATTTGTAATCACCCTTTGGATTCTCCTTAACTCTATTTGCCAAAGCTATCTCATGTCCCCTTTTTGCCCTCATGGTTGCTCTCTTACTGCCTTTAACTCTTAAGGATTCACTCCTGTCTATACCGGACATATGCTTCCTTCTTTTTCTTAACCAAACCCTCAAAGTTCTTTAGTCATCCAGCATTCCTATACCTACCAGCCTTTCCTTTCAGCCTCACAGGAATATACTTCCTCTGGACTCTCGTTATCTCATTTCTGAAGGCTTCCCATTTTCCAGCTGTCCCTTTTCCCAACATCTGCGTCCAATCAGCTTTTGAAAGTTTTTGCCTAATACCATCAAAATTGGCCTTTCTCCAATTTAGAACTTCAACTTTTAGATCTGGTCTATCCTTTTCCATCACGATTTTAAATCTAACAGAATTATGGTCGCTGGCCCCAAAGTGCTCCTCCACTGACACCTCAGTCATCTGCCCTGCCTTATTTCCGAAGAGTAGGTCAACGTTTGCACCTTCTCTAGTAGGTACATCCACATACTGAATCAGGAAAGTTTATTGGACACACTTAACAAATTCCTCTCTATCTAGACTCTTAACACTATGGCAGTCCCAGTCTATGTTTGGTAAGTTAAAATCCCTTACCATAACCACCCTATTATTCTTACAGATAACAGAGATCTCCTTACAAATTTGTTTCTCAATTTCCCTCTAATTATTAAAGTGGTCTATAATACAATCCCAATAAGGTGATCATCCCTTTCTTATTTCTCAGTTCCACCCAAATAACTTCCCAGGATGTATTTCCAGGAATATTCTCCCTCAGTACAGCTGTGATGCTATCCCTTAGCAAAAGTTGAAGGAAACAAGTTTCATTAATTCCAAATAAAAATTAAATGTGTCAGAAAAGTTTGTATTGTGGTTAAATCACAGAGCTAATAGCAACCGTCGAACAATTAAACTAGCAAAGGAAAATCAGCAAACTATTCGACTCAACAGTAAATACTTTGATTATTTTGCTTATCCAAGTCTTAACAAGTAATTGTAATTTAACTATTTTAAGAAACAACTTGGATTTATCTACGATCAAAAACATATCCGAAAAAACAAAGGTCCAAATCCTGGTATAGTACTTTGTCAAGTTGGGTCAAAATGATGAATTTGTTAAGGTTATTATATGTGAAATGATGACCACTAAAATGGAGGGAGTTCCAAATAATGAGATCAAGGCAATTGATAGTATTGTCACCAGTTATTGATACATAATGATTGGATATGCACAAAACAAGGGGTCATCAGGCAAATTTGAAAAGTTTTGTGCAGGTAAACTGGCTGCACAAAGGGTGTGCACAGCAGCCTCAAAGGAATTGAAGTATGCAGTGAAAGGTCTTGCATGTCAAAGAAAACATTGAGAATGAATGAAGACTATAACATTAAAGCAGGAGTTACATTGCCGTTGGGCAAATCAAATCGAAGTCATAGAGATGTACAGCACGGAAACAGACCCTTCAGTCTAACACGTCCATGCTGACCAGATAGCCGAAGCTAATTAGTCCCATTTACCAGCATTTGGCCCATATTCCTCTAAATCCTTCCTATTCATCTGCCCATCCAGATGCCTTTTAAATGTTGTAACTGTACATGTTCCTAACCATGCTGAGTTCATCTGCATTCCCTGTTAGACCTCTTGCATTGAAATAAATGCAGGTGAATTCATCAGTCCTAACTTGTTCTCTGCTTTGTTCTGTCGTGGACTGACTGTTGACTCGATCCTTTTCCCAACTGTACACCAGTCCCAGATTGATCTCTTTCCTCATTATTTCCCTTGTCACCTCACCCCCACTCCACCTTACTAGTTTAAATCCTCTTGAGTACCTTGAGCAAATCTCCCTGCCAGTATATTAGTCCCCTTCCAATTCAGGTGAAATCCGTTCTTATTGTACAGGTCACTTCTACCCCAGAAGAGAGAGTCCAATGATCCAGAAACAATCCCCTGCACCAGCTCCTCAGCCACACAATCATCTGCTCTATCCTCCCATTCCTACTCTCACTAGCTCGTCACTGTTTGTAATCCAGATATAAGTACCCTTAAGACCTCCTTTTGAAATTCCTGCGTAACTTATTATATTCTCCCTTCAGAATCTCATCCCTTTCCCTTCCTATGTTGTTAGTTCCTATGTGTACAATGACCTGCTGGTGGTCCCACTCCCCTTTGAGAATATTCTGCACCCTGAGATCTCCTTGATCCTGGCACCAGGGAGGCAACTCCTCATTCTGATTTCTCACTGCCGACCATAGAAACGTCTGTCTGTGCCTCTGACTAGTGAGTCCCCTCTCACAATGAATCATTTGGAACCTGACGTACCCCTCATTATGTTAAAGCCATTCTCAGTACCAGAAATTTGGCTGTTCATGCTACATTCCCCTGAAAATCCTTCACCACCTGCATTTCTCAAAACAGCATATTTGTTTGAGCTGGGGATAGTACAGGAGTCTCTTGTGGCTATCTGCCTCCCTTCTCCTGCCTTTCCTGACGGCAACCCATCTGCAGCTTTTCTCCCTTCCTATAACTGCCATCCATCACACTCCCAGCTCCTGTTGATTCCTTATTGCCTCTAACTGCAGCTCCAACCAATGCATGCGATCTGATAGGATTCGCAACCAAAGACAGCTCCTGCAAACATAATCATCACTACATGGAAAGTCTCCCTAAACTCCCACATCCGATTGGAAGAGCACTTCATTTTACTAAAGACTATCTTTGCTCCTTCACAATCTACAGACCCAGAAAATAGCACCATCTCATTGCTCTAAAAAGCACGGCTTCAGGCTAATTTAATACTTACGGAAAGTAGTTCAAGTCATGGAAGGTAAGAGACTAGAAAGTTGGGACCTGAAAGCGTAGTTGCAAGTAATCTGGGAAGAGTCTTTTTCAACAGTATATATGAAACAATTCAGAATAGAAAAAGGAGGAATGTGAGTGGAGAATGATAAAGCCACACACAGTGCTAAGATCTAGCAGTGGCCTTCAAAATGGGTTAAGAGAGTTGATGTGAAGGGAGAGATTATGGGAGGATGTGGTTGGGGGTGGGGGGGCAGTGCACTCAGGAGAGAGAGAGAGAAGTTGAGAGAGAGATGGAAGTCATCAAGAATGAGAAGACAATCAATGCAGAGAACTGTCTGAAGGAGTACAGCAATGAGGATATTCTACCTTGGCAAGGAAATGTTTATGGTGCTTAGAGGGGAGTGTTAGGAACTAAGATTTTAAATGGAAGGGACATGGCAGAAGAAAGTGAATTGGTAAATTGGAAAACAGATGGTGAATTTGGTGGTAATCCACCCATGATGATCTGGCAGCTAAATGGTAGAAGTTCAAGACAGATAGGCAGATGTGGTGTCAAGGGAAATGTTACATCAAATCACAGCAAGTTTGATTGGCAAAGAACTCAGTTATGCTGCAAAGAGAGGGTGTTGCTATTTGAACTGTTGAGCAACAGTGTTCAAAAGGCCAGTTTGAGGAGAGGCAAGCAGACTGAATAAAGAGATTGACAAGATTAATCTTCAGCAAGTGCATCGGACAGAAGGTCAGTTGGAGAAACGTACAGAGCAGTCAGGGTTGCCCCTAACTGTCACAATAGTCTCTTTAGAAAATACCAAGAGAAGCACAAAGGGAGTCAAGATTGAGAGAATAGCAGGAAAATAGGAAAGTCAAGTCGTAAAATACGAACGAGTGGGTAGAGAGGGAAAAAATAAAATGAGGCACAGTGACATCTGGAAGGATCTAGATGAGAATAACAAAAATATGGTAGTGAACATTGAAATCTGACTGGTATTTCCAAAATAGGTGGAAAGGAAAACAAGTTTGTCCAGAACTAAAAGTTTACATCACGTATGTTAGTTGGGTGACTTGAATCAGCGTTACATTCTTCTGCAATATGTAAATATACCAAACATTCGTCAAGGATTGATTAAAAAAATATTTTTTATTAGAAAACTACATACAATGTTAACTGGGAGACCATACTTGTATATTGGTCTTGACTGCTACTCCTGTAGCCAGCATTCAGTGTCACAGCATTAGCACATCACAACCTACCGAGGTTATAGTGATTGACAGCACTCTAAGACAGGCTTTCATAAATGGTACACATGCATCATATCAGCTTGCCTTTGGAACTCTTGTTGGTTGGATACTGCTGTTGGCTGGGTTTCAGGCCAAGTGTTGAAGTTGTAAGCTGGAAGCTAAGACGACATCTTGGTGAAATTAGAAACATATTAAGTGAACCATTAACTAAATCCAGGAGACTTGTCTTTGTTGCATCATCTATTTAACATGCAATTTCTAGCTTATATCAATTGAAATGTGCGTACTAATGTATGTTTAAATTGCACTAATCTTGGGATTGATCAACTAGATTTAATTTTTAAAACTTTTACTGCAGGAATCAGGTATAATGTATTGCGGTCATTTCGAAAATTCAGTCCTCTCACATTACAGGTCTTCAAAGAGGTCATAACAAACTTCAATGATAGACAGGGTAGGTGATTGAGGTCCAGAGCTCCTTGTCAATGAAACATTGGAAAAAACATTGGAGATAGCTCCATTGAAATCAAGGCCTATCTGGAGATCTGGATTCTGAAGTAGAAAGAGGAACGTAAACATCTTTTGTATTTTCCATTTATAGTGAATCCTTCACAACTTCAGAAACTTCCTGCAAATTACTTTATAACCAATGAAAATACTTGCACTGTGTCACTTTCATGCTCTTGGTGATGCAGCAGCCAATTTGCGAATCGCAAAATACCAGACAACAAGATCATCAAGAACTGCCCTGTTCTTCTTCAGAATCCTTTGGGACTTTTTTTTGTAAACAATTTTGTGAAAGGGGAGATAGTCATTACGGTTGACTGACCTGTTGGTTAATCTTCAAATGTGTATTGAAATAAAGAGATGTGGTGATTGTAAAGAGATTTGAAGAATAGATTTGTGGTGCAATTGCCCTGAGGAGTTATGAAACTAATTAGAAAATGGAGGCTTAATGTTCAAATGCGGGATGGTGACCTGGGAGGAGATAAGAGGTAGGGTGGAATAGTCTGATAATAGTTCTTAAAGCAGATGAAGATGCACATGTTGGTAAAGTAGCTCGGATAACGTGGAAGTTGGAACTGATGACTACAATTTAAGGTAATGACATTTTAGATAAGATGGGGCTGCGAACACCACCAAAGGTGCAACAAGAAAAATCCAAGCAATTCAAGAAGTGGCAAGTTGAAGGAAAACCTTCCACTTTCTCAAAAAGCTACAGACATGAGCAGAGTAGAAAAACTACCATGCTAAATATGGAATCAGTCAAGATAAAAACATTGAGCAGGATTTGAAATAATGACTTTTCTTCAGGAGTGGCAAGAAAATAAAAGACAGCATACTGACAAAGAATAAAAAGCTATTTGAAGCTAAAAGCCAAAGGGAAGAATGACTGGCATTCGTTCAAGAGATGTTTCAGGTTCCTGATCTCATTACCTAAAAAGGAAGCAGGCTTACTCTGAAATTTTGTTGTGCCAACGGCAGTCAGTGTAAAAAGATTTCACTGCAACAAGACCAATGCACTAAGCAGGTTTCAACACTTCTAGGACTTTCAAAGTTCAAAAGAGTTGTTAGCATTTAGGGTCCGGACGTTCTTGAACTTATTGGAGCTTAATAGATTAAAAGTTTTTAAAAATTAACCAAGCTATATATGGCAGGCAGCAAGAAAACGTCTGCACCATTGATTGCAGCATTTTTAAGCATTCTAGTTCTGATCCTCAAATTATTTCATATTTGTAACAATCTTGATTAGATCCTGGCGCTAATTAAAGGTTGGAGAGGATTGCATCATTGAGAAGATTTGGCTTTGAAAGAAATAGCCAACTGGTGCAGAAAGATATTTTGAAAGATCTCCTTATTTGTCTTACAGCCTTAAGCAGTTTGTCACATTTTTCAACTTCTTTTGAAATTGGCAGGCAAGTATTTATGTTGACCTGCTTTAGTTAGAATGAGAGACATGGAATTAACAAAGTGTCCAGCTAAATGTTACTTTCCCTCCTAATGCCTGATTTAAAAAAACCCTGGGATAAGTTATTATGCAATTTTACTCCTGACTTCCAAAGAGGATGTGCAATCAGCTTTTTTCTAAGAATTTAACATTAAATGTTAACCACATGTAGCCTAATAAATTGGGTCTTTTATTGCAACAGGTGACTAACATACTCAAATCCTGAAAGATGGGCATAAGAGAAGGCTAAAGAAAAGCAAAATATTTGGCCAGAGACAAATATGATTGCAGTCATGTTTTAGTCACAATTCTAATTAATGTCATTAATAACACCACCAATGTTTTATCTTGGATGCTGGCACATTTTTACAGACCACTTAGGTTAAAGTTACTCCTCCACTATGGATCTGAATTTCTATTCTGCATAATTTCCCATTATCTATTCATTCAATTTTTTCCATCTATTAAATATGCTACACTATTCCTCTGTAAATTTCAGGAAACTACCAGGCTTTTGTCACTTCTAATTAAATAAAGCAGCTTTGGCGGTACTCCCTGTAATAGCAACACCTTCACTATCTACAGCCCAGTTAAGGGCTTTCATCTTATATTTGACAACCAGAATTTAAATGGCATATCTCCAAAAAAAAAATCAAAAATTAGAATTAAATTGTTTTGCGGAATTTAATTTTGAACTGTATTAGTTCCCACAGTGCTTCATGTCCAAGACTATAAAGATAATTATAGAATCACTACAGGGTGGAAGCAGGCCATTTGACCCATCAAGTTCACACTGACTGTCCAGAGTCTCCCACCCTATCTTCATAACCCTGCACTTCCCATAGCTAATCCACCTAACCTGCACATCTTTGGACTGTGGGAGGAAACCAGAGTATCTGGAAGAAACCCATGCGGTCAATGGAGAGAACATGCAAACTCCACATAGTCATCAGGGCTCAAGTCAAACCTGGATCCCTGGTGAAGCAGTAGTGTTAAACACAGTTACCATGCTGCCCTAAAGGAGCGGAATTAGGCCACTTGATCCATCGAGTTTGTATCGACATTTGATCGTGCTTCGCAACCTCATTCTCTTGCCTTCTCCCCATGATCTCTGATCTCATTAATTAAGAACCTATCCAGTCCTGACTTAAACACATTCAATGATTTAGCCTCCACAGCCATCGGCAACAAATGAGTTCCATGGATTCACCACCCTCTGGCTGAAGAAATTCCTCATCTCAGTTCTTAAAAGGATCATCGCTTCACTTGGAGCCTGTACTCTTGGATCCTCTCCCTCCTACTGGTAGAAACATCTAGCCAGAAAACAATGTCAAAATAGCTTTTTTGTTGTTAACCAGCTGACAAGAATGGTTATCCAAAATTTCCATAGAACTTGGAGTAATTGCTGCAAGATATCATCAGGTGGATGAAGAAGCAGTGCTTAGAAAGTTAGTGCCTCCAAATAAATCAGTTGGACTATAACCTGGGGCTGTGATTTTTAAACTTGGTCCACCCCAGTTCAACACCAGCATCTCCAAATCATATGAAAAGGAAGTAATGAACAGACAATGGTAAGGCAAAACAGGAAGATGTGTACTCAAACATAGCTAGAAGAAAACCACAAAGATAGAAGGGACAATATTTAAGAGGGGTTCAGAAGCAAAAGTTGTATCTTCAACAGCAATTGGACAAAAAGCATTTTCCATATCCTCTTTAAACCAGTCTCTCTCTTAAAATAGCCATTTGATCAAAAAAAACCTTCAATTAGCTCTCTTACTAGCTTAATCATTGGGTTGAACCTTGGGATGATTTTATACTTTAAAGCAATTCTTGATGAATCCAGAATTTAAAAGATGAATATCTGACTTTTTGCAGCAAATTCTATATGCATAAAAGATTATGCAAGGGTTACAGGCAAGAAAGTGGACATGAGGAATGTTGGATCAGCCACGATCTTATTGAATGACAGAGCAGATCCAAGGGTACAGATGGCATATTCCTGTTCCTATTTCTTATGGTTCTTATAAATCACTTGGTTTGACAAAAGGTATACATAAATCCTCTATCTGCAAAATTACACAAGTTCACCTATATATAATTAAACAAGATAATTATACAGTGAGCAAATGAAATAGGAAAGTGCGTGTGGGACCAACAGTACACTCACAAATTGTATATTTTGCAGGCTCAGTTTGACACTCGCAATGTTTATAAAGTGTTTGCAATTGATAGCTCAAAGTTGACTTATCATTGAAACAAATCACTTTTGTAAACCAAAACTTATAAAAATCCAATTTTCATAAAGAGTTCCTAAAGGAAATGATGACATTAAAGAGTACAGTTTCAAAGCAGAAATAGGCCTCTCAGTTCCTTGAGCCTGCTTCACGACCAAGATCACAGCTGATGATGTTATTCCATATTGCCAGAACCCTAATAACCTTTCACTTGCTTTCTGAAAAAAGAATCTACCTACCTCTGTATTATAATTATTCAAAGTCTACATTTCCACCATTCTGCCTTTTGAAGAAAGTGCTCCAAAACCTCAACTGAGATAAAAATTCTAAATCGGTCTCAAATGGGTGACCTTGTCTGCTTTGAAGACACATACTGCATCAAGCAAATTTGTGATTCACATTAACAGTGGATGTTAAATTTAGATGATCAAGGCCACTCCTGAAAGAAACATTTATGGAATAGTTTAAAAACATCGACAACTCCAATGTTATTAGCGTTACACGAGTACAAGCTTCAATCATACATTGTACTGGCTCCTTTTAAGAATAGAACCATGATGATTTCTGATGAAAACAGAATTCCTTGAGCTGTATTTTAAAGTTTTCTCATTACAGTACAATCATTTGATATGACAGTAAATTGAACAGTCATCAGTAATACTATAGATTTTGCAAACATTCCAACTGCACCAGATCAGATTGATCTTGTTTCCATCTTCTACTGAACTATAACTTAAAATGCCAAAATGTTGATACTCTAAAATCCAAGTATTCTCTATTTATTATTTTCAAAGTTCTTTCCTCTCAAGTCCCTAAGCTACCTTTAATCATTGCATGATTGAGCAAAATGCTGCTTGGCCTCTTTATCCTGCCACATTAATGGTTTTTAACTTAAATAAATGACATTTTTTTCAGAACGTACTCAAATCTTCAGCTTGTTCAGTGTCTCGGAACTACACAATAAAAAAAAATCTGCAAAAAGCTAACTGTAAAGGCCCAATTGCATTATTTAATTTGCCCCATCCAGGAATAGCACAGCCTATAAATACATTAACCAAATGCTGTTTCCAAGATTTTGTTAGCTCCACGAAGACGATAGATTTAAAAAAAACTGGACTATTTCAGGAAATGCTATGGATGTAATGATGGTAACAAGGTCAGCAGGTGGACCTCAGAGAATGAGTTGTCTAATTGGACCAGTTTAATAGCCCCAATCAGGAAGCCCTGGCTGACATATTTATATAATCCCTACAGTGTAGGAACAGGCCATTTGGCCCAACAAGTCCACACCAACCCTCCAAACAGTATCCCACCCAGACCCATTCACCTACCCTATTACTCTACATTTCCCCTGACTAATGCACCTAACCTACACATCCCTGAACACTATGGGCAATTTAACATTGCCAATTCACCTAACCTGCACATCTTTTGACTGACAGAAAACCCACACAGACACTGAGAACATGCAAACTCAACACAGACAGTTGCCCAAGGCTGGAATTGAACCCTAGTCCCCGGCACTGAGGCAGCAGTGCTGATCACTGAGCCACCGTGCTACCCCAGGAGTGTCAGAGGTTCTGTTCACTCAGAGCTGGCTCTGAGGAAACTGGATCGCTGTCAAGGACTTTCTTCGTGTAAATAAAGGGTGACTTGGTGATACCAGCCTGTGTGGAGCTATTGCAGTGAAGAAACTCCCAACTGTGAAATAAGCTCCAGGAGACCATGCTTTTTGTTTTTGTTCCATAACCTGAAATGGTTGTCCAGGATCATGAGCTTATCCAGCTTTCTTTTGAAAGTCAATCATTTCATGTACTGCTACTTATGCCACAGCGATGCCTGTGAAACATAATTGCACCTAGCCTACCTCTATGTTTTGGTTTGCCTTCAAAAGCTCCTGTATCATTGCCTTGCCACCCAAGCCAACTTATATCACCCTTGTACCACAATCTATTATTTTTTTAAAAGGTTCTTCAAAAGTTCTTCTAAACAACACATTACTTTCAAAAATCTAAGGACACTATGCATCCATCAAAGCATGAATAAAGATGGTATGCAGCAAAAGCCTCAACAGAAACTGCATTGCACATCACAACTGTGAAACACCATAGAAGCCTGCTACCAATGGATTTTTGGAGGAAGTTTGTAAAGTTTACAATTTGATTGACTGTGTTAAAAGGCCCAATATCACTGTCATAATAACCACATTCCCCACCTCCCCCTGCTGCCCCCCCCTCCCCCTCCCCCTCCCCCTCCCCCAGCATTTTTCCACTGTTTTTGAATTGATAATAGATTATTGTATTTATATTCCATGCTTGTTAGCACAAGAATAAGAACATGTTTATGCTTTAGTTTGATTTGTCTTCAGGAATCACCATTAAGACATTGAGTTTATTTTACAATGCACTTTCCTTCCAATTCAGTAAATATGTTAGGCCTTCTGATCTCTAAGTGCATCTTTATAAAAGACAATTTATCCATTGTACTTAGTGCCATCACATAATGAACTGACTAAATCAGTGCATATTTGCAATTTTAACTCTTCCATAATCTCATCTCAAGCAGTAACTGACAAGTACACATTAATCCAATGTTTCAAACACTGCTGTCCAAATGTTACCCCATGTGAAAGGTATGTAGTTTGACCCATCCAACGTTCAATTGTTCTGGATATTTGTAGATAAAACAGATACTTCACAAACAACGTTAACTAAATTATTAGCTGTGGACCAGATTAACTTTTAGGTAGGATAGAGATATTGGCCTGGATTTCCTGATGGCTAGATAGTTGTTCCTGCAGCATAGAAATAAAAAGAACACTCAATAGGTGTAAGATTTGAGTCTTATTTCATGAGCTTTTTTAAAATATCCATTCATTAAATATGGGCACTGTTGACTATTCCAGTCTTTACCGCCCATGGATCGTTGCACTCCTTTAAGTGTAGGGCACCTACAGTACTGATAGGAACGGAGTTTGTGGGATGTTGACAACGGTGATGGAGTTACGAGTCTCAGTAGCTTAGTGGTTAGCATTGTTGCCTCTCAGTGCCAAGGATCTGAATTGAATTCTAGCCATGGATGACAGTCAGTGTGGAGTCTGCATGTTCTCCTAGTGTCAGTGTGGGTCCCCTCCATGTGCTCCAGTTTCCTCCCACAATCTAAAGATGTACAGGTTCAGTGGATTCACGACGGGAAATGTAGGGTTACAGGGATAGGGTTGGGGTGGTATGCTCCTTAGAGGGTGGATGCTGACTCAATGGGGCAAATGGTTCGCTTCCACACTAAAGGTTCTATGAAATCATGATGGTGTTTAGTTTAGAGGGGAATTTGCCGGTGGTGCTGTTCCAAAGTATGTGCTACACTGGTCTGTCTAGGTCATAACTTTGAACGAGCTGTTGAATTCCTACACTGCATCTCGTAGATGATACACACTATTGCCATTGTACATTGGCACTGAACTGAAAAGAGTGAACACTGAAGGTGGTGGATGAAGTGCCAACGGACTGCTCTGTAGTCTGCAAATTGCACCCATGCCGGAAAGTGAGTATTCCATGACAGATGTTGGGAATCAGGATAAGGGTTACTTGCCATATACCTCCTTACGTCTGACTCAATTTTATGATGTTGATGGTAGAAGAGTACCATTTTTTTTTGTAAATTGCTATGCTGTGCTTAGATTCTCTTTTGTTGAAGATGATCATTGTCTAGCACTTGTGTGGCTTTTGCCACAATTATTAGCTACCTACTCTAAAGCCAATTTGTTGTCTAGGTCTTGCTGCCAATGTACACAGATTCAGTATCTGAAGTGTCAATCATTCTGAAAATGATTGAATCATTAGCAAAACATTCCCACTCATACTTTATGACAGAAGGTCAGCCATTGATGAAGTAATTGAAGATTATTGGGCAACTGGGAGCTGTTGTTTTGTAATGTTTTGTAGTAGTGTCGCTCCCTCCAAAGCAGCAGGTCAAGGTTCAAGTCCCACCTGCTTCAGACATTTATAACATCTCTGAACAGAGATTAGAAATTCTACCACCCTGAGAAACTTGTGCAGGGATGCTCTTGGATTGAAATTATTGACATTACAAACAGACACTGAACAAAGTTCCAAAGTTCTTAGCTTTACAAAAGATACAAAATGTCACAGAATTAACAGGATTGTCTTCTTTAGTCACCTGCTCTCAGAGGTCACCACATGGTTAATTTATAACAATGCCCTCCCTTGCGGATACCTTTGTTTCTGACCAAAAAATTGATAAGTGCGCTGTCGGAAAAGAACAGCTGGTCAGGCAGCATCCAAGGCACAGCAGAGTCATACCTTGAAGAGGAGCAATGCTTGAAACATTGACTCTCCTGCTTCTCAGATGCTGCCTAACCAATTGTGCATTTCCAACAGCACACATTTCAACTCTGATCTCCAGCATCTATAGTCCTTTCTCCTTTCTAACCAAAGATCTAATTTCATTAGCGTTTCATGAGGTACCAAGAGAGTAAGTTATGAAATGCATGACGACTACAGACATGCTTGGTTTGGAAATGAAAAGTTTGTCCAAAAATATATGCATCAGCATCCAAATTATTTACAAAAAGTGGATGGTAGAATGTTGATAGTTAAATAGTCAATTTTGAAGTTATAGACCTTTATTAGTTGAAATTCTTTTGAGTATGAGATACAGGTCATTCTGTTATAAAGCACATTTCATTAATGCAAATTCACTAGCAATTGGTGAATTGGGGACACTTTCTGCAACACGAACTGTTAAAACTTGTTGGCTGTAACACAATTACAGCGCCATTTCTAAAGCGCAACTTTTCTATACGACAGGATTGCGCAAGAAATGACCAGTTTGCAGTCCCTTTTAATTCTGCCCCTTTGAAAGTCCTTTGAAACCTCATCCAGAAAGCACTGAATTTACATCTGTAGTTGTTCATTTGGCTATAGCAGTGTTAAAAATGTAAGTTGGAATCAAAAGTTTTATAGGTTTGCATGGGTTCCCATCATTGGTTCCTCCAACAACTAACCCCATCTTTCTTTGTGCTAGATATGGCTCCAACCAGCAGACAGATCATTTTCCACCATCCCGCAACCCCAGTTCCCATTGACCTCAGTTTTACTAACACACATTGATTTATTTCATGTCACCTTAATATCAAGGATACTCATTCTCATCTCTGGAGTCTAGTTCTTTTGTCCAATGCCAGTTTTCCTATTTGGCACAAGCTCCAAAATGTTAACATGGAGGACTTTGCAGGATTGATAAGGCTGGGTTTGCCATTGTCCAGCTGAAATGAGGACAGGAGCAAAGTGGCCCAGGCAGAACCTGAACAGAGCACCATTGAGCAGATTACTGTGGAGTAGGTGCCACTTGATAATAGTCAGTGACCTCTTTGCTGGTGAACTGAGAATAGACTCATGTGCTGGAAGTGGCCTGATCACTGTTGTCTCGTTTTTAGTGCATAAGACATTTCTGGACAATTAGAAGACACTTCATTGCTTATGTTTGAACTGGTGTCATGTCGCAGACTCCTAAGGCCACTCCCTCCCAACTGTTTATCACTCTGCCTCCACCACTGGTGCTTCTGACCTACCATTAGGACACAGTCATACAGAATCATATCTCACAGGCAATGTCAGCCTTGCTTGACTAGTGTGTCGGGCAGCTTTCCCTTGTTTTTGCCAAATCACCAGGATGTTAGCAAGAAGAACTTTGTAGGAGTAGCAAGGCTGGGTTTGCCTTTGTCAGTTCAAGGGCCGAGGTCAACATTGTGTGATCTGACTAGTTTCATTCCTTTTATTTTGGGATTTGTAACAAATTTGTAACAAATTTGATGAAATTGGCTTGCTAATTTCACAGGGCAATTAAGAACCAACCACATTGCTATGGGTCACGAGTCTCATGTCAGCCAGAAGTCTTACAATAAGCAAACTGTAAGGCCATTGGAGATAATATATAAATAATCTGAAAACTAAATTAATTACAAATTTCACCATCTGTCATGACAGGACTTAAATCCATATCATTACAAATTAGAGTGAGGTTTCTAGGTTATTAGCACAGTGGTAGCATCATTACACAGCTGGAAGTGTCATGCTTTAGATAAAACAAGCATTTGTTTTGAAAAGATCACATGGCAGCACTGCAAGAAAGGGGCATTGAAATATTACCATGTCAAAAATCAAACACACTAACAATCTACCACTTTTTGAAAAAAAAAGTGTTGCTGGAAAAGTGCAGCAGGCCAGGCAGCATCCAAGGAGCAGGAGAATCGATGTTGCAGGCATGAACCCTTCTTCAGGAATGAGACTGGTGTGCCAAGTGGGCTGAGATAAAAGGTGGGGCGGGGGGGGGGGGGGCACTGGGAATACGATGGAAGGAGGGGAGGGTGAGGGTGATAGGCCGGAGAGGGGGTGGGGGCGGAGAGGTCGGGAAGAAGATTGCAGGTCAAGAGGGCGGTGCTGAATCCGGGGGTTGGGACGGCGGGGGGAGGGGGGGAGAAAGGGGAAAATGAGGAAGCTGGAGAAATCTACATTCATCCCATGTGGTTAGAGGGTTCCTAGGTGGAAAATGAGGCACTCTTCCTCCAGGCTTCGTGTGACCAGGGTCTGGCAATGGAGGTGGCCAAGGACCTGAATGTCCTTGGCGGAGTGGGAGGGGTAGGGAGTTGAAGTGTTCAGCCATGGGGCAGTTGGTTTGGTTGGTGCAGGTGTCCCAGAAGTGTTCCCTGAAACGTTCCGCAAGTAGGCGGCCTGTCTCCCCAATGTAGAGGGGACCACATCGGGTGCAGCGGATTACAGTAAATGATGTGTGTGGAGGTGCAGGTGAATTTGTGATGGCTATGGAAGGGTCCATTGGGGTCTTGGAAGGAGGTGGGGGGGGGGGGGGTGGTGTGGGCGCAAGTTTTGCACATCTTGCGGGTGCAGGTTCGGATTTGTTGCAGGTACTGGTTGTCCTGGTTGAGTCAAAATTGTGTTGGTCTGAATGTAGTCTAGAGTTCATTCGGGGTCAGTCAGTTCCATAGGCAGGTGCTGAGGAAGGAGATGTGGCTGTGGGTAGTGAGTCTGTTTCAGGACGTGAAACACCACTTGTCTTGTTTCTGTTTGGGGTACTTAACTAGGTACAAGTTTATTGACTTATCTCCTGATTCTCCAGTGACAAAACCACCCTATTTAGTCTTTGGTTTTCCCCCCCCAAGAGGGGTCGGAAAAGCAGACGTGGCAAAATGTCTGGAAGTCTACTTTAAACAAAGGTTTTTTTCTCGTTTGGTTCGTTTCAGCAGGCAGTCAGAAACTGCTGGTAGCAGAGAAGCTGTTTCTGTGAAAAATGGTTCCATGCTTCAACAGACGTTCCTTGCATGACTCCTCTCTCTGCAATCTCTCTTGAAGGAACTGGAGATTGAATTTACCATTTACCAAAGGGTGTGTGTTTTTGGAATGTTGTGGGTATTGGAACAGCTCCTATGTTAAGTTGTGTTTTCAAGTTGGTTAGGTTTCCAAATAGTTGTAATTTTAAATTGTTTTCTTTTGTTCATATTTCAACTGTAGTGTGTAAATAAATTCTGATTTGCTTAAAGCAGAGTGGTTTGACCAGCTGCATCATTCCTGGAATATCCACTTAACATCTGACATTAAAACAAGAACAAGGGCTATCTTTTTAAAGCGTTTTGAGGTGGTCTGGCCTGGCCCATAACACTCCCATTAGAACAGCACTTCATAACTACATGATTATTTGTGAAGTCCTTTGGGACACTCAGTCCAGGAAAGACACTATATGAACTCAAGTGGTTTCTTTATTTAGAAAGAAAAACATTTTCTTCTTTCTCCAACCACACTAACATAACATTAGCATTTATGACCATTTTGTTCAGAAAAATAATGAAGCTATGAAAATTAATGTCAAGTCCTGATTGTATATTTCTTCAGAAACAAATATAAAATTAAAACAAATTAAGAGAAATTGTTTCTGTTTCAGAAATGACAACTGGCAAAAGCAGATGTGAATTGTTTTTGCATGATAATCACTGATCGACACTGCACTGCATGAAAGGCTGATGGAAGCAGTAAATGTAGTTTGCCCACCATTTTACTATGTTCATACATATCATATACATTTAACTTTCAAACAGATATTAGGGCGAAGATCAAAGTAAAAAAAGTAGCATAATGCTTAAAGAGTAAGGAAGTGAGACTAATTGGACTGTTGCAATAAATAGCCAGCAAATGCATGATGGGCTGAAAGGTATTTTTTTGTATTATTAGATGGCGATTCTGAATTCAAATTGCATCTACACTCCAAATAATGAAAGGCTAAATGTTTCCCATCTCTGAAATCATTAAAATTCATAATATCCTTAGTTTTAATATGATTAAGTCATAATAGTAGATTTTACAAACGTAGTTGGAGCAGTAAAAGAACTCAAAAGACTTTCTGATAAACTTCACCCTAGGCCAAATTTTGCAAGATGCCTGCAATGACTCAATTCAACCTAAGTTAACCAACTTCCCCATAACCAGCATGTTATCCATTCACGTATCTATGGGGAATTCTCTCAGACATGCCCTCCTTACCAACAGAATGTAGAGCTTTGTAATATTTCTGAAAAAATGCTGACTTTAAGTATCACACAGTTGTTCTTTGCAAAGAAGGCAACACCTGCAATACTCATACTGCCTCATCATCTCTTTTGGTTAAATACTCAATGCACATAGTTTTTGCAAAAACTGTCGTGTGGCCAATACAAATTTCAGAGTCAACCTTCTGAGAACAGACTTCTAGACCGTGAATTGCAATGATAACTGGAATAAACCATTTCAAGAGGAAAAAAAAAAATCACCAACCTACCTTCTGGTTAATGGTCAAAGACCAAGACAGTGACCAGAAATACATCAAGTGTAATACATACATAAGCAGAAGGGAGAAAGTGTCACAGCAAGCGAGAGACAGAGATAAAATAATTAGGTCTTCTTCAAATTAATCATCTTTTATTCTAGCACCAGAAGCTATACAAGGGTATAGTAAGATCAAACTTCAAGGAGTTGATTTATGGTCAGTATCAGAATAGTTGTGTACAACCTTTCAGTGATCCAGCTCAAAGAGCAAATCTCAAACCAAGTTACAAATCTGCTGAACTTGTACTCAGAGACCATTCACAGTCAAACCTAAAAGATATCAGCAGGAGTTTCTCAAATTCCACACTTTTATGAAGTAGATCCATCTTTGTAATACCTGGTCAGAGTCTTCTGGAAAATCTTGTAAAACTCTGTAGGTACACGTTGCAGGCACATGACCGCATATAGCTGGACACATTCAGCTGCTATGAGGACATCAGGAAAGGACTACCACAGTTTTGTAAATTATACGTATAATTGTCAGTTAAAAGTGAAATGTGAGAATTAAATACTCATCTTTACATATACACACGTTATGCTGTGGAAGCATATTTGTTTACAAACATATAAAAATACTTGTTAACTAGTTTGATAAGAAAATAATGTATAAAAGTATATAGCAAAACATTTAATCATCTTCAATGGAAGGATCAATTCCATCTCTTTATATTACATGAGGAAAAATCAACTACAATTTAGCACTTTGAATCCCTTATCCCAAAATACACTCACATCAAAGGAAGACAAATAGAAAGACTTGGAACTCCTCAACAATGATGTGAAATTGTTTTAAAATAATAAAAAAGAAAATCTAGAATGTTCATGTTCAGTGAGATCACAGATTCTTAGCCACATTGTTTCTTGAAAATCTCTCTGGACTGTTAAAATAAATACAGTAGACTGACTGGATTTGGCCACTGGAACAAACTGCAGCATTACATGAAACTCAGACTCTTACCAACAATGAAGTGCTGTTTAAGGCTTATTTCTGTGTGTGTTATCCAGGGCAAAATAAAAGTCAGTTCACTCTTACTTGCTGCCCTTTGCTCATTATCAACTTTTTTTCTTGGAAATAAAGGATCCTTATGTACAATAGCTGATTAGCATGTAACCATAGCACTAGAAGTTAAATGGCACTTGGGACAAGACATGTAAGCATGGATTTTAAACACTTGACAAGGCAAATTAGCTCAAATCAACTTACATTCCAAATTTTCTTTCATAATTAGTAGAAATATCATTCCTGAAACAAATAGAACTGAGACACAAATAGAACTGCAACATACTCAGTAGCAGCCTTAGTGTTTGTTTCCTTAAAATTTAACCTGGAATCTTGAGGAAAGAGTGGCAAAATTCCCTGCTCCTCAAGAGCATTACACAGCAAATTTCTTCATCAGACTAAGGCTCTCTGCGGCCAAACAGTAAGCATGCAGGTAAAAGAGGCAATACTGATAGACACAAAAGGATTCTGAAGGCAGAAATAGGAACATGTGGTTTGGCAGATCTGGGTGAGTACAGGAACAACATCTCAAAATAGGACACAGTGACAGCCACTACTATCTTTCTCATTCCGTGAAGGTTCTGGAGAAGGAGGACATTCTTGCTCTTGAAATCTTCTGCAAGGAGGACGAGAGAAAAAGACAAGTCAATTATTCTCTTTTTGCCTGAAAACATAGTTTTATAGTATTGTAGAGCACAAAGGATCACCATTTGGCCAAACATGCAGAACGAACAATTAGTTCTAATCCTTCAGTTTTTGTTCACAGCCTTGCAGATTTACTTTTTTGCCAACACAAACTGCATTTTCAAAATTGCTGTTCGACCAGTTGTCAATAGCCCATGAGATTTTGCAATCCAGAACATCACAAAAAGATTCTGATTCTCCCATTAGGCTCTTTGACCAGTTCTCTCTTCTGGATAATAACCATTCTGCCAATGGAAACAGTTTATTCTTATTTTCTCTAGTAACTAACTCAAACAAATGCAATCTTGCCGTAACCCATTCTACTCCAGCCCTAAACTTCTCCAGTCTCTCCACTAAGTGAATGTCAGCAACTCTGGGACCATCCTATTGCCGTTCCTTTGCACCCTCTTAAAATGCCTTCAGTGAAGGGTGATGCCCCGGACTGAGAAAATACACCAGCTGAGGCCTAAGTTGCAATTTCTAACTGTTCAGCATTATCTTCCTACTTTTGGATTCTACTTGTAAAGCCTAGAATCCTCGAAGCTTTAAAAAGACTCGTACTTGTTTTGACATCGTCAGAGATGTGTTTAAGTGAACCCCGAAATAACTCTGCTCCTACGCTACCTTTAAGATTGTACCATTTCGCATATATTGCCTCGATGTACTTTGGAAGTATGACTTCCAACTTCTGTTCACTGAATTTCAACTCTAAAGTTTGTTATGAATATGCAGTCCTTAAAACAGCTGTGTGAAGGAAGCTTGAAGAGATGCAGGAGTTTAAATAATTTCTGGGGCTGAAGAGGACGCACCATGCGACTTTTTGGAACTCTCTCAAACAAGTACGCTGCTTTAGAAAACGTAGGGGGTGATGGACTCTCAGGAGAACACAACACAGACAGCCAAGTTGCTGGTACCCAGACTGGCTCCAATATAACAAAGGGTATGTCAGGTTCCAAGTGATTGATTGTGCTAGGGAACTCTAGTCAGAGAACAGACTCATTTTTGTGGCCCAACAGCAAAAAGTCAGAATGGTATATGTTGCTTCCCTGGTGCCAGGATCAATGATATCTCAGAGTGTGCAGAATATTCTGAAAATTTAAGTGGGACCAGGAGACAGTTATACACACTGGAAGTAACGATATAGGAAGGGAAAAGGAGGAGATTCAGAAGGAAGAATATAGGAAGTTAGGCAAGAATTTAAAAAGGAGGTCCTCAAGAATAGTAACATATGGATTACTCCTGGTGCTACAAGCTAGTGAGGGTAGGAACACAGCAGAAGAGTTTGTGGTTGAGGAGCTGGGAGGGTAGAAGGGTTCACATTGTTGGATCATTGGATTCTCTTCTGGGCCAGATGTGACTTGTATAAGATGGATGGATTGCACCTGAATTGGAAGGGGACTAACGAGCTGCTTGGGAGGATTTAAACTAGTAAGTTGGGGGTGATGGGATCTCGGCGATTGAGAGGAAAGAGATCAGCGGGAGATGAATACAGGTGGGAAGAGGAGCAAGTTGAACAGTCTGAGCAGGCAGGAACAAAGCAGAGAGCAAGGTAAATTAAACTGCATTTATTTCAATGCAAGAGGTCGAACAGTGAACGCAGATGAACACAGGGCATGATTAGGGACGTAGGACTGGGATATCATAGCAACTACAGAGACATAGCTCAAGGATGGACAGAATTGGTACTTTAATGTTCCAGGATAAAAAAGGTTATAGGAAGGATAGAAAGGAGGGGGAGTGGCGTTTTTGTAAGGGATAACATTATGGCTGTATTTGAGGATATTCCTGGGAATATGTATACAGGGAGGTTATTTGGGTGCAAACAGAAATAAGAAAGGGATGATTACCTTATTTGGATTGTGCTACAGACCCCACCCCAGTAGTCAGCAGACATTGAGAAACAAATAGGGCTGACCTTATAGAGATTTAGAAAATCATGAGGGGCATGGATAGAATAGGTCTTTTCCCTGGGGCAGGGGAGTCCAGACCTATAGATTTAGGATGAGAAGGAAAAAAGGATCTAAAAGTGATCGAAGGGAACTTTTTCACGCAAAGGGTGATGCCTGTATGGCATGAGCTGCCAGAGGAAGTGGAGGAGGCTGATACAATTGCAGCATTGAAAAAGGCATCTGGGATGAGATTAGGTTAGGATAACAGGCTGGCATGGACGAGTTGGACTGAAGGGTCTGTTTCTGTGCTGTACATATCTACGACTCTATGGAGATCTAAGTTACCTTTAAGAATAATAGGGTGACAATGGTAGGGGATTTTAACTTGCAAAACATAGACTGGGACTGCCATAGATTTAAAGGTTTAGATGGAGAGGAATGTGTTAGGTGTTTAAAAAAAAATTTTCTGATTCAGTACGTGGATGTACCTACTAGAGAAGGTGCAAAACTCGACGTACTCTTGGGAAATAAAACAGGGCAGGTGATTGAGGTGTCAGTGGGGGAGCACTTTAGGGCCAGCGACCATAATTCTGTTAGATTTAAAATAGTGATGGAAAAGGATAGACCGGAACTAAAAGTTGAAGTCCCAAATTGGAGGAAGGCCAATTTTGATGGTATTAGGCAAGAACTTTCAAAAGTTGATTGGGTGCAGACTTTCACAGGGAAAGGGACAGCTGGAAAATGGGAAGCCTTCAAAAATGCCCACAGACAGTATATTCTTGTTAGGGTGAAAGGCAAGGCTGTTAGGTATAGGGAATGCTGGATGACTCAAAAAATTGAGGTTTTGTTCAAGAAAAAAAAAGGAAGCATATGTCAGGTATAGACAGCAGAGATTAAATGAATCCTTTGAAGAGTATAAAAGGCAGTAGAATCAGAATCCTTACAGTGTGGAAACAGACCCTTTGGCCCAACAAGCCCACACGGCCCTCCAGAGAGTAACCCCCACCCCCCCCTCAAACACACTCCCCTACCCCATTACCCTATATTTAGCCCCACTTAATGCACCAAAAATCTCATCCCTGAGCACCATGGGCAATTTAGTTTGGCCAATTTACCTAACCTGCACACCATTGGCTTGTTGGCGGAAACCCACGCACACACAAAATTGCCAGAGGCTGAAATTGAACCCGGATCCCTAGTGCTGCAAGTACCAGTACTAACCACTGAGCCACTACGCTTAAGACGGAAATCAGGAGGGCCAACAGGGAACATGAAATAGCTTTGGCAAATAGAGTTAAGGAGAATCCAAAGGGTTTTTTCCAAATACATTAAAGGGTAACTAGGGAGAGAATAGGGCTCCTCAAAGATCAGCAAGGCAGCCTTTGTGAGGAGCCACAGGAACTGGAGGGAAGATACTAAACGAGTATTTTGTATCAGTGTTTGCTGTGAACATGGAAGATACAGAATGTGGGAAAATACAGGGTGACATCTTGAAAAAGGTCCATATTACAGAGGTGGTGGTGCTGGATGTTTTTAAAAAGCATAAAAATGTGAATAAATCCCCAGGACCTGATCAGGTGTAACCTAGAACGCTGTGGGAAGGTACTGAAGTGATTGCTAGGCCTCTTACTGAGAGATTGGTATCATCAATAGTTACAGGTGAGGTGCTGGAAGACTGGAGGTTGGCTAACGTGGTGCCATTATTTAAGATATGTGGCAAGGACAAGCCAGGGAACTATAAACCGGTGAGCTTGATATCTGGGGTGGGCAAGTTGTTGGAAGAAATCCTGAGGTATAGGATTTACACGTATTTGGAAAGGCAAGGACTAATTAGGGATAGTCAACACGGCTTTGTGTGGGTGAAATCACACCTCACTAACTTATAGAGATGTACAGCATGGAAACAGACCCTTCGGTCCAACCTGTCCATACCAACCAGATATCCCAACCCAATCTAGTCCCACCTGCCAGCACCTGGCCTATATCCCTCCAATCCCTTCCTATTCATATTCTGGATTAGAGGTGCTGGAAAAGCCTGCCTGAACTGCTGTGCTTTTCCAGCACCTCTAATCCAGAATCTGGTTTCCAGCATCTGCAGTCATTGCTTTTACCTTCCTATTCATATACCTATCTAAATGCCTCTTAAATGCTGCAATTATACCAGCCTCCACCACTTTCTCTGGCAGCTCATTCCATACACTAACCACACTGTGTGAAGAAGCTGCCCAACTTGATTGGGTTTTTTGAAGAACAGAGGATTGATGAGGGCAGAGGAGTGACGTGATCTCTATGGACTTCAGTAAGGCGTTTCAACAAGGTTCCTCATGGGACAATGATTGGCAAGGTTAGATCACATGGGATACAGAGAGAACTATCCATTTGCATACAGAAGACAAAGGGTGGTGGAGGGCTGCCTTTCAGATTGGAGGCCTGTGACCAGTGATGTGCCACAAGGATCGGTGCTGGGTCCACTGCTTTTCGTCATTTATATAAAGGATTTAGATATGAACATAAAAAGGTATAGTTAGTAAATTTGCAGAGGACACTAAAATTAGAGGTGTAGTGGACAGCGAAGAAGGTTACCTCAGGAGTACAACAGGATCTTGATCAGATGGGCCAAGGGGCTGAGGAGTGGCAGATGAAGTATAATTTAGATAAATGTGAGGGTGCTGCATTTTGGAAAGGCTAATCAGGGCAAGACTTATACACTTAGTAGTAAGGCCCTAAAGAATGTTGCTGAACAAAGACACCTCGGAGTGCAAGTTCACAGTTCCTTGAAAGTGGTCTCAGGTAGATTGGATCATTTAATATGTTTTCCTTTATTAGTGCATTGAATATAGAAATTGGGAGGTCATGTTGTGGCTGTACAGGACGTTTGTTGAGCCACTTTTGGAATATTGCATGCAATTCTGGTCTCCCTCCTATAAGAAGAATGCTATGGTACTTGAAAGGGTTCAGAAATGATTTACAAGGACAGCGTTGCCAGGGTTAGAAGGTTTGAGCTACAGGGAGAGGCTGAATAGGCTGGGAGGGGCAACCTTATACAGGTATATAAAATCATGAGGGGCATGGATAGGGTAAATAGACAAGATCTTTTCCCTGGGTTGCAGGAGTCCAGAACAAGAGGTCATAAGTTTAGGGTGAGAAGAGAAAGATTTACAAGGGACCTCAGGAGCAACTTTTTCATGCAGAGGTTAATGTGTATGGAATGAGCTGCCACAGGAAGTGGTGGATGCTGGTACAGTTACAACAGTTAAAAGACATTTGGATGGATATACAAATAAGAAGGGTTTCGAGGGATATGGGCCAAGTGCTGGCAAATGGTACTAGAATAATCTAGGGTAACTAGTCAGCATGGACAAGTTGGACGAAGGGTCTGTTTCTGCTGTACATCTGTATGACTCTGTAAGAGTTAGAAGTTATTTGTAGTTCATCTACTGTTTACAAAACGTCAATGACTTTGGAAATAAGATTATGGGCTGTGTGGCTTTAATTGCTGAACAAACTAGTTTGGAGGAGGCCCTGTGCTGCAGACTGCCTAACAAAATACAGGAGTTACAGTCCTTTCTATATACCTGTGACTGACTCTTGGGCCTTTTTTTAAAAAAACTCCTTTTGTTTATTTTTTAAACCCTTATCATCTCAACAGATTTGTTTTGTCTTATCGGTGTGTCATTGCATAAATTTGGGATTAATTCTGCACAGCGACTTAGTCGTTAACCAGTTTTACTATGGAAAAAATCTTTACTTCCAATAACCAAATTATTTTTTTTAAACAGAATCCTGCACATTTCCTTTATTCTGGAAAATAGTACAAAATAGGAAAAAAATGACAACGTGTGATTAATAAAACATTTACATTTTTGGTACAGTACAGAATAATAGGATTAAATTTACCATCACATTCCTCCCAAACTTGTAATACATTCTCTTCATTCTTTATTACAGGCCCAACCTTGGTACAACCTGTGCTGTGATTGGTCCACAGTGATCCCCTACAGATTATGCAAAACTATAATGACTTTATCAATAAGTCAATAATGCTCAAGCCTCCTGATTACATAGATGTGCTCTCCACGAGGCCATTTGCTCAAATTAGGTAGTTCTGCCTTAAACACTTTCTACTTTTGACAGCCCAGTGTAATTTCTGATGTCAAATATATTGAAACATAGCATGTTAACAAAGTCATTCATTAAAGTTCACAGCTTGTCTGTCAATGACTAATTCTTCTCAGTGCACTCAAATTTTAAACAGTGAAGAAGTTGATAAGTTCAACACAAAAGGACAAGAGTTAATAACTGATAATGTGTGAATAAGCTGATTATTTTTCACCCTTCAACAATCAATCTTTGTTCCCCCAATCTTTTCTACCACTATTTATAATTTGACAAAATTTTAAAAATCCTCACTCAGTAAAATTTTGAATTGCATTGTTGCTGCACTTGCAACTTCTAACAAATCCCTCCCATTCAAGGAAATAACTGGAGGTACTCAGTTTTATATCTAAGGTTTTTAAAATAAAACTTCAGTCCTATAGTTGCAGAAATTTGAAGGAGAATTCTAAATCAAATCTGACATTCAATTTCCAGTGCAAATCTGCAAACTTGACTGCAGCAGTCACTCCTGAAGCAAGATAATAAATTAGGAGCTAACTATTCCCACCTTATAACTCGGACTAGTTCATGAAAAGCTTGGTCTACATTCAATCGAATTTTGGCTGAAGCCTCCATGTATGTTACTTTGAGCTGCCTTGCAAGTTGCTGCCCTTCTTCTGATGTCACCTGTAGAATGAAAATTTTAAAAAATTACATGTGTTCTGCATTAAAGCATTTTGCACAAGTTGCATTAAGAAAATACACTGGAGAAGGGTGGTATAAGAAACCATTTGAGAACGTTTGGACCTAAATCCTGGAATAAAATTCAATCAAGCCAGTCATGGTGAACAATACTGCTTTGCCAGCCTTTCCCATGTAGAAAGCTGTTAAAACTTCAATAACTCAAGTCCCACATTAGAGAGATTGGAAACATTTGTTCCATTAATGTTTGTTTAAAAAGATCAAATTGAGAAAACATAGATTTAAGCTTTGAGAAGAGGGTGTTTTTATATGGAATAATAACATGATATGCAGTATGGTGAACAACAAATTATTCCAAGCATTGACCTTGGAAATCTAAGTTGTTCCAAATCTATGAGCTTCCCCACAAGATAATCCTACTTCAAAAGAAAAACCTTTTCCTCAGTTGAGGGATAACAAATCAGCAGCATACAAGTAAAAAGCTAATTACCACCTCAGAACAATCTCCTCCCAAAACATTTCCTTCCCATCAGGTTTGCACTGCAGCACGATACAAGCTTCATTAGTTATAAACAGCGTCTTCGATGATTTAGATTTTCCGATAGTTAGATAGTCATTTCTGCAACATAGATGGGAGTTGAACACTGGGGCACTGCAGAATCTTCGATGCAGCTGACTGCACAGGAACTGCCTAGCAATTGAAGGTTCTGCTGGGCAATTCCCAGACACCTAAAACCCTTCGAAAATATCCATTTAGAGCAGGGGCTTCTGCTGCAGTTAAGTAAATGTTCAGGAATGGCTAGATTCTAAAGATCAAGTTTCATGCCTGGTATATATTGGTATCTCCTCATAAACATGGAGCTCTTTCTTAATGTCATTTTGCTTCTTTTTCGAAACAATCTGTATGCAATTGCCACTGCTTCAAAAATCCAGTCCTATCATTATAATCAAAATTTCCCTCATCTATCTGGGCCTCTCCATCTTCTTTGATTGTTAACTGCATCATCCATCTTCAATTTTCTTACTTGCTGTTTGAGTGCAAGTCATTACTTGATTTCACTCCTATGCATTCAAGCATCTCCACAAGTAACTTTCTGCATCCACAACATTATCTCTAACGTTAATAAAAGATCTACGATGTTCCTGTTTCTTTATTTACAAGTTGTCCCGTGGTTGCATTATCGAAACATACAAGGTCTGTTTCCAGAATAACACATATACATCCTCTCTCTGCTATCAGAATACTTTCCCAAAATGCTTGGATAAGTCTTAATTTCTTCCAATTAAACACTAGGAAGACTTAAGCCACTATCTTTGGCTTGCAACACAAACTCCATGCTTGTCTCATCCATAACCAGTAACCTCTAATCTCATCTATCACAATCTAGGGAGGAGATAGCTTTGGCAAAAAATAATGGCTCAAAATTATTTATTGTAGAGAGATGTAATGCAAGACTGGCAGATGGCAAACATTATACCATTATAGAAACATGATAAAAAGGAAGACAAACCATAAGCAGGAAATTATAGACAGATAGCTTAACGCTGTTGGTCAAAAAAAATTAATGAAATCCTACTGAAAGGAGAGAGATTAGAACATTGAGAAACCCCAAAAAATTAATGAGTGGTTAGCACAATTTCAAAAATAAATTTAACATGACTAATATACTAAGTTTGTTTTGAAGAGGTAAGAGAGTCAGAAAAGAGTAATGCAGTAAATATAATCTATTGAAGACTTTATGAAAATCTCAATAAGTTGCAATATAACAGACAAATGCATAAGGTCAGGTGATAAAAGACAGAACAGATAACCAGCTGTCTTTAAGCATCAGTGCTGATAATTTTAGAAACAATTTCAAGTTTGTACATGACAAAAATCGATGGAAATAATCGAAACTGAGGAGTGCAATAAATCACAAGGAGACATTTACAAACTTGCAGAATGGCCATAAGAAAGGCAAATGGAATTAATATTCAATGCTAATATTATTCAGATTCTTTACAGAAGAAAATCTGCAACTGGCAATCCATGCCCTGTCAACCCAGTTAAGTTCTCATTATCAACACCTGGGGGCTTGTGCTAAAACTGCAAAACAACTCTCAGACTAAATCAAGTCTGACTTTGTCTGTCTATAAGGTATGATACTGTGAGAATGACTATGTCCCAGGTACCACTATCACCATTCCTGGGTATGTCTGTCCCACTGATTGCAATCATCTATATTGGGTTGATTCTAAATGGTATACAGCTGAGATGAAGTTACAGTGGGAATCCTTCATATCGACTCTATACCCCAGGAAGGCTCATGGATTAAAATCAAAAATTGACAATTTAATAATTACCACATTAACCACCCTCCAAACTCTTCAGCTGATCAATCAGTTCTCCCCATGTTGGTCAACAACTGCGAAGAAGCAATAAAGGGTAGCAAGGGTGCAGAATGCACTCTAGATGGGTGGTACTACTATTGATCAAGCTCACCAAGACCTACAGTTCACAGCTGTTAGTCTAGGTTTGTGGCATGTAGTGAAAGAACCAAAAAACAGGGTCAAAACTATTTGACCTCAACCATCAACCTGGGTGCAGATGTGACAACAGTCTCTACTGGTGAGACTACATCTCAAGTATTGCATACAGTTTTGGCCTTCTTGCTTTAAAGAAGAATATAAATGCATTTGGGAAAGTTCACAAAATTAATTCAAGAGAGGAAAAGGTTTGTCTTATGAGGAAAGATTGAGCATATTAGGCCTATGCACACTACAGTTCAGAACAATGACAGGAGATATAGCTATATTCTTTCACTCTTCACAAGCTCAGACTTAAAAAGCCCACTGACAATTGTTCAGCACTATGTTAACTCCTCAGATACTGAAGCTGTGTTATGTCCATTAAAATTTGGACAATATCCAGACTTGGGCTGACAAGCAGCAACATTAATGCCATACAGTGCCAAGCAATGACTAAATCCAACTACTGCCCTGGACATTTAATGGTATTGCTATTGCTAAATCTTACACCAACACAGATTACAGTTGACCAGAAATCTAATTGGTTTATAAACAATGCAACTACTAAAGCAGGTCAGGGGCTTGGAATTCTGCGGCAATTAACTCACCTCATCACAGATGCCTGTGCACCACCTACAAGGCACACGTTAGAACTGTGATAGAATATTACCCCCTCGCATCTCCAAAAACACTCAAGCAACTTAGCACCATCCAGGACAAAGTAGCCTACTCAACTGGCATCCCATCCACTGTGTTTAAGACTGACTCTCTTTATCACCAACACACATCAACATGCAGTGTGTACTAGCAATAAGATGTACTGCAGTAACTCACCCAAGTTCCTTCAACAACTTCCAAACCTCAATCTCAACCATCTTGCAAGACAAGAGCAGCAGATCCATGGGAACACCATCACCAGCTAACAGGCCACATAACATCCTGACTTAGATCTATAATCACCAGTCCTTCACTGTCATTGGGTCAAAATTCTGGAACTCTTCACAATTTTGGAGAAGGTTTGTAGTTCAGATTGTAAGTTTCCTCGCTGAGTGGGCAAGTTTGTTTTCAGACATTTTATCATTATGCTAGGTAACATCAGTGAGCCTCCAATGAAGTGCTGGTGTGCTGTCCCGCTTTCTATGTGTGTCTTGGTCTGTTCAGGTGGGTGTTATCATTTCTGGTTCTTATTCTCATAGGTTGGTAAATGGGGTCCAAATCAACATGTTTATTGATGGAGTTCCAGTTTGAATGCCAGGTCTGTAGGAATTCCGTCCGTGTCTCTGTTTAGCCTGTCTGAGGATAGATGTGTTGTCCCAGTCGAAGTAGTGTTCTTGGACATCAAGCCAGCAACTTGACATCTTCTCTAGAGAATCAGAGAATGAGTTATACATTTTGCCCTAGCCAGCCATGTTCACCTCCAACATATCTTTTCTTTACAAGAAACAAGTAAATGGGAGACATGAAAAATCAGGGTGCATATTTCCATTGAATATAATTAATTTAAATAGTGTAATGGAACAAAGGCACTTTGGCTTACAAATACCTAAAATATTAAGAAGTAGTCAGACAGGTGAACAAGGCCATAAAAAGAAAACAAGGATATATATTTAGAGAGATAGAACGGAGAAGTAAATAAATTATGGTACTTAGGTTAGAACAGGCATGGAGTTACTCTAAAAAGCGAAGCAGGTCAGGCAGCATCCAAGGAACAGGAGAATCGACGTTTCGGGCATAAGCCCTTCTTCAGGCTTATGCCCGAAATGTCGATTCTCCTGTTTCTTGTATGCTGCCTGACCTGTTGCACTTTTCCAGCAACACATTTTCAGCTCTGATCTCCAGCATCTGCAGTCCTCACTTGCTCCTGGAGTTACTCTACACAATAGAGAAACTCTGAAAAGGATCCAAAATATTGACAATTAAACCAAAAATTGGAGTTTATCAATTAGCAGTGATTAAAGAGGATGGGTCCCTATCTTTTGAAATGTAAAGAATGAAGAATGATCAAACACATCCTTTAAATTTCTGAACTACTTTGATCGACCAAACAGACAGAAAAGTGCGCCTTCTGGGGGAACAACAAAACAAGGAAGTTGCCAATGAGATTATCAATAAATAAAAACAGGAATTCAGATGAAATCTCTTAACCATGATGGTGAGATTGTGGAGCTCATTCCGCGAGGAGCAAATTACTGCAACAGGCAAGGCTTTCAAACTAAACGTCATGTAATTTTGAACAGAACTACTTTAGCTCCAATTAATTTCAGAAGCACAATAGGACTTCAATTTTACTTTTGACAATGACTTCAACTGTGGCGTCATACTATTCTCCTTGACGTGCAGTAAGCTAAAAGCATAGTTTGCAGCACAAACTAAATGAACAAAGAAAAGCAATTAATATTTCAGACTGCAACAGGTTTTAATTATCACAGAAAGTCTTGACAGAAATTGTCTTCACACAGGCTTCCTCATGAGTTGATCAATTCAGGTTATCTAAAAACAAGTCAATTACTTCATCCAACAATTTAGATCGTAAGGAATATACACAAGTCATTTGCTTTCATTAGGAGTTTTACCTTGTTGAATACTTTCATTTAAGTTGTTAGAGATTTAACCAGTTGCATCATTTTGATTGATGTTGGTCACAAAAGGAATCAACATAAGAGATGTCCTCATGAAACCAAATTACATCAAAATAAACATACTAGTAGTTATGAAACATCATGCACCTAGAACATTGTGTTTTTCCATCGAAGGTAGCACCACTTCCTGCTTTTGAAAGTAATTTTTTATCCATTGTATTTTTAAATCACTTACACTGCTCAATTACATGAAATTACCAAGACATTTTACAACAATAATTATAGATTTAAAATTAAACACTGGGAAATAGAGCACAGCAAGAGATATGCAGGGGTTACAAAAAATAATCAAAACACCATTCCAAGTTGTACAATGAGTATTTCAAATCCATAAATACAAAGTGGCAAAGCATATATATTTATAAAGCTTCACATTTGTTCAGAAACACACATTTATAACTTTACTATTTTAAATTTTCCTCATTGTTGACAGAGACAGAAACTCCAAAACTATGATTTAGACGAACAAACACCAACTAAAGCTTTCAATTAGTTGTCCAGAACAAAGTTATTTTCTGCACAAAGTTATTTTCAGCTCTTGACAACACAAGATGTTCAGAGGAGGTTTGGACAAAGTGTCACTGGACCCAAAACATTAACTCTGATTTCTCTTCACAGAGGTTGACAGACCTGCTGAGCTCTTCCAGCAACTTTGTTTTAGATTTACAGCAACTGCAATTGTTTCGGTTTTTGCTGAAAGTTCATTGATGTTTTCCAAGTGGTTTTTTTAATAAACTATCATAGAACTCCCCCACAAATTAGAAAACAACAAATAGCATCAAAGGAAGTCATTTAAACTGCTTAGGACTGAAAACAGAATAGAGATTTCAAGTAATCCAATTTCTTTTGAAATCACCTCTAGTTTAGCCATCATTGTAGGCACAATGTTCCATGTCAGTAACACGGATAGCATTGGGGTTTTGGCACTTATTCTCCCACTGTGTCACTTGCACAAAACTTTAAAGACTATCCATCCCAGGGCATGGTACCATCATCAGATAACGGAAACATCTTTTTGCTTGTCCATCTTGCCGAGCCTCTCACAATTTAGTACAACTCTACCAAATCTCCATTAAAACCTCTTTTGGTCCAAGGACACCAACCAGAGCTTCTCCAGTTTTTCCTTGCGGCTACAATCCCTCACTCCTGGAAATATCTGGAAATAACTCTCTTCATCCTCTCCAACACCCTTACATTCTTCAGCAATTATGCAACCAAAATTGGACACAAAATTCTAATTGTAGCCTAATCGAAAGGTTGAGCATAACTTTTCTGATTTTGTACTCCACTCTTTAATTTACGAAGACCACAATCCCATATTTATTATCAAAACTAAATTTATAATGCAAAAGTTCTATATGGAGTCAGGGAAAGTTAACATTAAAAAACTTCAGCATTCTCAAAAAAGAATTTAAGTTACTTTGACCAACATTCAAAATTTAAGCTGACGATCATAAAAAGGTGCATTTGTAATGCTTGTTGCCAAAAGGATTTGCTATTTTAAACAAAACAGGCTATATTCATTCTGACATTTCAGGACACATCAGGAGGCACACATGAATGAACCATTAAAATCAAAAACCCCAGGATTTGCAGAACTTTCATTTTATCCAGGATTCTTTCATGTGAACAGAGACAGTAAAGTTCAAAAATGTCACTTCAGAGCGCTCACCTGCCTTTGATGTTCCAGGTCAGCTTTGTTACCCACTAGGATCATAGGGAATTCATCACGATCTTTTACACGAAGGATCTGTCTTTGGAACTTGTAAATTTCTTCAAAGCTGCAAATGAATAGAAGATTGCATAATTTGTGCAGTGCCCCCTAATCAAAGTCTCAATTCACTGAACTGAAAAGTGAAACACTGCACATAAGTTGAAGTATTATGTTTCGCTTCATAACCATTATTTGGGTTCAAGTAAAATCCAATTAAAAATGTAACAAACAAGTAAAAAATGAACAGTTAAAGAATGCTCATCAGTTACCAAGCATTTATTTTAAAAAATTACACACTTCACATTTGATCCATATAAATGAGCAAATGTAGCTATCAAATCCAATGCAATATCGATGTACAACAAATTAATTATAACATTTCACTCTTAAATTCTCTTGGAAATCACTGATCACCATTTAAATAGAGTAATACATCTCAATTTTAATTTGAACCCCAACTCCTCACTCTCTCAGCAGCACCTGATTTCTGTCTACCCAAGTTGTTCATTCTTTGGTCAAACATGACAACTTGATTCTCCTCCTCTACTTCCCAATTTGTTTACAGACAATGAGATGGTATCTTTAACCAACACATTAAGCAGGCAACATGATCTTCACACCCATCCTTATATTAACCTGAAAGGTTAGTTAACAGCTCAAAAAGTCAATCATTCGCTCAATAACCACAAAAAGCAAACGCACTGTCACTTACGAACAGTGAAAACGAGACTTTCCACTCCACAGTAAACACAGCATTGCAAACTTTCTCCTTGGTCTTGTTTTTAAGCATACCTTCCTCTATCAGTGACAGAGAAGACGAGCAGAAAACCCTCCCCTGTTCTCATATATTGCTCACGCATGGCTCCAAACTCCTCTTGTCCTGCTGTATCTAAAACTAGATGACAAAATAAAAATTCCACATTATGAATGATTCAACAAAGCAGGTTACAGAAAATATCGACTAAGTAACAGAGTTGCATTGCACAAAAAAAAAGTGATTAACTACTGCATTTTCGCGAAAAGTAGTAGTTAACGGTACCTACATCAGACATCATGTCAGATGCCAGAATGCAAATGTCAATTTGCAAAATCATAAGCATTCAGACTTTAAGTGCCATGCAAAAGAGTAGAAACGTGTTGGGGAAATGGCAGATTTTTAAAATATAATTGCACAACCATCTTCACAGGCAAATTTCACATTTTTTTTCAAAAAGCAGTCCTGCAGTTTGAACTAATCAAATGTTGGCAAACCAAATTCTTTTGGAGTTCTAAGATCAACAGAAATTGGACCAACTTTTAGCTTGATATACTAAATAACTTTCTTTTGCTTTTTAAGTCACCAACTGTTTATTATTAAAATAAATGCAGGCAAAATTAATTGAAAGTCAAAATGTTCTTTTATTTTTCCATTAATTGAAACCAACAGCACACAAGTTAATTAAATTCTTATCACAAGATTGGCATCATTGTTGCTGTTTGTGGTTTATATAAATGACTTAGACTTGAAGGTTAAACAGTAAGTTCATATGTAATACAGTTTACCACCACAGCAACGTTTGGGAAGAGGCTGGTCAGTAGCAAACGGAATTCAATCCTGATAAATTAAGTGATGCACTTAGGCAGAACAAACAAGGCAAAGAAATACAAGATCAACAGGATGACTCTGGAAAGCACCAAGGGTCAGAGAGGCACTGGCATGCATGTACACTGGTCAATTAAAAGGTATTGAGATAGGTGAATAAAGTGGTCAAGGTGGTAAATGGGATACCTGCCTTTATTAGTTGAGCCATAAAGTTTGAAACTAAGGAGATTATGCTGGGAATGGTATAAAACATTATTCAGGTTGCTGTTCGAGTTCTGGAATTCATATTATAGGAAGGTTGTGATAGCACTGGAGATTTAGCAGCACATTACTTGGGCTGCTTGAGTGATGAAGAGAGATTGGACAGGTTGGGCTTGTTTTCTTTAGAGCAGAGGAAAATGAGAGGGAATATGATTGAAGTGTATAAAATTTATGAAGGTCATAAGACAATAGATAGGAACAAGCTTTTCTGTTTGAGGAAGGAGGTATCGATTTAAGCTAAAGGGTTGAAGGTTTAGTGGAGATGTAAGAAAAAATGTTTTCATGTGGGAATCTGGAATTCTCTGTCTGTAATGGAGAGAGAGACAAGAACCCTCATAACATTTAAGAAATGTTTAAATGTACACTGCAATTCCAAGTCACACAAGGCTACGAGTAAAGTACTGAAGAATGGGCTCACAATAGTTAGGTGGCTATTTTGGACCAACAAGGACATGATAGACCAAAGGATCTTTTTTCCAGTGCTGTAGAGCTCTTATGACTATGATCATCAAGTTTGCCTTTAATGCAGATCATAAATCAATACTATTTTATTGAAATGTAATTAGTCTCAATTATTTCATACCAGCATAATTATGAAAATTCTAATATGAATAAGCAGATTGCACCTCTGAACAATATAAAATGTGTTACAGTTAGTAAAACTTCACAGTTGGCACTGAAGTTGGAGTCAAGTCTATTTTTCATTCAAAACCAGATTCTCTAATCTAAAAAGGGCCAAAACTATATCGTGTAGTGCCTGGATTTTCAAGTGGCCAGACAATTCATTCCAGTATAGATGGAAGTTGCACAGGGATCCTGTGGAATTGCCAATCTAGCAGACTCAGGGAAAATTGAAGATTCCACTGGGCAATTACCCTATGCCCGAAACCCTCAAAGTCTCAATTTAAATTAGAGAATTCAGTGAGTTCTGACGAAATAGAATAAATAGTTTGTTAGGAAAAGTTGCACTTAAATACATGGCCCAACTCCTGACAACGATTCAAATTACCCAATATTTATCTGCATTGCCCAATTACACCCCTACCCAGGGCTATTTACACCTGCCCAGACCTGACCTGACCAAACCCTCTTCATCCACCCCCCCAACTCCCTCCACACTCTCCCATCACTAGTCCACCCCAAACCCAACATCCCCCTGAACCTGCCCCTACCCTAAATACTGCATGATGCACCAGGCTCCCTTGAAACTTTGCAATCTCCCACATGCCCACTTTTTTTTTTACATGTTATGTGCCAGCAGCAAGCAAAGTGATTGCTTGCAATTCTGGACCTTGAAATTCAAGAATGTGACAACTGATCGCTTCAGGGCATAGGTTGTTTTCCTGAAGAGTCCGGCACTATGAAAAATCTGTCAGAATGTAACTCTACTCCACTTTTCTTAAGGAGCCACAATCAGAAACTCTTCTCAGAAACACGGAGCTCTCTCCTTTTGTATACCGAAGGGACAGGAATAACCGCTCGGAAAATCCAGCCTATGGTTTCCAAATAATTATTCAAGCATGGTTTAAATTCAGGGATCACCCCAATCTTGTACAAGGATACCCATGTCAGAGTCTGCCCAAAAAACATGAAATCATACAGTCAAATGAATTTCCGATTACTTACTGTCCAATCTTGCTGCTCTGTCATCAATAACACATTGTTTGGTATAGGAATCTTCAATTGTTGGGTCATAATCTGTTACAAAATAAGACTGTAAAACAGTAATAAGATGAGAAAATTGTTTTCTTCAAAAGTCCATTGGACCCCCCCCCCCCCACCCGTTTTAGTACAATTTTATGTTCACTTGTAAGAGAATCGTACATACTGACAATTTGAGGCAGCTATTAAGCTAAATGCATTGCAGAATGATACAGCACGGAAGTACACTACCTTTCCAAGAGCTGCAATTCTCTCATTTCCACTCGCATTCTTTTGTCAATTCCACAAAATCCTACTTACCACGTAATTGTTTTCCAACAGCTATCAAAATTTCAAGCGCTCACCTTAACCAAATCCCCATTAAATAGACCAACTCCATGTATATCAAATTTCTCTCAACCTGCTTTTCCTATCAATGGAAATTTTAAAATCAAAAATCTTCATGTCAACACTACTCCGAACACTTGATTTATATTAATTCTTAAATACTGTTGAAAAAAAAAATCAAGTTGCTAGAGCCTTTCTTTTTGGGCTTGTCAGAACAAAATGCCAAATTCCAAACAATAAACCATAATTTATGGATAGGAAATGAAATCTTCTTGGCTTTCCCTACCTCAAAAAGAGACTTCTCATTTCTATGCTGCAGTGCCTTTTGTGACCATAGGGTGTCCCAAAGTACTTTACAACCAAAGCATGTTTGAAATATTCATTTCGATCAGAATGTAGGAAATGCAGCAGGTAGTTATATCCATAAACTCCCACAAAGTACCATATGACAACGGTCAAGTAATTGGTTTTTGTGACATTGTCCAGAACATTGGGGATAACCTCCCTGCTTTTTGAAATAGAGCTATGAGATCTCTTACTCCCACCAGAGAAGGTAGACAGGGTTTCCAGTTACATGTTCATCTGAAAGATGAGGCTCCCAACAGTGCAACACTCCTTTCATTACTTCACTGGAGTTTCAGTTTTAATTTACTGTGGTTTATTCCACTTCAAGGATTACATACAAAAACGTCAAGGCTCTGACTTTGTACTCCCAGTACCTGAGTGGGTGCTGCACCATCAAAGCTGCCATTTTTCAGATGGAGTATTAAACAGAGATTTGCTCACTCCAGTGATTACCCAAGTTTTTTTCCAATAAAAAAAAGGGTTATTCTTGTGTCCTGGTCAATATTTATCCTTCATTTCAACATAAACACATTATCTAGACATTACCATGCTGCTATCATTGGAGCTGCAGTGTGCCAAATATTTTCCACATTTTTTTATTTTACAACAGTGACTTCACCTCAAAATTATTAAAGTAGTCGTGAAATCCTTTGAAATGTTCAATGGTTGTTATAAGCACTATATAAATGCAAATCTTTCTCCAAGTGCAGATCACAACTGTCCACATCAAATTCTGTTTGTTACCTGACGAGTCCGAAAAGTCACAAAAATCCTTACAGATTATTAAACTTCTGACTTTGTATCTTTAAGGAAGCTCCAATATCATATTCCTTAGGCACAAGCCAAAGTTGTATCTTGGACCCTTAACTCAAAAATAGAGGCATCACTCACATTTATGGGACACCAGCACCAACCTTTCCTCAACACGAGCAAAAAACATGACTCTTTGCAACGATCAGCCATCAGCTCTAAATGTTTTTTTTTCTTACGCCATACATTGTTTTACCATTTCGTCACATTCTAACTTAGAATGTAATTGAAATTCAGGTTTCACAAATTTGCAGCAGTTTAGATACAGTATGAACAATTAAACATTAAATTGGCTTTTAAGTGATAGAAGCCCCAAGTCAGCAAAGCACATATTAAAATATTATCAATCTCATTATAAGGTCAGCACCTTCCAAACATGCAACCTCTACCATCTAGAAGGACAAGGACAACAGATATTTGGAAACAGCACCAACTGCAAGTTCCTCCTCCACACCATCCTAACTGGGAGATATATCGCTATTCCTCCAGTGTCACTTGGTCAAAATTCTGGAACTTACTGCATAATGGCACAGTGGGTGCAGCAGTAAAAAGCAACAGCTCACCATCATCTTCAAGGGCAATTAGGGATGGTCAACAAATGCTGCCCTTGCCAGTAGCACCCACATCCCATATATGAAATTGAAAAAGGCAAGTGAATTACACCATATAATTAATTTAGAATACAGAGGGCAAACATTCTTTCCCCTCTCTCTGCACTGGCTGTGGACCTTCGCCTGATAGGCCCCATTTTATCATAGCTACATAATAACTGGAATGTCTATTGACTACATAATTATACACAGTCAATAGCAATTCTATGCAAAGAAAATGTAATAAGCCAGCTTACACTTCCAAGAAAACATATTTAAACCAAATCACTAATAACTTAGAAAAACATTTCTGGTTATAGCTCATTTATGAAGATGAATTACGAGCCAATGACAATTCTTGGGTTTTCATTCAATATCAGAGATACCCAAACATCTTTAACCCACAACTCTGTTCACTCAGACAGGTGACCTATCAACTGAACTATCAACTGAACTGGGAAATGCCACACTCCCCCAACAACCAGTGTGCAGCCTACACACATTCTCATAGTCTAATATCCTTTGACAAATCTGGAATGAATACTTTAGAGAACTAAACAGTATAGTGCCTATATACTGGTACTATTGAGATCTGGATTCAAATTAGGGGTAAAAGGATGGCATGGTGGTATTATCGCTCGGCTACTAATCCATGGAACCAGATAGTGTTCTGGAGACCTGGGTTCAAATCCCATGAGAGCAGATCATGAGATATGAATTCAGTAATAACCTAGAAATAGACAGTTCAATGATGAAATCATTGCCATTGTCAAGGAAAAACCCACCAAAGTTAGCAAAGAAAACAGCTACCCTTATATGAGGAAGGAGTGGATGCACTTTGGAGGGTCAATGTGGACTTGAAGGGCTGAATGGCCTGGTTCCACACTGTAGGAATTCTAGGATTCTACACTACACATGACTCCAGACCTACAGCAATACAGTTGGCTCTTAACTTGATTGTAGGCAATAAATCTAGTCAGTCTTGATCCCCACATCCCATGAATGAATAGAAAAAAAATCAGCCCAAACCGAAATGATCATACTTGCCTCACCGTTAGTGCCGATAAACAAACACTGAAAACAGTCTCAATCCAGTCTAATTTCAACGGGGGTGGATATTGGTCTCTGTGTACAAAGCATTCCTAGTTTGAACTGAAGTGAAGGAATGATAGCATTTTTGATAGACAGAAAATGAACGTTATGCTGGTGCATGGTGTCTGCACATTTTTGGCAATGCAGAGGCAGCTTTAAATACGGATATTTGTTGAGTCATAGCAGAGTTGCTGATATTGCTTGTTGCAAATACCGGTTCCTTAAGCTGTTAAGAGTCCCATTCTCCAGCAATATCTTTCTTAGAGCAAGCACAAGACATTTACTTCGAACAACTCTACACTTGCGATATAATGAAAGCAATTTCATGCTTTATTACCCACATTTAAGACATTAAGGTTATTCCAAATGCTTGCTGAAATACTTCCAAAATTAATGATACATTGACCCTATTTTCTTAGTAGCAAATCTATTATTTCTTAAATTCAGAAATATTGGACATGCCAAGCAAAAAGGAGTTTCTTTGACTTGTTAACATCAATAACTAATATCATGTGTACCACCTCACGTGCAGATGGTACACATGATATTAAACTAGTTTTAAACTTAGTTAGTGAAACCTCAGTAGCGTCCCCACCCCAGATCAAGAGACTCTGATTCAAATCCTATCTACTCCAGACGTGTGTAATAACATCTCTGAACAGCTTGATGAGAAAATAGGTTAAATGAATAAGACTCAGCAAGTTGATCCAGGGATCCACTGGAGTTGAAATCTTAAAACTGTAAAAGACATGTCCATGTGCTGGACTGAAGTTGGCCAAGCTAAAATCTCAAGAGATGTTGAGCCCAAAAAGCAGAATGTGGGCCCTTCCTTGATTCCTACAAGTCTCAGGATTAATAGGAAAGACAGACCAGCATGCATTGAACCTTTGCAACTTATCATACCTCAAATGAGTAAAACATCAAATGACTTATCTTGATTTTTGCCAATCATGGTTACTTCAGGACAAGAACGTTCTCACTTCAGAATTGATATCAAAGTCCAAATCTTTATATTAGTGCTCTAACCAAAGCAGGAGGTGGTAACATTCAGCTAGACCCAAATAATGGATAGCATTAATGCTTGCACTACCCTGTAAATCACGACTTAAATGCTAACTTTTAAATGCTCTATTGCTTATTGACAGCAAAGTAGCCACCATAAATTATACTGTCAGTTTCAAATCATTTGACTTTTCTTCAATAAATTAGAATACCATATAATTGACAACCCTGCCAGAAGACTGATGAACAGTAGTTTGCTACTCACAATTAATATTAGAGTTGCCCTACTTGGCCAGCAAGTCACTTGGAAAAGAATGCTCTTCAGGGACCAGATGCAATTTGTGTGTCACAAACTGGTGTCTCAAGGTGATCCATGCGACCGAGAAATGGAAATCTGTTGATGCCAACAGACATCCAGAAGTCACAATTTAGTAGCTATCATAAGCCAAGATAAATGTTATTTAACATCAGACTTGCGGAACATTTCAGGTAGCCCACCATAAAATTATAACTCCACAATGGAAGTTCTCACATGACTGAATGATCACTATATTGAGGGAACAATTTTCAAAAGTGTGTGTTGGTAGCCTCCCACCATGTACCTTGCCACTGATTTAAAGTCTAATATTTGAAATAAAGTAACCTGTAAATTAGTAACACTAATCACTCTTCTATACTTGACAGACTATTAAGATAGCTATAATTAATTAAAGAAAAAGCAGGAACAAAATAAACTTATTGTAAAAAAAACTTGAGTGATTAAATAAATAGGCTTCCCATTAAAAGCATGATACAGGTTACATCAAATCAGTTAACATACTATACTTAAAAATCCTTAAAATATTCAAAAGTCTTGAAAATAAAATTATTATAGTCTATTTACAATAGATTAAATTTGCCAAAAGTAAAAGTGTTTGATCCAAATAGAAGCATGCTGGTAAAACTACTAGGTGTTCCCATAGCCTCTCAAAATTCCAAAATGCATTTTGAATCTTAAATGCAATCACTGCAATCTGTTTTATCAAAAGATCTTGAATCCTATACAGCAAAAGTCACATTTGCAGTATGACAGTCTTAATACGTAAAAATATACCCATGCTCCTGATTATTCAGATGAATCAAAAGTTTTCAACTGTGATACATATGTAACCCTCTACTCAAAACTGCTCACAATAAAGTGACAGCTCTGGTCATTCTCACAACTCACTTAGATGTTCAATATGCTCACTACTGACCATGGTCAAAGGGAGTTTTCTAACAACTGGAATTATTCCGATTAATTTATAAAATACTTGAATATCAAAAGATTGCCTCAAGAAAAAATAAAAATCACTACTCAAAACCTAATAACAGCAATGACTAATATTTCATAACAGAGTATAGTTGCTTCTTCCAGAGTCCAAAGCTCAAATTAATCACAGAAATAAGCCTCATGCTCAGCTCCACCCTGACCCCTCCACCAAAGTCCATTACGCATGGATTTATCACAGTAATATTTACTAGAAAACATAACTTACTGCAGATAGATTTGGGAAATTACTTGAAGTGGATCAGGAATTGATTTATCAAATCATAAAAATTAAGCCAAATTCTCTATTGCCCATCATTTCCCAAAAAGAAAAAGATTTTCAAAACTGAAAGTAATGTTCTCACTTTGGAAATAGCACTATCACAAGTTTCAAGGCTGTGTAAAATCTAATAATGATTTATAAATTATGTAAATCCAACAAGGGAAAAACATATGTACACTATTACTTGTAATCTTTGAGGTAAAAGTCAAAGGCTATTTCTCAACTTAGTTTAAAAATTAATGCAACATCTTATGGCACAGGTCAAATTCTGAGACTTGTGACAAATTGCTTAGATTAGATTAGCCCAACCAGTCCACACCGACCCTCCGAAGAGTAACCAACCCAGACCCATTTCCCTCTGACTAACGTACCGAACGCTATGGGCAACTTAGCATGGCCAATTCACCTGACCTGCACATCTTGGGACTGTGGGAGGAAACCAGAGCACCCGGAGGAAATGCACACAGACACGGGGAGAATGTGCAAACTCCAGACAGTCGCCAGAGGCTGGAACTGAACCTGGGACCCTTCCGTGAACAATGTATGAGAGCTTTAGTTACTTCTGAAGAAACTTAATTCAAAACCATACTTTTCAATACTTGGAGTGCAAACACCAGTAACTATTAATTATTTCCTCTATTCAAGGCCAAGTGCAGAGTTTAATTCAATGAATGGAAGAATGCACTTTTACACAAATTACAAAGAAAAATTGAAGCCAATCTCAGTTGTCCATCAATTTGGAGCTTTCCTGGGATAAGGGAATCAAGAAAATTATGACAACATGAATGAAAACTACCGATTGTTTTAACAACGGCATCATTATAAAACTAGTTAACTTACTGTCATGATGAATATTTGTTTTGAATAACATTTCACAAGTTTTATCAAGTATGAAAAGGCCAAGCCCAAACTAACAAAAGCACTGCTTGCTAGGTCACTTAAAAAAATTATATGGTGACAGCACAGAATGATACCATTGATCAAACACACTGCATAAGGAATGCAAACAAACTTTAGTTCCCTTTTTCCATGATTGTAATTGCCCCCAAACCTCCCTTTCAGGTGCTTATTCAAAGGTTTTTTTTTGAAGGTCACAACTGACTTTAACATCAGGTAGAGCATTTGAGATCAAAGCTCCTTGTTAAGAAAAGTTTCCTAATGCTGGTTCTGACATTTCCACTTATTGGTCACCCTTCAACGGAATAGAAATTGCCAGGTCTTTTGAGCTTACTGTTGTATTACATAAAACTGCGAAATCTCAGCACTGTGCATGCAAGAAACAGAAGGATCATAAAATTAGAACAGATTAAACTGATTTATCAGGAACAGAACAATTTTACCGAGTTAAGATTAATATTTGTTTAATGCCTACAATAGAGGTAATGACAATGATACTGGTCAGACTAACGCTCCCAAAGCCAGGGTTTAAATTCCATCAGTTGCACTGGTAAGATTTAAAGTCCAACTAAATAAATCTGAAATATTAAAGCTAGTCCCAAGTAATGGTGTCATTAAATTATCAAAGACTTGTCAAAAATCTATTTGTTACACTAAAAACAAATTTTGACCTTGTCTGTGACACACATTCCATGAAACAAAAATAACTATTTGTAATTGTTGAAGCATGCTTCAGATATTTGCAAAACAATTTCAGTTCATGCAATGAACTCCATTAGCGAACTTGGAGAAGAATTGTAGCTCAGGTTGAGGTTCTGGATACAGGTTTGCTTGCTGAGCTGGAAGGTTTGTTTTCAGATGTTTTGTCACCATACTAGGTAAAATCTTCAGTGGGCCTCCAGATGAAGCACTGGTGGTGTAGCCTCCTTTCTATTTGTGTTTGGGTTTCCTTGGGTTGATGGTGCTATTTCCAGTGGTGACATCATTTCACATGGTGATGCCATTTCCTGTTCTTTTTCTCAGGAGGGGGAAGAGATGCTCGTGCTAAGTGGGATCCAAGTCAATGTGTTTCTTGATAGAGTTCCCGTTGGAATGCCATGCTTCGCAGAATTCTCGTGAGTGTCTTGGTCTGGCTTGTCCGAGGATGGATGTGTTGTCCCATTTGAAAAAGCAGTGTCCTTGCTCATCCGTCTATAAAAGATACTAGTGAGAGAGGGTCATGCCATTTTGTGGCTGGTTGATGTTCATGCATCCTGGTGGCTACCTTTCTGCCTGTTTGTCCAATGTAGTGTTTGTTACAACTCTTGCAAGGTATTTTGAGAATGACATTAGTTTTGCTTGTTGTCTGTATAAGGTCTTTGAAGTTCATTAGCTGCTGTTTCAGTGTGTTGGTGGGTTTGTGGGCTACCAGGATGCCAAGGAGTCCGAGTCATGTGGCATCATTTCTGAGATGTCTTTGATGTAGGGAAGAGTAGTTCAGGTTTCTGGACATGTTCTGTCAATATTTGGTCCGTATGTGTTGTTTTCCTGTAGGCGCTGGTTTGAAGTTTCCCATTGGCTGTTTGCTCTACTGCAAGATCTAGGAATGGCAATTTGTTGTTGTTTTCCCCTTCTTTAATGAATTAATGCCAGGAAGGGTAGTTTTGCAAGAATCGTAACAAACACTACATTGGACAGACAGGCAGGCAGAAAACGAGCCACCAGGATACATGAACATGAACCAGCCACAAAACGACACAACTCTCTCTCACTCGTATCCTTATAGACAGGTGAGCAAGGACACCACTTCAACTGGGACAACACATCCATCTGAGGACAAGCCAAACAGAGACATGCATGAGAATTCCTCGAAACATGGCATTCCAAATGGAACTCTCAACAAACACATTGACTTGGATCCCATTTACCACCCAAGAAAAAGAAGAAATGATGTCACCACAGGAAATGACATCACCAACCCAAGGAAACCCAAACATATAAATAGAAAGTGGGCTACACCACCAGTGCTTCATTCAGAGGCTCACTGAAGAGGTTACCTAGTATGGTAACGAAATATCTGAAAACGAACCTTCCAGCTGTGAGCAAACCTATACCCAGAATGAACTCCATTGTTCAATCTACTCTTTGTGAGAAACATTAATAAGATGATGCAATTTTGAAGCAAAGCGAGGTCATTCCAACACCTGTAAATACCAAACTTAAAATACAATACTACTAACATTGAAGGACTGAAATGCCAAAGCCCCACAAGACATGTATTTATTAATTAAAACTGCATTCATTACACCATATTACATGAAATATGTGTAAAAGGTTTTAAGCAATGCATTTGTAACAGCATTATGTTGCCAGGGTTGGAGGGTTTGAGCTATAGGGAGAGGCTGAACAGGATAGGGCTGTTTTCCCTGGAGTGTCGGAGGTTGAGGGGTGACCTTATAGAGGTTTACAAAATCATGCGGGGCATGGATAGGATAAATAGACAAAGTCTTTTCCCGGGGGTCAGGAAGTCCAGAACTAGAGGGCATAGGTTTAGGGTGAAGAGGGAAAGATATAAAAGAGATCTAAGGGGCAACTTTTTCACAGAGGATGGTACACATATGGAATGAGCTGCCACAGGATGTGGAAGGCTGGAACAATTGCAACATTTGGATGGGTATATGAATAGGAAGGGTTTGGAAGGATATGGGTGGGTGCTGGCAGGTGGGACTAGATTGGATTGGGATGTCTGGTCAGCATGGACAGGTTGGACTGAAGGGTCTGTTTCCATGCTGTACATCTCTATGACTATGACTCATTTCAGAGCTTTGAAAATAAACCTGAAAGGAGAAGTCCAGAATAAAACAAACAGGATATTATATCTCTCCAAATGCATACACTTAGCCAGGATGACAGTACAAAGCCTTGTTGTCTAATGAGAACTATATGCTTTCTCTGCCCAAATACACTGATTGAATTTTCATAAGAAAAATGTCCTCATTTTAACAAAGATGCTAAGCACCCTTCCTACAGTTAATCCAAAATCAATCCAGGATCTGTGTCTGAACAAGGAAGGAACAGATAACAAGCTTGCTTTGTGTACAGTGAGCTAATGTGCACTGAATAAGTTTTAATTCATTCTAAGTTTTAAAACTGCTGGGATAACTTAACATTGTTGTATCACAACGAGTTTAGCAAACATCTATAAAAGATAATTTCTATTTATTGCAAGACCTCTCTACACACATTCCCAATATCTAGATATATTTAAAATTTTAAAATTAAAAATACGTAAACCCACAATAGCAATGCTATGGTACAGATCATCCATAACCAACTTTTAAAAAATTTACATTTGAGAAATAAAGTTGCTATTCACCAGTGCTGGAAAAATGTAAGTCATAATTCAAATGTTCTGGATTAAAGTTTAGCTTTTTAAATAATTTGGCTTTAGGTACTAAACGTGTTAAGTGGAAAGATCTGGTTTAGAAATTGGTTCGAATCTCTGGTGAAAATAATTCCAAAAGCTTGGAGTTAATTACAATTAAAAAGATTATTTTTTTTTTAAAAGCAAAGATCAGAGACAAACATATGAATGTGATACAGAGTCGGGAACTTCTACCCAACAGACAGAGAAACAAAGCCAGCACAGATATAAATTATTCCTCGGAGTCACAGACCCAATGTGCTTGCTTTTAAGAAAAAAAAGCATCGCTCAGTTGCAGTTCTACTTGAACCCCCTTACAAAAAACACATCCCATCTTGAGAGATGGGGACCAGAAGGTTAGCTGCCACATATATCATTAAGTCAGGGGGGGGAAAAAAAATCAATGTACATACAGTCTGCACCTTAAGCAGAGAAAGTACTAATATTAGCATTCATCACACAATGTGGGTGAGGGCTCAAGCTCAGTTTTGAAATCTCAAGGGGGAAAATAAACAGAATAATGTTCACCCTTTGGTAATCAAGAATCAATCTACCTCTGCCTTAAAAATATTTAAGAATTCCACCACTACCTTTTGAGGAAAGGAAATTCAAAGATTGGAAGATTTGTTTAGTTTGAAACTTGAGCAAGAGGTCTACATTCCTCAAAGATAATAGCTTGGAGGGTGTGAGTAAGTAGTTGACTGTCTGCCAACAGACAAGACAAAAAGCTGAGAATTTGGAGGATTGTTTTGTGAAAGCTGATGGAAGGGTACCCATAAATCGTGTACCCTGGAGAAACCTAAAATAATGACATCTGCTAAAAACTTTGTTGCAATACAGCAACATTAAGCTATCCCATTCAAAAGGGCTGTAGGCAAGAGACGAAATTGGTACAAAAGGCTCCGTGCCTTCCTTAAAACAATTTCCCCACTCATATGTTGAAATGAAGGTCTGTTGCTAACTGCTGTTCAATCACATCACCCCCATAAATCACAACAATGACCACACAAACAAACAGGTGAAAGTAGTCAGTCTGGTAATGAGCCCAACATGCCTCCCAGATGCGAAGTGCTTATGCTTCTGGAAAATCGCTTATAAAACAGAGAAGAATCTGTGGGGTGGCACGGTGGCTCAGTGGTTAGCACTGCTGCCTCACAGCACCAGGGACCCAGGTTCGATTCCAACCTTGGGCGACTGTCAGTGTGGAGTTTGCACATTCTCCCTGTGTCAGTGTGGGTTTCCTCTGGGTGCTCCAGTTTCCCCTCTCAGTCCAAAGATGTGCAGGTCAGGTAAATTGGCCGTGCTAAATTGCCCACAGTGTTAAGTGCATTAGTCAGAGGGAAATAGGTCTGGGCAGGTTACTCTTCGGAGGGTTGGTGTGGACTTGTTGGACTGAAGGGCCTGTTTCCACACTATAGGGAACCTAATCTAATCTGAATACCTTTGGATTGGTCCCAGTAGTAAAAGAACCTTCAAGTTTCCTGCAACACAGAGGGAACTCTTTAAAGGAAAGAGTCGAGCTGAATTATCACATTTCTTTGCACAAAGTTAATTAATAATATTGACTTGGTGAATTTTATGTAATAATACACCACAAAAATTTGAAACATTGCTGCATAGCTATGTCAATAACAGAGTGTACAGATTTTACTTCCCAAGTTAACAGTCTCTAACTGAACAGTAAAAACATCTACCAGTGGATCCTGAACTCAGGAATGGATTTTAAGTCGAAGCACAAAGATCAATCTAAACGCTTGCTTTCAAAAACAAAAGAGTGCTTAGCCATGTTGTTTTCAAGTTTAGAAGCAAGCAAATCAGCTTAGGAGATTTTTATCAAAGTTCAATTTCTTTGCAGTTCAATTTCTTTGAATTTTTAATAAAATGTTAAAAACTACAATAGTATCAAGATTGAAATACAAAAATCACAGCTGAGACCATTAAACATCACCAATAGAATAAGAATGTCCTAAATTTTCTATTAACCCGGGCATTGGAGTAATTCTAGAATGATCGCTACAATGGAAAACATCCTTCGACAGAACAATTCAAATAATAATTGGCATGGTGGAATTGCAAAGCTGGCCTACAAGGTGACAAGTTATCACCAGTTCCTGAAGAAGGGCTCATGCCTGAAACGTCGATTCTCCTGTTCCTTAGATGCTGCCTGACCTGCTGCGCTTTTCCAGCGACACATTTTCAGACAAGTTATCACAGCATTTCAAAATTGGTCAGTATGAGAAACATCAACTTCCCACCCACAACAGAGCAACTTGTAAATTTTTGATCAGACTATAAAACAACATTTAGTTCTCATGCCACAAAATTAATAGCAGTACCTGATTTTTCACGTCTTTGGTAATATAGCTACCAGTTAAAACGATGAGAAGTGGAAGAATCCTCGCAAACTACCCAAAATAAAAGCACTTGTTCTCCTAATTCTTACCCTCTCGTTATCAGAATACAATGAGGTGTCAATACTCATCCAGCTTACCTGTCATTTAACACATGACAATAGATAAATATAAATTTAAGAAAAATTTGAAACACTGATTTAAATGTGCTACTTTAGATATTAAAATAACCCACTACACTGTTGCAGAATATATTTTTCACTTCACCCCACATCAAAAAGCTGCACAATCCAAAACACAAGACCAGAATAGGTTTACTATGGTGGTAAATTCAATTAGATTCAAGTTATTGTACTGCAGCTCCAAGGCAAGATGCTACATTACAAGACGTAGGACGAAGGCACATAGCTACAGTAACCACATCCTTGCAGTACAACACTGGCATATTTTCTGCATTGCATCAACATCAAGAAAATGGAGGAAACAGCCCAGACTGATGAGCAACTAACAAATTTCAATTTGTAACTGATGGCAACATCCTTTTATATGACTCACTGATGTAGCTTTTCCCTATAAAACTCTCCAAATGCTTTTGCCCAGATAGAAAATAGTAAATTATACAGTTTTAAATTAATCAAAACCAAAGAGAAAATAATGAAAGACACTACAGAACCACAATATATTTATGAACAAAATGTACAGAAACAAATTGATAAAGGGATAGCTTTAATCCCATTTTAAGTCTCATGTAAATAGGAAAACATTTTAAAGTATTGTTAATGTTACATAACACATGACACTGTCACTTTGAATTAGAAAGCCTCGCTTCAGCAACATCCAACACATGCTACTTGAAGTACAGACAATTCTTACGAGCATTCGATCAAGGAAGGAACAGGAGTAGGCCACTTGAACCTTAAAGCATGCTCTGCCATTCAATAAGGATCACGGCTGTTCTGATTTTTAAACTTTAACTTGACATTCCTGCATACCCCAATAACTTTTATTCCCTTGGTAATCAATAATCGATCCATCTCGGTTTTAAAAATATTTAAAGATTCTTCCACTGTGTCTCGAGGAAGGGAATTCCAAGACTCCATCTCCAAAGAAAACACTTTTCCTCATCTTGTGTCATAAATGGGTGACCCCTTATTTTTAAAACTATGACCCCATTTCTGGATTCTCCCAAAATCCTTTCCACATCCACCCGGTCAAGTCCCCTCAGGATCTTGTTTCAAATAAATTACCTCTGACTCTTCTAAACTCCAAAAGGATACCAGCCAAGCCTGTCTAGTCATTCGTAAAAAGGCAATCAAACATTTCTGGCATTCCAATGCATTAACATCCTTCTGCCAGTATGGTGACACTCCCACCAATGCCCTGTATAACTGAAGCATAACCTCATTATTCTTGCATTCAAATCCCTCGCAATAAATCAGCTTTCCTGATTACTTGCTAAACCTATGTACTAACTTCCTGCAATTGATATACTAGGACATCCAGATCTTTCTGCATCTCAGAAGTCTGCAATCTCTCACCATTTAGATTTTTTTTAATGCTTTCTACTAAAATTCCTCCACTTTATTGGATTAGGTTAGATTACTTACAGTATGGCTGACTTGAGGGTTGGCCCAACAAGTCCACACCGACCCTCTGAAGAACAACCCACCCAGACCCATTCCCCTACATTTACCCCTTCACCTAACACTAGGAGTAATTTAGCATGGCCAGTTCACCTAACTTGCACATTTTGGGGCTGTGGGAGGAAACCGGAGCACCTGGAGGAAACCCACATAGACATGGGGAGAATGTGCAAACTCCACACAGACAGTTGCCTGAGGCGGGAATTGAACCCAGATCTCTGGCGCAATGAGGCAACAGTGCTAACTGCTGTGCCACCGTGCCGCCTACCCAGATGTTTACTTACTCACAACCGATATTTCTTTGAATACTCATGTCTTCTTCATAACACCTGCCTACTGATCTTTGCGTCATCAGAAAATGTAACTTACTACACTTTCTGGCCCTTCACCCAAATTATTTAATTATAAAGAGTTGAGTCTCAGCACCGACCCTGTGACACACCATTTGTGACATTCTATCAGCCTGAAAAAGTCTTTTATTCCTACTTTCATCTCCTGGTTAGCTAACCAATCTTCCATTCATGCCAAAATGTAAACCCATCACCACAAAATATTACTTTCTGTCATAACCTTTGATGTGGTACCTTATCAAAGGCCTTCCAGAAATCTGAGTACAATACATCAACTTACCCACAAGTTATTTCTTCAAAGAATTCCAATAAATTAGTTAGACATTTCCCTTTGTCAAAATCATGTTGGCTCAGCCTGATTACCTTGAACTTACCCACATGCTGTGTTAATATTTTCCCTATGATATATTAAATTCTTTAGTCTGACGCTTTTGCTTTCTGCCTCAATCTCTTTTTTGAATGAAAGGAGTTAGATTAGATTTCCTACAGCGTGGAGACAGGCCCTTCAGCCCAACAAGTCCACATCACCCCTCCGAAGAGTAACCCATCCAGACCTATTCCCTCTGACTAATGCAGCTAACACTGAGCAATTTAGCATGGCCAATTCACCTGACCCGCAAATCTTTGGACTGTGGGAGGAAACCCACGCAGACACAGGGAGAATGTGCAAACTCCACACAGACAGTCACCCAAGGGTGAAATCAAACCTGGGACCTTGGTGTTGTGAGGCAGCAGTGCCGCTATTCTCCAATCTAAAATGAATCTTTCTTGAATCTAAAAATGCTTTGGAAAATGAAAATTAAATGCAATTATTTCATTAGTAACTCTAAGACCCTAGGATGAAATCCATCAGGACCAAGGGATTTGTCAACTCACATTTCCAACTATTTACTTAGTACTACTCTACTGGTATTTGTAACTTTTCAGTTCCTCCCTCCCCTTCAATTCCAGATTTACAATATTTCCAGGCTGCTATTTCATCATCTTTGGTGAAAGCTGATACAAAATGTCTATTCAATTCATCAGCTAAATCTTCATCTTCCATTACTAATTCCCCAGATTCCTTTTCTGTAGGACCAACATTGATTGTGTTAAATATTTTGTTTTAAAACATCGGAAGAAACTTTTGTGTTCTGACTAACCTTTCATACCCTTGAATTTTCACTCATTAAATCTTTTCACAACTCTTTGCACATACAAAAAAGAAATCTTGTGACCCACCAGCTATCTTTGCACAACTGTATGTGCCTTTTTTTTTCAGTCCACTGAGTTCATCCTTAAAAACTGTATTTATTGGAATGTATCTATTGCTCTTTCTGGAATATCCTTTAAAATATTTGCCACTGCATCCCTGTTGATCAATCCTTAACCTAAACTGATCGTGCACATTTGCCAGCTCGGTTTTCATGGCCTCAGAATGCCCTCAAAAATAGCAGTTTTGGATTCACACTTCTCTTCCTGAAACAGTATGTAAAATTTAATCATTATGATCACTACTACCCAGGGGTGCTTTCTCTAGGAGGTCATTAATCCTCTCTCATAGGTCAAAACCAGGGCTAGCACAGCCTGCTCTCTGGTTGGTGCCATAGCATACTAGTACAGTGTTAGTGAAAACATCCAAATGAATTCTTCATGGAGACTACCTCCCTACAATTTAATTTTTTTCATCTATACGCAAGTTAGAAACCCCAGGATAATCAATGTACCCTCTTGAGAAACTCCCATTATACCTTCCTTACTAAATGGTTACTGAATATAACTCCCACAGGTGACCTCTTGCCTTCATCATGTAGACGTTTCCAGATTGTTCCTATATCCAGGTTTCCTGAATTTATCTTTAGTTAACAGTGTCATTCCTTCACCCTTTCAGAGCTTCCTGTTCTTTCTAAATGGCATATAACCTTCAATATTCAGGTCCCAATCTAGATGGCCCTTAAAAAGCATTTCAAAAGTGAGTGCAAGACATTATGTCATGTACACATTTTTCTTCAACAAGTAACCTTCAAGTAGAGACTATTGAACAGTGCGCCATCTCCAAGAGGTCTGAATAATTAAGGAACACAAGTTTAAATTTATATTACTCAAAAAAATGAAGCAAAGGTAGAATGGTTGCCATCTTTTGGTTCATCTGGAGAAATCACAAATCAGTTCTGTCACAAAAGTGAGAAGACTGCCAGTCCAGGAGGTTGAGATATCTCACCATCTCACTGAATCTTATTTTCACTCCTGACTAATGACAAAGTGTTTAATAGCTATTCAAAGTCTCTATTTATTATTATCAGGAATTGATGTGCCTGGTCTCTTTACCCTTCTCAGATATTGAAGAACTTTGGGTGCAATGGAACCAGAATGAGCAGGATGTATGTATCCAGGACATCCATTGTCATTCGAAGCAAGCAAGAGTTCAGACATTTGCAACTTATATAGCTTTGCGGTGACTGGGAAATTCAACAAGCACAGATTTGCAAATTTGATAGCATACCCCAGGGAGTGGTAATGCAGAACAATCTTGCATCTTCGCCCTGCTGGAGGGGGGGGGGCGGGGGGAGGTGAGGAGACATTAAGATCTTCTGGCCCAGGCTACACAAGGAGAACTGCTACTTGAAAAGCACAGAGCAATCCATCAACTTCCCAATAGCAGTGTGATTGGGACCCACCAAATCCAAATACTGTAGTGCTACCTTGTTTAAAACATCCAGACCATGCAACTAACAATCAAGCAACTTTATGAAGAATGCAGCCTCTAGTGGCAATTTGAGGGCTGTGACTCAAACTCAGACAAGTGTCCCCTTGTGATTCTGCTTGTCTTTTTGCTTGCAAGGAATTAAAAACACGTTTAAGAGGCTTTGTAGTTCATCATCACCACTTCTGCCCTGTGTGAAAAGTGCGGGTAGGTATGCCATGAAACAGCCACTGAAGTTGGGCTGGTTCCATGGGAGAAATGCTTCCCCTTCAGACTGACATGTCCACTATGCTACCACATTCATAAAACATTATCTTGCTAAGCATCAGTTGACTGAATTTCTCACTTCTGACTATCAGATATATTCTAGTCTGCTGCTATGTCCACTACAACCAGAACTATTTAAGTCCAACCACCACAATTATTTCACGAGACCTCATTGAAAGTTTTAGCATTTTATATCACTTATTATAGTGACTCAGCTGAACATTATAGCAGCAAAAACACAATTAACTGAGTGCCCAAGGCAGGCAAAAGGACTTGGCGAAAGAGTGGCAGATCTTCACATTTAGCATAAGCACTTTAAAAACTTCTTCCTGGAACTTCAATTGCAAAGTTTGTCATTTTTACAAGGTTCACTTATTAGACACCAATCAGAGTTTTGACAGCTATAGTGCTTTGGACTACATTGGAGGATCCATGGAAGGAATTTGAAACTAAGCAAATGTCATCCTCAAATTAGTGGACAACTAATAATCTTTACTTAAATGAGCTTTCGGAAATGCTAAAGCTTTGGTTAGTATGTGTCAATTGTAAAGACTTAGTTTTTGAACTGCAGACTAAAATCTGAAAAAGAGTCTACTTTAAACCAAGCAAGTTCCACAAGAGAACTTTTGCGATTTTAAAAAAATAAAAAAGTGTTACTGGAACTCCTTGAAAATTGTGGAGTCAACATTGCCTTATTCAAGCAGTGGGGAGAGATACCTCAGCACGGTGGGTGAGGACAAGTTATGAAGTGGCTCAACATAGTAACAAACTCTTGCTTCATTGCTGGGCAAGAGGCTGCAGCTTTGTGTTTTGAACAATATAGCATAAACATTCAACTGGGTGAAGGAGAAAGCATCTATTTCTTAGTAAGTGGAGAATTAAAAGAATGTTCCAAGCAGCTAGCTACTCTCTTTCTGCAAATTCCCTTGTTAAAAAAAGGAGAAAACCACCTTCAAAGTCCCTGAAAAGGGCACAGCTTCAACCAGTGAATATAAGGTTAGAGAATCGGTACATCATAACCTTGTCTCCAGTCAAAAGGAAATGAAGGAAAGCAACTCAGACGCATCTAATTCAGATAGTGCCAGAACTACGCTTCACTGACTTTTTCTATTCCTCCACACGTGTCATGTACCTTATCTCCTTGTGTATCTGTTTTTTAAAAAGTGGGATGTGGGCGTCGCTTACTGGCCAGCATTTATTGCCGGTCTCCAACTGCCCTTGAGAAGGTGGTGGTGAGCTGCCTCCTTGAAGCCACTGTAGTCCACCTGCCGTGAGTTGGCTCACAATGCCATTAGGGAGAGAATTCCAGGATTTTGACCCAGCAACAGTGTAGGAATGGTGATATATTTCTTACTCAGGATGGTGAGTGGCCTAGAAGAACATACGAAGATGGTGGTGTTCCCATGTACCTGCTGCCCTTGTCCTTCACAATGGAAGTGGTCCTGGGCTTGGAAGGTGCTATCTGAGGATCTTTGGTGAATTTCTTCAGTGCATCATGCTGATAATACACACTGCTGCTGCTGAGCATCAGTGTGGAGGAAGTGGATGCTTGTAAATACAGTGTGAATCAAGTGGGCTGCTTTATCCTGGATGGTGTCAAGCTTGAGTATTGTTGGGGCTGCACTCAGCCAGGCAAGTGAGGCGTATTAAACCACACTCCTGACTTATGCTTATATATGGTGGATAGACTTTTGGGAGTCCGGTGGTGAGTTACTCATCACAGTATTGCTAGCCTCTGACCTGCTCTTACAGCCACTACATTTATGTGGTAAGTCCAGTTAAGTTTCTGATCAATGACAACTCCCAGGATACCGATAGTGGATTTTCAATGATGGTAACACCACTGAATGTCAAGGGGCAATGGTTAGATTGTCTCTTGTTGGTGATGGTCATAGCTTGGCATTTGTGTACATGCCACTTGTCCACACTACTTGTCCACCCAAGCCTGGATACTATCCAGATCCTGCTGCATTTGAACAGGGACTGCTTCAACATCTGAGGAGTCACAAATGGTGCTAAACGTTGTGTAATCATTAGCGAACACCCACACCTCTGTCCTTATGATGGAGGGAAGGTCATTGATGAAACAGTTGAAGCTAGTTGAGCCAAGAATACTACCTGGAGGAACTCCTGCAGAGATGCTCTGGAAATAAGATGACTGACGTCCAATAACCACAACCATCTTCCTATGTGTCACGTATGACTAACCACCATAGAGTTTGCCCCCGATATCTACGGATTTCAGTTTTGCTCGGGCAAAAGGAGTTTTAATCCAGGGTACAGTTTTAAGTCAGCAGTTCATGTTCCTTTCTTAGCATCGATGAATAACTGTTTGATTACAAAAAAGATGTGAACATCAAAGGTATGGTTAGTAAGTTTGCAGATGACATCAAAATTGGAGGTGTAGTGGACAGTGAAGGAAGTTACTGGAGATTTCAACAGGACTTTGATTTCATGGGGGTGAGAAGTGGCAGACAGAGCTTAAATGTGTGGTGCTGTATTTGGGAAAGGCAAATCAGGGCAGGACCTATACACTTAATAGGAAAGTTCTGTGGAGTGTTGTTGAATAAAGAGACCTTAGGAGTGCAGGTTGATAATTCCTCGAAAACAGAGCCCCAGTAGATAGGATAGTAAAAAAAAGCATTTCTTTTGCTTGCTTTTATTGGTCAGTGCATTGAGTATAGGAGTTGAGAGATCATATTCTGCTGTACAGGACATTGGTTAGACCACTTTTGGAATACTGCATTCAATTCTGGTGCTCCTGGTAAAGGAAGGATGTTGTGAAACTTGAAATGTTTCTGAAAAGTTTTATAAGCATGTTATGAGAGTTTAAAAGTATAGGGAGAGACTGAATAAATCGGGGTTACTTTCCCTGGAGCATCAGAGGCTGAGGGGTGACCGAAGAGGTTTATAAAATCATGGTGGGGTATGGACTGGGTGAATAGCAGAGGTCTTTTCCCTGGGGTGGGAAAGTTCAGAACTAGAGGGCATAGGTTTAATGTTACAGAGGAAGGATTTAAAAGGGACCGAAGGAAACTTTTTCATGCAGAAAGTGGTGCGTATATAGAATGAGCTGCAGAGGAAGTGGTGGAGGCTGGTACAATTACAACATTTAAAAGGCATCTGGATAGGTATATGAATAGGAAGGGGTCAGAGGGATATAGGTCAAATCCTGGGAAAATGGAACTACGTTAACTTAAGCTATCTGGTTGGCATGAACAAGTTTGACCAAAGGGTCTGTTTCCATACTGTACAGCTCCATGACTCTGGTTATGGATGGAAATCTGGTGGGTATATTCTTTTAATCTGAACTAAGCAGTGAGGTAAAATTGAACAATTAAATGGCTTAATCAAAAACTTTTATTTTTGCAACCAATGAGGCTTGATTTACAGTGCATTACCCCATTGAGTCAGAATGCAACAGCCCAACAGGAGTCACCTGTCATGGGTTCAGGGAACAGAACTGGTCCCCAGGCAAACTGAAGCAGCCCTGTGGTCGTCTTGGTGCTGGAGTCAAAACTTGTGGCACTGGAAAAACACAGCAGGTTAGGCAGCATCCAAGGAGCAGGAGAGTCCATGTTTAGTGGCATAAGGCCTTCAATCAGGAATGTGGAGGGGGCAAAGGGGATGAGAGATCAATGGGGGTGAAGCAAGGTAGGTGGGGAGGCAATAGGTGTACGCAGGTAGGGTAATTGTAATAGCTCAGTCAGGAGAGTGGAGCGGATAGGTGGGAAGGAAAATGGACAGAAAGACATGTCAAGAGGGCAGTGCCGAGTTGGAGGGTTGGATCAAGGTTGAAGTGAGATTGAGGGAAAGAGGAAAGAGGGTGGTTTTTGAAACAAGTCAAGTTGATGTTGATGCCATGTAGTTGAAGGGTCCCAAGGCTGAAGAGGAGGCATTCAGTTGTCGTGTGGCTTGGATTTGGCGGAGGCAACAGCCCAGGACTTGCAAGTCATTTCTGGAGTTGAAATGGTTGGCCACAGGACGGTGTGGTTGTTCGGCGCGTGTGCTTCAGAGATGCTGCCTGAAATGCTCTGCGAGTTGGCATTCTGTCTCCCTGATCTACAGGAGACCACATAAAAGAGCAATAGACACAGATGAGGTGGATGGATGTGCAGGAAAACCTCTGCCAGATGGGAAAAGACCCTTTGGGGCCTTGGATGGAAGTGAAGGGGAGTGTGTGGGCGCAGGTTTTACACTTTGTGTGGCAGCAAGGGAAGCTGAGCACGGAGAGTGGACACGGACCTAACAAGAGAGTCGCGGAGGGAATGTGGTCTTTGCGAAACACAGTAGGTGGTGGAAACAATGGAGGATAATGCGCTGTATCTGGAGATCAGTGAGGTGATAGGTGAGGATCGGGGAGTCCTATCATTGTTGCCGTTGGAAGGTGGGGGTTCGAGTGTGGAGGTGTGGAAAGCGGAAGATGGGCTGGAGGTAATTGATCGTGTGAGGGGAAATGGCAGTTCCTGAAATAGGTCGTCACCTGGAAGCACAGGATCACGTTTGTACAGGTTGGGGGTGGGAGTAGGTGTAGTCACGGTAGCTGTAGCAGTTGGTGGGCTTGAAATAAATGTCCATGTCGAGTCTGTCACCGGAGATGGAGATATCCGGAAAAGGGAAGGTGGTGTCAGAGATGGTCTACGTGAACTTGAGGTCAGACTGGAAGGTGTTGAAGTTGATGAAACATTCAAATTCCTCGGGGGGAGCACAAGGTGGTGCCGATACAGTCATCGATTTGGTGGAGGAAAAAAGGTGGGGGGTGGTACTACGGAAGATGGACTGTGCCACAAACCCCGAAGAGACAGGCATAGCTTGGGCCCATGCGGGAGCCCATGGCTACCCTTCTGGCCTGATGGAAGTGGGACAATTTGAAGGAGAAGTTGAGCGTGAGGACCAGTTCTGCCAATTAAATGTGTGTGTGTCAGTGGAGGGAGACTGGTTAGGTCAGCGGTTGTGGAAGAAACTGAGCGGTTGTTGGCATTCACCACAGGGGATGGTGAAAATTAGGTTTTGGGGGCTAGGCCAGCTTCTGCAGTCCTCACTTGCCCTCGTGCTGGACTGGTCTCAAATGAATCACTTTAGATTCAGAGGGTGGTTAACAGGATAGACAGATTCTGCTTCTGTTGGCTGCTGTTGAGTTTCAAAACAAAGGCACAATTCAGGAGATTGATAATTTAGAACAGATGAAAACAAATTTCTTCACTGGAAGTGTTGCACATTTTTGGACACCTGCAGCCTAGAGGCTTATGGATGCTTCATTACTGACTTTAAGTTTTGAGAAGTTCTGCAGTTTGTTCTTCTACAGGATCAAAGCATGTTGGCAGCAGGAAGGACAGCATGAAGGTGAAGCCAAAAGTTCAGTCATGGTCATGTTGAATGGTAAAGTAGATTTAGTGGATGTAAGGTCTTGTCTTGCTCATACCTTGTTACCTTGTTTTTTTTTTAAAAGTGCCATTTAAATTTTCATTTGAAATGTGAACAGCGCATTTCTTCAAATTTATCAATAGATATAGCGAACAGCTGAAACCCCAGTACAAATCCCTCATGAACATCACTAGTTACCTCATATCAATCAGAAAACATACCACCTAACACTCCTCTCTTCTTCCTATATCCCAACCTACATCCAAGTTCTCTCAGCAATTTGCATTAATACCCTCATGCTCAACCTTGTAAATGCCTCTGGAAGTGCATTTGACTGGCACCCATATATCTGCTGTGTCAGTGCCCCAAACAAAGAAAATCAATTACGTTTGGTAGGCATGACTCACCTTACATAAAATTACGCTTAGCGTCTAATAAGATAATATTTCTAAATTGTTTCCTGTGTTGCTCATTGTGAATTATTCTTGTAATATTGAACTTCAAAGTTAAAAGGCTACTATCATGAATGAAATAATCAAAATCAGGAGTTTCACCATATCCTTTGCAGATCTGACCATACACCGTTGTGGTCAGTTACATCAAGCAGACCAGAAACAACATGAATATTTAAAAATCAAATTAGAACCCTGGATCTCCATTTTTAGAAGTGATCCTGGAGAATATTGGCTACGTAATCTAATATCTACAGCATGGAGGAGGCTATTCAGCCCAAAGACCTGACTACACTAATTCCATTTTTCCATAGCCCTATAACTAACACTAAAATATCCATGTAATACAAAGATATTGCGATATGGTAAAAGATATTGTCTGTACTGTAGCCCCAACTCCACCCAATGAAAATTTGGTCGCTTTGCTCATGTTCGTGGCAAGTTGGAGATACAAATTATTACATTAATTATCTTCCATCAGGGTCTATAATTTCACAGACCTTGTGATCACAGCAAAAGAATATTTGGTGGCTTTTACACGAAACTTGCAATTCTCAAAATTGTCAAAACAGCAGTTTAATTCTCAAAGGATATGGGATCGACACGAACTAGACAGTTCCACATCTCCTTAACCAAATCAAATTGAAGAGTTTAAACCAGACGTTGTATTAACTATTCTAATTCACAATGTTAAACTACGTATGTAAAGATAAATAAGGAAAGAGAAGGATAAATGAGAGTTGAAAAGCAGACAAAAGTAAACTGAAAAAAAACCAAGATAAAATTTTGCTGGAACACGAATCCAAATTCTGAAGGAATGAGAATCTACATAGATGAAAGATTAATTTAATGCTTTATTTAGCATTAAGACTCAGACCATTAAAGTTTCAACTGAACTGCCCAAACTTCCTGCCATGTATGGGTACCTAAATGATTAAAAACTGCAATTTTAACTGTTTCTTGTTACCAAGTCTCTCAGGAATATATCAGTTTAACAAAGTTTATAAAAGAACTCAGACAACAGCTTCCTGGTGACTGCATTTAAGTGCAAACTAGTGCCATCTAGAATGTGGTACCTGTTTGTATAAAACAACATCACTGATATTCATCCACAAAATCTGGGTTAACTTCCCCCAAAAAACAAGTTATGTTCAATATATTCTGATAATTCAGAATTTTGGCATAATTATGCCCATTTATTGAACTAACTTTAATATTAATTTATCAGTTGCAATCATGACTATCAAGTCCAGTATTTGTTGCACAATTCTAATCACTCTTAACGTCGTGCTTCACCACCTTCTTGAATTACTGCAACAGCAAAGTTAGGGAGGGAGGTTTAGGATTAACTGACAATAGTGAAGTAACCGTGAGAGAAAGAGACAGACAGACACACACACACACACACACACACACACACACACACGTAGATGAGGCCAGATAGACCAGCCACAACTGAATACCCTGCCTGCTTGCAGGAAGGAGAGGTAAGCCAAGGCCACGCAGCTCAACAAGAGAGGCAGTCCCACTGACTAGTGGCCCACGTTGACTCCAAAGGCAATGGCAGTCAAAAAGATCCCTGCACCTGCTCAAGTTACTATGACCGGCTCTCCTCCTCAATCTCACCCTCGCCCAACTGGTGACGACCTTGTGGTTAAACCACCACCAGTCACCTCTCTCAAATGAGACAGAAAACTTATGGCCCTCTGGCAATTTAAGTACTTTCATCTTGGTATTTAGTTCAGTATCTTAATTTTCAACACTAACTTCAATGCACTCTCCAGAATTGTAAATAAAAACAGGATGTTTAAACAGTTTCATGAGATTTTTTTTTAAAACAGAGTTAAACTGTACTCTCTGGTATCCTGGTTAACTTCTGTCAACCATAAATATCAATACAGAGGAACTGTTCATTATATATTTTAACATAACTAACTTTTGCCACTGAGGCTGAGACATTACAAGAACTCCCTTGCATTTCTTTGAATATTGCCAGATTTTTGATAACATAAGAACGATGAGACCCCAGTTAAAAACAAATCCATATCAGCTCAGTAATTACATGACATTTTCTCATTGCAACAATCATGTCAGGCTAAATAACATGGCTCATATTATGCAGTGGAGTGTAAACTAAAAGGTCTCTGGTTACAAAGCATCAGTATGACCATTACAACAAGGCATCAAATCTGTTTTTGGACCATTATCCTAAGAGCAAATACTTGATAGTACATATAATATTTCATTACTGCATGAGAAGCACTCTTGCTCCCAGAAGAATAGTTTGTGCCCATCAACTGCAATTTTGGAAGTAATGCATTGGTAAAGATTGCATTTTCGACATTTGCAAAGTGACACACTATAGGAAAGAAAGCTGGCTCCAAGGATGAAGAAAGGGTGGAACAGACATTTCATAACATAACAGCAGTATCAGTTATTGTAGCAGTCGTCATTCTCCTCCAGCACCAAACTGCAGGTTTGCTGTTTTTACAAAAGGAGAACAATTATGAAGAGAGTATAGCATCTTGATAAAATCACAGAACTCCATGAAATTAAAACAAAATTAGATTCATTTAGTCACTGTAAAACAGTGGCCATGTTTTTTTTTTAGTTAATTCAATAAAACCAAAACATACCGACAAACAAAAAACAAACCAATCTACAACTGACAAGTTCAAATTAAATCCAAACAAAGGTCACATTGAATAAGATGCATGGCCAAAAACTAGGAGGACCTATAGTTGAAACTACAGTTGCCTCAGATTTCCACATAGCAGCAACATTCTGAATTATGTCAAGCACCACTTCTTCTGCAGCTAAAATGAGCTATGAAAAAACTAAAATTAGTAGCCGTTTTTCAAGCAATTCCAGTTTGGCCTAACAGATTTACCACCTTAAAATTCTGGTTTGTAAAACCATCGCAGTTTGAACTACGGCATTTCACAATCATCATACACTCAGACCTTAGTGAATTCATTAATATTTCAGTCAGATATAATACACTGCAAGTAAAGTACAGATTTAGAATAGACGCATGACCCTATTAAAATGTGTCCTTTTCAAGAGTACATATAGTAAGCTCCATTATGAGCTATACCCAGTTCACCTGAGGAAAGTACTTGTTAAGATTCGCCTTTGCCCTCAAATAGTAAAATACCTGCCAAAATTGGATCCAATCTCAGGTTGCCCTTCAAGTGACAGTACATGCCATTCCAAACAGTGCTCAATGAGTCTAATCTATAATTGCAGCAACAAACCTAAACTCTTAAAAAGGTACCATCCTACAAAGGCAAAAAACACAAAACCTGGAAATATGCAGCAGTCAAATCAACATTTCTAGACAAAGTAGACAAAACTGTTTGTCAGGTGCACTACTGAGGTAAATGTGACATTGTCAAAACTTCTAGGTGAGTTATAAATTGAGTGAATGAGAAGAAAGTTGAAGACTGAGAGACAATTTCAACAGGACAAAGTTCTTCAAGTTTCCAAGCAGACATTTTCTACCATTTTCAGCTAAATTGTCCATTTATTTTACCAGTTGTTACATATACAGTGACGGTCACATCTACTTATTCACAGTATTATTATAGCATTATGACATTTCAGACAAATATAACCTCTTTCATTCAGTGAATGGACCAATGAAACACAAAATTTCCTCCATGAAGTGTTTTTTAAAAAGAGGCAAAATAAATACAAGCCTGATGTGATAATGTACAGCTTTCACAACATAGCCATGTTTTCAAGTGATAACAGGTATTATGTTTTCAAGGTCAAGGTCATGGACTGCAGCAGTTCAAGGAAGAGGCTCAACCTCACCTTCTCAACAGCAATCAGGGATGGGCACCAAATACTAGGCATGAGTGATACCTATGACCCATGATTTGTTTTATTTTTTTTTAAGAAAAAAAGGTCTGTCAACTGCAATAAAACCTCCATGGCCAGAACGCAAAACATATCAGAAAGCTTAGCCCCAGATAATTACCACCAAAATGATGAACACTGTAACAAGGAATGGCATCATCATATATTCCTGATACTACATAATCAAATTCAGTGAGCACACAGCTAAATTTAGATAATTAATTCTATATAATGACAACAAACACTGACAATCTGTACTTGGGACAGATAAATATGTTTACTCTGATTGCTATTAGTTGCAATCAATCAATATATTCCCTCCAGGACATTGCAACATTCAATGAGAATAGGGAAACATTACTTAGCGGAGGCTTACATGCCCTACCCACAATATAAAGGGACATGAAAATATGTACAACTGTTTATTGAAGTCCTGTCCCTGTTTTTGCAGTAAACCAAGGCCAAAAAAAAAAAGAGGGTTGTCCATTCAGCAGACTTTTGCTTCAATGACTTCATAAAGCAACAAATAAGAGCTTACAAAAATAACGTAGCTAAGATGTGCAGTACCAGAATAGTCATCCATAGAGATTGTAATGAAATATGCAAAAGCATAACTGTATGCATAACTGCTTATATGTAAATAAAAAAGGCCATCACCTTATTCACCTCAACTTCAGCACCAGATAACCATCTTCATAATAGTTGGGCTTATTAGATTTAAATTTGAAAGGATAAATCTTATATAAAGAAAATCAAATTTAAAACTGACATCATAGTTCAAAATCAGTTGCAACTCCATCTAACAATCACAAAAGTGCAAGCCGAATCATATTTGAGAGATTTTGGTAAGATTTAAAATGTAACCCCAACACCCACTTATTTACTTTTAACCAATGGTATGACAACTCATTTTGAAGCCGTCCAAATACTAGTTATTCAAAAGCACAAACAATCCAGGTCTCCCATTCAGGCAAGTTACAACAAAAAGCAATACAATTTTCTCTGCTTAACAGTCAGCAAGGGCAGAAGAGATTAAACTGAAGATTTTGTACTAAAAGTGAACTTTTGTTTATCATATATTCAATAATGTCACACTTCATTGATTTGCTGAAAACAGGTGTGGACCTACAAATAAAATGATTATTGCATCTAACAAACGAAGAATGGATGAAAATAATTCATTTAAAACCAGGCAAAAATATCAAAGCCCACGCATCCAAGTGTGAGGGAAAGTTGTCCGTCACAAGAAGCTTTCATGAAAAGACAAAAGGATATTTTGCCTCAAAACACAACTTAACTGCTAGATTTGGAAGTGAGAACCTCGAAATGTGTTTACATATGATAATTGAAATACTGATCTCCATAGGAGGTTAGATATTGCTAATAAATATATTTACAAAAAAAAAGCAGCAAAAACATTTTTTTTTACTTTAGAATGTAAAGTTTTTGAAAATACAACCAATAACAAATACCAGTATAAAAAAAATTACAATACAACTCCTGTCTATGAACTAACCTACCCTATAATACAAAATAAAACCTAACACTGGCAAAACACCAATAAATTAGTGACTAATAGATCAAAAAAGAGAAAAGCAAAAGAAAATACAAAAAACCCCACAAAATAGCTATGCCCAGCACAAAGCTCCCAAACAAAAGAACAGGAGCATTGTACATATACCTGAATTAACTCAGGAGCCCCCTCCAGGGCCCAGGGCTCAACAAACCAAACCATCCTGGTTAAACAAATGCCCTAGTTAAGATAGCCGACAAACCTATATCCAAATAGCTCAAACAGGACTGCCATGTCTTTTAAAAGCAATCTGTTGTGTGGTGCACCATGTTTGTAAATAAATCCAAGGGAATTTGCGTGCTCGATAATTAATTTCCACCATTCCAGCAAGCCCAGAAGGTTCTCAGACACCCAACTCATCAGAATATTCTTCCATGCATAGTACACAAGAATATTAAATGGTTTCTTCCCATGCCTGTCTAAAGATGGTAAATTAGGTAGACCCAAGAGGAGAGATATCGGGTATAATTGAACTTCAGTCCTGAAGGAGGGCTTATGCCCGAAACGTCAATTCTCCTGCTCCTGGGATGCTGCCTGACTTGCTGTGCTTTTCCAGCAACACATTTTTCAGCTTCAGTCCTCAATACCTTCCCTACCTCTCCTGCCACAGCACTCCAATAAACACTGAGCCTGTGGCATGTCCAGAAGCAATGGGTAAGAGTACCTACATGTATTTTACATTTGGGGCACATTGAAGATGCCTTTTTTTAAAAAACTTTGCCAGATGATCCGCTGCCAGATAAACCCTGTACAGAACTTAACTGCATAGCACATGCCCTATTACAGATTGAGACTTTTGCTCGTTCTCTCGTTTCAGAAGCGATCTCCACTCCTAGCTCTTGCTCCCAGACCTCTCATAACCGGCTAATACCCTGCCAGGTCCTGCCACCCAGCAAGTGATAGAGGGCACTAACTGAAAGGATGCTTGTGGAATGTAGCAACAACCTCTCTGTATCGAGCTTATAGGATTTAGTGAGAGGCATAGACTTCTTCTGATTGAAATCCCTTGGAAAAAAAAGAAAAGAAAATACTGGGCAACCCGTATTTGCGGCTCAGTTGCTCGAAAGACATCATAACCTCTCCCTCAAACAAGTCTCCCAAACTAGAAACTCCTCTTGCTGCCCATAGTTTGAACCCGGAGTCCATTATATCTGGTCAGAACTCTGGCATGCCAACTATAGGCGTAAGTGGCTAAGTCTTGGATAAACAACCCTCACTCTGACACATCGCCCTCCATGCCTTGATCATACTAATAACCATGGGACTCCAGCAGTGGTCCATAACTGTCCTCAATTTATCCATGAACAACAGGTTAATAAGACGGCACTTTGTTTGGGAGGCCGCGATATCCAGCCATACAGAGCCCGGAACTTTACCTACCAAATTGCAGACAAAGGACAGCAAAGGAAATCAACAAAACAAAAGACAAAGTAAGGATGAACACCCTGCCCATCCCTGGCTTCATGTCACCCCTAATGGTTACTAAAAGAGAGGAGAGAGAGAGAGAGAGAGAGAGAGAGAGAGAGAGAGGAGAGAGAGAGGAGAGAGAGAGGAGAGAGAGAGAGAACATCCACAGAATTTCCCAGTTATATAAAAAAGGAACATATTCCTAATTTTTTAAGTTATTAGAGAGAGAAAAAAGGGAAAACACAGGGAAAGGAGGAAGAGAGAATGAACATTCATCGTATTCTTCAGACCAGTCTATTTTACAGTATCTACAAAGTTTTTAGTTTTATCAACCGAATCAAATGCATAAACTGAGCCCTTGTGGCTGAAACAGAGCACTGCAGGGTACCTCATGGAGTACTGGATACCCAGGTTCTGCTGTCTCTTTTTAACTTCATCGAAGGACTTCCTGTTTTAAATTAAAGCTGCCAATTCTGGAAATACATGATTTGACTCCTTGTGCAGCAATGCCTGTGGGCCTTTTCCCAGTAATCTGGAGGCTTCTATTAGGTTTTGCTTGTCCTTGTTTGAGTGGAAGTGCACGAGGACCGGGTGGGGGGGCTGTACTGGCCCAGATCTGTGCGCTGCGATCAACTAGGCCCTTACAATCTACAGCCGGTTGGACTTGATTTAAAAAGGTCCAGGAACTGCGGCAGCCAGTGTTCAAAGGAGCTGACTGGTTGCCCACCTTCTTCACCCTCCGGGAGCCCGACAATCCGAAGATTCATCCTCTAACCTCTATTTGAGGTTGCTGACCTGGTCTCCTAACGCCCGCACCTCTCGCTCCAGCACCTGGATTCGACCAGATGAGGACTCCATCGCCGCTTCCAAGGCCTTGGTTCGACCCTCCACCTCCTCCAGCCACTCCAAGGCCCTGAATCTCCCGTTCATGCTTCTGCAGCATGAATGCGATGGATTGGATCCGGACACGAATGTCCTTGATTGCAGCCCCAACCTTCGAGGCAAGTCTCTCCATTACCGTTGCCAGTTCCTGAGAGTCGGTCAGGTCCCCAGCGGGGTTCTGGTGAGGCCGTTGCGGTCTCTGGTGTGCCTGGTGGTGCAGTGGAGTGTCCTTCCTGCTGCTGTTTGCTCGCTCCTTTTCCCTTTGGCATCCTTCCCACTCCCAAATATTAACAGATGCATGCTGTAAGGTTTTAAACTAATAATTCCTCCACATAAGTTGGCCAGGGATGGGCAAAAAACACCATTATGCCTTGGCTGTTAGGCAGAGCCGTCCTTGGCAGTTCTACAGAATTGCCGCCATCTTGCAGAGTCCCCAGACATTGCTGCATTTTAATAGCAAGATTTAATGTGAGCAATGCCATGAACGATGCCTTTGACTTTTCCCAAAAATGCTGACTATTACAGCAATTTATAATTCAAACTTAAAACACATACAAATAAAGTAGTATGTTTCAAAGAATGCTGAACCATTGTATAAATGTTGTCTTCCACAAGACAAATTCAAGTATTTCTTTTTCTAAACGTGGTATCAACCACATCATCAATCACTCAAGCTTCTCTAGTGTAGCCAGTAACAATTTAGTCACAGGAAGGACAGTTAACGATCACAGTTCACAAACTGAGTTGCAGATTGTAACTTGTTTTGTTTACAAAAACTTGTCACTGCTGGGGGGAAAAAAAGTAATGAAATGATCCAAGACAAGATAACAAAAAAATAAAATCTGTTGTTAAAATTAAACTTACAGGTAAAGTCAACAAGTTCACAATTGGTCAATCACAAAATATAACATATTAGTTAATACGTCAGCATTACATCAGCTAAATCACAACTTAAGCAAACAACAGTCTACATGTGTGCATGGTTGTTGATGCTATGAAACATTTGATTAACAATGTGTTTTTCATCAAAAGTCTTACTGGATACAAGTTCAATATGCATTTTCTTAAAATAGTTACTTTATTAAAAAGCAAAAATTGCAAAGAAGAAACCACTTGGCTTATTTAAGTTGTTAATGCATTTTGTTTTGAAACTGTTCAAGTTAACTTGAGCAACTTAGATTAACCTCAACAGGATTTGAGGCTACACCACACAGTTATTACTGGTCAAGACTCAGAGCCACATGTGTACTTTATAACTGGTTTCTACTGCACAAGCCAAAGCTTTAACCATTCTCACAATCATTCAATGATTTTGCTCTTCTGAAACTCTATTCCTTCATCCTCACATTGCGAATTTGTGAAACGTTCTAAATAAAGCAGTTTCAACACTTTTTTTTTTAAAAAGTCATTCAAACAATGTGGACATTTCTATTAAGACCAGCATCTGCTGCCCAGCTCAATTACTGTCAAGATGACAGCAAGCGGTGTTCATCCACATCATGTCAGCATGGTGCTATCAGAGAGTTTTAGGATTTTGACCCAGTAACAATGATACAATGAAGGAGCAATGATACAACTCCAAGTCCTTGCAGTGAGAGACTTAGTTAGGATGCAAGAGATCTTCACGTACACCTGCTGCCCTAGTTCTTCTAAAATGGTAGAATTATGCGCTTCGAAAGCACCAAAAGGAGCCTCAGCCAGTGGCTGCATATATCTCGTAAAAAACAAATACAGTTACCATGATGCACCAGCGTTAAAAGGAAAGCATTTATGGTTGCAGATAAGTGCCAATTACGTGCATAAAACAATACACATTCCTCCTCCACCAACCCGCCTCACCCCCCACTCCAACTTTCAACTCAGATTTTTAACAGCTTGATCAAATAAGAGCATAAGCCTGCAAACCAAAGTTTCAATTTTCCAATTGCCTGTTATTCAGAACGTCCAGGTTTGAATAATTAACCTATATTTTTAAACTGGCAAATATATTAAAAGCTTTGACAATTGTTGCAATCTTGCCTTTACCTTCAAGGTGGTTTGTTTTAAAATGGCCACGAGTTTGGAAGTTGGGTTAAGGAATGGAGAAGCATTTTGCAAGTTATAGGGATCTATAATAAAGCATCTGTATATAAAACTGGAGGATAACATGCAAAATAATTTCATTTTTAAAGCATGCAATTTTCTTTGAAGCGAGCTTCTGTACAAAAGCAACCATTTTCAAACTCTTCATATTTGAGGTTAACTCGCTTTCCTAAAACATGTATATGGACGATGTCACGAAAATAGTTTTGCTTAATTTGTGAAACCAGCCATGTTCATGTGCACTGACTGAAACCACATTACTTTACAGATCATGATGATAAAGGCTACACAACTTAATGCACTACATTTGGAGAGTCCATACAGTCACACTACCACTCCTGAGGCACAGACTATATCACAAATTAAGGGTTCAGACCATGGATTAAAAGACAAGTTTCAATCAAAACAAAACTGGTCAAAGATAAGGAGGACCAGTTTATCACATGATCCCTTGAGACTTCTCAGATATGCTACAAATAATCATGGCCAGGTTGAACACTGCTATGCACTGCAAAATCCCATCAGATAAGCTGATATTTTTGAAAAATATGGAAAAATTTCAGAGTCACATGAAGTAGATTCTATAGAAGAATCCTTTGTCAATTAAAATTAACCAAAACACAGTGCATGTTAATGATCTTGAATTACAATCCGGCAGGTTTTATGATCCATTCTTATGGTAAAAATTTAACAAAGCAGAAAGACAGCTGAACAATCAAGATAGGCCAATGGCTCTGGTCTAAAACTTCCAAAGGATATTCAGAGGAAAATATATCCAACTAAGATTCATTTGAGAATTGTGAACCACATCTAAAAACTTAAAGACAATAGGTCATGTTTAAAATGAGAGACTTTTTCAGACAAACAGAAAACTTCTTTTTGGGAAAAAAGACAACATCCTTGAGAAATGTCCAAATCACACTTGCTGGCCAATTGCAGTCTAGATACCAGATACACATACTGGGGTTGATCAATGCTATAGGACGAGGTGAACATGGGAAAACATCTTTAAATCAGCTCACTCCATGTAATATTATGAATGGTTGAAGACACTGGATACTGCAAAGGCTATCAGCCCTGATAACATTCCAGCAAAAATACTGAAGGCTTGTGCCACACTAGACAAGGTGTTTCAGTAGAGCTACAACTCTGGCATGTACCTGACAATGTGGAAAACTAGCCAATTACCACGCAGGTCTTCTCTTGATCAGCGAAATGATGGAAGGGGTCATCAACATCAAGTAATACCTGTTCAACAATGCCCAGCTTAGGTTCTGCCAGGTCCACTCAGCTCTTGACTCATCATAGTCAAGGTTCAAACATGGGCAGAAGAGCTGAATTCCCAGTGTGAGATGAGAGTGGTTGACCTTGACATCAACTCCACATTTGATCGTGTGTGGGCTCATGGAGTCCAAGCAAAACTAGAGTCAACAGGAAACTTAGGTGGTGGTGGTGGCGGCGATGATATAGTGGTGTGGAATTCTCTTACTGATTGGAATTATACCTGGCACAGAGGAAGATGGTTACAGTTGTTAGAGAGATCAGTTATCTCTGCAGGAGTTCATCAGGGTAGTTTAAGTAGAGCTATCTTCAGCTCCTTCAATGACCTCTCCTCTATAAAAAAGGTCAGAACAATGCTTGTTGACAATGGCAATGTTCAGCACCATTTAAGAGTCCTCACATACTGAAGGAATCAAATGGTCAAATGCAACAAGATCTGGATAATAGCCAGGCATGGGATATCAAGTGGCAAGAAACATTTGTGCGACAAAAATACCAGGTAATGACCACCTCCAATAAAAAGCACACAATCTAACCAGTGCCTCTGGATTATGCTACTATCACCGAATCCCCCACTAACAACAATTAGGGGCTTACCATTGGACTCATCTAAAGTAAGAGTGGCTACAACACAAGTCAGAGTTCAGGAACAGAATGACTAATTCACCTCCCGACTCCGCAGAACCTGCCCGCCATCTTGGAGACACTAGTCAGGAATATGATAGAATACTCTCCACTTGCCTGGATGAGTACAGCTCCATTGCCTTTCAAGAAAACTCAACACCATCCAAGAGAAAGCAGGCTGCTTGACCAACATGACACCCATAAGCTTTAACTCCTTCCACTGCTGGTCAGTCGTGGAAATGTAAACAATTGCGATTTTTGTGAAGATTTGTAGGACAGGTTGAGTTTAGGTTGACTTACTGAGCTGGCAGGTTTGTTTTCAGACATGTCACCTTGCTAGGTAACATCGTAAGTGAGCCTCCAGTGAAGCGCTGGTCTTGTGCCCTGCTTTCTATTTACGCGTCTTGGTCTGTTAAAAGGTGGGTGATAATCATTTCTGGTTATTTTTCTCAGAGGTTAGTAAATGGGGTCCAAATCGATGTGTTTATTGATAGAGTTCTGGTTTGAATGCCACGCCTCTCGTAATTCCCATGCATGTCTCAGATTAGCCTGTCCGAGGATGGATGTGTTGTCCCAGTCAAAGTGGTGTCCTTCTTAGTCTATGAAAGGATACGAGTGATAGTGGGTCATGTGTTTTGGTAGCTAGTTGGTGTTCCTGTATTTGGGTGGCGAGTTTTCTGCCTTTCTGTCCAATGTAATGTTTGCTACAGTCCCTGCAGGGTATTTTGTAAACTACATTCATTTTGCTGGTCGTTGGTACAGGGTCCTTTAGGCTCATCAGTAGCTGTTTCAGTATGTTAAGTTTATGGCTACCATGATGCCAAGGGGTCAGAGTAATCTGGTAGTCATCTCTAACAATGTCTTTGACGTATGGTAGTGTGGCAAGAGTTTCTAGGCACGTTGTGTCTACTTGTTTGAGTTTGTTACTTAAGAATCAATGGACTGTGTTTATCCTCGTTCTTCTTGAATATTTTCCTTCTGCTGCTTGGAGTTCCTGGGTACTGTGTGGCCTGTTTAAATCATGTCCTGATGCAGCTCCATTTGTGGGTGTTGGGATGATTGCTTCTTAGTTATGTGGTCTGTGTGTTGCTTTCCTGTAGACAGCTGTTCGTTCCGCTGTGACATCTAGGAAGGGGAGTTTGTTGTTCGCCTCCTCTCATGTGAAATTTATGCTAGTAAGGATGGTGTTGATGTTGTAGGCTTCCTCTAATTTTGTCTGTTTCGTGATGGCAAAGGTGTCATCCACATCATAGACCCAAAGTTTGGGCTGGATCATGGGGAGGGCTGTTTGGTCGAGTCTCTGCATTACTGCTTCTGCTAAAACGTTCCCTCTGGTGGGCCCATGGGTGTTCTGTTTGATTTGTTTACAGGTCATCATTGAAGGTGAAGTGGGTTGTAAGGCACAAGTTTGAGGATGTTGCCCTTGTTGATGAAGTTGATGCTATCTGGCATTTGTGTCCTTGGTTCGTCTCGTAGTTTGGTCAGTGTTTCTTTGGCCAAGCTGATGTTAATTGACGTGAATAGGGCTGTTACATCAAAGGAGACCATTATTTTGTCGTCATCTTCACCACATCAGACAGACATGCAGAAAACTAGCCACCCAGCTACAAGGACACGAACTAGCTACCAAAAAATATGACCCATTGTCACAAGTATCCTTACATACAGATGAAGTAGTACACTACTTAGACTGGGACAACACACCCATCAACAACACATCCATCATAGGACAGGCTAAACAGAGGCATGCACAGGAACTCTCGGCCTGGCATTCAAACCAGAATTCCATCAATAAACACATCAATTTGGACGCCATATACCAATCTCCAAGAAAAATAACCAGAAAGGGTATCACCCACCAGAACAGACCAAGACTCAAACAGAAAGTGGGACAGAACGCCAGTGCTTCACTGAAGGCTCATGCATAATGTTACCTAACATGGTGACAAAACATCTGAAAACAAACCTGCCAGCTCAGCGAGCAAGCTTACAACCTAAAACATAAGCAATCTCTGAAATTCAAAAGATCTTTAGGCAGTAGCATCCAAAACCACAATCATTCTGATCAAGACAGACCAGGTCAGCAGGTATGTGGGAACATCTGGAGGTCTCTCCTAAGGCAAATATGTCCCTTCAGAGTCATTGGCTCAATATCCTGGAAATGCCTCCCCAATGGTATTGTGGGTCTACCTACAGCACATGGAGTGCAGTGGTTCAAAAGGGCAGCTTTCCACCACCCAGCTCCCCAGCCAGCTGCACCAACATCCCACAAGTGATCAAAAAATATACAACCAGTCCAAAAGAAAATCTCAATCAAGTGTCCAATTAACACACAACTTGGTATAACAGTAAATTTTCACAAATTGAAAAGTATTTGCAATCAGAACTACACGTCATGCAATATAAACAAAAGCTCAAACATTTTACTGCCCGTCGTAGCATGACATACTTTGATAAGCAGCATGCAGAAACAAATAAAATTGAGACAAAATAGAAAGTTATGCATCTAACGGAATAATCTGCACAGTTAATTTCCATTTATAGAACAGATGCGTCAACTGTGACTTTTATATCAGGCAGTGCTGGCTTCAAGATCTCCAGGACTGGTACAAAAATCAAGGCCAACACACAACAAATGCTGGAGGTGCAGCACCTTCAAATGATACTGTCTTTCAGATGAAACCTGCTCTCTGTGGCATAAAATATTCAGTGACCATGCTCAAAGCGCAACAGAGTTCGCTCAATGTTCCAAGGTTTGACCCAACAACAAGGAAAACAGTAGTATATTTTCAAGTCAGATTGCATGTTACAGAACGAAATGTGCAGGTGGTTTCTTGCACCTGGTGCCCTTGTTCTAGATGGTAGAGATCCTTGGTCTGGTAATTGCTGTCAAAACAACATTTGGGACTCTCTGCAGCACACTTTACAGACTTGTTGCTACAACATATATTGCAAATGGTCAGAGAAAGCGATTAATTTTGAAAGTGAGTATCAACTAGGCTACTTTATCCGGAGACAGCATCAGACTAGCATTCACTTGCATTTATCCAGGCAAGTGGAGAGTACTTCATGTCACTCTTACTTTGCGCTGTAAAACTGAAAGACTTTGAAGACGTGATTAGTTTGGGGGATGGGTTACTCACTACTAAATACACTGCATCTCACCTGCTAATTTAACCAGTGTATACTTTAATATGGCTGGTCAAGTTTCTATAGTAACAGACACAAGAACCTTGACAAGAGGATTCAATAACAATACTACCAGTAAATAACAAGGGCAAATAGCAAATTCTCACTTGTTTTGGATGGTCACGCTCTGAAATTTGTCCCGCTTGACATCGCCAACACAAAGTTGATGATTGTTCAGTTCCTGTTGAACGCAAGCGCAGACTGAAGGGAATGGAACGGGAGAAACTCAAGGGGTCACGAGCTAACAAAATGGGCTAGGCTATTTAGGACAGAGAAATATTTTCACCAAAAAGTGATGAATCTGTAGAATTTCTACCACAGAAAGCTAAGTCAAAGCACTGAACATTTTCAAAAGGTGGAGTTGAATATGGTTCTTCAGGCGAAAGGTATCAAAGGATTTGGGGAGAAAGCAGGAACAGAGTATTGACTAGGATAAATCAGCCATAATTACATTAAATAGCATAATCAAAAGGACTGAATGGTCTACTCCTGCTTCTAGTTTCTATAATGCTGTCACATTTGCTGGCTCTATCCCTCAGTATGACAGGACATAGTCAAGGATAGTGATGGAGGAGTCTGGGACAATGGTTTAAAACTATGATTCTGCAAGTATGGCTGTCAAGCCATTGTTTAACTCCTGTGGGGACTGGTCTCCTAATTTTTACAAAACTCCACGAACGAGAGAGAGGAATTTACAAAGTTGACGAGACTACATTCAGCTTTTATCACATTCAGTGCTCAGGTGAACGTTGAATGAGCAGTTAATTTCATTATTATTTTTATAGGTTTTTTTTCTATATTCCTTCAGAGACTGTGGACATCACTGGCTAGGATAGCATTTATTGCCCATTCCTAATTGCCCAGAGAACAATTAAGAGTCAACCACATTTGGTTATTGTAATTGATTTGCTCAATCATTTGAGAACACAATTAAGAATAAACCATACATTGTGTCCAGAATCACATTTTATTCCTGAAATAAATGTGTGAACAAGATCAGGTAGTTTTTTTTTAAAAAGAAAAAAAATAAAAAAACGCTAGTACTTTAATTTCAGTTATACTTATTAATCGATTAACTGAACTTCAATCTCCCAGCTCGCATGGAAATTGAACTCATGTCCAGGTACTCGTGCCATCGTTTGGAATATTTGTCCAATAATGTAGCCACTGTGATAGAGTGCTCAGTAGTCAAGCAGTGAGGAGCCAAATGAGTGAGCTACTCATTGTGGAATGCTCTTTGTTTGAGCAATACTTCGTATTGAAGAGGCTATGAAAATTGAAAATAAACTGGTCAATTTTTTTCTTTTTGTTCTTGGATGGAACACAGGCCATCTTGACCAGCATTTCTTGACCAGCTCCACCGCTCTAAGTAACTTGCTCAGCCATTTGACAGCAGTTAAAGAGTCACATGTAGTGGATACAGATTCATTTATATGGATAGCACATTTTCTTCCCTAAACGACATTAGTAAACAACCAAATGGGTGCTTAGAATATGCTGCCACCAGTACATAAAGCATAAAAGAGGTACAATTAGTAAGTTTGCAGATGACACCAAAATTGGAGGTGTAGTGGACAGCCAAGAGGGTTACCTCAGATTACAACAGGATCTTGACCAGATGGGCCAATGGGCTGAAAAGTGGCAGATGGAGTTTAATTTAGATAAATGCGAGGTGTTGCATTTTGGGAAAGCAAATCTTGCAGGCCTTATACACTTAATGGTAAGGTCGTAGGGAGTGTTGCTGAACAAAGAGACCTTGGAGTGCAGGTTCATAGCTCCTTGAAAGTGGAGTTGCAGGTAGATAGGATAGTGAAGGCAGCGTTTGGTATGCTTTCCTTTATTGGTCAGAGTATTGAGTACAGGAATTTGGAGGTCATGTTGCAGTTGTACAGGACATTGGTTAGGCCACTATTGGAATACTGCGTGCAATTCTGGTCTCCTTCCTATCAGAAAGATGTTGTGAAACTTGAAAGAGTTCAGAAAAGATTTACAAGGATGTTGTTAGGGCTGGAGGATTTGAGCTACGGGGATAGGCTGAACAGGCTGGGGCTGTTTTCCCTGGAGTGTCGGAGGCTGAGGGGCGACCTTATAGAGGTTTACAAAATTCTGAGGGGCATGGATAGGGTAAATAGGCAAAGTCTTTTCCCTGGGGTTTGGGAGTCCAGAACTAGAGGGCATAGGTTTAGGGTGAGAGGGGAAAGATATTAAAGAGACCTAAGGGGCAACTTTTTCACGCAGAGGGTGGTACGTATATGGAATGAGCTGCCAGAGGAAGTGGAGGAAGCTGGTACAATTGCAACATTTAAGAGGCATTTGGATGGGTATATGAATAGGAAGGGTTTGGAGGATATGGGACGGGTGCTGGCAGGTGGAACTAGATTGGGTTGGGATATCTGGTCGGCATGGACAGGTTGGACCAAAGGGTCTGTTTCCATGCTGTACATCCCTATGACTTGATAGCTTTCAATGTATAGCTTCTAATTGCAGGCTTTCTTTACAAATTTAATTTTAAAATTTCACCACTACCTTGCATCGGTGTCACCCAAGTACTAGCCTGGGCCTGAGAATTACTAATCCAGTGGCATTCCCACTACACTTTCATCTCCCAAATATTTTAAGTTTGGGGAAAATTGAACTCACTAATGGCTTAATAACTGAAGGCACAAAGGGCTCTCCTTTCTTGAAGATGTTCATTACCAGGTACCTGGATATAAAAGGTGACTTCTGACTTCTCAGCAAAGCTATACATGTTAGTGCAGTCCAGTTACTGGTTGCCTTGAGCTATTTCATTATCAAAGGAGCTGCAAATGGATCTGAAAAAGAGTTATTCACAAATTAACCAATTTAAGCACTTATGCCAAGGGATATTGAAGCAGTTCTGGAAAATGATTGATCTAATTTCCTTTCTTGTCTGAACTAAGCAAGAAAATTTCCTAAAAGTCAAAAAGGGATTAAAAAGACAAAAATCATTAACATACAGTTAAACAGATCAAAAGCTAGCAGCAAAATAATTGAAAGCCAACTATACATTTAAAAGTGAGGTATTTATGACTACAGTATTTTTTTCTAGTCTGCAAAAGCAAGCTGTTTTCTGTTTGCAAGCACACAGTCTAATCTTGTATCATGCAATTTATCCACAGGATGGACTTAAATTCTGGTAATTTAGGTCATATTAAGTTTGTCTCTCCAAATGAAATGCAGGCTTTACGCCCAACTGTTGTTTAAAAACCATTTACAACTCCCAGACAGGAAACTTTTTTTGTTGCAAAAGACAAAGCCAAGCCTTCGGAGTAGGCAACTTAAAATATATTAAAAAAACTAACATTCACGTCAGCCATGAGATTAACGTACTGGATAGTTAATTCCCTAAAAAAAAAAAGCAATTTGAACTGGAAGTGAAACAGCTTCATCTAAGTCAGTCACACATACAAAATCAAGCCAGTTTTCTAAAGTGAAGTACAGTTTAAAAAAATTCAAAAGGTTGAATGGCAAAAGGAGGCAGCTATTCCATAGTTGTGGTACATCAACCACATACTCTCAGCTTGCCTGGAAATCCTTGGTACGGACTAAATAGCAAGTAGTGCAAAATAATCAAGTGTTTATGTAAAATAAATATTTTGTCTAGAATGTCATGGATATCACAACGTAACTATTCCAGGCAATCAGCACAAGTTACCATGAACATGTTTGAGTGTATCAAGTTCAAAACAAGTTTCTACAATTTCACAGCACATACTATCCACATTCATAATGAAAACACGATAGTGACTGCATAATGTTTGCAGTTCGGCAATTTTGTTTTGCATTAATTACTGATCACAACCATTTTTAACAAATAAGTCCAGGTGACATTAGTTTCACTACAATGTCGGGATGTGAACACAAGATTAGTTACGAAATAATGAAGGAGAAGTCGCATGGTTGGTAATCAAATTGTTTTAGCTTGGTTCTCAGTACACTTGCCTTTGAACCTACAGGCCATGTATTCGAAGTTCAACCCCAGGACTTAAATATACACAATCTCAACTGGGGTAAATAAAACACATTCATCAACTGCATGCAGCTCTTTTAAAGGCTGAAGCACAAGTCTTTGAATTATTTTTTCCGATATAGTGCACACACTCCTGCTGCGAGAATGGAAAAAACAAAACTTCAACAAACTATACCAGAACAATTGTTCTTTCAACCTAGTTAAAGTACAAATGATTACTTGGGAAATGCTATTTACTACAAAGTTGCTCAGGAATAATTTGTGGTATTCACTGCCAAGATACAACACAACTGAAAACTGCAAATCCAAATTTGGACTTCAAATTCAAATTTTTAGAAGCCAACTGATCAACTTTTTTTTCCAAATTAAAACGGTTGTAACTTCATTCTGCCCACACCTCCACCCACAATGAATTAAATTTTAAAAAAAAGTGTTCCTTTCAATACTTTAATTTAATCAAAGTCCAGCAAATTGCACAAGCTGTTTTTACCAAGGCAAAGAAGCAAACTTGACTGAGAATTTTTCTTTCCTCTCTCCAGGATAAGCATCACCTTGATTTTCTCTTTTCATGTTTGCTGATTATGTACCAAATTTCTACACTGATGTTTGGCATCAGATTTCATTTTACCAGATTTTAATAAAGCCACCGAACATTTTCAAATTAGGAACAGAGAGAAAAAAAACTGGAGAGAGATTAGGAAAGGTTTATACCCAAGTTCTGAATCAACTCAAGTGCTGTTGAGAAGTGCTTTGTACCAAACTCTTGACGAAATTAGAAATAAAAGGTGCCATTTGCTGCAGAGCATGCCTGTTTGGAAACCAGCACATAGAGATTAAGGGTGGCACAGTAGCTAGCACTGCTGCCTCACAGCACCAGGGTCCTGGGTTCAATTCACCTGTCTGTGTGGAGTTTGCACAGTCTCCCTGTGTCTGGGTAGGTTTCCTCTGAAAATTCAGAAGTGAGATAAACAACTGACTGGTTCATACAATTTTTAGAATCATTTTGATTAATTTTATTTCACCTGCCTGCCAACCCCAAGGATTCTGAACAGGAGACAATGAAATGTGCAGACTTGAGCAAAAGAGCCAATAATTGCAGTTATCACTGCCAGTATTAGCCACAGTAACCTTCAGGATTCTTATCTGGAAAATATTCCAGACATTTATACATGGAAAAAAAAACTTATTCAGGTGTATGAAACAAAGCAGTCATAATAATCCAACATAATGAAACTCAAGGATTGCTAAAAGCTTTAACATTACAGTCTACACTCAGCATAATTTTATAAGTGATCCATCCTCCTATTATGTCTCTTACTATGCAGTCATGATTTCTCCCACCATTGCAGGACTCAACATTTCATCTATTTGCAAGACTAGCCATAACATTTCTTCCAGCATATTATGCACAGAGTACGGACACTGAATCACAATGTTATTAGAGAGATAAAAGGGAAAAGTTTTGTGCATGATAATGCTGTGATATAGAAGCTGACAACCGACAAATCCAAAAAAAGCTAGAATGCACTTTGTTTTACTCGAAAAATAGCTCCGCAGTTATACCTTGGATTTGGCACTCAAAACCAGGTGACTGCAAAGCAATGTAAAAGCAACTTAAGTTGTTATTTTATGACAAAAAAGCTAATTGTATAAAAAATTGGCCATTTATGGTCCATATTAGAATATCAGTGCAGTGTGAAGCAAGTTCTCCATCCTTGAAGGGTGCCATTGTTGAATGTGACACTAACTTGCCCCATTTGCGAATCTGGTTGGCAGTCAAGATCACAAAGCATTATTCAAATAAGGGTAGAAGAGTCCCCTAGTTTGCTGGGCAACATGCCTTCTGTAATCAATGCTTGCAAAAACAGTAATCAACTGATCATTTATTTCGTTATTGTTTCATGGATTTGTAGAAATCAGTTGAAGCATTTGTGCAGAGACCGAGCTGGGGAAACAGACATGTAGTTTGACATGATACAATCAGCCCAATGTAGATGGTGGTACAGAGAAGGTAAGGATCAACTGTTAATGGGCAGCTTGTAGATGAGGGAAAGAAGGAATCCGAGACCAGGTCTTTTCCAAAGTCTACAGGCAGCTTCACGGAGTAAGGAGCGTTACTCTTCATTTGGAACAGGAGAAAGCAAGACAATGCTGCAGTTCAAACAACAAAGGAAAACTATGTAGGAATCAAGAGCAATGGTACACTTGATCACCATCATGAAAGATGCATTTCTGAGATTTGAATTAATGCATCTTTGATCCAACAAGAGAAGCTGAAGTCAAGCCTTTCAGGAAAGGAATATCTGAAGACACAGGCAGAGAGTCGGGAGGAAACAACATGCTGAAGAGAGAGTGAAAACGGATAAGAGAGATGGTTGAGAAATAGAAAATTCCTGAAAACTCATCTTTGACAAGGGTCCTATAAAACATCATCGAAAATTCCACCTCTGATAGAACTTGCTGAGTCCAATATCACTACCCTGCAGGCAGAGCAATTACTTAATCTGTCAAGTACGTGAGATAAATTCCTTCTCTTTTCCTCTAGCAAAGGGAAAATTGACAGAGTCAGTCTGTTCATTTTCAGAGGTATAACTTCATACTTCAGGATCACCTTTATAAATCATTTTGGCATCCTCTTCAATATCATACAATAACAAGCACTAAGCACACAGTACTAGTATCAACTGGCAGGCATCAATTGTGTCTCAGCGCTCATTCTATTGACAAATGTGTCTGCTGTTAGGTAGTTTTTTTATTTCACTGTGAAAAAGTCATTTATTCTGAAACCCAAAAAATTCTGAATTCCAAAAAAAAACTGGCCCCAAGGATTTTGGATAAAGGATTGTGTACTTGTACTAGGTTTTTGCAAATACAGACAGGATGTAAAAGACTACATTTATGATCATTTAAAAACCACAAGTCTGGTCTCTAAGAACTGTATCAAAATTCTGGACAATGCTACAAAGCATGTGAAAGAAGTAGATTTGCTTTAAAAGGAGTCTCGTAATGGGGGAAAGCTATATTTACATGGAGACTAAAAGCAGCTACAACTTCTCTGGAGCAGTGATAACACTCAAAATTAGAAGGGGTCCTAATAGGAGTAAATAAGCAGCTACTAAACATTATTATGATCTTTGGTAAGAACCAGAGATGTGCAGATCCAAAACAATTTACTGAGGTATGATAATCTGGAATGTTATTTCTGAAAAGATGGTGCAAGGAGATTTCAACAGTAACTTAAAAAGAATAACATTACAAATGGGCCTGGCTAGTTAATGATACTTGCAAGCCAGATCAAATGGCCAAATTTGTTATTATTTGGCTACAAAGCAAGGTTTTTTTAAAGAAGTAAAAATTATGCAAGTTTTGCACAACTGCATGGGTACATAAAAAATATTAAGTTACACACATAGGAAACACCAAAAACGGTAGTAAGATTTAAACTACATATGTAATTTGATTGAATCTGAAAGCATACATGATCACATCAGCAACTGTTCATTTTTTCCACCCCTGCCCCAATTGCAATAGCTCATCAATGGGTAAAAATATATGCGTGTCAGGAGCCTTCCTGCCCCTCATCAGAGTTGCCAGTTGCAACCATTTATATTGTGCAAGCAAGTAACCTGCAAATATGTTAATACTCGGAGTTTGATATTCCAGTGTTAGCAACACAGTGTGCTGATTGTTACATTCAGAGCTGCCTAGTCATAAGGGCAGAGATTTTCACAAGCTTTTCAATAGGTCACTCAAAATTGTTCAAGGGTTACAGTCACTTGGAGACTGAGTGCCCAAAAAATACTAGCAGCAAGCTCCGTACATAGTACGGAAGTTCTGCTATTATAACGTGCTCAAGCTCTAAGGAGACTGAGGGAGGAGTCTCAATAGCAGTTGGACTGCTCTGTGGACTCAAGGAAAATTGTAATTGCACCCACGTCCACTGGATGCTCTCTCCATACATGCACCACCCACTACCTGAAATAATTGCCCCTCAGGTCCTTATTAAATCTTTTCCCTCGCACTTAAACCTACGCTTTCTAGTTTTGGACACCCCTACCCTGGGAAAAAGACCTTGGCTATACAGCCTATTCATGCCCCTCATGACTTGATAAGCCCCTCGAACATTACCCTTCATAAATCAGTGAGCGGCAAGCAATTAACATTTCAATGCAGCTGCAAGACAAACTTGAAAAGCCCAAGAGCAGTATTGGCTCTGTGCAGTTGAAAAAAAAAATCTGCCAGAGTAGGTGCTGGAATGCAGTTTCATAAATTCAAGGGATTATACATTAACGATCTGGATGAAGGAACTGAGGGCATTCTGGTTAAGTTTGCAGATGATACAAAAGATAGGTGGAGGAGCATGTAGTATTGAGGAGGCAGGAAGGTTGCAGAAAAATTTAGACAGGTTAAGAGAGTGGGCAAAGGAGTGGCAGGTGAAATACAAATGTGGAAAAATGTGAGGTCATGCACTTTGATACGAAGAATAGAGGCATGGACTATTTTCTTAATGGGGAGAAAATTCAGAAATATTAAGCGGAAAGGGACTTGGAAGTCGCAGTCTAGGTTTTTTTTTAAGGTAAACTTGCAGGTTGAGTCAGTAGTTAAGAAGGCAAATACAACGTTGTCATGCATTCCAAGAGGATGAGAATGTAAAATCAGGATGTGCTTGAGGCTTTAAAAGGCTCTGGTTAGATCACGTTCAGAGTACAGAGAGAACTCTTGGGGCCCATACCACAGGAAAGATGTACTGGCCCTGGAGCGGGTCCAGAGGAGGTTCATGAGAATGATCCCAGGAATGAAAGGCTTAACAATTGAGGAATGTTTAAGGACTCTGACTATACTCAATGGAGTTTAGAAGGATGATCAAATTGAAACATACAGAATATTGAATGGCCTAGACTGAGTGGATGTTGGGAAGAGGTTTTCATTGGCAGGTGAGATGAGGATCAGAGGGCACAGCCTTAGAGTAAAGAGAAAACCTTTTTGAACAGAGATAAAAGGGGAAATGTCTTCAACAAGAGACAGTAGTGAATTTGTGGAATTCATTGCCACAGAAGGCTGTGGAGGCCAAGTCATTGAGTATATTTAAAACACAGAGATAGATAAGTCCTTGAATGTCAAGGTGATCAAAAGGTTATGGCAAGAAGGCAGAAAAACCTATCAGCCATGACTGAATGGCAGAGCAGACTCGATGGGGTTATATCTTCGGAAGTATAATTTCCAGAAAAGGAGGGTATTAGAACATCAGTCACTGAGGCACATCATGATGGAATGATATTAGGAAGAGTTCCAAAGCTCAGTTTTCAAACAAAAAACTGAAAGAAAAGCTTTGTAAAGTTTTAATTAGATTTTATGACCCACTGTCATGACTGTCTGAGGGATTACTGAGAAATCTGCAACACATGCCTTAACTACACATTACTCAGGAAAGTTTTTTTTATAAAAACACAGTCTATGAGACATCTACTCACAGTCAAAATTATCTTCAGGTAGATACGTGTTGTGGTTACTGCTCTACTTTTGTATAATAAACTTGATTGTTGTTTGTACCTGGGCTGTCAAACTTTGTCTACTTTTGAAAAAAAAATCCAGGTGCGAAAGCACAACAAATGACTGCATGGTCTGGATCCTAACAGTGTTTCCAAATGGGCATATATAGGCGATTTTATAAATGTAAATAACCATGCTATCACACTATGTACAATTCTACCTGCATGTACACTTTGACAAGAACAGAGTGATAAGAGTCTTCACACGTGAGCACTGACTGGAATTACTTTGTTCCCTTGCCAAGAGGTGTTGCATTAAGTGCTTCTGACCAAGATTAGTTCACTCAGACCAGGGCAGCAATTGAACATGGGAGTTTTCTTCATCTGTACTACAGAGCTTAAACTATTGAGTAACTGGGAGGGCCATCTCAAAGCTTATCATGGAGCACATTGCAAGTTATTTCAAATGAGGAAGCCAAGAATTTTTAAAACATCCCTAATTTACTCCATGTAAAATAAAATAGCGAATTTTGAGGAGATTTGTAGCTCAGGTTGAGGTTTCAGATATAGGTTTGCTCGCTGAGCTGGAAGGTTCATTTCCAGATGTTTCGTTACCCTACCAGGTAACATCTTCAGAGGGCCTCAAGCGAAGCAATGCTCAAAATTCCTGCTTTCTATTTATATGTTTGGGTTTCTTTGGGTTGGTGTGGTGAAATCACTTACTGTTCCTTTTCTCAGGGGTTGGTGTACAGGGTCTAATTTGACGTGTTTGTTCAGTTCTGGTTGGAATGCCATGCTTCTAAGAATTCTCAAGTGTCTCTCTGTCTGACTTGTCCTAGGATGGATGTGTTGTTCCAGTCGAAGTGGTGTCCTTCCTTATCTGCATGGAAGGATACTCGTGTAATATTGTGGCCAGTTGGTGTTCATGTATCCTGGTGGCTAGTTTTCTGCCAGTTTGTCCAATGTAGTGTTTGTTACTGTCCTTGCACAGTATTTTGTAAATGACATTAAATTTTGCTTGTTGTTTGTATAGGGTCTTTCAAATTCATTAGCTGCTGTTTTAGTGTGTTGGTGGGTTTGTGGTAATTTGTTGGTAAATTAGTGATGTTTAAAAATCTTGGCTTCCTCATTTTAAATAACTTGCAATGTGCTCCATTTTGTGGGCTACCATGATGCCAAGGGGTCAGAGTAGACTGGCAGTCATTTCCGAGATGTCTTTGATGTAGGGGAGAGTGGCTGGGGTTCCAGAACGCATTTTGGTTGCTTATTTGGGTTTGTTGCTGAGAAAATCAGTGGATGGTGTTCACTGGGTACCCATTCTTTTTGAATACACTGTATAAGTGATTTTCCTCTGGTCTGCGTAGTTCCTCTGTGCTGCAGTGTGTGTTGGCCTGTTGGAATAATGTTCTGATGCAGCTTCGTTTGTGGATGTTGGAATGATTGCTTCTGTAATTCAATATTTGTTCTGTATGTGTTGTTTTCCTGTAGACGCTGGTTTGAAGTTCCCCATTGGCTGTTCGAACTATTGTGACATCTAGGGATGGCAGTTTGTTGTTGTTTTCCTCCTCTTGATTGAATTTTATGCCAGTAAGGGTCTTATGGATGGTCTTGAAGGTTTCCTCCAATTTGTTCCATTTAGTGATGATAAAGGTGTCATCCACGTAGCATACCCAAAGTTTGGGCTGGAAGGTTAGCAGAGTTGTTTGGGTCTCTGCATTACTGCCTCTGCTAAGAGCCCTGATATCGGAGATCCCTTGGGTGTTCCATTGGTTTGTCTGTAGGTTTTGTTGTTGAAGGTGAAGTGTGTGGTAAGGCATAGCTTGATGATCCTGTCCTTGCTGATGATGTTTGTGGTGTTTGGTGTATGTCTTTGGGTCTTCTAATAATAAAACTTTCAACATAAATGGCAGTACCTCTAACATAGGAAAAAGGGGATGTGTACTCCAGCAACCAACTCCAGGTTTAAAGATTTCACAAGATCTTTCCCTATTCAAAATAGAGATTGCAGTGCTGGAATAATGCAGCATAATAAAAACAATAGCCTGTTTCAAGAAGGGCATTCATCTCAACAATTCTAAATGAACATTCCCACACCATGTGTATGACCTGGAGTTTAGATTAGACTTTGAGATTAACTGACTCAAAACAAGTTGATAAAAGGCTGCCTGCTGTTATGAGCACCACCAATATGTTAGACTACATAAAAACTACAAACAATTGAACAAACTGGCTAAATTTTTTTCCCAATTTCAAGTTAAGCAAATAAAGTTCTTACAAAATCACGTTTTGAAAATCAGCCATCAGAGACCCCACCATTATCTCAGTTTCCTTTTGTATTAAGAGAACAGACTTCTGTACTTTAGGACAACCTCCACAGATACCAACAAAATAGCTCAACATCCTGAAGTAACAATTCTAGTAATAATATAATCATAATCCAAATACACCACAATAAAGATTTATTTTTGCCCTGACGACAAATTACAGCTTCCTAATTTAAAATCTTTTCACAAACACCAAGCTAACTGTACCATGATAATTAACATGAACACTTAAATATTTGTGAATTCTGAGAGTATTTACCATGTAGATAAGGCTGATGGCAAGGAAAAAAAAAGGTTTGAATAACTTTTCTGAACCACATCAGCAAAAAAATTCCAGAGTAACAAAAGCAAACCTGCCTGAAATTATTCTTGTTTGCATGAGTATTCTAATGAATTACGCAGAGTAAAAACAACTTCAACATTTAACTGTTGACATGCAGCATTCCATCACCTTAATGCACAAGGCATCTTTTGCAGATTGCACAGTTAAATGAATGCTGGTGTTTTTCTCTTGTGCTGCCAAAAGCAGGATACCACAATTTAAACAAAACAAGTCGATTTGAAAGACGTGCCGAACTATGTCAAAACCACAAACATGCTGAAAACAGTGTGCTATTGATCAACGTTGACTAGGAGGCAAGAGGTGTGTGGATTTTAAGTGTCAAAAGGCGATATAAACCACCATGTGTTTGAAATCCAGAACAAGCATTTTTTTTTGCAAATATTGCCATTAAGATTAAGGAAGTTGGTTAACAAATACATTGTTACAAATAGAACCTACGGTATCATACTACATGTTAAAAACACTGCTCGAGAGAAGCATCTAAACTTGCTCCGAAAAGCACAACCAATAAACCTACTAGAGGAAGATAATTTCCAAAGCCTTATTGCTCTTGGACCCAGGCATTCAATCATTTAGAAGGGATCCAGTAGCCTTACACTTTGTAACTGTAGTAAAGACCTAAATGGTCAGCTTATAAGTCAACAGCTAACCACCCCATTTCAGGTCAGACTTGAAATATTATGTTATCTCCTTAAAGATGCTGCCTGACAAACCAAATATTCCCTGTATTTTTTTTTAAACCCAATTTCCCTTCACAGCCCCATGGAATCTACTTACAACATGAGCTAACATCTGCTTTCCATTCAAATGGGTCACTGTCAGTATGCCCAAAAAATCTTGGTCCCTCTCTGCTTGCCAATTATCACCTCATCTCCAATTTTTCTGTTAAGTTTCTGAACTTGACATGCCTCAGTTTCATATCTGTCTTACACACAATTTGGCATATGAAACTCTCCAGATCAGATTTCTTCCCGTCCAAATAGCCCAAATCCAAGTCACTAAGGCCACAATATACCATTGCTCCTCACCTTCTCACCCTGGCTGCAACATCAGCATAGTTTTACCCAGCTGAGAAAGGTTGCATCACCTGACTTCACTCAACATAATGCCCTGCACTCTTTGGCAGTAGCATAGTGTCCAACTCTGCATTATTACCATCGGAGGCCCCAAATATGGAGATACTACGTACCTGAAGGTGAATCTTACCGGTTATCACTATTACCTTGAAAGAATATGATGTCTTAGCCTCTTTCCTGTAGTCTACAAGCAGCAGCCACCAAGGTTAATCTTGCACTCATATGAAGTCACTATTGTTTCACCGGTATGTGTATGATTGGTGCATTTACATCAAAAAGAACTTTACGTGCCCAAGCATCTATACTTGGTCTCCTCCAACTTCTCATCAACATGTCAAAATCAAAGATGCAATGTCAGGTTCTACACATACACTGACAACACCCAGCTCTACTAATGTTCAATGACCTGTGTTTCCCAACCCAAGACCTAGTTGTGATTTCACTGTAACATTACAAGATTAAATGGGACTCTCTTTGGACATTAACATAATATTAAAAAAGGTTAATCTCCACGGTCTTTGGGTGGGGGCAACATTGATGCAGGAACGTGGATGGCCATCCATTGCAATTCACTTTCATTCATACAGACAGACATTTGTTACTACTCTCCTACTATTATCAAATTAAGTTATTATTCAAACTCTTCCATTCAGAAATACTTTCTAGTCATCCCCTGAAGCTAGCTATGTCACAACTACATTGTCTTGGGGAATCGCTGAGTCAGGAAAACGTCTGTGTAACAATTCCCCAGTATTAGGGCATGAGCATTATATCAAAGGATGATCTCATCCTACCATTGTACCTGCGATAACACGTGACTGAGTGACTGGGGGTTGTTGTCTTGAGTGGCATGTGACTATGGGGGAGTGGCAGAGCATCTGTAAAGCATTGCCAACTGACCTGTATAAAGGGGTTGTGTTTTCTTTGTTCAGGGCCTCACTGACTCGACTTCGCATGCCTGCAGTGAGGGTCAAAAGGCGGTCACCTAGTGTGTACAAGCTTTAATAAACTTTAACTGTTTGCAGAAGTAAGTGTGCATGAATTGGATCTAGTGTCTGAAACCTCAGGAATATAAACTAACAGCACCAAACTTTTCACTTAATAACACTGCAAAGGAGTTGTGGTCCTCAATCCCAACCACAAACTACTTACCCAGGTCAACTGAACCCTTGATGTTCATTGTCTCGTTTCACTGTCTTAAAGTCTATCGACCTGTCTTTTCAGGAAGATTCAGAACTCCAAAGTCTCTAAACTTTTTTGAAAAATTTCACCTCCATTTTAAGTAAGTGCCTCGTTTCTAAATGAGTGAATCCTATGTTTAAATGCTCCCAGGAGGTATCATCTCTCTACATCTACAGCATCAGAAAGTCACCTGTTACTCTTCCCAACTCCAGCTGATAGATCTAGCTGGTCCAACCTTTTCCTATAAGATAGGCAGTTATTCATCTTGTAAACCTCTGAACTGATTCCGATGATTTTAATCTTTCCTTAAAAGAGACAATTGTACTCTAGATGTAGTTGCACCATTGCCCTGTCTAATTGAAGCACAACCTCCCTACTTATATTCAGTTCTCTCTCAATAAATATTAGAATTCCTAACTACTTGCAAGTACATTTGACAGGGCAGTCAGTCATCAGCTCAGCAAGATTTATGCAATGAAATATTTAAGCATAGTTTGAGAAACAAACAAACTAAAAGAGCAATTCATGCATCCATATCATTTCACATTAATTAGGCATGACCTGTTTGTTAATCATTAAAAACACAACTTGTCTCCTTGCCACACAGTGACTTTATAATACCCTTAGTAAATGCCAGTATACTGAAATTAGGATCTGCACTTCTTTATTTCAAAAGATTTCCCAACGATAAAAATATATAAGTGAATAATTGGGAAAAATCAGCTATGTTGAATTTTTCATCCAAAACTTCAACTCAAATACAAGAAACTTTATGACATAATTAGTATGGTCCATAAGCCCCAGCTGCTGAATTTGCATTTCAGAACAAAAATTGGATAGTAGAGCATTATAAATGTTAACCATTTTAACATCTGGCATCAGTAACTTGCACAGTTAGTAATCAACTGCCAATACCACCACATCCAAGTGTGCAAGCTGCTGCTGCACTTCAACATACTATTTCCCAAAGCAGTACTTAACCAATATACACCCTGACTTGCATATTAACCTTTAACCACACCATGATTCATGGTTCCTCACTCCTCTCCAAAAACATGTTCTAATACATTCGTTCTAAGTATCACATTCCATTCAGAATTTTAGAAAATGCAAATTCAATTCACTAACCATTCCATACATCAAATTCTACAAGATTGATAGTGCTCTGTGGGGCATGTCATACAAGTCATACCAAATGTTATCATGGCCTTTATTACACATACAAAGTTAAAATCAAAGAAAACCAAAAGGTTCGCCAGTTACTCGTTTCAAGATATCCCAGAATTAATTTCCTATGAAACATTCATGTTTATCAAGTGGTGGGAATCAAAAGTCTGGACATTAATAACAAACCAAATTCAATAATAATTTGCAGTCTAGTCACTGTTCAGGCAGCAACCTATAGCAATCAAAGTCATTAAGGGAAGTGTTTTATTCCTGTTATTTCAACTCAAAAGTAACTGATATGACAGAACACAAGCCAACAACTAAGTCAACCCTGATTGCCACACACTTCTGTAGTCTCAAATTATTTTATCATTACTAAACATCTTAGCTTAATTACCAATAAACTTCCATACTTGAATCCAAGATAGAAAGTTAATTCGACACAAAACCAGAATTATGCATCTCTTCTTCCATTCTGATTGTTAATAAATAGTTATAACCAGAAAAACACAAGTTTTCCTGCACCCCTCATTCACTGTCATTGTTATGCTATCAGTTTCTTTAGAGATATAGCAAAAAGGAGGCAATGGCAACCCTAAAATATACAATGATGCAGTACTCAAATTTCACAAAATGTATTATACTGACGGTTTCCAGTTAAACTAGTTCCTCGAACCAGTTATTTCATCAAACATACGTCAATGCTTCAGGCCTCATGGCACACTGACCCTGTACTTCCACTCAGGCTTATCACAAGGTTAGTTGGTATCAGCTTAAAGATTTGACCCAATTCAATGATAATGGAACATTAAATGTATTAAAAAAAAGGAATGTTGCAGCTGATAATTAGATTATTCCTTATAAGCACAAATAAACAAACAAACAGAGACACTTTGCTACAAGTACTGCAGGTGATTTTGCAATATAGCATTTAATCTCGCCACTTCCAACACCCACCCTCTATTGTAGGAATCGAGGTAAACTCCCAAGATCAACTACACTGCAAACAATATAACAGAATCAGTGTTTTGCACAGACCTAATAGAACAAAGAACAGGACGTGCAAAAAACACAAGGGGAGATCCCGAGAACCTGTCTCTTATAACCCCCATGGCAGTGAATTGTGCAATGGGTGGAAAATTCTTAACTGTTCTCTTTGAAGGATGAGATTAAAATAATGTGGCATTCAACAAGGTCAAAATAAACTGGTGTTTATAAAACTATAGCCCTTTTTTCTGCTATTCCAGCATCATGTCCTGAGGTTCCAGAAAGAAAGATCGACCAGCAAACTGTTGATACTATTTTCAGCTATCTGAAATCTGTACAGATTCCTTGATCAAACTTTTCATTTTAGAAGTCAAAATATAAATAACTTATGACTGTGGTATTTTCCCCCTTCCACATCCCTATACATGCTGATATTTTAAAAACTTAGATTACATGCATGATGGTTCACTGAAAATATATTCACCATGCATAGATTTTTCAAGAATTATTTTAAAATTTTTCAACAAATCTTGTGGAAATTAGTATTTTTACAAGACCAAGTTAACCTCATCTAACATACCTATCCCAATACCAATCTGTTCAATACAAATAAGTCTGAACAACTAAATACACTATGCAAGCAATTTGTAATATCATAAGATACCTTATAATTTGCACAAAATTGTACTTTATAAAATGAATAAAATTGTACATCTAATTTTATTAAACCTAGACCATCATAAGCTTTCCATTTTAGCATTAATCTTACAAATTGCACTCCATTTGACAATTCACATATCCAAATCTGCCAATCTTACTTCTTTGTTCAAGGTGTAGACGAGGAATACTTGAGGATTGCACCTCCATCATACTCAACTGGTCTGATACCATCTTGGACAAAGCAACCCTGTCAGCAAAAACATACTTTCTCCTCTATTGTGGAGGGGACATGAGGACTGCAGATGCTGGAGGTCAGAGTAGAGTGCGTGGTGCTGGAAAAGCACAGCAGGTCAGGCAGCATCAGAGGAGGAAGAGAAATCGCTTTTCGCCTTCAACAGGAATTCCTTCACAATGTAGGAAAACCATACAGCAAAACAGTTAACTTTATTGGATAACTGAAGATAAGCCATTTTTGGAACTGGTACTTCAAGACGAATTAGAATCAAGATAAATTAAAATGTGAAGGGGGAGGCTTTGTTGTATTGACAGAAAACTAGGTAATTATCTGGAGACCCAACTTCAAATCTACCACAGCAGATATGAAATTTGAATTCAATGAGTATCAATTAAGGATCTAATAATGATTATGAATTGGACATCTACACTTGGTCTGGCCTACATCGGACTCCAGATGACAACAAAGCTGCTGACTCAACTGCCCTCTAAAAGTGGTTTTAGAAGCCAATTTTGAGACTGGTGTAGCAATTGATACAAAACGACAACGGCAAAAACAAAAAAAAAACCCTATCCACTCGGCAAAGGCTTTCTTACTAACATCTGGGGCTAATGCCAAAATGGGGAGAGTTGTCTCACAGACTAGTCAAGCAACAGCCTGACACTGTCATACTCTCAGAATCATGGCTTTCAGACTAAGGCCCACAAACAACAAATCACCATCTTTGTATATATCCTGTCCTACTGGCAAAAGACAGACCCCAGCAGAGGTGGTGACACATTGGTATACAGTCAGAAGAGAATTGCCCTAGAAGTCTTCTATACTGGCTCTGGGCCCCATGAAGTCCCATCAGGTCGAACATGAGCAAGGAAACTTCCTGATTACCACACATCTGATGCCTTTAGTTAATGATCAGTACGCCATGTTGAACAACACTTGGGAAAAAGCACTCAGTGCAGCAAGGGAGCAGAATCTACTCTAGGTGGGGGATTTCATTATCCACCACCAAGACAGCAACATTATTGATCAAGCTGGTCAGGTTCTGAAGGACACAGACCCAGTGTAGCAACTTTGGTAGGTGGTGAGAGGAAACATATTTGACCTCATTCTCACCAATCTGCAGGCTATAGATGTATCTGTCCACAATACCATCATTAAGACTGACCACCACAGTCCTTGTGAAAATGAAGTTCCAACTTCACACTGAATACTTGACATCATGTTGTGTGGCATGATCACCATGCTAAATGGGAACAGACTTGGAACACATCTGGCAACTCAAGAATGGTCTATAGCATCTCATGGATGCCCATCAACTGCAGCAGAATTATACTCCGCACAACTTGAAACCTTGTGGCCCAGCACATACCTTCTCTACCAGTACTTTCAAGCCAGGGGAAAAACGCTGGTTCAATGGGAGAGGGCAGGAGGGCATGCCAGAGGCAGCACCAGGCCTAAAAACGAGGAGTCAACCTGGAGAAATTACCAAACAGGACTACTTGCATGCCAAAACACCACAAGCAAGGTGATAGGCAGAGCTAATTAATCCCACAACTGATCAGGTTGGAGAAGCTCTGCAGGCCTACCTTATCCAGTCATGAAAGGTATTGAACAATTAAGCTGACCACTTCCCCAGTGGCCCCCAGCATCACAGATGGCAGTCTTCAGCCAATTTGATTCACACTGTATGATATCAAGACTCAGTTGGAGGCGCTAGGTACTGCAAAGGACACAGGCTTGGACAATATTCCAACTAACGCACTGAAGACTCAGTTCAGAATGAATTACACCCAAGGCTAAGTTATTCCAGTACAGCTACAGCACTAGCACCTATCCAACAACTGCCCAGGTATATCTTGTACACAAAGAACATGACAAATCCAACCCAGACAATTATTGCCCCATAAGCCAACTCTCAAAGAGACAGAAGGTGTCATCAGTGCAATCAAGTAGCACCAGCTCATCAATAATCTGTTCAATGACACCCAGCTTGGATTCTGCAAGAGCCACTCAGCTCCTGTCCTCATTATTGCATTGGTTCAAAACATGGATAAAAGCACTGAATTCCAGGGGTGAACACAGAATGATAGTGCTCGACATCAAGTCCGCATTTGATAGCATGAAGCATCAAGCAGCCCATGAAAAACTGGAATCAATAGCAATTAGGGGAGAACTGTTTGGTGGTTGAAGTCATACCTGGCACATAGGAAGATGGTAGCAGTTGCTGGAGGTCAGTCATCACAGCTCCAGGAGTTCCTCAGGGATAGTTGAGCCTCAGCACTCTAACTACTTCAACAGTGACCTATCCATCGCAAAAAGGACAGAAATAGGGATATTTGCTGAAGATTGCAGAGTGTTCAGCACCATCCATGACTCAGATTCTGAGGACAACCCTGGTCCAATGTGACAACATCTGGACAAGTTCCAGGCTTGGGTTAAAAAAAGGTGGTTAGTAACACTGACTTCATGCAAATGACAAGCAGCAACCTCCTCCATTAAGCGACAATTAACCACCGACCCTTGACATTCAAAAGGAGTTACCATCACTAAATGCCCCATGGTTAACATCCTTAGGGTTACCATTGATCAGAAAGTCAACTGGACTGGCCATATAAATATAGTGGCTACAGTAGCAGATCAGAAGCTGGCAATACTGCAATGAGTAAGTCACCTCCTAACTCCCCAAAGCCTGTCCACTGTCTACAAGGCACAAGTCAGATGTGTGATGGAATTTTCCCAACTTGCCTGGATGAGTGCAGCTCTAACACCACTCACAAATCTTGAAACCATCCAGGACAAAGCATGCCACTTGATCAGCACAACACATAAGATTCACTGCAGAAATTCTAAGAACCTTAAGATTGTAATTTCCAAACACAAGACCACTGCCAGCTAGCAGGACAAGGGCAGCAGATTCATGGGAACACCTCCACCTGTAAGGTCTCTTCCAAGCCACATAACATCCAACTTTAGAAATATACTCATGGTTCCTTCAGTATCACTGGGTCAAAATCCTGTAATTCCCTCCCAAATGAGCACTGTGGGTCAACGTAGAGCAAGGTTCAAGGTGGCAGCACACCACCACCTTCAAAGCAACTAGGGACAGTCAATAAATGCTGGCCAGCCAGGGATATCCACATCTCATGAGTAAATAAGGAAAAGCAGACAATATTTCAAGCAAGGTGAATTTCACTTCAGCCTATACAAGTTTCATATGCCTTAAATTAACTAAATTAACTAAATTAACTAAATTAACTAACTTCAGCAACATGGCATGATGCAGTTACACAGTTCCACAAAATATGCGTTATAATTCATGGTTTGGCTACTTCTGGGAAAAATACCCAGCACTTCAGAGTTTCCAAATTTATGCACCTTTCCAGGTTTCAAACTTTATTTAACCAGCCCACACAATTACAAGAAGAGACCCAACTCGGAGGCCCACAGAAAATGTGACCTCTTCTGAGTAGCAATCTCCTTCTTCTTATGGAAGTGGCGTGTTTTTTCTTTCTGACTGATTTCTCATTGGGTCAACACATTTGTCTTCCTGCTCCACTGTTGGTGACCGTTTTTTGTGCCTCCCGACCCTACGGTTTGATTGTTAATTAGAAGAATGACTTCTAGAGCAAAGATCACCAGGTCAAAAGATAAGTAAATTCATTATCTGAAAATCAAACTACAACTGATTCCTTTACAATTAATGCATACCTCAAAAGTCCTCTTCAAGCATATACTTTAATACAACTGTAGATCCCACAGACATGAAGGAAAAGTCAACTTTTCTTTGTTGTACTGCTTTTGAGTGATATGCCATTCCAGGCTGTATTTTGTGCTATTTACACAATGTACTCCAAATCCTCAAAGTTTCTAAGCTGAATCTGGCCAACAAGAGAATGAAATTTTAAAAAATTTTGTCCCCAAGGATATTCTGACAATTTTCGCATTCTTCCACGCTTGACTCCAGTCTTTAATTCACAAAATTTGAAGTAATTTCTCCAATATTCATGACAAATTCATTTCAGCACAAATAGAAAACAAAATAAATTTTACGCACCAGTACATGTGTCTACTGTTTCCATTCACCAGATTGATTGTATGAATTTTCAATCAATCATATCTTTTATTCTACCAGAAGGTCTTTGAACATGCAAACACCGAAAGAGCTATTCATACTTTAGGTCTGAACCCCGACAAGAACTGGAGAAATATAACAGCCGAACACAGGAATGTCAACATGAAAGTGTAAGAAACCAACATTAACTGCTAGGTGTTTAAGCTGAAAATAAGAGATTGTTAAATTACTGAAATGATAACGCAACAGACAGAAAAAACTCAAAGCTTTTAAACAATGTGAATTTTGGAGGTGGTGAGGAATAAGGCAGACAGATATGGAAGCACAGAAACCTGGCAACTCCAAACAGGTTGCAGAACTCCATGAGTCTCCAGGAAGGAGGCTAAAAGAGACATATGAACAGGGGTGAACACTATCCCACCAAGACATGGTAGTGAATACATTTTGCCAAAATGAAAGCCAGAGAGTTTTGAAGAACTGCAGCTGAAGTCAATATCAAAGTCAAATGGTTACAAAGTGCCTACTAAAACAAAAATGTAGTGATCGCCAAACCTGCTGGCCATAGGGACAGTAAAGGAGGTCAAAAATGGGAGTCACAGCAGGATAAAAAAAAATTTTAAATGGACAAGTGGACGATGCACTTTTTCAGAATAAAAAGAAGAAAAACCTTGAACTAATCAATGGTTGGTGTCCCCAAATGTTGAGAAGATCATATCATGCTCAACTACTTTTTTCACATATTGTTGATGTTTAATATCCTGTTATTTAATGGAGTCCACTCTGATCTCTCCACAAATGCTACCAAGCCAGTTGAGTGCTTTCAGCATTTTCAATGTGTATTACAAGTACACATTCCAAACAGTATTTTGATCACACCAGATGCAAATAAATTTTTAAAGCATACCTGGGCTCTTCTAAAGCATTCTTTGACTCAATATTAACATGTTTCTCAATGAGCAAAGGAAGCATTCTAGTGGGACCATTAATCAAACTAAGCATTACCAGATCTTAATTGTTTAACCTTTCCAGAAACGCTTATAGAAAATATATCATAATTTCAAAGGTCTAAAATTTATTTCCAATACGTTGGCTGACTCATTTAAGTCACAATCAAATGTGATGACTTTTGACAGAAGCAGAAAATCATATTTGACTGCTCTCCATAATGTAGAATGCCTACTAAAAAGAATAGGTGAAGACTGAGTAATGAACGAGGAGTGCAGTCCCTCGTGATTTTGCATTCATTACACAATTAGAAGTTGTACACAAGATTAAGTAGATTACATCAAAAAAAGTGAAAATTTAGAACAGTAACTACAGACAAACAGTATTTTGATGCAAATGGATTCTGACAAGGCACATTCCTATTAGTGAACATAACTTCATTTAGCAGCTTCAATGTAGAATCATGAAAAGACCCTCTCGTGAATCTAGCCTTTACAACATGGCTTCTATACCTTGTGTTTTGGAATAAATCATCTCCGAACTTGCCCAATTGCTTGTATTCTCTTGAAAGAATAAAGAAAAGCCTATTCCGGGTTAGGAAAGAAATAGGGGAAGTTTCTCCTAGATCAACTTGCCTATGAGACCACCCCACCATGATAATGTCGTACGTCATCGGTTATAGGAAATTATCTTGAAGACAAGTAAAATTTAGCTCTGCTCTCACTTGAAAGCACTCAGGAACCAACATTTGCCAAACTAGCAGCACCCTGGAAAATGACCATCCTCTGATATCTATCTTAAATTTGACCCTTCAACCTAAAAAATTCCTTGGGCCTTGTTAACCTAACCAAAATATGTTATCAACTCAAACGCCCATGTTATAAACCTCGAAGCACCCCTCAAATCTACAGAAACCCAGCTACTTGGCTCAAAATGGGAATTGGGTTACATTGAATGGGGGCAATTTAATTTAAGAGTGAGGTTGCTAGTCAGGTCACTCTTTTATATTATAATCAAAGAACAGGCAAGCATAAAAATCTCTGCATTTCAGCCAAGAAAAACTACTTCCAGACTTCCTTCCATCAAACATACAGATTGCTCACGTGACTGAGATGAAAAGCTGTATATGCGTGAAACACAAAGATAACTGGGCTGACTTGCAAGGACACCCTTCTTCATAAGGAAATAGTCAGAGAAGAGTTTTCTTTTCTTCCATGCACACATGTAGACAATCGTAGGTGAGCAAGATACCAGAAATTACCCAACCACCATGGAACTCTTTCGAAAGGAACATGGAGGTGCAGCAAAGGAGAAAAATTACCGTATTCACTTAAATTTTCAAAGTCAATATTATTAGTTAAATTTGGAAAATGGCTTTTCCATTCAGATTTGCAAACACATCCCAGGTAACAGACTGACACCAATATCTGACAATATCAATACATTTTTTTAAAAACTAGATAAATCACAGAACTAGAAAGAGTCGAGAGTGTGGTGCTGGAAAAGCAGCAGGTCAGGCACCACCCAAGGAGCAAGAGAATCAAAGTTTCAGGCATAAGTCCTTCGTCAGGAATGGGGCTTGTGGGTCAGGGCTGAGAGGGGGGTGGGGGAGGTAGCTGGGAAAGTGATAGGTGGATGAAGGTGAGGGAGAAGGTGATAGGTCATAGGCGGCAGTCTCAAGTTGGAAGTTTGGGACTGGGATAATGTGAGGGAAGGAGAAATGAGGAAGCTGTTTAAAAGTACACATTTAACTCATGCGGTTTCAGGATCCCAAGGCGGAATACGAGGCGTTCCTTCTCCAGGTGTCAGGTGGTAATGGTTTGGCAATGGGAGATGGCCCAGGACCTGCATGTCCTTTACAGAGTGGGAGGGGGAGTAGAAGTGTTCAGCTACAGGGCGGTGGGGTTGGTGGGTGCCGGTGTCCCAGAGATGTTCTCTGGGAACAATCCACAAGGCGGCGTCCCGTCTCCACGATGTAGAGGAGACCACACCAGGTACAACAGATGCAGAACTAGAAAAGAACATGGTCTTTTTAAAGCAGTACTATTAGGCAGAAAAGTGCAAAATTACATCTAACAGTATAACTTTAAAAAACTGAAAAATGGTTTGATGAAAACGCACAAAGAACACTTAAGAGTTCTCGTGATTTTAAGTAATACATTTTGCGCTGATACCTGTTATTGGATTCCTAGCCCTAGCTATGGCTGTTGCATCATAAACTGAGTACTGTTCCCCACACAGTTGAATTTAAACACACCCCTTCTCAAATTACAGTCATTACTTTAAGTTTTGATCTATTTTTGAGAAAGTTGATTTTGAGAAGGCATACTTCTCCAGTAGTACTTGCTTACTATATTCAGTGATAAATTAAAATTGAAATCACTATTGGCAGTTTTTAAACCTTTTCTTGTCACACTTTCAGAGAAAAACAGCGATTTCGGAGAATTAATTGCTACCATGGTCATCATCGTGCATGTTGGCTATGATCACAAATTTAACCTGAGATTTTTATTCAACTTCTCAAGAAATGCATTTCTCTGGTGCATGATCCTGAATTTCAAATGATTATGGATCAAAACCAGAAGCACTTAATTTTCAACATGGAAGGTTTGTTAAGTAAGTAACTGAAATAAATGTGTTGAGAACTTTAAGATTTCAAAACCAATTCTGCAATTACTTAGTTTTGACACTACAGACGTACTGTGCAGACATGCATGAGTCACTAATCTCTCACCATAATTATGGGGAGCATCAAACTTAATTGCTCTTAGTTTCAAAAGTTGTTGGTTCTGACCTAAGAACCTTAATTTGTTGTTCCAAAAATAAAGTCCCATATTATATCAAATTGGTATTTATTGTAAAAGTTTGTTATTTGTTTACCATCAGATAATTTAAATTATGTAAAAGTTCTTCCTTCAAAGTTCTCAAATTTAAACTACGCTGACATTTTGTGGAGGCAAGTGGGTGGCATTCCACAATAAAATTAAAAGATGCAGTTGGTTTGTGTGAAAATCATGTTCATTGCATCAGTTTCTACAAGAAAGTTATTTTTAATATCCAACTGCAAACAAAACCTAACCTAACTCAATACCAGGTGTTAGGGAAATGTTTTCCATCCAGTCTTCCCTGCCACCAGCTGCAACAAGTCCCAGCAAGTTTATTTTCAGGTTGGAGCCAGCTGTGCAAGATCCATACAGTTAATAAACTGGCACTTTTCTGGTCTTCACATGAGATTGTTTTATCTGAATACAACTAACCCTACCATAACAATCCCAAATAAATGTAAAGCATAGAAATGAGTTAAAAATGAAAGTTTTGACTATAAAATTGTCAATACATAAAACAATGGTCAATTACTGCTTGACATTTCAAGAGCAGCAGGACACTCAGCTTCAACAGCTGATGTAATATGAAATATTTGTCACCTTACATCATACTCCCTATAACAATGTTTCACATAAATTAGCAAACCTGTGCTCTTAAGTTTAAGAATTAACCTTCATATGAATATTGTGAAGTCATTTCACAAAAGCATTAAATTCAATCTAAAGACAACTCTCTGAAGTAATTAAAAATTGATCAGAGGTAGATCTTAAGCAACATCATATGTTGACAAAGAAAAGATAGATGCAACTTGGGGCTGTAATTCTCAACAAAAAAAAAATGCAGGCATTAATAATAGTAACCATTATTTGTGTATTAATTAGTGAACATACAGGCAGGGACAGTCCTGTTGAGCGATTTTCCTCTTCAGCTCAATATTTTCTTTGCTTAACAGGTACGTTAAAATGCTTTATGTGTAAAAGTGACCTTCACAATTACTTTAACAGATCAAAACACTGGAATACCAAACAAGGCAATGCAGAGATGTTGGTACTGTCAAAAAGCTGCACACAGGTTAAGGAGGAATAGTGTACCACAATCAAACCATGTAGAATGACATTTACAACATTTTTAAGACTACTTCAGTGCTGTGGCAATACAAAAATCTTTCAGAGGTAGTAAACCAGAAAACCTGGTACACTTTGAAGAAATTTAAAATTCAGGTAAACAGTTCAGCCAAAACAATAAGCTAAGTGTAAATCTGATATATTACAGCAATCCATGAAAAGTTAATTGCAAAACAATCAGGTTTCTTAGCACCAAAAACATTACATAAAAGACTTGTCTTTATTCTTTTAAGGTATATCAATGCTGCTGGCACAGCCAGCATTTGTTGATCTCCAAATGTTCTGTGGGATAAAAAAAGATAGCTAGGAGCCATTTTCTCATACCTTTAAAGTGTATGTGATGGGGTGACATCCAGAGTGATTTGGGAAGGAGGGACCTGGTGCTTTCCAGCAACAGTGAAAGAACAGAATATTCCAAGTCAGCATAGTGTGAAGAGGAACTAGAGGGGTGGTTTTCCCATACATCTGCTGCTGTTTTCCCATACATCACCCAGGCCTTCCTGGGTGAGGTCTGCAGGTTCCAGCAAGTAAACACAAAGTTACATCATCAAATCTTAAAATTTGAAACCTAAAATACAAATTGCACAACCGGAAGATTTGCACTCCATGCTACTTCACTGACATCACTGTCTTGAACATGAAAGCACAAGCCATTATGTTTGTTGGATCAGAAGTATTCTTGTTACATGTTCATGTACCTAGGTGCCTGCACAAGGCAATATAACAAAGTATGATTTTATTGCGATTTAAGATGCAACTTCAGAGTTAGTCTTTTAATGCTTTCTTTGCTTAACAGATTACATTCTAAAACCTTTTACAGATATTAAAGGTGACTTGCAATAATAATTATGCCATCAATGTATTAAGTCCAAGAAAACCAAACAAGACAGTTGAAAACAAGAACACCGTTTATTCGGCTGAACATCTTACATACATTTGAAGTAAATGTAGGGTATTTCTAAAAAGTCAGAATTGTGCAGTTACAATGGGGATAAGAGAATCTTGGATACATAATCAAATATAAGACCCAGCTGAGAATGTGTATAGGGTACAAGCAGGCAGGCAAAAAAAAAGTTAAGTTTGAGTTTTGTGAAACAAAAAGTTCAGCTGAAATAAGAACTTACTGTTAACAGTAGGGTGCTGCAGACAAGGGTAAGGGGTTAACAAGGTGGAAAAGCATTCATTATGGGAGAGCCATTTAACAAGACCAGTTGGCATTCAAATATATAGTATCAGTTAACGAGGTGAAAAATCTTCATTACATGAAGCCAGTTATTCATTGCGAAATAGCAGATGGCTTAGTTTTTACTATTGACACTCGTCGATTGTAACAGTCACCTGATTAATATGTATGTTGCCTTATGTGGATGCTCCTCCCTGTAAAATAACTTAGTTCATTGAGAAACTGCTGTTCCAGAAAAGACCGCGCACATGGGCAATCATTTTCTCTCTCCCTCCAGGGCCCGGAATAAAGATGGAGGTGATAAAACTATATAATGTGTCTCGGAGCATTATTGCTTGCAGCATTTTTGTGTATACATTAGCTGCAGTCTTTACTCCAATATGTCAATGGCAGAACTTTAAAATTATATTAGGAAATCCAAAGGGTTTGAAAATTAATAAATCTTCATTCATGCATATTATGCATTGGGCAATTTTCAGAAACTGAATTAAAACAAGGATTTAGAGTTCCATGAGCCAACATTTATTGCCATCCCTAATTACCTTTGAGAAAATGGTAATGAGCCACCTTCTTTAACTGTTGCAGTCCATTTATATAGTGTTACTACACCCAAAATACCCCAAGAGAGCGTTCAGATTTTGAGCTAGCTACAAAGAAACACAAAATATGTTTCCAAAGCCAAAATGAAGAAAACCTTGGAGGGCAATTTGCTTTCAATGGTGTTGCCATGTACCTGTTACCCTTGTCCCTCTAGAGGAGTGATCTTAGGTTTGGAAGCTGCTATGCAAAAAGCCTGGTGAATTTCTACAGTGTATACAATGTGTACATATTGTATACATTGCTGCTACTGTGAGTTTGTGGTGGAGGGAGTGAATGAAGTATTAGTGTTATGCACAGATTCTGCACTTGAAATATTAAACAACATGCGCTCAACAACTTTGTCAATAATGGTTCACTTCAGGGGATTTCTAAGCACTCAATTAACTAATTCATTCCATGACAAAGCAAAGTTACAGATTCAATGGAAACGACCTAAGAATTACAAATTTTCTTGACTGTGCTGCTTCCAGATTGGAAGTTATCACTCTAACGGATGCTTAGTTAATGAGCTTGTTTAAGATCGCAATCATCAGAAACAGGAAAACAAATCTCATGGTCTAAAACATTATCAATGCTAATAGATGATAGTACCAAGCGGTCAAGCAAGAGGTTGTTGTTAGCTTCATGTATGTGAGCTCCACAATCAGCCATTTAATGCGACAATCAAACTATGTATCAGAAAAGCTGCAGCGGTTAAATACATGCAGAATAAGAATATGTACAACAATGAAATGACCAAGAATACCAAACTTCAATTCTACTAAATAGACATCCTGAAGTGCACTTTTCCACAGTAGTAAGACCGAGACAACATGCAAGACATGAGTAAAGGCTTCCGCCTTCATTTGCTCAAACTTAATCTGAACATGATTGGCAGAATAAAGGTCAATAATTCAGGACCTGGAGATCACTAAATTTTATTATCATCCACACTACAAAGCCAACATAGCTTGCCACATTCATCCAATTAATGACAGCCATACACCCAAAAGACCTTTTGTACAGTCCACTGGCCATTTGGTCAGAACTGGTTTAATACCCCTTTCTCCTCCACATGTACACCTACAAATCAAACATCAAACTGTGGATATGAGCACTGACAATCAACATTGGTAACTGGCAATCTGGAGGGGTTCTGGAAAAGAGGAAGAACACAACTCCAGCAGAGGACAGCTAAGTATTCTTCCCATATTCTGAGTGACTTTTTCCTTTCCAAGCTCCAATCTGTAACAGTAAGGGCCCTTTAAACTTTCCCAAAACAAAATAACACAGTTAAAGCTTGGAAGCAGAATCAAGTTATCAATCGGAAATAGGGAACAGTTAATTGTTCTTTATCTAGCCATAGGATGCGGACATCAGTAGCTGGGCGAGTATTTATTGCCCATCCTCGAATGCTCTTCAACTGGGTAGTTAACCATTAACAGTAAGGTTGTAGGTCTGGAATCACAGGGAAGCTAGAGAAGGATGGTAAAATTTCCTTCCCTAAAAAGGACATGAGCAAACCAGTCAGATTTTTGAGACAACTAACATGGTAGGCTCATTCAGAAGGTGAGGAGGAATGGGATACAGGGAAATTTAGCTGTCTGGATACAGAATTGGCTGGTCGACAGAAGACACCGAGTGGTAGTGGAAGGAAAGTATTCTGCCTGGAAGTCAGTGGCGAGTGGTGTTCCACAGGGCTCTGTTCTTGGGCCTCTACTGTTTGTAATTTTTATTAATGACTTGAATGAGGAGATTGAAGGATGGGTAAGCAAGTTTGCAGATGACACAAAGGTTGGAGGTGTCGTTGAGAGTATAAAGGACTGTTGTAGGCTGCAGCGTGACATTGACAGGATGCTGAGATGGACTGAGAGGTGGCAGATAGAGTTCAACCTGAATAAATGCGAAGTGATGCATTTTGGAAGTTGAGTACGGGATTAAAGACAGGATTCTTGGCTGTGTGGAGGAGCAGCGGGATCTTGGTGTGCAGGTACATAGATCTCTTAAAATTGCCACCCAAGTTGACAGGATTGTTAAGCATATGGTGTTTTGGCTTTCATTAACAGGGGGATTGAGTTTAAGGGCCGTGTTGCAGCTCTATAAAACTTTGGTTAGACCACATTTGGAATACTGTGTCCAGTTCTGGTCACTCTATTATAGGAAAGATGTGGATGCTTTGGAGAGGGTTCAGAAGAGATTTACCAGGACGCTGCCTGGAATGGAGGGCTTATCTTGCGAAGAGAGGTTGACTGAGCTCATTGGGAAAAAAAAGGAAGAAAGGGGACCTAATTGAGGTGTACAAGATAATGAGGGGCATAGATAGAGTTGATATCCAGAGACTTTTTTCCCAAGGCAGAAATTGTTAACACAAGGGGTCATAGTTTTAAGCTGTTGGGCGAAAAGTATAGTGGGGATGTCAGAGGCGGGTTCTTTACGCAGAGAGTTGAGAGAGCATGGAATGCGTTGCCAGCAGCAGTTGTGGACGCAAGGTCACTGGGGACATTTAAGAGACTGCTGGACATGCGTATGGACACAGACATTTGAGGGTTCGTACATTAGATTTACCTTACATGAGGATCAATGGTCAGCACAACATCGTGGGCTGAAGGTCCTGTTCTGTGCTGTACTGTTCTATGTTCTAACAATGGTCACTACATGGTCACCAGTAGACTACCTTTGAATTCCAGATGTTTATTGAATTTAAGTGCCACCATCTGCCATGGTGGATTCAAATCCCTATCTCCAGAAAATTATTCCAGATATCTTGGTTACTCAACCAGTGATATTACCACGACAAAACTAGTTCCCCATACACTTGACTCATTACTTCCTGATGGAAGACAAATTTTTAGTATCATCTTTGTTCAACAAATCAGCAGAATTTACTTCAGTTCATACAAATGCTTTTGCCTGTGTATATAGATACCCTACAGTGTGGAAACAGGCCCTTCAGCCCGACAAGTCCACACCAACCCTCTGAAGGTAACTCACTGCCCTACGGACTAATTCACCTAACAATTATGGTCAAGTTAGCATGGCCAACTCACCTGACCTGCACATCTTTGGAATGTGGGAGGAAACCAGAGTACCCGGAGGAAACCCACACTGACACAGGGAGAATGTGCAAACTCCACAAAGAAAGTCACCCAAGGCTGGAATCGAACCTGGGACCCTGGCACTGTGAGGCAGCAGTGCTAGCCACTGAACTACTGTGCTGCCCGGCTCCACAACAAATCCTATCCACCTGCAGATTGCACCAGTATCTGATCTCCTATAATCCATTTAAAATTTGAACCATGTATAAATCACTTCATGCCAACCTTCCCACTTCTCTGAGAATGTGTCATAGGGTATAAGCAGGCAGGGAAAGAGTTAAATTCTGAGTTTTGTGAAACAAGAGGTTCAGCTGAGCCTGACTCAGATCAGGTAAGAACTTAGTTAACAATGGGGTGCTGGAGGCAAGGGAAATGGCGGGGGGGGGGGGGGGGGGGGGGCGTGGAGAAACAGGACAACACCTCTATCTGTGAACAGAGTAGGGATGCAGTCAGACAACATTGTATATTTGTAAAGCTGGGGAATGCAGCAGAGTTTGGGCAGGTAATGTCAAAAGTAGTTAAAAACAAAAATGAGAATTTTAAATTTGTGGATTGAGACCAGCAATCAATGCAGTTCAACGAACATGGGTAGCAGATGAACAGGATATATTATGAGGTTCTCAATAAAGGGGTCTAAGACAAAGTTTCAATAATCTTCCAAAATTAAACAGAGAACTTATACGTCATCATTGGTGGTCCCTCGCAGATGAGGATGACTCTCTCGCACTCTCAGGGTGAGCCCGTAGGTGGCTATAAAGACTGGTACAGCTATCGCAGGCTGTTACACTTGAGGCAGATGGTGGTCATGGGAAGGGGTGGGTGGGGCATTGCTATGGCAGCACACTCCTTTCACTGTTTTCACCTGGCTTCCATTGTTTCCTCATGCTGAGTAGCCAGGTGCTCAAGGCCTTCCCAAATGCTCCTCCTCCACTTTGGATGATCTTGAGCCAGTGTTTCCAAGGGTGTCAGAGGGAAATTTGTACTTCACCAGTGAGGCCTTGAGGGTATCCCTGAAGTGCTTCCTATCCATCAGCATCGAAACGGCAGACAAGCCCCTGGCGGACTTACGCAACTAGTCCTTGCACAATTCATCTGTATCTACCTACCTCTCAGATTTTTAAAGCAGCTTTCAGTGCCAGCCAGCTTTCGGTTATTTCCAAGAATAAGATTATGACTTCCAATGACTTGCTCTCAATGAATCAATCTCACCTGTCTGACTGAAACTAGGCAGCTTTTACGGTCTGTTTTCAACTAAATCATAATTCACTCACACAAAAAAAAATCAGTCAACAAACAATGCATTTGAACCTCAACATGTTTTTTTTAAAAATGAGTGAACATGGCCTGAATGCTGCAATAAGAATAACGTTCACTACGCTGTTGCATAAAACTTGCAACAGTGTCTCAATGGCAATTAAACAAATTTAAAAGATGCTGTCCAATTTGCCTAGCCAGCCTACGAGCTTCATTATGCCCATACCTCAAATTTTCACATAAAATAGGTGAAGGATGACAAAAAGTTAAGTATGTGATTCCACATAAGAGAACTGACCAATGAAACTCCACTCCCCACTCCTCCCAAACTGTTAAAGCACAAACTACACTTTTAAAAAAAATTTACCTTCACAATTTTGGAATCTCAATACCAGAACCTAACTAGTGTTGAAAAATTTTTGATTTGCTTTTTGTTCAGTCAATTTCTCTCCATGGACTCCTGTATGTGAATTTACATTGAATTACACATTCTAATTTCTACACCTTTGTTTGGATTCTGCTCATCTTAGTGAAAGTTCTTCAAATCAGACAGGTTTAAGAAAGTGTGCTTGCCTTCTACACACCATCAGAATATTTATTATATCATTAAGTAGAGGACTTCTTGTAATTCTACTCACTAAATGATATGTTGCTTTACAAAAAGGACAATCCCAGTCATAACTGTTTGAACACTTGAAATGTCTATTAACTACATTATTCTCAGAACCCATAATACCAATGATAGATAATAGTTTATCATGCCCTACTTTAAATCTACTCAGAAAGTAGGCCATCACAGCCTAAGAGGTAAAGGATTCCAAAAACAAAAAAAGGTCAATCCTGCCATTCTCAGAACAAGTTGAATGAACCTTTATTGCACTCCCTTCATCTGTTGGTGTTTTCAATTTTACAATTCCATCTACTCCTGATAATTTTGGTTCTCATGTTGATGATTCTGAGGCAGAGTGTTCCAAATTGCCAAAAAACACCAGAAAAAAAATTTCATATCTGTCCAAAAAGGTCAAATCTCCAATTTTAAACAATGCTACTATGTACGGACAAAGCCACAAGTAGTAATATCATTTCCACATCCATCTTGTCAAGGCAATTCAGGATTTTGGATACTTCAAATCACCCTAAACTCTTCTAAATTCAGTAGCAACAACCCAATGCATACAATGTTTGCTCATAAGACAACCCATCCTTTCCAGGTGTCAAACTAGTAAAAATCTCTTCTTTTGCTTGTAATGCATTTTCATCCTCCCCTAAGTGGTCGCAGTAATCCCTGTGTAATTCAGAGTAGATTAGATTACTTACAGTGTGGAAACAGGATCTTCGGCCCAACAAGTCCACACCGACCCCCTCAAGAGCAACCCACCCAGACCCATTCCCCTACACCTAGCACTACGGGCAATTTAGCATGGCCAATTCACCTAACCTGCATATTTTTGGACTATGGGAGGAAACCCATGCAGACATGGGGAGAATGTGCAAACTCCATACAGACAGTTGCCTGAGGTGGGAACTGAACCCAGGCGCTGTGAGGCAGCAGTGCTAACCACTGTGCCACCATGCCACCCATTAATATCCTGACTCTCATGTTCAATTCCTATCATATGAAAGGATAGCATTCCAATAGCCTTCTTAATTATTTGTTGTACCAGGGCACTAACTTCTTGTTATGCACATACAAGTACAGCAATATAAGGGCATTCTCTCCAATTGCTTAGACAGGTTACTGCCAAAGTGAACAATTGCATATCGTCCCACGTTATCATCCACCTGCGTGATTTTCTCCCATGACTCAACCTGTTTATTAGTCCGCAATTTCTTTATGCCCTTATACACCATAAGGAAGGTTGTCTTCTGCAAACCAGTTATCTTAACATCACTACCCTCAATTAAGTCATAAATATAAATTGTAAAAAGCTGAGGCCTCTGCACAGACCCGGCAGGACTCCACTCACTATATTGCCAGTAGAAAATGACCTATTTATGCATATCATTTTCTGATGCTAGCCAATTTTATCTTCCAAAATTAGAGGTTAGAGGTGTCAATAACAAAGCCAGCAGGTATTGCTCATGCTCTGCCTTGAGGTGGTAATGTGTAATTGAATTCTTGTAACACAGCAGGTCTCTGTGGTATAGATACTCACACAATGTGGTCAAGTAGAGCATTCCAGGAAATCAGCAAGGGAGAACAGACAAGATAGATGAAAGCCAGCATGGTATCAGCCATAGCAAGGAACTTGCCAGTGTTGATGTTCCTGTCCACCCCTACTCTTGTTCTTCTTGACAGCAGAGGTTATAGATTAGGAGATGCTCCCAAAGCAGCACTGGCAAGTTTCTCAGTTTTACTCATAGCATCTATCTACACAGTGTAATGAACATACACATTTAAAAGGTGATGAAACAAAAAAAAATTGGAGAAATTTAGCAGATCTGGTAGTATCTGTAGAGAGAAAGTTGAGTCAATATTTCTGATGAAAGGTCAGTGGACCAAAAAGATTGGACTCTGCTTTCTCTACATGGATGACACTAGATCTGAGAAGTTTCTCCAGAAATTTCTGTTTTTGTTTCAGATGTCCAGCATCTGTAGTTCTTTGTTTTACTTTAAAGGTAATGAACTGGCTGCCAATCCAGAGGAGGGCTCTTGTCTTGAATTATATCAAGTTTCTCAAGTGCTGGTGCAGCTGTAACCATCCAGGCAACTGGAGAGGATGATATTACATAGCTGACTTGGAAGAGAGGCTTTGGTGAGTCAGCAGCTGAGTCACTGTCCACAGAACATCCAGTTGGGGGTTACTCTATTAAAGTGCCTATCAATTGAATTTCAGGTTGCTTGTAGTGCCAGGATTTCATGATGGCCGTTGAATGCCCACAAGTTAAACTGCCGATTGTCTTTTACGTTTTGAAAGGTGACTTAGAGGTTACAGTGCAGACATTCTGGCTACTGTGTCAAATGACTGCCTTTATTTATGTAGCACTTTTGTGAAGCACTTCACAAGTTCACCCTTCTGTGTAATCTTTTCACTCAACAGCAACCTATGGGAGATCAACAAGCACGTATCAAATTATTCACTAGAGTATGGAAATTGTGCAACTTATAAATTAAGTGTTAAATATTGACTCAGAAGCTGCGAGGGAACTGGAATGCTGGCTACAGTCAGTGACAGGTTTAATATGACAGCTGAAGAGTGCTGACAGTTGTAAGCAGATAGTGGTTTAAATGTAGCAGCTGCCCAAGTTATACAATACGTCGCAAGTTTTCGATACAAAAGTACAAAATTATAAGCCGTACGTAGGTTTTGCTCGCCACTGCTAACAAATAATGCATCTTAAACCCAAGGAAGAAATCTAAGCCTTTTGGCACCTGTAGCTTTTTAAAGCGAGGTACGTTCCTTCTGCAAACACGGAAACAGTTCTTCAATTGACTCGTACGAAAGGATCACTGCAGTGGTGGTACATTAGACTCAAACTAAAATCCCAAAGAGTATACAGTTGTAACCATTTGCGCAGAAACGAAATGGAACGGCGACTATATAGATTACAACTTCTATCGCCTTTCACCACCCCCCCCACCCCCGAAATAAAATCAATACAGAAATTATCTGTACAGGTTTCTCAATTTGTAAAGTTTCTGTTCGGGGTAAACAGGCTCAAAATTCAAACCTCAGGTTCACTGTTAAAATGTGAACTTAAAAATAAAACAACCAGTTCAAGGAGACTCACGTCCACCTAATAAGACCGTGCATTTAATACGAAACAAAAAGAAGTTTCAAGGCTTCCATTCAAAATCTGTTCAAAAGTCTCCCGTGTTAGACATCGGCCCTGATTCCGGGGGTGGGGGGGGGGGGTGTATTTTATATAAACCGATGCATTTTAACTGATAAAACACTGGGGGATGAGAGAGACGCGGATTGAGAGAAGCTGAAACAGTGCAGCGGCCAAACCCCGAGCATGGGGCCGAGGAGTCTGCCCCGAGGGTGAGGGGGACGGCTGCAGGGTCAGGAGTGAGCCCGAGGGTCGCTCGCGAGATTTAAATTTTAAAAAATCTAACAGACAGCTCGCCCTCGATTAAATAAGACCGCACACGAACGGGGGGGGGGGGGGGGGGGGCTGCCGGGGCCGAGTGACAATCTCAGCTCCCGATTCATCCCCGATGCAAGAAGAAGGGGGAGTAGGCCGAAGCCGCGGTCTGGATTAGTTCGGAGAGGAGAGGCCCACCCGCAGCCCCGCACTGACCTGGATGAACTGGATGGTGAGAGCGCTTTTGCCCACGCCGCCGCCGCCCACCACCACCAGCTTGTACTTCTCCTGGGCCACTCCGTCCTTGGCGGCTGCCATGGTAACCGGGCCTGGGCCTGGGGCCGGAGCCTGGCACTCCGTCTCCTCTCTCCCCCCCAAACTCTCTGCTCTTCCTTCCCGCGGCGACTGTCAAAGAGAACCCCCCCCGCCCGCCCGGGGAACAGTGAGGTAATGAGCAGTAAAACTTCAGCAGCAGCAGCAGCACGGAGGGGTCGAGAAAGTTCTCCGGGCGACACAAAGGAGCGGACGGTCTGTCAGAGTGTGACTCATGGAAGTGGGCGCGCCGCCGGCAGCAGGAAGCGGCAACACTCGGAGGAGCCGCCGCCACCACCACCGCCACACACAGAGAGAGAGAGAGCGAATGGGGGAGGTCAGGCCGGGCAGCGACAGCCGCTGCAGATGGAGGGCGCCGCCGGAGCTGGTCAGAAAGTGTAATCAGATGTAAATAAATCGGCTGCTCAATATTCACATTGTCACTCCCCGCCCCATAACACAGCACAGCACACAGCCGCGTCAGACTCAATAAGGCGACCACCCCCAGGATCTAACCCCAGACCAGCTTCCACTATTTATCTCCCAATCCTTAATCCTGTTTTCGCCCACTCGCCTCCCCACTTCAGGAATTTACTTCTCAGAATTTCGTTCAAAAATTGCACTCAGTTCTCTCCTCAGTCTGAATTCATTAGAAATCGGGGGTCTCATCGCCTCAGCTTTGACTGAGATTTCAGAAAGGGAGCAGTTGATAAATGATGGGCACAGTGCAGCCCAAGAACCTTGCAGTTGATTGAGGACCGCGCCGAATTGTTAGTCTATGTCAAACCCACTTGTTTTCAGGCAGCATATTGACCGTACATGTTCATAAAGTGCTCCCCCTAATGTTGCAGCACAAATAAACGTAACCTTGACTGAATTAGGGAAATAAACCAACCTGCGGAGCATAAGTCTTCCTTCACACAACGAATGCAAAAACAAATTGGAAATCTGGAATCAGAATCCGAAAATACCAGAAATACGCAGCAGGTCAGCTAGCATCTGTAAAGAGTATGACTGAGACATGAATTCTTACCTTTCCAAATATATTGACAGAAACTTCAGAGTATTTCCCAGCATTTTTAGTTTCAATCCCATTTTCCATCCAATTCAAGAAGGGTTGGCTGCATAGCAATCACTATCAATTATTGTAGTCTATTCCCCTCAGTAAATCCAGATCTAAATTAGTCACATAGTAGACAGAATAATAAAGCACGGCAGGTGGCCCGGCACCTATCCTGTCTGTCAGCGGACAGACATTTAGTTGATCCCATTCTTTTGTGTCTTTTACTCATTAATCTCATTAATCCAGTTTTTCAACAAGACTGTTTTCACATACAATCCATTACTTTTCCTTATACATTTTTGTTTGGTCCTCTCAGTTATATTAAATTGTATGTGCTTTCCAATTTTCAATCTCAGGATCATGTGTGAAAAAACTACTTTTTGTTTTGAATGTTATATTGTTACACTGTGTTGAGAATGTATAACTTGAGTTACTGTATTCAATGTTACACCACAGTGATGTTCCATGTAACAATGTATTCATCTCCCAGCCCTTAACAGAGCACCATGAAATACACTCAATGAAACTCGAGCATTTTGAGTCTAAATTGAAATTCCACTTGACATGCCGAAACAGTCAAGCAACCTGGCACAGTTGCTCAGAGACTACCAAAAAACTTCACTGCCAAAAAATTAACAGTTTCCAGGAATGCAGCATTCGACTTGGGGGAAAAAAAACCAAGATTCCACCCATGAATTTTAATCTGCCCAGTAGCCAAACATTTTAGTGGAAAGCTTCAAAAATAGATCGAATGAAAACAACACTTTATGAAAAGATAAGATTCCCCTATGCTGACCACACAAAATTATTGCCCATAGTAATTTTCCAAATACAATCACATCAAATATAAAATTGGCTACCAGAGGTTTAGTGCATGTTCATGGTTACTGTTGAATGGATGAAGAGGAAGTGAAGGTATGGACCAATAATGTGTGCAACAGACATACTGGAGGTCAACTTTAGAAATGCAGCTGTTTAGTATGGGTCATGTTCAGATCACATTTCACAAATAAGATCAAGAGATGCATCTGAAAAATATAACACCTATATTGCAGTTATTTGAGGGAGTATGATGCACTTTGTTCAACTTCTGGATGTGTGCTCTCACAAGCCATTCAGGGATCATGTTTGCAGCAAACAGAATAGATGGAGAGGGGACAGAGAAATATTTCTTCAGAAAGAATGGGTATATACTTGTTACCACACTTCATGCTTTTGGCAGTTTGCTATCAAATTGTAGGAGGCCATTAGAGCAATAAGTGTCATCAGAAATTTCAAAAACGACAGTGAGAGGCGAAAAAAAATCTTCACATGCTGAATAGTTATGATATGCACTGCCTGGGAGTGTGGTGAAGGCAGGTTCAATTGAGGCATTTGTTATGTACCAGACCAAAGCCCCTTTAAATATATCAAGGAAATAATCTAGACCCTAACTTTTTTCTTATTTAAAGGCAGGTAAGGTGCTGTGTCCCAGATGTAATTCATTTGGTCATGCTATTCGGGTTGAAGCAAAACACACTTTATTTTTACCCTAGATTTAAAATACAGTACAAACAAAAGAAATAAGAATTCATATAATTTTAACTGTACTGGACAACTTAACAGAATTACAGATTCGATATAGGTTTGCTCGCTGAGCTGGAAGGTTCGTTTTCAGACATTTCATCACCATACTAGGTAACATCTTCAGTGAGACTCCAAATGAAGCACTGGTGGTGTAGCCCGCTTTCGATTTATATATTTGAGTTTCCTTAGGTTGGTGATGTCATTTCCTGTGGTGACATCATTTCCTATGGTGATGTCATTTCCTGTTCTTTTTCTCAGGGTGTGGTAAATGGGATCCAAGTCAATGTGTTTATTGATAGAGTTCCGGTTGGAATGCCATGCTTCTTGGAATTCTCGTGCGTGTCACTGTTTGGTTTGTCCAAGGATAGATGTTTTGTCCCAGTAGAAGTGGTGTCCTTCCTCATCTGTTCGTAAGGATACTCGTGAGAATGGGTCATGTTGTTTTGTTGCTAGTTTATGTTCATGTATCCTGGTGGCTAGCTTTCTGCCTGTTTGTCCAATATAGTGTTTGTTACAGTTCTTGCAAGGTACTTTGTAGATGACATTAGTTTTGCTTGTTGTCTGTATAAGGTCTTTGAAGTTCATTAGCTGCTGTTTGAGTGTGTTGGTGGGCTACCATGATGCCAAGGGGTCCGAGTAGTCTGGCAGTCATTTCCGAGATGTCTTTGATGTAGGGGAGAGTGGCTACGGTTTCTGGATGTGTTTTGTCTGCTTGTTTGGATTTGTTGCTCAGAAATTGGCGGACTTTATTCCGTTTCATTCGGAGGCTCACTGAAGATGTTCCTTTTATGGTGACAAAACGTCTGAAAATGAACCTTCCAACTCAGCGAACAAACCTACACCCAGAACCTCAACCTGAGCTACAAATCTTCTCAAAACCCACAAGAATTATAGATTATTTAATTACTATACAGCAACTGTTCCAATAACAGTAATATCCCATAAATATGCCCTTGGCAAAGAGAAATTTAGTAAAATTGTCTTGCATGCAATGTTTCTCCATTCCAAGAAAAAAGAACACCAAGACAAAATTCAGGGAGAGAGAGAGAGAACTCCAGCTTTCTCTGTGTTAGAGTGATATATATCAGTCTCCACTACCAACTTCAAAACCCCAATTATTGCAAATTAAGCTAAAACCCTGGTTCTGTGGAAGGCTGACTCCACCCATTCATGCTTCTTCTAGTATTCTAAATATTTTTCAAAAGGGGCCTCAGAAGCTGTTTACTTTATTGGCTTGGAACAGACACCTGTTTCAAAACCCCTCCTCAGAAAAAAGGAGAAAATGCACATCTTGAAGCCATAGCATCATCACATATTCAAGAGAACATTCAGTGATTATTTAGAAATAAGGTATAAGAGGATGTTCCCACTAGTGGGTGAAACTAGGACAAGAGACATAGCCTCAAACTTAGGGGGAGCAAATTTAGGACTGAATGAAGAAGGAATTTCTTCACCCAGAGGGTTGTGAATCTATGGAATTCCCTGCCCAGTGAAGTAATTGTGGCTTCCTCATTAAATGTTTTTACAACTAAGATAGATCATTTCTTGAACAGTAAAGGAATTAAGGGTTATGGTGAGAGGGCAGGTAAGTGGAGCTAAGGCCACAAAAAGATCAGTCATTATCTTATTGATTGGCAGAGCAGGCTTGAAGGGCCAGATGGCCTACTGCTGTTCCTACTTCTTATATTCTGAAGTTCTAATATGTGGGTTACGGGGAACAGGTTGGAGATTGGTGCTGAATTAAAAGCTCAGCAAGCCAGTACAACGTAATGAGTTGAATAGCCTCCTTCTGCACTGTCCTAAGCCCGACCATCTTCAGGTGTTTCATCTATGATCTTCCCTCCATCTTAAGGTCAGAAGTGGGATGCTCACTGATGATTGTATAATGTTCAGCACCATTTGTAATTCTCCATGGTCAAATGCAGCCAGATCTGGTCAATAGGTTGAAACGTGGTAAGTTACAATCATACCACACAAATGCCAGACAATAACCATTTCCAATTAAAGACAATGTGACCACACTCCTTGACATTCAATTGCATTACCATCACTGAATCCCCCACTGTCAACAGCTTGGGGGTTACCTTTGATAAGAAGCACAATGAGACTCACCACATAAATATAGCGGCTACAAGAACAGATCTTAACGTAGGAATACTGCAATGACTAACTTATCTCCTGACTCCCCAAACCTCCTCCACCATCGACAAGGCACAAGTGAGGCATATGATGGAAGACTTCCTTACTTGAGTGGATAAGTGCAGCTCCAATGACACTCAAGAAGCTTGACACCATCTCGAACAGTGCAGCCCACTGAATTAGCACCACATCCATAACTATTCACTCCACACCAATGCTGAGTAGCAGCAGCATCTATTATCTATAAGATGTACTGCAGAAATTCACCCAAGATCCTTAGATCCAAACTCATGAACACTTCATCCTGGAAGGACAAAGGCAGCAGATACATGAGAAGACCTTCAGTTGCAAATTCCCCCTCTGCCACTCACCATCTTGACTCAGAAATATATTACTGTTCCTTTGCTGTTGCTGGGTCAAATTCTTGGAAATCCCTCCCTAAGGGCAGTGTGGGTTTATGTCCAGAACATGGACTGCAGTGGTTCAAGAAAGCAGCTCACCACCAACTTCTCAAAGGCAACTAGGGACAGGCAATAAATGCTAGTATTGCGCATAAGACCATAAGACATAAGAACAAAAATTAGGCCATTCAGTCCCATCGAATCTGCTTCTGCATTCAATCATGGCTGGGAAGTTTCTCAACCGATTCTTCCGCTTTCTCCCCATAACCCTTGATTCCCATTTACAATCAAGAACCTTTCTATCTCCATCTTCTAAACTCCATCGAGCATAGGTCCAGAGTCCTCAAACGTTCCTCATACGTTAATCTGTTCATTCCTGGGACCATTCTCGTGAATCTCCTCTGAACCCGCTCCAGGGCTACTAAATTCTTCCTAAAATATGGGGCCCAAAACTGCGCACAATACTCCAAATGTGGCCTTGACCAGAGCCTTGTCGAGCTTCAGAAGTACATCACTGCTTTTATATTCAAGTCCTCACAAAATCATTACCGTCATTGTATTTGCCTTCCTAACTACTGATTCAACTTGGAAGTTTTACCTTGAGAGAATCCTGGACTAGAACTTCTGAATCCCTTTGCACTTCAGAATTCTGAATTTTCTCCCAATTTAGAAAATAGTCAATTTCTCTATTCTTCTTACCTAGGTGCATGGCCTCACAATTTCTCCCGTGGTACTCTATCTGCCACTTCTTTGCCCACTCTCCTAACCTTTCCAAATCCCTCTGCAGCCTCCCTGCCTCCTCAATGCCACCTGTCCCTCCTGCTATCTTTGTATCATCTGCAAACTTAGCCAGAATGATCTCAATTCCTTTATCTAAATCTTGAAAGTAAAAAGTGAAAAGTTGTGGTCCCAACACTGAACCTTGCAGAACACTACTTGTCACCAGCTGCCATCCTGAGAAGGACCCTTTTATTCCCACTCTCTGCTTTCTACCAGACAGCCAATCTCCTATCCATGCTAGCACCTTGCCTCTAACAGCATGGTCCCTTATCTTACTCAGTAGCCTCCTATGTGGCACCTTGTCAAAGGCCTTTCTGAAGTCCAGGTAGATAACATCCATTGATTCTTCTTGGTCTAATTTGCTCTTTACTTCTTCAAGGAGTTCTAGCAGATTTGTCAGGCATGATCTCCCCCATACTCACAGCCCTATTTTACCATACGCTTTCAAGTATTCAGAAGTCTCATCCTTCACAATGGATTCCAGGATCTTATCCATGACAAGGTTAAGCTAATTGGTCTGTAATTTTCCATCTTCTGCCTTACTCCCTTTTTAAACAGGCGTATTATATTAGTGATTTTCAGTCCTCTGGGACCCTTGCTGATTCTAGTGATTCCTGAAAGATTACCACTAATGCCTCCACTATCTCTTCAGCTATCTCCTTTAGAACTCTGGGGTGTAATCCATCTGGTCCAGGTGATTTATCCACCTTCAGGCCATTCAGATTTTCTAGCACCTTCTCCTTGGTGATGGCCAATATACTCTGTTCTGCCCCCTCACTCTCTTGAATGTTTGGGAAGAATGAGGCAAAGTAATTATTCAGTTCCTCAGCCATTTCTTTGTTCCCCACTTCTATCTCTCCTGTGTCATTTTCTAGCAGCCCAATGTCCATTTTTGCATCTCTTTTCCCCTTTACATTTCTAAAGAAACTCTTACCATCTTCCTTTATATTACTGGCTAGCTCACCCTCATATTTAATCTTCTCTCTTATTTATTTTTTTCTATGTCCAATGAGAGAATAAAACAAAGCAAATCTATGATTCTGTTATTCAATAGATGGAGAGAAAGATGATTTGTTGTGGATGAATAATTCTACAAGCAACAGAATGACATCTCATCCAGAGTGAGGTCCATTTGAAGATGCCATTATCAAGTGATTCACAATGAATTAGATGAACTGTTTCCATTGAATAGTGAAGACAATGAATTTGACAATTTTAAAATATTTTGCTTGTGTTAGAAGTATTTTTGTACAATTAATTTGTGTAACAAACTGTGACACATCAATTTAATCTAAATTATCAATGTTTCTTTTCACATTTCAAAATGAGAAATATTCAACCCAAACTGACAGTTCAAATTTTATACTCTGCATTTAAGTTAACCCCTGTTTCTGCTATAATTTTTGAAGTCTTCAAATGTTGACTTAGAGTGTGATTTGTAGTACCAGTTTTAGTCTCAAAGATGTGTCACCTTAGAATTTCAGCTACATCAACAACTTCAGCTGAGTTCCTGTGCATTTCTGGCATACATTACTGTAAGGTTCCATTCTTCCAATAACTTTACAGATGCCTATCCAATACACAGCTGACCCCCTGGCTCTCAGTTTACACTACTCCGATTCCATGTGGCCTTCGTTTTCTTTCGGAGAATTTATTCCTGCATCATTTTGGATCTAGGGTTATTCTGTATCTGGACAGCAGAACACCATCATCTTGTGAGATTTCATATTTGATAGACTAGTACTGCTTTTTGTGGACTGACTGTTATATTATTTCAGGCTATCCTGAGATTACTTTCTGAAATAGCATCATAACTTTGTTTTTATTGGTATCCTCTCTAATTTGACTCAATGTTGTGATGTTGCATTCACTAGATAATGAATCTTTATACCCAAACCTCCTATCTCATAGTTTCCTGGAAAAAGATGTAGCTTTTCTCAATTGTTCAATTCTGGCATAGCAGAACCATCTGTTTCAGTGATGTGGACCATACAGCTAACCTTCCATTACTGGACTTTGAATTGTTCTTAGCTGTCGCATTTATTTGTTTGGCTTCAGAGAGCCTTTCCTTGATTATCCAATTACTTTCAAATTTTTAGAAAAGGTCTTCTGGGTCTAATCTTCATCAAAATAGATTGCTCTTTGCTCAGTATCAATCTTTGGCTTTAGATTTATGGTTTAGACATATTCCTCTTCTTCTTACTGATGTAAATGTTTGTCTGAATTTTTTTTCTATGGGAATTGTATGTTTCCTCTCTTTATTGAGTTCTCAAATAGTTGTCATCTTCCAGAGTAGAAATGCTTTGAGTTTTATTCTTACCATTTGTCCTGTTGCTCTGACTCTAAAAAGTCATTAACATGTTCTTTCTATATTATAACGTCTTTTTCCAGTGATAAGACTTTCCACAAACTTTGCAGTTTCATCCACAAGTGTAAGAGTTTCATATGTCTGTGAGTTCATGTCATTGTCTACATCTCTTTCTGTCTGATATACATGCTTTCTTTTACTGTACCAACTCTATTGCTTTTCTCTTGACTTAATTGAAAGGTAATAATTTGAGTGGTCAGCACTTCCTCTGTCTACTTGTCATTTCTTGTGCCCTGGCCGTGGTTACAGCCTGCGATATTGTGTGCTTGTCCTTTGTAATTAATTCTTTTTATACATCTAAATGTGTAGAACTCCAAGTGAGCTTACCTAGCCTTTCATCTATACCCTGAAGTTTATGCTTTCTGGGAACAGTTTGAAGAAATTGGCAACCAGGTTCACCTGATTCCTGTCTCAGGCGTTGTAATACAAATCAGTACATTCAATGTTTTGACATTGGCTGGAAATAGATACTGAAGTTTTCAACAATTCTGTTTGGGATTCTGTTGGGTGGTGAGATGAAGATTGGGACATTGGCAGGAGAAGGGACAAAGGTCTATATCAGGACTGGAGCTGGGGGAAAGAGCAGGGAGCTGGAGTCGGGGAGCCAGACTGCATTCGTTCATTCTGTGCATTTCTTTTCATCTAAAAACCTGCAGAACTTTTCTTCCCGCAACGACATATTTGTGACTGTTTGCCGCTTTCTTTTGCTTGTAATAACTGGCTTTCCCTTGAACCGCCCACACGTAACATTTATACCAATCAAAGCAATTCTAGAATAGTCGAGCAGGCTCAAAGAGCTGAATTTGGTCCTATCTTTAGCTGCAAACTAACGATCATGAATTTAATTGTAGAACACCGTTTTTTTTAAAATGAGAAATGATTAAGTTTACAGCAAGAGGCCCGTTCAATTCTCTCGTTGTGCACACGTGTGGAGATCTTTTATTTGAATTATTACAGTCATGATCCTCTGTTTTCATTGGATCGAGTTGTATGATAGGTTCGTTATATTCATGAAACATGCACAGTCATCAGGTCTCAGCACTGAGGAATGAGATGATTCAACCTTTCCGCTAAGACCAGACTGAAGTGATTATTAATGGTTTAGTACACTTTGGCCGGCCATCAACACGAGGAGTTTAACTGTCCCTCTGTATCAAGGCTGATTGATGAAAGATCTGTCAGACAGTCCATACTTTTACCGAAATTATTCAGTCAGTTTGAAAGGAAGTTCGTAGATCTTTGATCCGTTTCATATACATTTTAAATCATGAGTCAAACCTGCAGTTATATAAATATTTATTATATTATGACATTTCACGGGTCAAAAGTGGTGACAAAAACTGAAAATCCGCACCGAAATAAACAACATAAAACAATTACGAGTTTGACGGTAGAATGATTAGCCACATCTAGAAAACTCAAGAATCAAGTAGTTTCGCTAGGTTTACTTTTTAAGTAAATGGTTGAAAAAGATCAGATTTAAATATACGCAATTTTAAAAGCGTCATTAAGAAACAACTAAACATTTCCAAACTAAATATTTTGTCTGGTATTCTCTAGCTGTGTGGGAGTTATCACTTATGTACATTCATGGCAATTTTAAGTGATATGGACTTCAGCCTCTCCATACAAAGGATAAAATCCTCATGCAGATGACGCACTCATCCTGAAGTGGCAGTGAACAATGTAGTAATGTTTGCTGAAGCGTTTCGATCTGACCATTACTGTCAGTGTGTTGAATACAAACTCAGAATTTGCACTTTTAAACTTGACATGTTAAATATTTTAGAATTTCTAATTACCATCAGTTTTTTTAAAAAAAATCACTCGTTTTATGAATATCAATGAGATTAAACGTCAGTTTGTTTAACATCGACGCGTGGTGACAGATTTTTTTGCACCAACTGAGACAGCGTCTCTCCCTCTCGGGCCTGATAGCTCCACCACTCGACCACATTGTGATAGTACAACAAAGCGACATTGAAGCTAAGTTTGGCACAGTGCACACATTGAGAAAACATGACAATGGACTACAGTTTTGTGATAGATACAGTATAGATGTCATAGGTAGTTTCTTTACTCAGGGAGTAGCAGGGCTGTGAAATGCACTGCTTGCGACTCGCCAACTTTAAGGGCATTTAAATGGTCACTGGATAGGCATATGGACAAGAATGAATTGTATAGGTTAGATGGGCTTCAGATTAGTTCCACAGGTTGGCACAACATTGAGGGCCAAAGGTCCTGTACTGCACTGTAATGTTCTAGTTATAAACAACTGATAGTTACACGTGGGTGCTAAAATAAACTTCCGTGCACATTACATTATCTTTAGCCAATATTATTCCGTTGATCTTATTTTGATCACAGCTGATGGTAATATTGGACAAGTTTGATAGACCATATGTTTTTTATGCTATTTGATAGTGGTCAGTCACTGAACACATTCACAAGAGGCTGCCAATGTATTAATAACGAAAGAACATCATTTATTTCACAGAGAAAAGTAACTTTCTGGCTGCCTAAGTTATTGTCCCCCTGCCTGCTGACCACATCTCTTGCTGCACTTCACTTCATTCAGGGAGTGGGCAAAAGTGAGTACCAAGGGCTGTTACTGATCATCTTTCTGAAACAACCATGTCCTACTTAATTTCATGGGGACCTCTCAGATGCAAGCATTAGTATAATGCTACAAGTTTAACAAAGTTACTCCTCAGGCCTCATTAATTTTTCATTATTTTCATTTTATTCTTTCATAAATTTTGGTTTGAAGCTGTGAACTCCAAGCTGTGAGTGAAATCTGACTTTTGGACTGTGGGAAACAGCTTGTGTTTAAAAGGAAACTGACCGATTGCAAGTTCCCATGAGCTGTTGAAAAACCAGGCAACATGCAACTAAACTAGCATCCGATTCCACTACCAGTTTTGGAGGAACCATTCACTCGTACACTTGTGGATTGTGCAGGACATTGCCTAAAATGATAGCCAGAAATGATTGGGTACTCAATTTCAGAGGCTACTCCCTTAAGAACAATCAAAGCTGAAGTGGTTGTGGAAAAACTCAGTTTTTCACTCATGATGGTCTACCAAAGCACAATTTGATCAAGGATCAAACTTTACGTCAAAGCTCTTTCAAAATGCGATTAGTAGTTTGGAAATTAAACAATGAAAGTCAACTGGCTACTATCTGCAGACACAAGATGCTGTGAAGAGCTGTCACGAAACTCTCAAAATATGGGTTATGAGTATCAAATTTTCTTTTATTTTCAACAGAGAATCTCCAAATGAGTTGGCTGTCTTCAGCCCACTCAAATTAGTTTATGGCCATGAAAGAAGAGGACCATTAAAACTGATAAGAGGTAAATTGTCAAGTAAGAAAACTGCATCTTCAATATTTGAATAAGCATTCCCATTTCTCAAAAGCATGTGGAGTTGCAAATGAACATCTGAAAACCTCCCAAAACATACAAATAAACATGCAACAACAACCAGAAATTTTAAAGAAGGAGATGAAGTATTGGTATTGTTGCCTTTACAACATGAGCGATTAAAAGCAAAATTCAGTGGTTCTCACTAAATAATAAAAAGTGCTAGTCAGGTAACATATTTAATTGATAGCGAGCTTTGAGAAGATTTGTAGCTCAGGTTGAGGTTCTGGGTATAGGTTTGCTTGCTGAGCTGGAAGGTTCGTTTTCAGACATTTCGTCACCATACTAGGTAACATCTTCAGTGAGTTTCCGAATGAAGCACTGGTGGTGTCGCCCTCTTTCTATTTATATCCTGAGTTGGTGACATCATTTCCTGTTCTTTTTCTCGGGGGGGTGGTAAATGGGATCCAAGACAATGTGTTTGTTGATAGAGTTCTGGTTGGAATGCTATGCATCTAGGGATTCTCATGCATGTCTCTGTTTGGCTTGTCCTAGAATGGATGTGTTGTCCCGTTGAAGTTGTGTCCTTCCTCATCCATATGTAAGGATACTAGTGAGAATGGGTCATGTTGTTTTGTGACTAGTTAATGTTCATGCATCCAGGTGGCTAATTTTCTGCCTGTTTGTCCAATGTAGTGTTTGTTACAGTTCTTGCAAGGTACTTTGTAGATTACATTAGTTTTGCTTGTTGTCTGTATAAGGTCTTTCAAGTTTATTAACTGCTGTTTGAGTGTGTTGGTGGACTACCATGATGCCAAGGGGTCTGAGTCATCTGGCAGTCATTTCCGAGATATCTTTGATGTAGGGGAGAGTGGCTAAGATTTCTGGATGTGTTGTGTTTGTTTGGGTTTGTTGCTCAGAAATCAGTAGACAATGTTCATCGGGTATCCGCTTTTTTAAATAAATATTTTTATTGAGAAGCTTTTAAAAATCTTTTACAAAACATTTTTATACAAAGAAAAAAAACCTTCAAAACAAAAACAGTACAAAGGACAAGGCCATAGCATAACTATTTGACCAAAACAAACCTATCTACTTAACAAAAACTAAACGACAAACATATTGAACAAATACTAGCTTAAATTACATTCAAGTTACTTAAATTAAATAATTTATTCTATCTTACTCATCACACCTCCACTGAAGCTCCCATCCCTGGAAGTACCCCCGACAGTACCCATTTTCTTTTCCTTCCAGTCTCCTCCCCCCAAGGCACAACGGGCACCCATAGAAATTCCCACGGCTATACCACAGCCCTGACTAATATTGCTGACAAGTCAGTTTCAATATACTTTAAAAAGGGCCATCACATCCTATAAAACGGTTCTGTTTTGTGGTGCATCATATTTGTGAGGTAATCGTGGGGGAGATGCTCCATCACTAGCTTACGCCACTCCATAAGACCTGGTGGTTTTTCTGACGTCCAATTTAGTAGAATGTTCTTCCTCGCACAACAGGCAAGGATATTACAAAGTACCCATTCTTTTTAACTACAATGTATAGGTGATTTTCCTCTGCTCTGCATAGTTCGTCTGTGCTGCAGTGAGTGGCTCGTTCTAATGCAGTTTTGTTTGTGGATGTTGGGATGATTGCAGTTCAATATTTGGTCTGGATGTGTTGTTTTCCTGTAGACACTGGTTTGAAGATTCCCCATTGGCTGTTCGTTCTACTGAAACATCGAGGAATGGCAGTTTGTTGTTGTTTTCCTCCTCTTTAGTGAATTTTATGCCAGTAAGGGTATTATTGATGGCCTTGAAGGTTTCCTCTAATTTGTTTCATTCAGTGATGACAAAGATGATGTAGCGTACCCAAAGTTTGGGTTGGAAGGTTATCAGAGCTGTTTGTTTGAGTGTCTGCATTACTGCCTTTACTAAGAACCCTGACATTGGAGATCCCATAGGTGTTCTGTTGGCTTGTTTGTAGATTTTGTTGTTGTGGGTGGGTGGTAAGTGGGTGGTAAGGCATAGGTCCACTAGCTTAACGATGCTGTCCTTGCTGAAGTTGGTGGTGTTTGGTGTATATGTCTTTGGTTCTTCTAATAATGTAGTCAGTGTTTCCTTGGCCAGGTTGACATTTTTGGATGTGAACAGATCTGTTACATCAAAGGAGACCATTATTTCATCCTCTTCTATCTTGGTGTCTTTGATGTTCTTCAGGAATTCTTGGATGAAGTAAATGGAACGGCGTGTATCTTCTGAGTGTTTTAGTCTTTGGTGGAGCTCCTTGGCCATTCTGTAAGTTGGTGTTCCAGGAAGTGAGAAGATGGGTCTGAGGGGGGGGGGGGGCTCCTGGTTTGTGAATATTGGGTAATCCATAGAAGCATGATGTGTTGGATCCATCTGGTTTAATTTTTTGGATGTTGGCCTTATTTATTTCTCCAGATTTCTGAAATTCTTTGAGTAGGGCTGTGATTCAGTTTTCTAGTTGTGGTGTCGGGTCTATCACCACTCGTTGGTAAGTAGTGCATTTCCTTTCTCAATGTAGAGTCTTTTTTATCCTACCTGCAGACAAAGGATGGCTCAACAGTCATCTTACATCAACAATTTTTTTTAGTCTATTTAGTGCTTTCCTTTTTTGTGTATTGTGTGTGTTTCCTTCCTTTTTCCTGCTTAATAGCGGTGCGACTGCCTCTCTGATGGTTTGCTGGGTTTGTGAGTTGGTTGTCTTTCATTCTCATGCTGATAAGAAATCTTTCTTGTCCACACCCTGGAAGTAGGAATTTAATCCTCTTAATAAGATAGCTTTTTCAGTGTCTGTTCAGTGTTTGCTCAGCGAGAAACCTACATCCAGAACCTCAAACTGAGCTACAAATCTTCTCAAAACTCACTAACACCTATGGGCGCAATACGCTAAAACTGGCCCGAAAGTGGGAAACCATTGCCATCCGACAGAGCACCACCCGCGAACAGCTGTACTTCCTGCATGAATGCCTAAGGAAACAGGTACTACCTAAATGTCTTCAATACAAACCTCCCCTTAATACCCCACTAGCCAAAAGAACAGCAGAGCAACACGGCCAGAGATTGCTTAGAGAAATAATTAATGATGCCCACAACAGACTCCATAAATATGACAGGAAAATTTTGTATCAAAAAACCTCACTAATGCAACAGACCATGAATGGACACGGTTCAACAAGCCATAGATATTCAACAGCAAAAAAAACAGAAAATGAAAAAGCTAGACCTGCAGAAAAAATAAACAAACTTACACAAAACAACAAAACTTATCTGACCGACCCTTAACAGACACGAAAAAGCCATCTTAGTAAGAGGATTAAATTCCTATGCCAATAATGTCCTGCTCACCTGAGACCATTCACTCCAGGTTCATTTTCTGCACCTTGCCTTGATTTCGAATGGTGCAGGACCACATTGTAAGGGCCAGTCCATTGCTTACAGTATCTGGTTTAAAATGCCTGCCAGATCAAACCGATATCAAAACTTCATTTGAAAGAGGCTTGTGTATTTGTTCCACAATCGGTTGACTGGGAGCACAGGCAGCATTATATCGTCATTCAGGCTGAGGGTTTCATGAAGGTGTCATCAGTCACACTGGGGGTAGCCCTTGAATTCCAGCAGCCATCTCTGGTGGAAGGAAACCCTGGAAGGTGGCTGGAAACTAAAGAGTTCTCCAATATGTATGCAGCATAGCAGCTCCTGGGATATCTGTCACACATCTCCAAAATCTTGAGTGGTCCCAGGTAAGCAGGACATTGATGTAGTGGAAGCCATTTTAGTCATCACGTTCTGTAGGTTGATAATAGAACACTCTCAAAGCAGCACAGGTGCAATCAATATAAACATAGAAAATAAAATCAGAATGTGTCCACATAATCAAAATTACAATGAATTTCACTAAATCATGGGATGTTAGAGCCTCATCCACTACTAGTATCTAAAATTAGGGTGAGACTAAGATAATACACAATACCACATCATACTTACAGCACCCAACAGGCATTCAACCCCAATAATGTTCATGTTAATGCCTATGCTCTACACCAATTTCCTCTGTTCATCATCTAACTCCTTCAATACATTCTTCCATTTTCTTCTCCCCTTAAGCTTTCCCTTGAATCAGGATTTGTTCAATCTTTACATGTGAGAAACCATATTTTGAGTTTTCTCATTCAAGGGACCAAAGAATAAATGTTTCATCGATAAGGCTTTGCACAACATTAAACAGAAATTTCAAAAGAAATGTTGAGGTTTGAAAAAAAAACATTAGAAAGACTTAACTGCAAAAAAAACCACATCAAAGCTTTAATAGTCATTTAAAAAGAGAGTAATGAATAAAAAAATGTCCATTAAAAAGATGGCAAGGAGTGAGCGAACTTATTAAAAATTTTTGATTTTTCACTGAGTAAACAGAGCTTGAGGGAGTCGAGTAGGCTGTGGGCCCTGATCACCATGATAGTGAGCTAACACTAACTTTGTGTTCACATTTGGTAGGGCACACATCAAGTTAGCCTCACCAGGATTCAAACAAAAGTGAGAGCCTGAAGCAGTTTGCCTTCTAGCTTAGGTTTTCCTCCACATCGTCTGAGTTCACCGATATGGCACACTCACTCATACACATACCTCATATGCATCATGTTTTTAAGATTAGATATATATACACACACACACACACACACACACACACACACACAAATTCACACAGCTACAAATTCATACTCATGCACACAATCTCACTCCCACACATCCATATTGCCCACAAACTCACTGGCTCACATGCACACAATCTCCCTCATGCAGACACGTATTCACATATTCTCACACAATCATTCATAGTCTTACACACGCAGACTCACACTCACAGCCATCACACACCCACCACATTCATTCGTTTACACAAATTCATGCACATAATTTCACACACATTCTTGTTCCCTCTCACAATCTGACACAGACTCACCCCAGTGTTTATCTCCCTTTTGCAATATGGAGAACAGTTGTACACAGTAATATAACAGTTAACCAAATTTCTACAGAATTTTAATACAAAATCCCTGTTATCCATTTCTATCCCTCTGCAAATGAGCCAAATTCTGAGTTTATCTTTGGCCTTATTATTCTTTGTGACCAAAATAAGGGACTTATGCATCTTTTTGTATTTCTTGATTGCTTCAGATTCATTTGCCTTCAATAACAAACCTGCATTTATGTATCACTTTTAATGTAATGAGATCTGGTAATGCATCAAAACACAAATATATTTTTAATGTTCATGCTTTTATAAGGATGTTGTAGATATAGTGGAATATATTTTTTATGGTGAATAGATTGATGGATATTTTCAGCCTTGTCCGACATGTCAGGAGAAGGTGAGGACTGCAGATGCTATAGAGTCAGAGATGAAAAGTGTGACACCTTATCCCAGATCTAACTCTCCAACTCAGCACCACCCTCTTGACCTGTCCATCTTCCTTCCCACTTACCTGCTGAACCCTCCCCACCAACCTGTCACAATCACCTCCTCCCTGCATTCACCTATCAACATCTCACCTACTTCTCCCCCAGGCACCCTCCCATCTCTCAGCCCTCTTCCCCCTCCACATTTCTGATGAAGGATTTTTGCCCAAAATGTCAAGTCTCCTGCCTGACCGGCTGTGTTTTCTCCAGTGTCACACTTTTCGATTTGACATTAATATCAAGCAGGAAAGATTGATCTCAAGTCTTGCACAATACGCCAATGTTTGAAAAGCACAGCATTAAACAGAAGAATTCCAATACGTGTATGTGAATGGAAGAAACCAAATTAATCTTTCCCACTCCCTTTCACTTAGATTAATGTTAATTTGATCCGATTTGGCCAAACAATAATTCTTGTCTGAGATCTAATGGGAGTTTGATCAGAATCATTCGGGGCAACATATTTTATTCTAGTTATATGGTATATATAGAACATTAGAACATTACAGCGCAGTACAGGCCCTTCGGCCCTCAATGTTGCGCCGACCTGTCATACCAGTCTGAAGCCCATCTAACCTACACTATTCCATGTACGTCCATATGCTTTCGGAAAGGGTTGACAATCCTCTCAGCTAGATTACTGCTCAGGTTGTAAACTCAAAACACAATCCCACATGTATCCATCTGTAGATACTAAAACATGATTTCCCTCTCCAGCAGTGGCCAAACAACTATCTTACCACTGTGTGTTTATGTATTGCAGTCTGCCAAGAAATGATAGATAATTATATAACAATGCAATTTAAACTGACTGCCCAATTTGCTGAGGATTACCCATCAGCGTGATGGATTGAGAAGATGCTGCTTATTTTAGTTCAGGTAGTGCAAGGCTCAGGAGTATGATGGCGACAGTTGGAGAACTAACAAACAAGCAGTCATGAAATAGGAGCAAAGACAGAACATTTAACCTCTTGAATCATTCAATAATATCATAGCCAATCTGTTTGCAGCTCAAATTTCACATTCTCATCTACCTCAGATCACCGTTAATTCCCCTGCCTTACAAGAACCTATCCATCTATGTCTTACAAAACATTCAATGACCCCACTTCTACCACCTTCTGAGGGAGTGTTCCAAAGTTGCACCACCCTCTGAGAAAACAAAATCTCACTTCTATCCGAACAGGTTCACTATGTAAAAACCATTTAGGGCCTTAGACACTTCAAGAAAGTCACCCCAAACCAACTAAACTCTGCTGGAAACAAGTCAACTAATCCTCATAAAAGTCTTGTAAACCTATTCAACACACTGACATCCTTCTTTAAATAAGGAGACCAAAACTGAACACAGGCTTCAAGATGAGCCTTCACTGATGCCCTGTGTAACTGAAGCATAACATCCTCACTTTTATGTTCAATTGCTCTCATATGAGATAATATCCCGTTAGGCTTTATAATGTGCTGCTGCACCTGCATACTAACCTTTTGTGACTCATGCACTCAATCACCTAAATCCCCTTGAATCTGTGATTTCTGCGATTTTTTGTTTATGTAATATTCTGCTTTTTCATTCTTCCTGTCAAAATGAACAATTTCATATTTCCTCACATTACACTCCATCTGCCAGATGTTTGCCCACTCAACCTATTAATATCAGTTTGCAATCTCCTGATGTCATAACCATAGAGATGCACAGCACAGAAACAGACCTTTCGGTCCAACTCATCCATGCCAACCAGATATCCCAACCCAATAGAGTCCCATTTGCCAGCACCTGGCCCATATCCCTCCAAACCCTTCCTATTCATATACCCATCCAGATGCCTTTTAAATGTTGCAATTGTACCAGCTTCCACCACTTCCTCTGGCAGCTCATTCCATACACGCACCACCCTCTGCATTGGTCCCTTTTATATCTTTCCCCTCTTACCCTCAACCTATACCCTCTCGATTAGATTAGATTCCCTACACTGTGGAAACAGGCGCCCTTCAGCCCAACTGGTCCACATCAACCTTCTTAAGAGTAACCCACCCAGATCCATTTCCCTCTGACTAATCCACCTAACACTATGGGACAATTTAGCATGGTCAATTCATCTGACTGTGGAGGAAACTGGAGCACCTGGAGGAAACCCACGCAGACACGGGGAAAATTTGCAAACTCCACGCAGAAAGTCACCCGGGGCTGGAATCGAACCCGGGTCCCTGGTGCTGTGAGGCAGCACTGCTAACTACTGAGCCACTGTGCCGCCCTATAGCTCTGGACTACCCCACCCCAGTGAAAAGATTTTATCTATATACCCTATCCATGCCCCTCATGAGGTCACCCCTCAGCCTTCGACACTCCATTTTCTTCACAATAATACTTTCCTACCTATTTTGATGTTGTCTGTAAATAAATGATTGATATAAATTGTAATAGGTTTAAGCTTAGATTCTTGTAGGACACTACTTGGAACATCCTGTCAATTAAACAAATACCATTTATATATACTGTTTTCTGCGAGGAACCAATCTATCCAAGCCAGTATGCTGCCCTCTCCACCACGAGCTTTAATTTCCGATAATAGCCTTTGATTTGGCACTTTATCAAAAATGCCTTCAGAAATCCAATCAGCTCCCTTTATTCCTTCAAAGTAGTTTATTAAATTGATGCAACAGGATTTCCACTTCACAAAACCATACTGACTCTTGATTACCTTGCGTTTTTTTCAAGTGCACAACTATAGTCTTTAACAATCCATTTTAATACCATCCTCACGACAGACATTGAGCTAACAAGGCTTACAGGTTCCTGCTTCCTGCCTCCCTTCTTGAATAGCGAGGTTACATTTATTACTTTCAAGTCTGATGGAACTGTTCTTGAATCCAGAGAATTTTGGAAAATTAACACCAACATGTTTACAAGCTACACAGCCATCTCTTTTAAACCCAAGGATGATATCAATCTGGAGACATGACTGCTCCTTCAGTTTGCTCAGTATCACTTCCTTTGGGATTATAATTTTGCATGTTACTCTCTCTTGCATCTTCTGATTTACCAATATTACTTAAATGCTTTTCCGACCCTACAGTGAAGACAGATCTAAGTATCTTCTGCCATTTACTCATTAATAGCATAAAAACTCCCCATTCTCATTAATTAAAGTAATACACACTTTATTAACACTTTTCTTTTGTAAATCCCTGTGGAAACTCTAATCATTTGTACATTCCCAGCTAGCTTCCTCTCATGTGTTAGTGTATTCTTGATTAAACTTTTAGCCATTCTATGCAGTCCTTTACACTCTGACCAATTATCTGGCCTGTCATTCACCTCTGTGCAGTTACAGGCTTTTACATCTGCTTTGACATTTCTCCTATCAGCTTTAGTTAACCAAAGAGTGTGGGTTAAAGTTTTTCTCTGTGGTAAGAATGTACTCATTCTGGCCAATTTGCCTCATCTCTGGATCTAATACTATCTCAAATATCCCTTGTAAGCTATGATTTGGTCACATTTCTCATCTTACTTTTACACAAGACAGGAATGAACAATTGCTGCAGTTTATCCATGCACTCTTTAAATGCTTGCTATTGCCTTTCCACCATCACTCCTTTAAGTAATGTCCGCCAATCCATTACAGCCAACTCATGCCTCACACCATTGTAAATTTAGATTCAGGACCCTGGACTCAGAATCAACTTCAATTACTCTCTAACTGGAAGAAGAATTTACCACATTACGGTCATTACAGACTGCAAATTATTCTTTTCTCATTACACAATATCCAGTCTAGGATGGCCTGTTCTCTGGTTGGTTTTTGAATGGACTGGTCCAGGAAAATCAACCCATGTACACCCCAAGAAATTCTCCTCTACAGTATGGTTGCTAATTTGAGTTGCTCAATCTATTCACATAATTATAGATATGCCTTTATCACACGAGTCTCTAATGACATCCCAACATCAATTGGTCTCTTCTAGTCACATTTTCCTACCTATAATCAAGATATGAGTTTCCATGGGTAATCCTTTCCTTTTAACCACAGTTTTGGTAAACATATGGTTCTACTCAAAAGAAATAATTTAATCTAGTTTAAAATTCATCTATATACATAGCTTCACATATCCCCAATAATTAAGCAGATGAACACAGAACACTTGGAGAATTTTGTATCTTTATTATAATTAATAAACTTTAGTGTAAAACAGGGAACCTCTGGAGCAAGACAAAGACAAAAGGAAAGAACTCTACAGTCTTCTGAAATGCATAATAGAAGCTTAATTTCGTGGACAGCTCAACAAAATTACCAGTTCTCTTCAAAATACTCAACATCTATGATCTTTGTTTATAGATAAACATAGGATATTGTTGGATTAAACAAACATAACTTTAAGCCAATATGGATGTTTGAAAAAGCCACTATGCTTTTACTTTCTTCTGGGACAGGTTGATCTTGTCACCCAAACTGAGAGCCATTCCCTGTAAGAAAATGGAGATACAGTGAAGAGGAAATGAAATGCAGAACATTTGCTAGATGCTAAAGTATTCAAAGCCTCATTTTGCAATTTCAGATTTTGTGCTGATAATAACAAGCATAGTCTGACATAAATAGATTACAGTTAATTGTCAATTATTCTAATATATATTACCACTGACCTGACTCTTGGCTCTAATGCGTATGTGACCAGTCACAGGAGCATCTGGTCCAAGATGTACCGGTTTCTCTATGCTGACATTTGCAAGCGCATCTTCTCCAAAAATGGACCGAGCATAAAGATTCGCTGCCATGAAACCACAATAACCAGAAAGAGCCTAAAATATAAAAAGCATTCACATTAGGCTGTCAGATTATACACAAACCAAGCTGTTTTCTAATTGATTTATTTCCTGACTTCCAAAAGTCTTTCCTGAAACAAATTTATATTGGGAAACTCCCTTAAATAAATCATTTGAAGCACGCACATGTTGTAGTCTCATCAAATGTATAAGAAACAGAAAATTAAAAATAATTTTCTGAAATTTAAATAGGAAAGCAAAAATTGAGATGCTAAATTCAAAAAGTGAATTTGCAAACACTTTTTTATAAGGTTCCCCAAAAGAGATTATTTTTGTTTTGAGAAATGCTTTTAAAAATTGCAATTCACACTTCCGCAATTTTGTAGTAAAAAGCTTAAGTTTGAGTGTTTGTGCATAAAGGAGCACTTCATCATCTCCCAACAGATCCTCATCGACAATAGGTGCAGGAGTCGGCCATTCTGCCCTTCGAGCCTGCACCACCATTCATTATGATCATGGCTGATCATCCTCATAGTAAATCTTCATTACAGATTTTACTGTAATCAGAATGGGATTGCCTCATAAAAGCAAATAAATAATGTATGCGTCACACAGGAATAACGCACTGCTTTACATCCTAATTGTAAACAATATTTAAGTTTTTTTGATAGCTGAAGTCTCCCTTGATACATCATTTGTTGTCTCAATGATCTCTTTATTATTTTAAAATGTTTTTGATTCACAAAATGCATCAATATGCTTCATGCCACAATAATTTTAAATGTTCCTACTTCTGTTGGTGATTTAACCAAACATGACTCCGTTGGACTTCCATTGCCAATCTGCAATCCTGAGTTGAGCAACGCTATTATACTGAACAGTTCATTTTTCACTGGACTTGTACTCTCTGAAGTACTTTCAATGTGTCTGCACATTTCTAAGATTTTATAAACTACACAGTGAAGGAGTACAGCCGATTGGATCAACTGGCTTTTCACCTTCGATTCTGACAATTGTTGTTTTACCCCTAAGTTAGGCTCTCCTTACCTTGATAATACCTATTAAAAGGGAAAGGGAAAGGAACAATTGCTGGATCACGCCCCTAAACACATTTATTGCCCATAGTTACCTGCTCAACTACTCAATGCATTCTTCACTTTCACTCTTTTCCGAACATGTGACAGATGTCACCCAAACAGGAGCCTGAAATTTGTGCCATACCACAACTCATTGTTCCAAGGAGCATGACCTTTTCTCACGTAGAGTCATAGAGATGTACATGGAAACAGACCCTTCAGTCCAATTCATCCATGCCAACCAGATATCCCAACCCAATCTCGTCCCACTTGCCAGCACCCGGCCCATATCCGTCCAAACCCTTCCTATTCATATACCCTTCGAAATGCTGCTTAAATGCTGCAATGGTACCAGCCTCCACCACTTCCTTTGGCAGCTCATTCCAGACACATACCACCCTCTCTGTGAAAAAGTTGTCCCTTAGGTCTCTTTTATATCTTTCCCCTCTCACCCTAAACCTATGCCCTCTAGTTCTGGACTTGCCGACCCCAGGGAAAAGACTTGGCCTATTTACCCTATCCATGCCCTCAATTTTGTAAACCTCTAAAGGTCACCCCTCAGCTCCGATGCTCCAGGGAAAACATCCCCAGCCCGTTCAGCCTCTCCCTACAGCTCAAATCGTCCAACCCTGGCAATATCCTTATCAATCTTTTCTGAACCCTTTCAAGTTTCACAACATCTTTCCGATAGGAAGGAGACCAGAACTGCACGCAATATTCCAACAGTGGCCTAACCAATGCCCTGTACAGCCACAACATGACCTCCCAACTCCTGTACTCAATAATGACCAAACACCTTCTTCACTATCCTATCTACCTGCGACTCCACTTTCAAGGAGCTATGAACCTCCACTCCAAGGTCGCTTTGTTCAGCAACACTCCCTCGGTCCTTACCATTAAGTGTATAAGTCCTGCTAATATTTCCTTTCCCAAAATGCAGCACCCTGCATTTATCTTAATTAAACTCCTTTTGCCACTTTCCAGCCCATTGGCCCATCTGGTCCAGATCCTGTTGTAATCTGAGGTAACCCTCTTCGCTGTCCACTACACCTCCAATTTTGGTGTCATCTGCAAACTTACTAACTGTACCTCTTATGCTCACATCCAAATCAGTTATGTAAATGACAAGTAGAAGAGGACCCAGCACCGATCCTTATGGCACTCCACTGGTCACAGGCCTCCAGTCTGAAAAACAACCCTCCACCACCACCCTCTGTCTTCTACCTTTGAGCCAGTTCTGTATCCAAATGGCTAGTTCGCCCTGTATTCCTTGAGATCTAACCTTGCTAATCAAATCTCACATGGGGAACCTTGATGAACGCCTTAGTGAAGTCCATATAGATCACATCTATCACTTTGCCCTCATCAATCCTCTTTGTTACTTACTCAAAAAACTCAATCAAGTTTGTGAAACATGATTTCCCACGCACAAAGCCATGTTGACTATCCCAAATCAGTCCTTGCCTTTCCAAATATATGTACATCTGGTCCTTCAGGACTCCCTCCAACAACTTGGCAACCACCAATGTCAAGCTCACTGATCTGTTGTTCCCTGGCTTGCCCTTACCACCCTCCTTAAACAGTGGCACTACATTAGCCAACCTCCAGTCTTCCAGCACCTCACCTGTGACTAATCGATGATACAAATATCTCAGCAAGAGGCCCAGCAGTCACTTCTCTAGCTTCCCACAGAGTTCTAGGGTACATCTGATCAGGTCCTGGGGATTTATCCACTTTTATGCGTTTGAAGACATCCAGCACTTCCTCCTCTGTAATATGGACATTTTGCAAGATGTCACCATCTATTTCTTCCAGACTATATCTTCCATATCCTTTTCCACAGTAAATACTGATGCAAAATATTCATTTAGTATCTCCCTCATTTTCTGCAGCTCCACACAGAGGTTGCCTTGCTGATCTTTGAGGGGCCCTATTCTCTCCCCAGTTACCCTTTGTCCTTAATGTATTTGTAAAAACTCTTTGGATTCTCCTTAATTCTATTTGCCAAAGCTATCTCATGTCCCCTTTTTGCCCTCCTGATTTCTTTATAATCTAAGGATTCACTCAATCTATCCTGCCACTGCCACCAAATATCTGCATCCACCTTCTACGTACTGTAGTTTACTCACCATTTTTGTCTACTCCAGATACAAGAAAAAACAAATTGAACATAACAAGGGTCACATATGAATCATGATTTTCAGAGAAAGCTGATGAGTCATGTAATTCAATCTCCAAAACAGGACTATAAAATCCTGCAGTGACATGGCTTATTTAGCTCTTGTTCTCCCTCTAAATTGCAATATGATTTACTAATATAAAAATCAAAGGTCTGTCATGTAACACTAACTCAAACTCAAACCATTACATTCTTATTCACCATCTGCGACCATGCACCTTTGTAACAATTCCATTAGGTGGCAGAGCACAGCAAGAAAGAATTATCTACAATATATTCAGTTATTTGGTTCCTTTACAATGACTCTCTGGATCCTAGAGAGACTTATATAGACTGCACATTTCAGCATTGTCATTTTGTCCAACAACCCATAAAAACTGAAAGAACTATGGATGCTGTAAATCAGAAACCCAAACAGAAGTTGCTGGAAAAGCTCAGCAGGTCTGGCAATATCTCTGGAGAGAAATAAGAGTTAACATTTCAGATGCTGCCAGACCTGCTGAGCTTTTCCAGCAACTTCTGTTTCTAACCCATAAAAACTGCAGTTAAATATAAAATTAGTATTAATTTGAATTGTCCAGACTTTGTTATCTAACCTTAAACAGAGGATCTCCGCCGCACCTCACCTGTCAACAGTCATACTACATTGTTCCATTGTGTGCAAAGTGACAAAAATAACTCTGTAGCTGAATAAGATATCTATTGCACAAAGGGAGGTTTTTGCTATCTAACTGAAGTTTTTCTTCTCATCCCTTTGATGCATCTATCCATGTGCTCCACATCTTCTTCAGTCCATCCAATATTGTCAAAATCCCCAGGATAGCTCTTGCGAACTCCAAAGAAACCAACCCTTTAGCTGGTTCTGCTTGAACTTATTATTGCAGATGCAATACCAAGTGAAAATTACTTGAGTTATTTTAAAAAAAAAACACTCCAAAACCATATTTAGTACAACCTGCTGGAGCGTGGGTGATATCAGAAACAGACCATTTGAACTCTTCACAGTGTAGCTCAGGTTCTTATCTTAAATGACCCTAAACTTTAAAAAAGAGACAGAGCAATTTATCATGAAATTTAAATAGGATGTGTTGCATTATACAATGCAAAATGTTCTTGTTCTTAGAAAGGATCACATGCTCTGATTTGCCACAACTAGCACCATGTCAAATGTCTTCTGACTTTACTCGTAATAACTCAACCTTTTTCCGTTCAGTATTACCCCAGGACATGGCATTAACTCCTTCGTGTGAGTATCATCCTTGTGTTTCAGTAAACAAAATGAACATTGTATTCAAAGTTCCCTGCAGCCTAATCACCATCTCTAGTTCAATTATGAATTTTCTTCACCCTATGGTCTATTGTTGTCCAAACATAATTCACATATACTGGCCTTGTTGTTTTCTACTCTGCATTTGGTGAATATATAGTGCACTGAGTTTATTTACAGTTTTGCTTTATTCACAATTACTTTAACACTATTTGTTGTGAAGCATTTACTGTACTTTTCTCTTCCTGAATGTAGTACAACAGTCTACAAACACTTTCATTCACATATTCTAATTAAAAACCGTAGTCCTAGAATAGAATTCAGGAATAAATACATTCTGCTAAATAAAAACACATATTTGTGTGTTTCATAATAATATATTAAAATTTGAGGTGCTCCAGTTTGAGCCCACTTTCTTAAAATCAAGTGATAAATTCAATGCTATCCTGAATATTCAGGAATAAATTTAAACAGAAATACTTAATCACTCAAAATTGATTTTTTAAAATCAATTTACATTTTTTGATGTGCAATGAGAAAATGTTCTACTGGCTTTTCGTGAAGATTCAAGTGGTCAGTCAAAATAAAAGTTGAGAGTCAATTGCAAGGTTAACCAATATTTGTTTGCGAGTTATCTGTGCCTGTGTGTTTGCTTACCAACCCTTCTGCTAGTTATCAACTTCTACTGATGTGCACACAATCAAAACCCCTCAATTGTGGACACGACTATTTAATCTCCCTTTGAACTTCTCTGTCTTAAGGAGAGCAATCCCAGTTTCTCAAGTCTTGCAACATTACATAAATCCCTTGCTCAGAGTACAACTCTGGCAAATCTCCTCTGCACCCTCTCCAAAGCCTTGACATCCTTCCTAAAATGTAGTGCCCAGAATTGACCTCTAACCAATTACTTACTGAAAATAACCAGAACATAGTTTTTGAGCACTCTGCCTGTACTTATAAAGTGAAGTTCCTCTACGTATTTTTCAACAGGTGTTTGAACTTAACTAGTCAAAGATCTGTGTTTGTGAATCTACAGTTCTTGGTTTTGCATGCACTTTACTGATTACTATTTACATATTACCCATATTTTTCTCTTCAAAATGTCTCATTCCAAACGTCACTGCATTCAATCACATCTGCATGCATCTGCTCATTTCACTCATCTATCCAAGTGCTATGAAAATTGGCTTCATCCTTGTGGTTTAGTACATTGCCATGCTTTTTGGACATGTCTAAACTTGGAAAATATACTCCAAGTCCAGTTCATCATTCAGCATCAAAAACAGCAGTGGTCCTTGAGGACACCAATGTAGAATTCGTTCGGAGTGAACAGATGTGTTACACTTGGCTCTTTCTCTCTGACACCCATTCTAGAAAATTGTCTAAATGTCCCTACAATCCCATGAACTTTGTATTTGTTCAGGTGTGCAATGTGGTGTTTTTTTTAAGTACCTTCTGAAAACTCTACATATAGGGAAATTTACAAGACACATGTACTCAAAAGAATTTAAAGAAATAACTAATTTTGTTCAGGATAAGAATTAGGGTTGCAAAAGCCAACTAAGATCAAGTACAGAGAGTGGACTTATGGACAAAATGTGCAAAAATAAAGAATTATGTGCTTGGGCTTTTTCATAAAAACATGGGCATTAAAACATCAATATCAAAGCAGTACACACCTTCTCTGGAGTCAAACACTTCATGTTGGTAGATTTAAGAATGTGCTGCAAGTATTCATTGAGGTCAGTAATATTTGTGTTAACTGTAACCTTCAGCAGAAAAATAAAGACAAATTAGGAGAAGCGAATCATTAATTTACAAAAACTTAGGTTAATCCATAAGAGAGAAACATTATTTTGGCAGGTTATTTCTCTACCTTGTTCTCCCACTCAAACTCAGCCCACATCTGACGAAATTCTGCATCAGTGCACACAGCAGGCTGTATATAGTCCATGATATCAATGTGAATGTCACTCAGTACCACACAGTTTCGATCACTAGCAGCCCCAGATATGTCATACACTGCAAGCACAAATATATGAGATACAATGGTCAGCTAATTTTCCAGTGGAAAAATTCATTTCATAAGTTCAAACATGTAAAAAGTTCAAATTTCAATCCCATTGCCGAGAACAAAGACATGTTGGTTTAAGCTTTGCATAACACTGTTGTTTACAATTGCTGAAAGAAAAGGCATGTTGCTAGTTTAATAAAATGCACCAAATATTTCTTTAATAAGGAAAACAGCAACAACTCTAAGAACAGCATATATTTGGCAATACCAGAAAAAAGTGGTTTTGGCTAAATATGAAATTCCTACTCACCTATATTACCAAAGATAATGCCATTTTCTGTTGATGCTACTTTCACATTGGCCTTAATGTTAGCAAAATCATGTGGAGCCAGAGTTAGAGGTGAAGGTTTCTCAACCAGTTTTAGATCACCTATTAAAAACAAAGCAAACACGATTCACATTTAATACCTGCTGATCTCATTTCTTTATTGAACCAACCTTACGAAGAGATTAACGTGATCAAAATAGAATACACATTTTTTAAATTGATGGCTTTTAGCAGTGCAGTCAATAATTTTTGAGTCAAAAAGATTCAAACTTGAAAGCCCATTTGAACACTCCAATACAGAAAGTTAACTGACACTGCAGTGCATTTCAAAGGATTCCTGCATTGAGACAGCTGCTTTCTTTCAGATAGGAATCACATATTGGTATGATGTATGTCAATAACACTGTAGAAAAGTAGTTGGTTGTAAAACATTTTAAGTCAGAAAAGGTATATTTAAAAAGTAGGAACTTTTTCAACCCGTCCATGCCAACCAGATATACCAACGCAATCTAGTCCCACCTGCCAGCCCCCTGCCCATATCAATCCAAATCCTTCCTATTCATATACCCATCCAGCTGCTTTTTAAATGTTGAAATTATATCAGACTTCACCACTTCCTCTTGCAGCTCATTCCATACACGTACCACCCTCTGCATGAAAACGTTGTCTCTTCGGTCTCTTTCATATCTTTCCCCTCTCACCCTAAACCAATGCCCTCTAGTTCTGGACTCCCCGATCCCAGGGAAAAGACTTTATCTATTTATCCAATCCATGCCCCTCATAATTTTGTAAACCTCTAAGGTCCCCCCTCAGCCTCCGACACTCCAGGGAAAACAGCCCCAGTCTCTTCAGCCTCTACCTATAGCTCAAATCCTCCAACCCTGGCAACATCCTTGTAAATCTTTTCTGAACCCTTTCAAGTTTCACAACATCTTTCCGATGGGAAGGAGACTGGAATAGCACGCAATATTCCAACAGTGGCCTAACCAATGTCCAGTACAGCCGCAACATGACCTCCCAACTCCTGTGCTCAATACTCTGACCAATAAAGGCAAGCATACCAAAGGCGTTCTTCACTATCCTATCTACCTGCGACTCCACTTTCAACGAGCTACAAACCTGCACTCCAAGATCTCTTTGTTCAACTACACTCCCTAGGCCTTTACCATTAAGTGTATAAGTCCTACTAAGGTTTGCTTTCCCAAAATGCAGCACCTCACATTTATCTAATTTAAACTCCATCTGTCACTTCTCAGCCCATTGGCCCAACTGATCAAGATCCTGTTGTAATCTGAGATAACCTTCTTTGCTGTCCATTACATCTCCAATTTTAGTGTCATCTGCAAACTTACTAATTATACCTCTTATGCTCGCATCCAAATCATTTATATAAAAGAAAAGTAGTGGACCCACTACTGATCCTTGTGGTACTCCACTGGTCACAGGCCTCCAGTCTGAAAAACAACCTTCCACCACCACCCTCTGTCTTCTACGTTTGAGCCAGTTCTGTATCCAAATGGCTAGTTCTCCCTGTATTCCGTGCCAACATCCAAATTCTAAAGCTTTGGTGATATTCTTTCCTCTTTTAAAGCAGTATTTTCCTTGAGGATATGTGCATTCCAGTTCTAGCATTGTCTCAATGCCACTTTATTGGCTTCTTTGGCAATGCTGAAAACCTGCCTTTTCCAGCTGGTATTCATGCTGTTCTAAAAGCAATCTTTGGTTAAGAATCTCTCATTCAAACGCCTGTGACTATAACTAAACATGAAGATCTTAATTTGAGATGCTCTATACTCACAGCATGCTTAGTACATTCACCGAATGATTTGGGAGGGTGGGAAAATAAGTTTAAATAAGGTTTGGTCAGCACGGTGGCTCTGTGGTTAGCATTGCTGCCTCACAACAACATCCACCTGGATTTGATTCCACCTTCAAGCAACTGTCTGTGTGGAGTTTGCACGTTCTCCCAGTGTCTGCATGAGTTTCTGCTAGGTGCTCCAGTTTCCTCCCACCGTCCAAAGACGTGCAATTTGGATGGATTGGTCATGCTAAATTACCCAGAATGTTCAGGGATGTATAGGTGCTTTAGCTGTGTAGGGTTACAGGGATAGGGTGGGGGGAAATAGGTCTAGGTGGGATGCTCTTCAGAGGGCTGGTGTGCACTCATTGGGTTAAATGGCCTGTGTCCACATTGCAGGGATTCTATGGAAGATGCATCACAACTCTCACTCTTCTTCCTCTTCATTCTTAAAGAAAGTAAGTGGGTAAAAGCCATACTTGTATGCTCTCCTGCTGGCAGGGGAGAATGAGATCACTTAAGGGCCACTTCCCACTCTGCCACAATTTTCCAGACACACGGAGGAGTTCAGTATGGAAATGGCAATAAAGAGAAAATCCAGGAGATTATCCTGGTTGGGCATGGAGGGGGTCCATCAATGATGTGCTTTCCTTGTCAAGCAACCTAGCCCTCCTAGATGCTTCCTTCAACAGTCCTCTACTACCTAGTCCTGTGGGCTAAGGTGCTACCTAATCTGACTCACTGAGGTAGGACTTCATCGCAACTAAGAAGTGAATGTTCTGCCTTCAACCAATTAATAGTTTACATAGCATTATATAGCTCTGAGTCTGCTGTAACTGATAATGAGACAATCCTCATGGATTCCTTGGGTGAGAGGATGGAAAATCTGACCATCTGGAAAACCACACCCATAATTTTTGAATTAACAACGAAAACATACCCAATGTGGCTAATTCCAGAGTGCAATTCTGAAGTGTGTCACTGGTTTGATTGACCACAAGAACATCAAGTACAATATCATATTGATTAACATGTACATAGGCTTCTGCATACACTGGATCAGAGAAACCAGTCAGTTGTGTGACCTAAAAGAGAGGAAAATATAACTAATTCAATATTCCTTTCCAGAAGAGAGCCAACACTAAACCTTGCTAAAATAGAACTTTTGGTCAAAAGTGATTATGGAGTATATTAGGATCAAAGTAAGAAAGGATCAGACTTGCATAAAACAGGATTGCATGTACAAAGAATGAACCATTATTTCCTAATCTTTGTTCATTGTTAACAAACTTGGAAATATTGCACAATTCTATCAGACACCATAGATCGTGGCACATAAGTCAACCTGGTATATAAAATAATCAGACTTTGTCGAGCCAACAATCACATTTAGGCCAAAACTTGACAGAATAATCAACTCTTGTTACATAAGGAGTTGGCCTTAATTTTTCACTGGTGAAATCTATATTTTATTCTTTTTATATGTTGACACATTGGATCAAAGAGTCAATTTAGATAGGTGATGGGTGGGAGTTTAAAACCTATCGATACTGAGCAGGTCATGTCTTGCAAATAATGAACAGAAATGGGTCCTCCAAAAAAGGAACAAAGCCAATTGAAATGAGCCAAATCAAACAATCAGTCCAGTCGTCTTCAGAACAGATGGTTGGTGTAGCACTTTATAAAAAGAAGATGTCTAAAATGTTGCAATAGAAGACTAAGATCACTCAGCTCCAAAAGCCTTCATGTCAAATTATCAAATTCCAGCAATTCATCATACAGTAGGAACAATGTCAGATGCAGCAGACAATGAATGTGAATGTAAAGGCATCCTGTAGAATCAATTAGCTCAGTAAAACAAATCACAATGTAATTTGAATCATTGGGGATTGCTTACTTACAATTCAAAATGATGACCATCTACTCCCACACCAGCAAATCAATCTATATTCTATACTGAAGTCGACCCACAGTTTTGGGATTCTTTAGAGGCTTCAAAAGGTCAAATTACATTCTGCAATGTGGTACATACACTTTCAGTAAGAAAAGATGTTGCAGAGTTCCAATAACTACCCAATTAAAAAGAATAATATTGTCAAATTTTTTCAAAACTGATTTTGGCTGGTTATGTACAACAAACTACAACTTACTGCCATATCAACGGCAAGATTAATAGTGTTATTTATACTAATCGTTGCAGGATTATCAAACAAGGGCAGATGTCATCTAAACATACAATAAAAGATGTTGCCCCAGATGTGGTGTTCCACTGTTAACTTTGTGAAAAAAAGCATCAAGCATACTGTTTTGTTATTGAACTGCAATGAGCAGCATGAAGATGTGTGTTAGACATGAATTGACGAGCCACACCAAACTCAATCAAGTCATTCTGTTGAAGTACACTTTTAGTAATGTCAGTCAACCCCTCTGGAACTGAAAATGAACTATGACAAAACAAGATCCTCAACCCTTCAGGTTCTGATTATTGGAATATTTAAAAAATGAATTTGGTTTAATATTCCATTTTTATCTCTCTCTTAATCTGATCTTAAAAGTCACTACCTACATTTGGCATTGAATACACTAACTCTACACTTCCTTCTCAGAACTTGTGCTGTACCTATCCTTCTGACTGGTTAGGGAGTTAACAGATACACACCATGTCCACTTCCATCCCTGATGACTGATTTCCCTCACTGAACTGTTGTCAATTCATACTTTCAGCAATGTAATACCCCAAAAAAGAAAACATGCAAGGCCAAAGCAAAGGTAGACATTGTTAGTTTCCAGAAGATAATACATATTAAAAGGGGGTTACATTGTGTGCTGCTGGACACCAGTTTGCCCTGAAACTATAAATTATGGTTCCTCAAGTGAAACCATTTTAGGTGAACACTAACGCTCAGCAAATCTGAGCCCTTTGTTTTATCTTGATGGTAAAGAGTGCCAAAGAACTTTAAGGGTAGCCATATTTTGATCAACTGCACAATGTCGCTCAGTAAAGAAGACAAAGCTTTTTCAGATGTTTGTGCGATACTAAGCAAGTCATTATATGGATAATCACTGGTGGAATGCCACACAAAATCTGTGTTGCAGCACACAAATACATCAATGCTGAACTTTAATTGACAAGTTAAGGCAGTTTCAACTCAGATCTGTTACAGTTTCAAATATTCAAAAAAAGGTCGGGCAAAGAACTGGTAAAACTGCTTGGTCATTATAATAAAAACTATCAGCAGGATACAATCTCTGTTTATGCACACTCACAAAATAGGTCTCAGCACCAGGGAAAACATTAGGCATCATGCCTAGATTGTAATAATAGGTTCATACAAATGTTTGCTTAAATGATCACAAAAAGATGTGCATTTTCACAGTACCTTGCTGAGTTTGGATGTTAACGGATCAGAAGTTTCTTTCCGTTGTGTATTACCCATTGCAGCCAATAAACTCAGCTGAAACTGGTCCTCCTTCGAGGTCATCTCATTCTTGGCCATCAGCTGCATAAAGGAAATGGGATCGTCTGCCTGTACCAATACATTCCTTTTTTCAGATTGTTTCTAAATGGCAAAGAGGAAAGAATTTAAAGCGGTAAGTACTCAAAATAAATTTAAATAGCAAACAGGCATTTTTACACCCGTTAAGTGATTGAAAGGCTCCCCATTTCTTTAAGAAGTCAACTACCAACACACACAATCCTAAAGTATTAATCATAGCTCGCTAGACTCCCTGTGAAAATAAGAGTTCTAACCCAGTCCAATCAGTTTTCACTGAATGAAGGGCCACATTTTACCAGTTCCTTTGGTATGCAATGTAAACACAAAAGGTTGAAGAATGTAGAAGAAATTATTTCCAAAACTTTCCAAAAGTAATTTTACATTGATCACACATTATAACAAGCATATACAAGCTAGTAACAAGTGACACGTTTATAGTAACTTTAATGTAGCAAAACATCCCAACACACTTCTCAAATAACATCTGAAACATAACTATACAGGGAGATTTTAGGACAGGAGGAGGAGGTTTATGAAGCATTTCAAAAGAGGAAGAGATTTGAGAAAATTCAGAGAAGACTGCACTAACCCTTTGTTTAGCATGTGAAATATTTGCTCCGTGAAAATGGCACGCTAAACGATAAATAAAAATTACCACAAGGTGACCCATCATAAGGGGGAGGGTTACATTTCTCACTGGCAATAGTACTTAACCTGGCTGACTCCAGAAGTTCTTCCAGTCAGACACCTGCTGTTTGCTCATTTAGCAATGGGGAGTGCAAAATGAGAGAGAAGTTACCAAGTCGAAGTTTCCTTCTCAACACTGCCAATATCCTGTTGATTAGTCGCAACATGGAGTTAGAGGGTGAGTGAACTGGGGATGCAGTATTGTTATGACATGGGGTAAACCCTCACAAGGTAAACCCTCCTGCTTAATTTAAGACCAGCAAAACAGAAAAGATTTATTCTGTACAGTAATCTGTTTAAAAACAAAAATCGAGTGGCCAACTTTATTTCTTTATAACAGAATAATTAACTAACCACTGTTTACAATTTCTTTCTCAAACCTATTTTTTAGCTTCCCTTCTATAATACCAGTCCAATAAAGCCCCGAAATAAATTTTAATGCCTTGTCTTGCTGTTGCAAGTCTCTTAGCCTTTCAGGACTAAACACTTCTGTCTGACCCTCTGCCTGTTCAGGTTTTTCCTGCACCATAACATCAAACGGTGTCCACTAACTGACCCTCAATTCCTTAGTCTTTCTCTTCACATTTGACTTCATGCAGTGACTTATGATAGTGGGATCTGATTACCACACAGTCTGGGAAAATACCAGGATATTTCTGTTTTAACTCCCCAGTTTCTTGGTCTTCCTTGGGTTTCTTCACAAGGGGTGTCACTCCCATCTTGGATCCTGCCAAATTATTCCCAAGAACAAGCTAAACTCCTGGAAATGACACTTTGTCAATCATTCCCACTGTAACTTCCCCAATCTTGAGTTGGCACTCCAACCTGATCTCACATAGGGGAACACTAAATTTCTGACCATCTATCCCACAAATTACCACACTCTCAGGTAACAGATCAGAAAGAGTGCATATTTGCTTGTCCCTTACTATCAGCGACCGGTTAGATCCTGTATCTCTTAAAATTAAGACTTCTTGTCCTTCTCCCCCTGTTCTCAGAGTAAACTTCACCCACAGAGGCAAAGTCTTTGCAGAGATTAGGCACTAACTCCATACACAGCCCCTGCCTTGGCTGTGCGCTCTCATGCAGCTCCTCAGCTCTTCTTGGAGTCTCCTTTACTAACTTCATTAATGCCACTGGCTTGGCTTCTTTTTCCACATCTTTTCCCACAGTGTCTTTCTTTAATGACCAGCACTGTGACTTTATGTGTCCCACTTTCTAGCAGTGAAAACAACTTTTCCCAGTACCCTTCTGAAACCACCAGCACTGTAATTTTCTGTGTCCCACATCATTACAGTGGCCTTTCACTTCCTTATCACCCTCTTGGGCTTCTTTAACATGTGGTAAAATCTTACCAGTGAGCTCGACCCTTAGTTTCGTAAGGTAGGATCTCCCTTTCTCCCAATTTCTATTCCTCATAGGATAAAATTCTGGCTGGAAAGTTGTCTTATGCACCAGCATGTATTCATCTGCTAATTCTGCTGCCCTTCTCACTTTCTGAACTTTTTGTCCCTCCACATGAATTTTTACCATCTCTGGAATTGAGTTTTTAAACTCCTCCAACAGAATAATCTCTCTTAGAGCCTCAAGTGTCCTAGCTATTTTCAAAGCATGCACCCATCGATCAAATTGACTATGTTTAATTCTTTCGAACTAATCGCAAGTCTGACCTGGTTCCTTCTTTGAACTGCTACCTATATGCTTCTGGTACCGATTCATAAGCACTTAAAATAACCTGTTTAACCTCTTCACAATCTCTTGACACCTCATCTGACAATGCGGCAAATATCTCACTAGTTCTGCCGACCAATTTAATCTGAACTAGAATTACCCATAAATCCTCGGACCATTCCATCAACCAACTTTTCATATAAAATAAAGAAAGCTTCAACATTTTTCCATCAAAATGTGGCAGAATTTTGACATACTTATATAAATCGCTACCTTCTCTTTTAATCTCCATCCTGTTAACTTGATTTTGCTGACTAAGTTGCAACTACTCAAGTTCAAATTCGTTCTCTCTTTCTCTCTCCCTTTCTTCTCTCTCTTTGCTCAGCCAAGACATTTCTCTCTCTCTCTCTCTCTCTTTGTTTTTCTCTCCCTTTACTTGTTTTACAACTCCACTTTCCTCAATTGTAATTTAAGTTTTTCTACCTCTACTGCATTTGCCAGTTCCTCTGACAAACCTAAATGTTTGAGTAATTCCCTTACAATTTCAGCTTTACTTGTGTCCTTGGTTAAACCCAAATCCAACTTATTTGCTACTTCTAAAAGTATGGCCTTTTTCTTTCCCTCTAAATTTCCTTGGAAAATTTGAGAATCATCTTCACATCCCAGAACCTTTTCAGCAATTTTAAGAGCAGTTTCTCTCATTTTTAATTTAATCAACCACAAGTCACCGAAATGAAACAAATGATCTCACCTATGTTTTATTTAAAGATCTAGGCCACTAATCTGCAAATGTTTAAATCTGCTGGGATTTTTATGCACCCCCAATCTATTCAAATCTATCTCAACGAGTGCAAATCAAGGACCAGAGCCCCCAAACTGTTGTAACACGGGGTAAACCCTCCTGCCTAGTTTAAAACCAGCAACACAGAAAAGATTTAGCCCATGTAATAACCTGTAAAAATCGAGTGGCTAAGAACTATTTCAAGTAAAAATTAACAACTTTATTTCTTAAAATATAACAAAATAATTAATGAACCACTATTTATAACTTATTTCTCTCACCTATCTTTTAACTTCCCTTCTAGAATACTAGTCCAAGTTGGGAGGAGCAGTCCTATCTGGAGCAAGGGGAAATGGTCTGACAGTGCTTATTTCTGTATTTTCCCAAACTTGCCTGCCCTTTTCACTGTGGGTTGCCAATGTCATTACATTCTTATTCAGACTACTGTGACAGAGAACTGTAACAGAAACTTGATATGATTACTGTTCATTCCTCATGTTTTGAGTTTTTAAAAATCAGCAGTATTTCACTGGCATGCATACTTGGTATTGTCAAATCTTACTTCCACTGAAGTGTTGTGTACTTCTTCATAAAATATATTCACAGGATATTTTGTAGCAAAAACAATTACTCAACATAACTATTAATGTAACATATGGTAGACTTTTATGTAGTTACCTTTTGAGTTTGCTTTTCCTCTTCCAGTTTTGCTGATAGCATTTGAGAGAGAGATTTTCTGCATTCTTTGTTGAAGATGTTGTTCATTAGTGGGGAACATTCTGAAAGGACTTTAAGACACAGTGAGATACGGTCCACGTCATCGTCTGTGATTGATTTCTTCGGGAGTGATGATTTACCAAGGTGTAAAATGCTGGCCATGATCAGCATGGCCTCTGCAGCAAAACTCTAAAAACAATACAGAAAAATGTAAGAAATACGAGGAGTAGATCACACTGCCCATGGAACTGTACGGCCATTCAGTACGTTCTTCTATGTTACTTTCACTTTTTCATCCTCTTCTCATTTTTCTTAATGCCCCCTGATGAAAAATCAAACAATTTAATGTCTTATATACTTATGAACTGAGTATCACAGACTTCCTGGGTAGAGGATATCAAAGATTCAAAGCACTGCATCAAACATTTTTGCTCTCTATCCAGGAGTTGCTTGCGTAGACGATGCATAAATCTGCCCTGATAAGTTATTGCATGTGTAACTGACACCCAAGAAAGGATTTGAAGCATGTTCATATCAATTATTAGGTCACATGCACAGAAGTACCAGAGAGAAAGTTATTCCCAATATTATACTCCATCCACCAACTTCTTGCCCTAACACTTATCCGTTCTGTTATCTTTTTGAAATTTGTCTCTCCTGCTCATATTCTAATGTTGCTACCTAACTCAATCATCAGAAAACTTGGTTATATTATTATATTCTGTACTCCTCACCCAGGTTACTGTTATGGAATGCAAGTGCTAAAGAACAAACGCTGATCATAGTATTACAAACTACTACCTGTTTAGATGTTCCATTTGCTGACTGCTCACCAACCCTTAAGCCAAGTTAAACAATTACCCCAACCTCATTGACCTTAAATGTGTGCATCAACCAAATGTTGGTCATTCAACTTAATCTGGTACTGTTAGCTATATACTGATACCTCTCATCTACTCTGCTATATTCTCAAAAAACTACAAATTTCCAAACTCTATTTACAATCTTGTAAAAAGTAAGTGAAATTATTTAAATCAAGAATTGAACAGTCCCACTGTTAGCAGCGTAAACACCAAATTAATGCCACTGGTCTGTTTTAAATGAAATAACTGCCTTCACTTAACACATTACATCATGTCTACAGCATTGTGTCATGCCTCGGTTATGTTATGAACTTTCAGTCAAGACTTTCATATTTTAAAACTGGACACAAAGACTACTAAAATGGCCACCGCAAATCATATGATCTTTGCATCTGAGTTTCAGACAGTCCAAAGTTTCAAGTGAATACCTGGTTAAATATGGATATTCGCAGCCATCCAAGGAATTCTACATCCCTTTGTTTAAAGAAAAAGCAACACAAAACAATGATAGAATTCCAGCCAGCCTCTCTATTTCTCCTTGGACTGAAAGGAATATTGAAACTCAATGTCAAAGACAGATGTGATTAGTTCCTAATCAACCTTGCATTGCATTATAATGGTCTAGCTCATCCAATCTGGACTGTGTGCGCAAAAGGGCATTTTTTTATGCTGCAGATCTCTATTACTCTACCGATCACTCTTACCTCCTGCGAAGAAGTGAAACACCTGGAGAAAAGAAATTAAAGAACAAAATCTCTTGGCAAGCCAAAGGAAACTTTAACGAACCCTAAGGGTGTTGAACTGCATTTTGCAGGTTTTCTCTTTCCACCCATAAAACCAATAATTTGTTTGTTTGTTCAAGTATGCTTATATAAGGGTATAAAGGGGTTGAAGTATAACGAATGCAGCAATATGTTGATCGCCTGCACCTGTTTGTGGTTAGAATGTATTTATTTGAAGTAAACAGAATTTAAGTACAGGAAATTCGCCAGTGTTCTCTGCAAACCTGACTCCAACAGTCGGGCACTCTGCATACTTTGATTATATCATTAATGTTTGTGGCAACTCAGGTGTCGCATGGTTTCCAGATCAGTGCATTTTCTCAAGTAGGTCGTAATACAACATTTATGCCACAAGTTTCTTGTCACCCTGCCTATCTTGTTTCCTTTAAATTAATCAATGTTATTTGCCTGAATTGCTCCTGAGTTCAATATTTTAACCGCTCTTTAGGTAGAAACACAGAATGGTTACAGTACAGGAAGTCATTCAACTCATTATATCCATGGTAGCTTTCTGCACGCACAACTCAGCTAAATTTCTTTTTTCCATCCTTTTCCCAAAGCTCTAAAATATATTTCATCCTTTGTTTCATTGTCATGCATCTTAAACCAGTGCCCTCTGGGTCTCATCTTGTCTACCAATAGTAATAATTTCTCCCTGTTTACCTCTACAGACCCCTAGTGACTTTTCTGTGCCTCTGTCAAATTTGCTTTCAATCTTCTCTTCTGCAAACACTCAGAGTTTATGAAATCTGTTTATGCAAATGAATGTTTCCTGTTCCTGGAACAATTCCTGTAAGCTTATCTGCAGCCACTGGAACATCTTTACATCTTTCCTAAAGTGTGGTGCTGAGAACTGGGTATAATATTCCCGTTAAGGCTAAAACAGTTTTCCATAAAGATTCATTCTATGTCCTTGCTTTAATACTCTATGCCTCTGTGTCTAAAGCCCAGAATCGTACATGCCTGATTAATCACCTTCTCAAACTATTCAGTCACCTTCAAAAGTTTGCACACACAAGCCCCTCATTTCTGACATCCTCTTTGGAATCAGATCCTTTACTTCAGATTGTCAGTATGTACTCTTCCTAATAAATCTTATTTTTCCACAGTGATCTGCTTCAAATTTCATCTGCCAAGTGTCCGTTCATTTAAGCAGCATATCTATATCCTCTTGAAGTCTATCATTCTACTACTTACTTCCAGATTTTGTGTTGTTAACTCAATCAAGTTAGTTAGATACAATTCACCTTTAATACATTGAAGTTGGTTTGCCTAAACATCCTGCATATAAGGAAGGTCAAAGATTATGCCAACACCTGTCAAATGTACACTATTACTTCCATCAGTAATCTAGGATGTTTCTGATCCAATGCAAAGTACTCATGTAATACCTCAGCCATGCTGTGCCTCAACATTTAAATCCCTTTGCTGGTCTCTAATTGACCCTAGTCACCCACTATATACCCTCTTATTCCGCTTCATCTCTTCCACAATTGCATCAGGCATCCAGGGTCTCTGGTTTTGTTTGTTCTACTTTTTCCCATTATGAAATAAATAACTTATTCCTGTATTCTCTACTGAATTTCTAAGTGACTACGATAGATTCATAGCCCTTTATTATGGTCTTCGCCAGAAGTGGAAATTTGTTGTCTAGTTCTATCCGATAAAACTCTGTCATGATTTCAAAGGGCCCGATCAGATCATCTCTCTGCTCTGCTTTTCAGGAGAAAGAATCCCAGCCTGTTCAGTCCTTCCTGATAGTGGTAAAGCCTCAGTTTGATACTGTCCATATCCTTTTTTTGTACATTGCTCATACCTTCATGTCATTTTATAAAGGTGGAGACAAGAAATGCTCATATAAAATTAAGTAAAAAGTAATGTGCTCAGACAAGATGTGAAGGCTCAGTGTTTTAAGGTAGCCAGGAAAGACCTAAAGAGCGAGCGAGGAGGGGACATGAGAAGTTGTTGGCGGATAGGATCAGGGAAAACCCTGAAGCTTTTTCTAGGTATAATAGGAATATAAGAATGACTAGAGTAAGATTAGTGCCAATCAAGGACAGGAGTGGGAAGTTATGCATGGAGTCCAAGGAGATAAGGGAAGTGCTATTTGGAAAGAGACAATGTTGTCAAGGAGAATATTGAGAAACAGGTTACCAGCCCAGATGGGATTGAGGTTCACAAGGAGGTGGTGTTAGAAATTCTGGAAAGTGTGAAAATAGATAAATCCCTTGAGCCTGATGGGATTTATCCTAGGATTCTCTGAGAAGCCAGGGAGAAGATTACTGAGCCTTTGGTCTTGATCTTTATGTTGTCATTGTCTACAGGAATAGTGTCAGAAGACTGGAGGATAGCAAATGCTGTTCTCTTGTTCAAGAAGGGGAGTAGAGACAAATCTGGTAATTATAGACCAGTGAGCTTTACTTCGGTTGCGGGTAAAGTGTTGGAAAAGGTTATAAGAGATAGGATTATAATCATCTTGAAAGGAATAAATTGATTAGGGGTAGTCAGCATGGCTTTGTGAAGGGTAGGTCGTGCCTCACAAACCTTGAGTTCTTTGTATAGGTGACCAAACAGGTGGATGAGGGCAAAGCCATTGATGTGGTGAATACGGATTTCAGTAAAACGTTTGATAAGGTTTCCCACGATAGGCTGTTGCACAAAATATGGAGGGATGGGATTGAGGGTGATTTAGAGGTTTGGATCAGAAGTTGGCAAGCTGAAAGTAGACGGAGGATGGTGGCTGACGGGAAATGTTCATTCTGGAGTTCAACTACTAGTGGTGTACCACAAAGATCTGTTTTGGGTCCACTGCTGTTTGTAATTTTTATACAAGACCTGGATGAGGGCATAGAAGGATGGGGTGAGTAAATTTGCGGGTGACACCTAAGGTTGGTACAGTTATGGATAATGCAGAAGGACGTTGTAGTTACAGAGGGACATAAATAAGCTGCACTGCTGGGCTGAGAGGTGGCACATGGAGTTTAATGTGGAAAGGTGTGAGGTGATTCACTTTGGAAGGAGTAACAGGAATGCAGAGGACTGGGCGAATGGTAGATTCTTGATATTATAAATGAGCAGATAAACCTCGGTTCTGGATGAAGGGCTTTTGCCCAAAAGATCGATTTAGAAGCTACTTGGATGCTGCCTGAACTGCTGTGCTCCTCCAGCACCACTAATCCAGAATCTGGTTTCCAGCATCTGCAGTCATTGTTTTTACCTCGATAAACCTCGGTGTCCATATACATAGACCCCTTAAAGTTGCCATCCAGGTTGATAGGGTTGTTAAGGCGGCATCTGGCGTGTTCTCTTATTGGTAGAGAGAGTGTTTCAGAACAATGAAGTCATGCTGCAACTGTACAAAACTCCGGTGTGGCCACACTTGGGAGTATTGCGTACAGTACTGGTCACAGCATTATAGCAAGAATGTGGAAGCTTTAGAAAGGGTTCAGAGGAAGTTTATCAGTATGTTGCCTGGTATGGAGGGATGGACTTAAGAAAGATTGAGGGACATGAGGCTGTTTTCATTAGAGAAGAATGTTGCGAGGTGACTTAACTGAGGCATATAAGATCATCAGAAGGTTCGATCAGGTGGACATTGAGAGCATCTTTCCTCAGATGGTGATGGCTAGCACGATGGGGCATCGCTTTAAATTGAGGGGTGATAGATATAGGTCAGATGCCAGAGGTTTTTTTTTAGTCAAAGAGTAGGTGGTTGAGGAACGTACTGCCTGCAACAGTAGTAGACTCACCAACTTTACGGGCATTTAAATAATCATTGAATAGGTATATGGACGTGATATCCAATGGTACTTATCATTGGATAGGTATATATCAAAAAAACTCAGTGCTCTAGTGATGGATAATCAAGATTCCACACAGGCTCAAAATAACTCTGCTCTTCAATTCTATCGTTCTAGAAATGAAATCTAGAGCTGGGTTTGCTTATGTAATGACATTAACTTGCACCCTTACTTTTGGTGATTTTTGTATCTGTACTCAGGCTCCCAATTAGACTCTTATTTTCCTAACAGGATATGGCTTCCGTGAACTTCCTCTCAAAAGCATTAGCTCAGACTTTTCTATATTGACATAAATTTGCCCATATTACGATGTGGTCACAATTTACTATATTCTGTCTTTAGTAACCAACAGTCATCCAATTTCATGTTATTCAGAAATTCTTAAAATTGTACTTCTGAGTCCAGAGTTCAAATTGTTAATACAAATTAGTCAACAATAATGGTCCCAGCATCAAGCCCTGTTGAGCACAAGTGCTCAAAACAATCCTCTGTTCCACTAAATTTAAGTTGTCACCAGTGTAATTCCCTGTCTGACCAAATCAAATTGCTGTTGGCTTACCCATTGAATAACGCTTCCCTGGGTCTGCTGCACCTCGTTTTTTGAATTTCCACACTCTATAATATGAAGCTACTGGCTGTGTCTGCATTAACAACTTGACTGTCTGCATATTTTTTGAACATGAATCAATGTGATTAATTTCTAACTTCTCAAGACCATTAAAATTCCTAAGTTAACTGATGCATTTTGTAATAACTTAGACATGAATCAATATTCACTCAACAACTCTGAAATCCATTTTTAAGCTTGTTTCTGTTTACTGTTTCACTTAAATACAAACACAACAGAAGTAGCTTTCTCACTTTCAAGTCATATTTTCAAACATAATCTCAATTATGACTTACATTCTGTTTCTTCTTGTCTTGTTGAAGTGCCACGTAACGCAAAGCTATTTTGGTTAGCGTAGTTGCAAGAGCACCAGCCACAAAGAAGTCCCCATCTAGTAGGAACCCTCGCAAGGGTGGTCTTTAACAAAGTAGGAAAACCTTTTTTTAAAATTCAGGTAACTTTATGATAAAATCTAGAATTGCAACATGTTCAATAATATATTTATGAGCCATACATTGTAACTTTGATTTTTACAATCCTACTATCATTCAACATAAAACTCTTTCAGACTGACTACCGCACCTCCCCAATTGTTTTGTGTGGGACTACTACTGTGCCAATAGGATAGATTTTAAACAGGTCTAATAATTCATAACTGGGTATGCGTGATCTACTATGAGCCATCAGCAGCAGCAGAACTGTGGCTGAATTCAATCTGGCCTAACATGTTGTCCACCCCACCACAATTAACAGCTGGATGACCAACCCTAGTTCAATTAAAGATGCAAGAGGTCAAGCTCGGAGTAGCAGAAGGCATGCCTAAAAATTAGTTGTCAACTTGGTGAAGCTGGAACACAGGACTTCTTGCATACTAACTAGTAGAAGCTGCATGTGATAAACAGAATCAATGGATCAGATCCAAGCTTTGCAGTGTTGTCACATTAAGCTTTGAATGGTGAGAAACAATTAAACAACTAACAGCAAGAGGAGATACCACAATCATCCTTATCTTACAGATGGAGAGCCCAGCACAGCAGTATAAAAAACAAGGGCTGAATCATCAGTCAGAAGTGTAGAGTTCCATCTCGGCCTCCTTCTGAAGTCTCCAGAATCACAGATGCCAGTTTTCAGGCAATTTAATTCATTCCATGTGATATCAAGAAACCGAAGGCACTGGAAATGCAAAGGCTATGGCCCCTGACAACATTCTGGCAAAAATACTGAAACCTTTGCTCCAGAACTAGCTGTGACCCTGGCTAAGCTGTTTCAATGAAGTTACAACATTGGTACCTACCCAGCAATATGGAAAATAGTCTAGGTTGATCCTATACACAAGAACTACAACAAAACCAAGCTGGTCCGTTACTACGTTATCAATTTACTGCAGCAGCTCAAGGTGGCAGTTCAGCAGCCTACTTAAGGGCAATTCAAGATGGATAATAAACGTTCGCCTTGTGACATGCACAACTCATGAATGTATTGGAAAAACTATGCTGATACTATCCATTGCCACAAAAGGAAATTAACCACATGCTGGGCAAGGAAAAATACAGGTCCATTTATGAAGGTGCTTTTGTCTTAATATGCAAATGAGAGAGGTAATTGTCAGTTTCAGTCCCAAAACAAGTATGTGTCTCTATTTAGCCAACTGCCAGTTTTTAAACACCAATTAAAAAAATTCAAACATTACCTATCTTCTTCCTTTTTAGAAGGCCTTGTGCTAAGGGCACTCTGTGTTGCATACGTCCCCATTTCTGTCACAAGTTTTTGTGTTGGAATCACCTGAACATCACCATCAATCTTCAGCTCACCAGTTTCTTTCTTTATCTCAGACTCAACTATTGGAATCTATTAATATGGGAGGCAATGAAAAAAAAAAGCACAACATCTATGGTTAGAAAGTGTCAATATACGTCTTGCAAGACAGTTCAACTAAATCAATTTAGCAATTTTGGATATTTCAATGTTCTTGGGGCCGCCACATGAATTTCATGTTAATGAGAAAATAATCCTTTATTGACATTCTTCAGATTACTTTCTTCAACATCAGGGCCACTTCTGTGCAACACTAGAATCATTTTTATTTATCATTGATGGAATTTCTTAAAACAGTTCCATTGCGGGAAATGAAAGAATGGCATTTTTCACAGAACCAACATTTAAAATAATCTGTACAGGTCAGGAATCCTATATTTAAAATCTCAGGGCCATCTAGATTTTGAAGAAAGGAATTTTTCAGTCTTTGCGATCACCACAGTCCATTCAGATCCTTTGCAACAAAAAAAATTCACTTAACCCAAACAGACTAAAAAACAAAACTTTTCTTTCCCCCAAAGAACCCGAACTCAGCACGTTGACAGGTGTGTTCAGGTCTGCTTCCAAAAAGACCTGCAGATTTTAGGTCTTTTCGATATTTGAACATACTAATAATGGATACCATACCTGCACATGCTAACTTAAACATCAATGCATAACCTAAAATGTTTCAGTAGATGCTGTTAGTTTTGCTTTTGAATTGCTGCATACAGATGATATTACTTAATTATTCACAGTTTTGGTAAGGAAAACCACGTTCATCTGACAGATTCTCTCAACCCTTCTACAGAGGGCACGTTTTGCAATTTATTTTGAAAATGCTGGGATACAAAGCGATGAGGGTAGTGTAGCATAGCATTTTGAGCGGAGTCGAGGTTGTGCATAATCTATTTCCTATTTTGTCTATGGTATTGGGAAAAGCAACCAAAGGGAGGAGGAAAAGAAATTCATATATTCGCGACATACCTCACCCAAGGATCGACGAACCTCAGTCATTACACTCTGAATATCCTCCTTGGAGCTACAGTACTCGCCCAAAATCCAGAGAGCTCCCCGGTATATCCTGTGACAAACAAGAAACAAATACATAAAACATTGAGGACTGTAACATTAATCTGAAGTAGTTAAGGTCTGATCAAATTCATGGGCTTTCTATTTAAGAATTCTATTTCTCTTCAGCAAAATATTCTACGTATTAATTTTACAAATAGAATAAATTGAAGACAATTTCATGAGTGAACTAAAACTAAACTTGGTACCTTCAATCAGAAGACCAACTTAAATCAAAACTCAAAATAACAGCAATCCTGCAAGACAACCAAATGTCAGCAACCTGCTACTGACACGTGAACAGACAAGACAATTTCAGAGATAGATGGCAAACTGCATTCCTCGGAAGGCTCAACCGGGGATGCAGGATAGATGGCAAATCATGAGACAGTCCTGAAAATTCCAGGACAAACTTATTCCCCTAATTATACAAAGTTAGGGATTATAGAGGTTGTATTTAGATTCAGTTTTGCTGATTGACTGCAGTAAACCCAAGATTATACTTCTGTTCAACCACAACTTTCACAACCTGCTAATACAGTGTACATAAATCAATAGCTTGTAACCTTAGAATAAAACTAAACTTTAACAAAAGATGAAAATCAAATATACAAGAGTGCCAATTTTTTTTTTGGCAGCCAAGATGTACTTTCTGGGATATTGTGCCTTCTTACTTGACAGATTTGATGGCATGGAACACCTCCAGCATTTTCTCAATGATGATTGGTCGAAGTTTATCAAAACTCTGAATAGCTTCTCGCACAAACTCGAGAACATCAGCAGCAGCCGCCTCATTACTATCACTGAGGAATTCCATCAACTACGGAGACATGGTACAGGTATTATTAAAAACAGTAAATATCAAAAAATACAAGTGATACATGTTTCAAGTCCAGTCTTACAACAAACATAGCTGGAAATCCATTGTTGTTTTCAACTGTATTTAAGAATAACTGTTGTATTGTCAGAAATCGCCACATACCTCTTTAAGAACCAATAATGAAATCAAACTAAGAGTTCATTCATACTAGCTGAGTTGTGAAGCACTGTTTAAAACAGCTGAGACATAAAACCAAAGGATTTAAGAAATACTTGGCATTGCATTGAGTTGGCACATCTCAACAGGGTGACAGTACAGCCTTGTGTGGATTTCAGGAGAGCTGAGGAAAAACACAATCAGTCAACCTCCTGGCTCCTCAGCTGTTGAGCACTGATGAGAATGAGATCAGGTTCACCTACACATACTCTCACGTGTAACTTATTTCACACCCAAGATACTTCATCAACTCTGATGAGGCTCGCACGTGAAATGTACTTCATTTGGATTAGGTACTGGACGATGCAATGTGTCTCAAAACTATACCTCATTATAAGTCAAAGCAGTAAAGGCGGGAAGGGAAGAACATAAATGAATTATGCTCACTTACCACAGGGATAACATTTTCAGCCATGTCTGGAAAACGGACACTGCACGAATGGAGTGTTCTGACCAGAAGCTGCCGGTACTTGTCTGTGTCTTCATGTTCTGATACATCATTTGTTTTAATTACTTCCTTCTTGAGAACTATGACAAGCTGTGGGACAATATTAAACAGCAAGCTTGCTGTCAAACACAAATTTGACATGAGAACCTCATATTAAATAAAACTACTGAGATAGTAGGTGGTCATACCTCTTCAACGTTACGTGATGAAACAAGATCCAATGCTAAGTGCAACGTCTTTTTGCGTACCTCCAAATCTGGAGTGCTCAAAACTCGGAGGACATCCATCACCAAATCCTGAAAGGTACATTTTTAAACTCAACTCATACAGGGGAAAAAAAAGCATTATTTTTAAATTTCAAAAACTCTCAGCTCTGAAAGAAGGGGAGTCATCAACCAACCTTATGGTCACATGACAGTAAGCTTTAAGTTTTGTTTCCAAAAAGATTGGGACTAATTCCATGACCCAAAATGAACCAGGTCCTACATATGTAATTACTAACAGCTTTACCCAAATCAGACAGTCAAATTCAAATGCAAAAGGTGGAACCATGTTAAAAATACACTATGTAAACCTTTCTATTAGGAATTTTCCTGCCTTCTTGATAACTAAGAACATAAGTTTCACATGGGAAACTGAATATTCTACCATTAACAATGTCATACTGCAACTCCAAAATTAATTGCTTTAAGTGGGATATTACTTATTTATTTTTCCTATCTGTTGTCCTGTTCATTCCTCTCATGCTTTTTTTCGCAAATGTTTTGGATTCTACATTACAAATGCCTTGTTGCTTTTCTGCTGTAACCTCGACACATAATATCATCCCAGTAAATCTCTACTTTATGACCTTGGCCTCCTTCCCAAAGTAGATGCCAAAGGGTGGTACTGCTCGTTTGGTTTACTACTTCCTTCACAAAACCAAAACAACTTTGCTGGAACATTATACTTTATATAACTTTTTCATCTAAAATTTCAGGTTTTGAATGCACACCCATCTAAAATCTCAGATTTTAACATTTCAAGTGATACCCTCAGCTTCTCTACTCCTTTTAAGGTTTTTGAACACATGTATTTCACTCAATCTGCTCAAATAAAATGCATCACCTCATGCTTCGGGAAAAAATAGCAAAGCAAGACAGTTGGTGCAAGAAAAAGAATGGGCATAAGAGATGGTACACGAGCAAAAAAGAATGAAAATCAAGTGGCTGCAAACAAAATGATCTTCAGGATGCTGAAGTTAAAAAAAAACACATCACAACTTCAAGTTACCAGTCCTAGGTTTATTACCTGCAGCACCCTCTCATGCGTAGGATGCTCCCGGAGATCGATCAGGCGATCAAGAACAATTAGCTTGACATTGTTATCGCTCTCTTTAATAATCAAATCAATATAGCACTGTGCAGCAGCCTAGAGAAAGACAAATGAAACATCTATTAATTTTTCATTTCTTAATATGACATTTTGAGATTCTTCTGTCACATACATATATCACATTTCTAAAAATTAGTTTATGCACATATTGCTTTGAAAGTGGTTCCCTAGACCAGGGGTGGTCAGGTCAAACAACAGACAACAGGTGCAGGCGTAGGCCATTCTGCCCTTCAAGCCTGCACCACCATTCAATATGATCATGGCTGATCATCCTCAATCAGTATCCTGTTCCTGCCTTATCTCCATAACCCTTGATTCCACTATCCTTGAGAGCTCTATCCAACTCTTTAAGTGAATCCAGAGACTGGGCCTCCACTGCCTTCTGGGGCAGAGCATTTCACACACCCACCACTCTCTGGGTGAAGAGGTTTCTCCTCATCTCTGTCCTAAACGGCCTACCCCTTATTTTTAATCTGTGTCCTCTGGTTCGGGACTCACCCATCAGCAGAAACATGTTTCCAGCCTCCAGAGCGTCCAATCCTTTAATAATCTTATACGTCTCAATCAGATCCCCTCTCAGTCTTCTAAACTCAAGGGTATACAAGCCCAGTCGCTTCAGTCTTTCAGTGAATCCCGCCATTCCAGGAATTGACCTCGTGAACCCACGCTGCACTCCCTCAATAGCCAGAAGGTCTTTCCTCAAATTTGGAGACTAGACCTGCACACAATATTCCAGATGCGGTCTCACCAGGGCCCTGTACAGCTGCAGAAGAACCTCTTTGCTTCTATACTCAATCCCTCTTGTTATGAAGGTCAGCATGCTATTAGCTTTCTTCACTACCTGCTGTACCTGCATGCTTGCCTTCATTGACTGGTGTACAAGAACACCCAGATCTCTTTGTACTGCCCCTTTACCTAAATTGATTCCAATCTGCCTTCCTGTTCTTGCCACCATATTGGATAACCATACATTTATCCACATTAAACTGCATCTGCCATGCATCTGTCCACTCACCCTGTAATCTTCTAACATCCTCCTGACATTTCACCCTGCCACCCAGCTTTGTATCATCAGCAAACTTGCTAATGTTAATATTAATACCAACTTCTATATCATTAATATATATTGTAAAAAGCTGCGGTGCCAGCACTGATCCCTGCGGTACCCCACTGGTCACCCTCCGAAAGGGAGCTGTTTATCACTACTCTTTGCTTCCTGTCAGCCAACCAATTTTCAATCCAAGGCAGTACTTTGCCCCCAATACCATGCGTCCTAATTTTGCTCACTAACAACATACAGCAGAACAAAGAACTTATTCCGACATGGGAAATGTGAACATTTTTATACACATGTTTCAGAACTGTATAGTTATTACACTTTGGCAATAAACTGCTTACTGACAATTAACTTGGGTTTTTCCACAGCGATTTAGTTTCTAACCTCGTTACAGCCTTGGAATTCAAACAGACAAAAGCGTTTAACTCTAGAGACATGGTGAGAGAAATTGAGTGACAACCCTTGTCATTAATGTAGGATTTATTGAGCATAGATTCCTGACAAAACTCGTGTCAGTGGGAATTAAGGGAAACCTCTCCAGTGTTTGTAGTTATACTGAGTACATAAGAATATGGTTGTGGTCATTGGTCAATGATCTTAGCCCCGGGTCATCACAGGGGCTCCTCAAAATAGCATTCTAAATCCAGCTGCTTCAATAGCCTTCTCTTCATCATGAAGCAGAAGTGGAGATATTCACTTACAACCATATAAGTTCAATATCATTTACAATTCTTGAGATACTGAAGCAGTCCATATTCAAATGGAGCGTGACCTGGACAACATCCCAGCTTGGGTGATATCATTTGTGTAACATTTGTGTCACACAAGTGCCAGAAAAGGACATTCTCTAAGAGAGAATCTAAATCTTTTTCTGACATTCGATGGTATTACCATCACCGAATCCAGGATTCTGGGTAATCCAAGATGGAGCCAGGAAACATTTCTGGCTGTAACAGCTGCTCCTTTGAGGTATTTTAGGTGTTGGAGGAGATTTTCTCGCATGCTAGGAGCAGCAATTTCTCCCTGTATATGCAACAGCATATAAGAGAGACACAGAGAGACACAGAACCTGCACAGTTACTACCTTTGCTGTTTCAATTCATGCATCAAAAGATATAAAAGAGACCAAAGGGGCAACTTTTTCACGCAGATGGTGGTATGTGAATGGAATGAGCTGCCAGAGGAAGTGGTGGAGTCTAGTACAATTGCAACATTTAAAAGGCTTTTGGATGGGTATATGAAAAGGAAGGGCTTGGAGGGATGTGAGCCGGGTGCTGTCAGGTACAACTAGATTGGGTTGGGATATCTGGTCAACGTGGATGGGTTGGACCGAAGGGTCTGTTTCTGTGTTGTACATCTCTATGACTCTATTACCAACACCATGGGGTTACCACTGGCCAACAATTAAACTGGACCAGCCACATAAATACTGTATTAATAAGAACAGAACAGAGGCTAGGAATCCTCCCATCTTCCCAATGCCTGTTGACCAGCCAGAAGACACAGGTCAGGAGCATGGTGGAATAGTTTCCACTTGCCTGGATAGATGCAGTTTCAACACCATCTAAGACAAAGCAACTCACTTATTTGGTACCTCATCCACCATCTTCAACACCTACACACAGTTACAACAGTGTGTATCATTTACGAGATGCATTGCCAGAACTCACCCACTTTCCTTCAACACCACCTGCTGAACTTGCATTATTTATCATGTAGGTGGAAAAGGGCAGCCAATGTGTGGGAACACCATCACGTTCCCTTCCAAACCACTTATCATCCAGACTTGGAACTACATTGCTGTTCCTCCAGTATCATTCAATCAAAACCTCTTTCTAACAGATGATTTGCTGACACCAACCATTAAGGATAAATTTCGACTGTGCATGGTCACCTTTTTTTTTAAATTGGGCATATGCATGTGCAATATAAAGACAACTTTAAAAATAACATCTGAAATTCTACTTGAATATTTTTCTCTTCATCTATGTACTTGTTCATTGTTTTCTCGTTTATAAGGATTGTTCGATTTTTATTATTCTTTACTTCAATGATTTTGTGACAACCACGTATGCTCCCAGGTACAGCAAGTGCAATTTTCTAACAGCACTGAGGGTGTACCACACCCCAATGGCTGCAGCAGTACAAAAAAAAATACAGAGGAACCTCTATTATCCGAATATCAATTATCCAAATATCAGATTATTCGAAGGAGATCTCAAGGTCCTGATAGAAACAGTACAAAGAGCTGATCGCATCTTTTGTTTACAATGGATTCACTGAAGTGCTGCAGAGAACAGTCCTGGACATCGATGGGAGCCCAGGCACTGTCCCCAAATGACTGACCTCCCGCCCGATCTCTCTCCCCCAACACTTTCCCTGGAGTTCTACATAGTGATGAATCCTAAACCTCTCTTACCCAAATATTCTCTCTAACATTGTCCTGTACAGGGCACAGGTAGAACTTGTCAAAACCTTGTGTCTGTCTGTGTGTGCAAGCTGTTTGGACGCTTATTCCCACAAAGGTAGCAGCAGTCCTACTGTTGATGGCAGTCGGCCCCGGGGAGGGGGGGCTGACGGGGGCAGGGGTGCATGGGGGGGGGGAAGGCTGATGCTGCTGGCCAGTGTTGGGGGGCGCGGGCAGGGGGCAGTGTCGAATGGGGTTGGGAATGGAGGGGGCAGTGTTGGAGCGGGCAGGGGGGCGGTTTTGGATGGGGTTGGGGGTGGCCAACAGTGTTGGATGCGCGGGGCAGGGCAGAGCTCAGCTCAGGTGCGGTGTGTACAGTCTCTTCTCCTGAACAGGGAGGAGACTTAATAGAAAACCTCTGAGCCCCAGAGGAGAGGTATTGAATCAATGAACTGAATGATCAATTATCCAAACGAAATAGTGCCCACCCATCTCGTTCAGATAATCGAGGTTCCTCCATATATCATTACCATCTCAAGGGCAATTTGGGATGCATACAAAACAACAGCTTGCCCAACAATGTTCATAAACCATGAATGAGTGCTTTTAAAGCAAAGATCAAAAATCATAGCAGCCCTACAATGTGCAAGCTGGTCATTCCACCCATCGAGTCAAAACTGTCTCTCTCAAGAGCATCCCACCCAGATCCATCCTCCTGTTACCAATGGCTAATCTGCCTCACCTCTACATTCCTGAACACTATGGCAATTTAGCATAGCCAATCCACCGAACCTGTACATCTTTAAACTGTGAGAGGAAACCAGAGCACCTGGACGAAACCCAGATAGATATGGGGAGAAGATATAAACTCCACATAGATAGTTGCCCAAAGGTGGAGTCGAACCTCGGTCCCCGACACTGAGGCAGCAATGCTAACCCGGAGTCCCTGTCCCATTGGCAAAGATGCTGGCCATGGCTAAACCTATGGTGAAACTCTGACATATTTAGACAGAAATAAAAGCATTTCCAGAATGGTTTTGGTTATTCTCTCACACAAGCATTTGTTTGCATGTACATCTCTCGTAAATTGAAAATATCACACAATTGCTACATGAGAATAAAATGAAATTCCACAAAAACAAAAATGATTTTACTTTTCACAAGTGCCAAATTTCAGCCTTGGAAATGGGCCTTCATTTTCTACCATAAGTTTTGTGTAAACACTCCATAAAAATCAGTACCTTGATAGCTGTTGGAGCACTTGACAGTGTAACTAAAGTTCCAGCTGCTTCATATTTTACTGCAGGGCTTGAGGACTGGAGTAAGTTGTAAATACAACGGATAAATCGTGCTCTTTCTGTTGGATTAGCATGGCAAACCTAAGACAAAACATACATACATATACACTTAATTCAAAAAAGTGGAAGTAAATGTTAATTTCATCTCATTTATTATATTTTGAATTGGGAAAATGTTTTTTACTCAGTGACAATTTTTTAAAAAAAGAGTTTTGGCAATATTTTAGGGCACAGAGACAAATATTGCTCATTAAGGATAATATCAATCTAGAGATTGAGATTGGCTCGAATAAAAGATTAAATATTGATGACACCAAGCAGGCTACAATGCTTACAAACTTCCATGAGAAGTTGATCAAAAATCTTTATTATACCCAAGTCCATTACTCATTTCAGAATCCTCTTATATTACACACATGCGCACACACACAATGAATGAAGCCGCATTTTTGTCACCTCACCTTATAAATCAGCTCAACGATAACCAGCTGGAGAATGTCTCCAAAAGTATGAACCTGATCAATACAAGTACTCAGATAATCCAGTGCTCGGTCCTAGAGAAACATTAAGAAACAGTGTTAAAAATACTTGCTCATTGTAAAATTGTAATTTTCAATCTGGGATCTGATTTTAAGTCCTGCAAATATACTAACCACTGACAGTTCATTTTTGAAAACTGAACTTTGATAGATTAAAAAGATAGCGATTCCTTCATAAACATTGCAAAATTTTATTTGAGTGCTTTTAAATTGATAACTCCTGTACTTTTCATAGCAAAAGAAACTTTCCAAGATTCATAATCCTGAATTGGTTAATTAATTCCAACAATACTTGGAAATTTTAAGTACATTAGAACAGGAGTACACAATCTATCCCTTCAAGCCTGATCCACCACCATTCATATATCTCAATTCTATATTTCAACTCCATTTATGCATTAACTTCCTAATCCCTAAAAACTGAATAAAATCTTTCAGAGTTAGTCATGTTTTGACTGTGCCTTCGACATCTTCATAAGCTTCTATTTCTGTTTTTCCCCCAATAAATATAGTTTTGAGATTTGTGACACTCGAAGCGAGACATTTCGTCAATGCTTTTTGTCTTGCACTTATCAGAACAAATGCAAGAATATCAAATATTGAACGATCACAATTTACACAACTGACGAATAGGACAGGTTGGCAAGTTGACTTTGATCAGCTGAAGCAATGCTATGGAGAAACCAATGAGGAATAGGTGCAAGCCTTTTATGCTTTGTTATTTATTTTGTTTGCAATTATTTCCAATTAACATAGCTTGAAAAAGATACTGCAGCATCTGGACTATAACTGTAGCTGCATTTCTTGTAAAGAATACAAGCACTTTACCTGATCTGCATGAATCAGCATCATGAAAGCATTCCGCTTACAACTTGCATCTTTTTCATTCACCAAGAAATCATGGATCAACTCAGGAGCATCAGGAATAAGGTTCTCAAAGTTCCTACAAGTAAACACAGTAAATGACTTGCAAAATCAATTACCTCAAAACACAAACAAAAGTCTGCTTTTTAAAATTTAAAAGAAAACTTATCACATCTGTTCATGCTTAGAATTTTATACAACTGTCTTTTAGAATCAGATGAAACATTTAAGTCAAACATTTTCATTAAAAGAGCAAAATAATTGAAATACATTATAAGCAATGCCTTGATAGAAATACTCAAGTTAAAATTTTGGTTTCTGGTTCTCAATGAACTAAACTTCAACAAATGCTCATATTTAATTTAAACGATGGATTACTGGATAGGCATATTGTTAATGCATTGAGTTCCATTTCATGTTTTGCCAAAGTAAGGGTGGTTCCTATTAGGGACCAAATGGTCAATACTTTTGGAGAAGCACATGCATAGCTGTGGTACTAAATGAACACCTTCTAACTCACTTCATGACAGAACAGTGCATTAAAGTGAAGATGTAGTTGTATGATGGATAGAATAATAATGGCTTGATGGCTCACCGATTCTCAAATAGGTCAGCTGGTCAGATGGGATGCATCCTAAACTGCTCAGGGACATCCTGAGGCCTGGAGATTTGCAAAGGTTAAATAGGATAAACCTAACCAACATTCAAGAAGTAGAAATACAAAAGCCAGCAAATGATAAATGATGTTTTGCTAAATTGATTCTTTGATAAGGTAACAGTTTTGATGAAGGTAGCTTTTCAAATGCTTTTTGAAGAATAATACGGATGAAGTAACACAAAAAAAGCCTTGGTAGAAAATCTGTAGTTCATGGGACAAAAAGAAAGGGTGCCAATGTGGATGCGAGTGTGGCTAAGGGACATCAAGTGAAGAATTATATAAATGGTTCCTGGAAGGAAGTAATAAGGTCTAACAAAGCAAAAGAGCATATTTTAAATGGTAGGACCCCAGAAAAGAGAGACCTTGAAAGTGACCATGATTTGGGTGCGAGCATAAGTAGTACAGTAAGTAAGTTTGCAGTTGACACCAAAATTGGAGGTGTAGTGGACAGCGAAGAGGGTGACCTCAGATTACAACAGGATCTTGACCAGATGGGCCAATGGGCTGAGAAGTGGCAGATGGAGTTTAATTCAGATAAATGCGAGGTGTTGCATTTTGGGAAAGCAAATCTTAGCAGGACTTATACACTTAATGGTAAGGTCCTAGGGAGTGTTGCTGAACAAAGAGACCTGGGAGTGCAGGTTCATAGCTCCTTGAAAGTGGAGTCGCAGGTAGATAGGATAGTGAAGGAGGCGTTTGGTATGCTTTCCTTTATTGGTCCGAGTATTGAGTACAGGAATTGGGAGGTCATGTTGCGGCTGTACATGACATTGATTAGGCCACTGTTGGAATACTGCATGCAATTCTGGTCTCCTTCCTATCGGAAAGCAGTTGTGAAACTTGAAAAAAGTTCAGAAAAGATTTTAAAGGATGTTGCCAGGGTTGGAGGATTTGAGCAACAGGGAGAGACTAAACAGGCTGGGGATGTTTTCCCTGGAGCGTTGGAGGCTGAGGGGTGACCTTATAAAGGTTTACAAAATTATGAGGGGCATGGATGGGTAAATAGGCCAAGTATTTTCCCTGGGGTCGGGGAGTCCAGAACTAGAGGGCATAGATTTAGGGTGAGATGAGAAAGATATAAGAGAGACCTAAGGGCAACTTTTTCACACAGAGGGTGGTACGTGTATGGAATGAGCTGCCAGAGGATGTGGTGGAGGCTGGTACAACTACAACATTTAAGAGGCATTTGGATGGGTATATGAATAGGAAGGGTTTGGAGGGATATGGGCCAGGTGCTGGCAGGTGGGACTAGATTGGGTTGGGATATCTAGTCGGCATGGACAGGTTGGACCGAAGAAGGGTCTGTTTCCATGCTGTACATCTCTATGACCCTGAAATCCATGTCCATAGAACCTTGACAGCAATAGGACAGTGAAATAAAAGTTTAAAAAAGGCATATGGGAACTTGCCTTTATTAGTCAAGGCATCGAACAGCAGAGCAGGGAGGGTTTTACTGGAGCAGTACAGAACTTTGTTTAGGCCACAGTGGGAGTACTGTGTGCAGTTCTGACTGCCACATCAGAGGAAAGATGTGACACCACTTGTGGGAGTGCAGAGGAGATTCACCAGGATGTTGTCTGGGAATGGAGTCATTCAGCTCCAAAGAAACACTGGATAGGCTTGGGTTGATTTGCTTGGAGCACAGAAAGCTGAGGAGACCTGATAACATTGTACAAAGTTATGAGGGACAGAGACAGAGTAGATAGGGAGAAATATTTCTCCTTAGTAGAGGGATCAAGTACCTGGCAGTACAGATTTAAGATCAGGAGCAGATTGAGAGAGGATGAGGAATTTAAGGGATTTGAAGTGTTGGGTGTCTGAAACTCACTGCCAGAAATGGTGGAAGAGGCAGGAATCCTGAAGACATACAGTATGTATTTAGATGAGCACTTGAAATGTGACAGCATGCAAGGATATGGTCCAAGTGTTAAAAAATTAGATTAGAATGAAATTAGATGCTTGAAGACTGGTGCAGATACAATGGCTTTTCTTCTTGCTGTAAAAATTCTACAACTCATGCCCTCAGAGTCAGCATTAGAAACATTCATAAACATATTAATCCCTTGACCTTTAATACAAAAGGGTCAAATTTAAAAATATGCAAATGGCACAAAACATGGAAATAAAGTAAACTATTTCAAAAGATCATAGATTGGTACAATTGACAGAAACATGGCAAATGAAACAGAATAAAGTTATTCCAGGAAGCATGATGAGAGACAAAATTAAATAAATCAATCATTGAATTTAAAGGTGTAGAGGCAAGCACATTCAATTGTGCAGACAATAATCGTTTAAGGGGACAGGACAAGTTAACCAGGCTTGTTGAAAAAAATCTCTTCAGTTCTGAACACTCATACCAGACTTAAAACAATAACTCTCTTCAGAGGCTGTCAGATTTGAATTTCTCCAGCATTCACTGTTATTGTGGTTGGAAATGCAAATGGAATCTGTGGATTTAATGTCAAGGCCTTAATTATAAAAGCAATGAAGCTACACTAAACTTACATACCGCTTCAGTGTCTGGTTAAATTGTGGGATACCACTCTATAGCAAAGATGTCATAGTCATACATACACAATTAATTCGAATGAAATCACATACAAGGGATTTCAGATACATAAAAAGATGAGAAATACTGGGACAGTCTCCTCAGAGCACCGAAGGATTAGAGAATATTTGATAGTTGGATAATAAGCAGCTGTTTTCATGGGAAAAGAATTATTAATCAGAGGACAGAAATTTAAGGCGATTGACAGAGAGCTAGAGGTAACATATGGAAAACTTTCTAAAAAGAAAGAAAGCTATTTCTACGGAATTGAGATTCAATAGTCAAAGTACATTTTGAAAACTGCTGAACAGGATAGGGGCTATGAAAATAAAAAAAGTGGCAGGGTGGGGGACAGTGTCCATAGGATGTTTTGGAAAGTTACAAAACAAAAAAAAAAAAAAGAGTTGGGCACAGGCCAGTTTGGTCAAATTATTTCCTCCTCTGCAATATTAGCCTAATACTCTACCTGTAGATGGTGTAGATAGCTAGTACAGCATTTCTGCGTACATAACTGTGCCGATGCTCCAGACAGGCACGTATGGCTGGCATCAGTGGTTCTAAAAGTTCTGGCTCCTTCAGCTTGCACAAGAAACGAAGAGTGGATCCTCGAATAAACTCATTTGGATGTTGCAGATCCTGAGAGAATTCAAACAAGATGCTATTAGCTCTTTTATGCTTCAGACAGCATACATATTCACCATTTCTTGAAACATATCCTGGTTGTACTTGCAACCATTCACTGATAATTCACGAAACAGGCATAAAAGGATTGAGGAATCCTAATTGCGAATTATGTCTAGCATAAATCAAGTTCCTACAGTCTGAAGCATTAACTTACATTAAACGTGTGCTGAAATTTGGCCTGCCCATAAAACTGCAGACAAAATTAATCAGTTTATGCTAATTACACCTACTTGTAGACCTTGCAAGAGCTCCTTAAAGTTGTGCCATGCTTTTGTTTCAGCAATAGTCAACTTTTAAATTTGTTGCAATGTACAAAGAAATGAAATACTATACATCAACGTAACTTCTAAATGATTCATTCAGAATCACAAAACATGGATTGAAAATGCTTGGTGGTAAATCTATTTTCAGCTGTATTACTAAATTTTCACCTGGTTACCACTGTGTTACCAAACTTGAACACATCACAGAATTTAAAAAAAAATTTTCAATGTTCTCAAAACTTGGATGATTGCACTGGTTGGAGGTTTTAAGTTTAACTACATGCAAATCAATAAGAAGCTTGCTTTAAAAAAAAACTTAGTTTTTCACATTACCAAAACTGCCTCCCAGAATGCACAGAAAACAAAATCTCTTAGTCTAGCACTTTTTCTCATTTATGTTACCAGTCTCATGTTTTCTACAATTGCACAGTTTAACGCGAAACATAATATTTTCCTTACCAAAGAAATAAAACATTTTAAAATCAGAAAAACATCATTGGTTTAGGAATACATTCTCCTAGCAGCCTAGAAAGCAGACTGCAATCTCTCCACCTGGTGAAAAGTAATTTATTTCTTGAGATGAAAGGACAACATTTTAAAAACATTCCCTACTGTATATTGGTTTTAGTCTGAAATTACAAAGCCACTTTGGTGAATCACCATTTGTAATCCACTGACCATTCAATAGTTATTTTACATTTAATCTTTTCTTATTCAAATTCAATCACTTCATTCAAATTATATTATTGGATATTGAAATTAATTTTAGCAAATATTTCAAAGTTAAGAATAAACTACATTTTGTACCACTCAACTTTTCCATCCTCAAACTTGCTTTTGAAAGATGAACCACGACTGTTCCTTTTTGAAGATGTCTTGTACAAAAATCAGGCAAAGGATATGAAATTCTATTATTTGTTATGATTTGGAGATGCCGATTTTGGACTGGGGTGTACAAAGTTAAAAATCACACAACACCAGGTTATAGTCCAACAGGTTTAATTGGAAGCACACTACTTTCGGAGCGCCACTTTGAAGGAGCGGCGTTCCGAAAGTTAGTGCGCTTCCAATTAAATCTGTTGGACTTTAACCTGGTGTTGCGTGATTTTTAACTATTATTTGCTTGAGAAAACATTCACCAGAGGTTGCAGTGAAACAATATTTTTGAGAAGACTGGGATCATACGGTAGTACATAATTGTGCATTCAAGAGTTTACAGTTTAAATTCATCATGAACTGACAACATCTCTCAATTGCTAAATATTCAAATCACAAAACTTCATTTACCTTTCTGTAGGCATCACAGACAAGAATCATCTCTTGCAGCAACTTCCCATCTGGGGTTGTTTTAGGGACAATCTCCCAAAAGACAAGCAGCAGCTTTTTAATTGTGTGATCTTGCAGTGGTAATACAAACCGAATGATCGTCATCAGGAGCCCTGGGAGCTTCTCTCCATTTAGAATCATGATAATCACTTTCTTTAAAGCATCAGTCTTGGTCTTCACATCTCCCTTTTCTGAAGTGGGGTGGGGTGTAAAGAAGAAAATAAGATGACATTATTCTGAACGACAATGACACAGAACAAGAGACCGTGTGGTTCATTGTGATTGTGCCAGCTCTCTGTAAAAGCTTGACATTTAGTCCCACTCTTCTGTTCTTTCTCCATTGAGCAGTGAATTCTTCTCCCTTCAAATATGTATCAAATTCCCTTTTGACAAAAAAAACACAATCTGCTTCCACCGCTATTTCAACTCTGCATTCCAGATCATAAAAAAACACTGCGTATTTTTTTTCAAAAAGATGTTTTCCTTGTCACACCTCATTTTTTCAAAGCCATAAATGTTTTTGATAAGTTTAGAACTTTCACAGGTTAGCACAGTCACAACTGTTCTGGTGCAACAAATAAGACAAAGAGATTCTGTTCCCTCAACCAAGGTCTCAACCTCAAATGGACTGACTGAGAGTGTGTCCTACTTTTTTCAGAGGTAGTGGCAAAAATATCCTCAGAGTAACAAGGAAATTGGCACTGCACACAGCACTTCTGCATTTTTCATAAATCATATTTCAGATTGAGGCATAAACTACACAGAAATGTATATTTTATGCATTATCCAAATTGTGTATGCATCAGTCCACTTAATGAAAATAGTTACATAAATTTTAAAACATTTAATTCAAAAAGTTACAGATGAACTATATTACATTTACATGTACTATGGTTCAATCTTAATTGCAATATTAAACCCATCAGGAAATGGAATCATTGAGAGGCAAATGTAACAGTTAACTTGAGTAATGTCTTTGCTAAGTTATTAGAGATAAATAGTGAAAAGACAGGGTCATGCAAAATCTTAAAATATTGGTCTACATGAGAGTAGCATTGCTTGGCATTTAGTTGTAGTTATAATCAATTAAAAATGATCACAAAGATCCACCCTATAAAGTGCTGCTCATGAGTATTTTGTCAGTGTTGAAATATTCTGACTTCACTATTCTGTCTTATTAATTAAAAGCAATAAACAACCACATATTTCATTTCTGACTCTATCCTAAAACTGCTTCAAATCCTAATCTTGAACATGGCCACATTTTCCAGCAGGATACATATATTTGAAAGCACCTGAAATGGTGATTATTTTACTCAAATATGCCAACTACGTTTTTTCTATTTTTACTTTGGACCACAATTATATTTAGCTGTGGGATGTAAATCCAATTTCCTTAGATATGAAATAAAGGAATTTGTTGAATGAAATTTTATTGCAATATTGAAGATAATTTATCCTCTATGAAGGAACTCATTGCTGGCAAAATTTGCATTAAAAAAAAGCAAAATCCTGGGACCCCTGAGCAGGTGAAAATCAAATGTTGGATCCAAAGACAAGTTAATGGTTCAGATGTGAATTTTTAAGCATAAAGATATTGAAAAGAGAACAGTACTTGAATCAGTCATTGTGACACAGTGACTATTTAGACCATGCCAGAAGTAAAATAAAGGGTAGAGGTAAAGACAAAACAAAATTACCTTGAAAGTGTTATCTTCTTGAGTACGAAAGTCAAGATTTCCCCTCTCGCTTATGTTAACTCCCTTCAATGTTTTGCTCACGTGTAATATTTTCTAACTCTAATAAAAAGGGTCCACACTTGACACATTATTTTCTTGGTTGTGGCCAGAGAAGTTACCTGAACTGCTGAGAGTTTGACTTTTCGTGATTTTATTTCAGATTTCCTGAAACATTTTTGTTAACACTAATACTTGCCTAACTCTGAAATCCTTCAGCTCTACAGAATTTCAAAATTGCCTGTACATCCTGATAATAATGTTTCCTTTCAGTTTTGGAGGTAATAATGAGCATTTACTTCTATCTGTTATATAGTTTTCATGCCAAGGGTCACTTGTGGTCCAAAGAATAAGCCTGTCATTTCTTATTTTTCACTTCCCTACTAGATGGCATATGGAAAGGCTCTCCAGTGACAACAGAGCTCTACCACATTACTTCCTAGAGGAGCAATATTTCTGCCATTGCAGACATAAAAATAAAATGAGAAGTCGGGATTGCCAGGTACAGAATTAGCATCCCTATAAAGGGATACACTAGGCTCCTAGAGATGCTTAGACACAAAATGTAAAACACAAAGTATTCGGAGATATGAGTAAATAGGAGTTAATTACCCAAATCAATTTTCAGGCTAATTTCATTTGGTGGTTCAGAGTCCAAGGAAACATTTATGAGCGTATAGCATATGTTTTCTGCAGCTGTCATGATGCCAGTTTTCCCAGGCAAATCGAAAGCAAGAAACCAGGTAACCTAAGAGTTCAGGGAATCTGTGGATAGAATATTTTACATAATTATTTATTCAAAGTTCTCTACATGTTTCAAACAAAACTTAATATATGTTACATCATCAAAGTAAGCACTGACGCAAGCTAAAGTGACCTGCTCACCACTGATCTCAAGCTATGCTACCACAAGGTCAAGTAATCTCTATGGTGGGGATTCAACCTTACCCAATAACAAATTCTATTCTCCTGCAGCTACAGGGATCTTGTGTCCAGAAATAGTGAGGTAACCGTGCAAACTAAGTAGTTAATAACACAGAAAATTCCTCATAAATGGAAAACCTTAAGAATCCAAGTATCCTTCACGACTTAATCATTTTAGACAGTAAAGATAACAAAATACATAACATTAAGGTGGATGAGACATTAGACTTTTACAAAAAACTGCAATCTTGATTCTAAAACTTTATGGAATTTCTTCTATCACAATGGAGAGATTTGACATTTCACAAATGAGGTTTTCAGGGGCAGGGAGGTTGTCCCATCGTAATTATAACTTGGCATAAAGGTAAAATCTCAGCACCACCTTTTTCAAAGAAGTGTTACCTTTAAATGTTTTATACAAGATTAACAGCATAAAAAGTGTATGCTCACATAATGTTGTGATTTAAAAGATTTTCATTTGTAAGAAATTGACAAATATATCCAGAGACAGAGTAAAACCTGGTGACAGTTACTTGTGGATTTCTGTATTTAACCAAGAATATACAGATGCCAGAATTGGAGTTAGTCTCGCAGAGAAATCACAATGAAGTCTGACAGTTTTGTCATTGCTACATCTGCAAAAACTGGGCCATCTTACATGAATGCCAAATCTGTCTAGTACATACCAGTGAATACTCATCCAAAAAAGGAATACTTGCTGGTTTGATTATTTTTAAATGCAAATTACTATGAGGCTGTCAAAACTGTCACATCACCCCCTACCCTCTCAATGAACAGACAGCTTACAAATAGCAAAGCACTTCAATAAACATACTTGGAAAACTGAACTGAGTCAAGAACGAAGATATCAAGGACCAAAAGCTTGATGGAACAAAATGGTTTCAAAGGCATTTTAAGGTAGTGAGACAGTGGAGAGTAGAAATGGTCAGCAAGAGCACTGCAGAGCAAAGGACTGAGGCTACAAAGTTCAAACACGCCACAGTAGTTCTGAGTTGCACAAGAAGGAGAAAGCTCAGCAGAAGGTTAACAGCACTGACAAAGTTAGAGACTTAAGTGATGGACAAATTTAAAAAAGTAAATGAAAATTTAAAATTCAGAGCTTTGGGCAACAGGGAACTATTACAGCTCAGCAGTGAATGGAAACTTTTGACAAGCTGAATCTGATGTAAAAAAAAATGTAGGAGTCTTACTTGTGGTGAAGTTTGCACAGTGAAGAACTAGAGGTCAGTCAGGACAGCATTCACAGAGTTAAGCATTGAGGAGACAAAGGAATAGATGAGTACTTCAGCAGATGTAGATGTAGCTGGGCTACATTACTGAGATAGAAATAATAATTTTACAGAGAGTATTCAAGGTCAATAGTTTGACTTGTGGTCAAATTGGTCTCAACCCATATCAACTAGTTGGGAAAAGGAGGGAAATGATATTAAAAAGTACTAAAATGGTAGTATGGCCCAGATAATGGCTTGCTCTGCTCAATGGTTAACTGAAGGAAACTTAGTATCATTCAGACTGGATGTCAGACAAGCAACCAGACAGAAAAGTTTGGAGAGTGATTGAATCTTTAAAAATAATATCTCTTACTCATGTGAGATTAAATTTTTTTTAAAAACTAATTTTAGTTGCTTTTCTATATCAATTGCAGAAGGTACTTGGTTTGTACATGTACTTATTTTCACTATTTTACTTGAAAAGTACATCTTCCATCATGTGCAAACTTGTTTTCTCAATTTTATTTTAATAGGTTATATTTTACAAGTTATATCACATGTATTATGCTGAGATTGCGATTTTCCATAATATCAATAAGGAGCAGACGTAGATGAGAAATAGGAAATGGTCAAGTACAGATCTTTAGCAAATTCTGACATGACATAGGTGCAAATAAACAGACGTCACTGCAGGCAATTATTTGGCTATGACTGTATCAATCAGAACGGAACTAGCTAAGAGCAGTTCCAATCAGGTGGATGATGCAGCAGATATGTTGAAGGAAGTTGGCATGGTCAACCTTGTCAAAAGGCTGAAGACAGATTAAAAATAGATGTGGAATGATTGTGTGACCATGGTCACACAATCATATAAGCTGCCAGTTGTATATTTAATAAGAGCTGTTCCTACACAATAGCAGAAGCAGAAGGCCGATGAGTGGGTTTCAAACATGAATTGTAGGAAAGATGGGCAAGAATTTAGGAGGCAATAGACAACCAAAGATTTTGGAAAGGAATAGGGAGATTGGAGGTGGTGTAGTATGTTACCTGGGACAATAGCATTTTAGCTATTAGCCATGGCAGAGAAGTATCATAACCCTGTACTTTACATTGTGACTTTTAACACTTCTGCCATTTGTTCATGAATAGATGGAACGGGAAAGACTAAAGCAGAATTCAGTAGCAGGTCATGTTTTCCTTCCTGAAAACCCCGCATTTACTCAAAACATCAATATTATAAATTGAGATTTACAAACCATTTTTCCATACAATAGGCAACAATGGTGGAAACAATTTATATTACACTTCAAGCTATCATCTAATTTCAAGAGGATATCTCACATTAAAAGAAGCTGAGATGACAAGTGTAAATAAATCAAGCCCTCAGAGTACATTGTATTGCTTAGCTAGTTATGAAACAGTTATTTCAGGTAACATTCTGTCATTGCAGCAATAATTAAGCATTTTCTCACACTGACAAATTTTATAGCACATTTAAGTGCATCACATAATTTGAAGCCAATGTAAGAAAGGAACTTAATTATAGACTGATACAATATTTAAATTCAATACTTCAATGCAACTTGTCCAAAATTGCAAATGCTAAAATATGAAGGGCAAAGAAGAAACTCAGAAATTGAGACAGGGGCCTAAAATATCCAAATGAACAAAACAATGGTTGATGATGTTCAATATGTGAAGCAAAACTCAGATGTACATTCACTATACATATCAGAAAAGGTGAAGGAGACCAAAGTGTTTACACAGGTGCTGACACAAGATGTACAACTAAAGACAGAATCCAAACCATAAAGTCAATAAAAATGTTGAATATTGAGGGCACAAATCAGAGAAAGTCATGATCCAGCTTACAGATATCTGATCAGTTCAAAACTCAAGAACATTGTTTCCAGTTCTCACTACTAAATTATAAAGGGAATATTCAAATGAATGAACAGTGATGTTAATCTACGGTATTAATTATGTGAGGACTATGAAGTACCACCAAGATTTCAGACTTGAAAGAAAGCATCCAATGAGGTCTAAAAGGCAACAAATTTGAAAATGGTACATTGCAGTTTTAAAAAAAATGTAAACTGCAAAGTTCGGCAACATGACAAACACAGATTCAAACCAGAAAGACAGTCTTACTATTAAAAAAAGTAATGAAATCCCGAATATAGTGGAGAAAATTATGATTCTAATTAAAAATGCAAGCCAGAACAGAAGCTGAAGCTTTTCGAAAAGAAAGAAAGACGGGTTGACTTACATTTCTGGGAAATGACTACCTTATGCACAACCTTCTGACAAACTTCACAAAACAACTCGCAGAAATTCGACCTTTCAATTTTTCCCTGTTAAATGTTTATAGAACATAGAACATAGAACATAGAACAATACAGCACAGAACAGGCCCTTCGGCCCACGATGTTGTGCCGAACTTCTATCCTAGATTAAGCACCCATCCATGTACCTATCCAAATGCCGCTTAAAGGTCGCCAATGAATCTGACTCTACCACTCCCACGGGCAGCGCATTCCATGCCCCCACCACTCTCTGGGTGAAGAACCCACCCCTGACATCTCCCCTATACCTTCCACCCTTCACCTTAAATTTATGTCCCCTTGTAACACTCTGTTGTACCCGGGGAAAAAGTTTCTGACTGTCTACTCTATCTATTCCTCTGATCATCTTATAAACCTCTATCAAGTCACCCCTCATCCTTCGCCGTTCCAACGAGAAAAGGCCGAGAACTCTCAACCTATCCTCGTATGACCTACTCTCCATTCCAGGCAACATCCTGGTAAATCTTCTCTGCACCCTCTCCAAAGCTTCCACATCTTTCCTAAAGTGAGGCGACCAGAACTGCACACAGTACTCCAAATGTGGCCTAACCAAAGTCCTGTACAGCTGCAACATCACCTCACGACTCTTGAATTCAATCCCTCTGCTAATGAACGATAATACTCCATAGGCCTTCTTACAAACTCTATCCACCTGAGTGGCAACCTTCAAAGATCTATGTACATAGACCCCAAGATCCCTCTGTTCCTCCACCTGACCAAGAACCCTACCATTAACCCTGTATTCCGCATTCTTATTTGTTCTTCCAAAATGGACAACTTCACACTTGGCAGGGTTGAACTCCATCTGCCACTCCTCAGCCCAGCTCTGCATCATATCTAAGTCCCTCTGCAGCCGACAACAGCCCTCCTCACTGTCCACAACTCCACCTATCTTTGTATCATCTGCAAATTTACTGACCCACCCTTCGACTCCCTCATCTAAGTCATTAATAAAAATTACAAACAGCAGAGGACCCAGAACTGATCCCTGCGGAACTCCACTTGTAACTGGACTCCATGCTGAATATTTACCATCTACCACCACTCTCTGACTTCGACCGGTTAGCCAGTTTTCTATCCAATTGGCCAAATTTCCCTCTATCCCATGCCTCCTGACTTTCCGCATAAGCCTACCATGGGGAACCTTATCAAATGCCTTACTAAAATCCATGTACACTACATCCACTGCTCTACCCTCATCCACATGCTTGGTCACCTCCTCGAAGAATTCAATAAGACTTGTAAGGCAAGACCTACCCTTCACAAATCCGTGCTGGCTGTCCCTAATCAAGCAGTGCCGTTCCAGATACTCGTAAATCCTATCCCTCAGTACCCTTTCCATTACTTTGCCTACCACAGAAGTAAGACTAACTGGCCTGTAATTCCCGGGGTTATCCCTATTCCCTTTTTTGAACAGGGGCACAACATTCGCTACTCTCCAGTCCCCTGGTACCACCCCCGTTGCCAGTGAAGACGAGAAGATCATTGCCAACGGTACTGCAATTTCCTCTCTTGCTTCCCACATAATCCTAGGATATATCCCGTCAGGCCCGGGGGACTTGTCTATCCTCAAGTTGTTCAAAATGTCCAACACATCTTCCTTCCTAACAGATATCTCTTCTAGCTTATCAGTCCGTTTCACACTCTCCTCTTCAACAATATGAAGCAGCAGTTTCCACTCGCTCAGTGCTGCGCGTCCCCACAGATACTGTAAGTGTTGACCTGGTCATTTTGACCACTTGGCACTTTCCAGGAAAATTTACCTGACGAAAAGTCACTAGATTCGCACAAAGGCGTATTTCAAGTGTTAAAAGTGAAGCCCAAAGAAAGCGAAGAGAGAACTTTCGGTTGCGGAAATATGAAGCTCTATGTTTAGACTTTTAGGCATCGACCTGTCAAGGATTATTCCTAATCTTATTTGATTCAGCTTCAATCTCAAACCAAAGAGTCAGTCCAGTCCATCTGAGGAGGGAGCAGGACCGCTCCTTGTGGTGAGGTGAAGGTGAATCTGCTCCGGGAAGCATGAGCGAGGCCGAGACGACAACAAAACCCGGGCCTTAGGCCGCGGCCGGGAACTGGCAACCTCTGCTGCCAGGCGACGGCTTTACCACACCTTGGTGTCCGGAGACGAGCAGAGAAGGCCGTGTCGCGGTGTCGGCTGCAGCGGGGCGGGGGGGAAGATGGTGATGTGGAGGAGTCCGATCTCTCCCTCCCTACCGCTGCCCTCCAGCTGACGTGGAACTGCGACCTCGGTACCGAGCGACGGCGGCCGAGCGGCACCAATACACACGCAGGCGCGCTCCAAGGAGCCACGTCACAATCCTCAATCCCAGGCAGACCTCCTCATCCAGAGCACCACCGCAATCAGGGAGTTGCTGCATCAGGGTGTACATCCTCTCAGCGTTGACTCTCAGAGCAATTCACTTCCTACCTTTCTTAGCCCAAACCGAACCTTAACATTGTGTTTTTCTTTTCCTTTTTTCATTGTCTTTTTCCATGCATTTTCTAAACTGTGCACATCATAGTCCGCTTCCCTTTCAAAGATATCGATTGAACCTACTCCACCTCAGTCTAGGGCTGTGCATTCCTGATCTTGAGTGCTGGCTGTTTGGAAACATAGTTTATTCCTTGTGTTGCAGTCGCTTCTTTTGCCAATTATTGTTTAATTTTGTGCCCTTTTTTCAATCTTTTCACAAGTGGGAACAGTTCCTCCATCCTTGCTCTGCCCAAATGTCTGAAGAACTTGAATATCTCAAGAAAATCACCTGTTTTCTTTTCCCTGTGGAAACCAGTCGTGAGGTTAGTTACAGCACACATCAGCTCCACCCTCCCAGATTGCCTTAATTCACTCATCTTCGCAATCAGTCCACAGCAGACACCATCTCTCTGGCTCTATAATCATCTCTGGAACATCTGGATAACAAGGACACCTGCATCAGATTTCCATTTATTGACTTTAGTTTGGCCTTCAACACCATAATCTCAATCAAACACAGTTCCTAACTCTCAGACCTAGGACACTGCTCCCCACTCTGCGACTGGATCCTCAACTTTCTAACCCACAGACTGCAATCGTTAAGGACAATCCTCCCTGATAATCCTCAACACTAGTGCCCAACAAGTCTGCACACTCCGCCCCTTACTTTACTCATTATACACTCATGACTCTGTGACCAAATTCAGCTTTTAACTTCACTTACAAATTTGATGACACCACCATAGTGGGTTGGATCTCTAACAACAAGACAGAGTACAGGAAAGAGATACAGAGCTCAGTGGCATGCTTCAAAGAGAACAACCTCTCCCTCAATGCTTGCAAAACAAAGGAGATGGTCATCAATTTCAGGAAGCAGAGTGGAAGGAACATCCCATCTGTATCAATGGTGTTGAGGTGGAGATGATTGAGCGCTTCAAGTTTCTAAGAGTAAATATCACCGACAATCTGTCTTTGTCCATCCCTGTTGATGCTACAGTCAAGAAAGCACACAAACACCTCGACTTCCTCAGAAGGCTAAGAAAATTTGGCATGTCCACTATGACTCTCAACAATTTTGGAGATGTACCATAGAAAGCATTCTGTTGGGATGCATCACAGCTTGGTATGGCACCTGCTGTGTCCAAGCCAACAAGAAATTACAGAGAGTTGTGAATGCAGCCTCGTCCATTACACAAACCACCTTTCACAGTGGCTCAATGGTTAGCGCTGCTGCCTCACAGCACCAGGGACCGAGGTTTGATTCCAGCCTTGGATGACTATCTGTGTGGAGTTTGCACATTCTCTCCATGTCTGCGTGGGTTTCTTCTGGGTGCTATGGTTTCCTCCCACAATCCAAAGATGTGCAGGTTAGGTGCATTAGTCAGGGGTAAATGTTGAGACATCCAGGCCGGGTAGCACTGCTGGATTCAGCCGAGAGGATCTGCCAACAGTCTGCCCTTCTGGGGCGGAGTGTCCTCCAGGTTCTGGCTGAGTTTCAGTGATTTCCATCCATGGGGAGTGCTCCAATTTGGGAAGAGTGCGAATCCGTGTCGGGCTGGATGGGATATTCTTCGGAGGGTCGTTGTGGACTTGCTGGGCCAAAGGGCCTGTTTCCAACCCGTCGGGATTCTTTGATTCTGTTCTTCCATTGACTCCATCTATATTTTCCACTGCCTTGGCAAAGTAGCCAATGTAGCCAATGTAATCAAAGACCCCTCCCACTCCTGTTATACACTCTTCCACCTTCTTTCATCAGGTAGAAGATAGAAAAGTTTTAAAACTCATACCAACAGGTTCAATAACAGCTTCTTCTCTACTGTAATCAGACATATGAACGGACGCTCATATATTAAAACTGGTCTTTCTCTGTAGCTTTAACATTATATTCTACATTCTGTTCTATTACGCTGAAGTACTTACGTAAGGTATGATTTGCCTGGATGGGATGCAAAACAATACTTTTCACTGTATCTCGATACATGTGACAAAAGTAACTCAAATCAATTCAAATCATAAACTCATCAATCTTTCTTCATAATTGAAGTTCCTCATCTCTGGAACCATTGTTGCGAATGTTTCCAAACTCTCTCCATTGCCTTCATATCTTTGCTGTAAAGTGTGCTGCCAAAACTAGACATAATTCTCCATCTGAGGTCAACTGGTATCCTACACAAGTCCAACATAAAGTCATTGCTCTAGTACTCTGTGCCTTTATGAATAAAGCTTGGGATTAGAAAAAAATCCAGTCCACTCCTGCTCTCTCCACCAACCGTGGTCTCCCAATCCAGTGGCAGGAACACTACCACTGTGTCGCAGAAGGGACTCTGATGCTTCATTAACTGCTGTGTCAATCTCTGTTCCCCTTCAATCATTTATGCACCGAAAAATACATACCTGCATATCAATTTAAGATTAGGAGTCGACCATTGGCCTCTTGTGCTTGCCTCACCATTCAATAAGATCATTCCTGATAGGATTATGGCCTCAACTCCATACTCCTGCCGACCTCTGATAATTTTTGACTTGATTCATGGTCAAGATTATTTCTACCACTACCTTAAGAACATTAAATGACCTTCTCTCCATAGCTCTCAAAGGAAGAGAGTTTCAAAAACTATCAACTTCCTGACAGAAAGAAATAGTCCTCATTTTAACCTTAAATAGAAGATACCTTATTTTTAAACTATGTCCTCCCAGTTCTAATCTTTCACACAAAAAACAGCATTCAACATGCATCCTGTTAAATTCCCTCAATGTCTTGCTAATAAGGTTGCCTCTCATTCTTGTGACCTCCACTGGACACAGTTTAGGCTGTCCACCTTTCCTTATAAAATAATCCCTCCATCACAGGTAAGAGTTGATTGAATCTCAAATCACTCCTCACATTTATATTCTTAAATAAGAAAAGCAAAACTGTGCAGAGGACTCCAGATATGGTCATACTAATGCCCTGCACCATTTCTCTTTTCAAATTCAAATCTCTTCCAAATAAAAAACAAATATTTACCTTCTTAATATCACTTGCTACACCTGCAAATTACCTTTCTGTGACTCATGTACCAGGGCAACCAGAACTCTCTGAACCTCAGGGTTTGCAGTCTCTCTCCGTTCAAATGATATGTGCTTTTTCAACTCTTCCTGCCAAAGTGGACAAGTTCAAATTTTCCTTCAGATATTCCATCTACCAAGTTTTTATCCACTCACTTGGTCTATCAATATCCATGTTACAGAAGATCACAGTGCTTCAGTCCACACTGAACTTCATGCTCACACAGAAAACAAAAAGGGAACTGACATTTGCAGAACAAAGGTTGTTTGAGCATGGAGACAAACTGGGCAACTACTTAGCATTTCTTGCTTGGAAAAGGGAAGACTCTGGAAACTTAACCAGTGATTCTAAAAAAATTTTGGAAAGTTTACTCTGAACTATAACAATGTGAAAGTTTTGAGGATGGCCTTGGCAAGGATGGAGTCATTTTCAAGAGTTTGGATCTCCCAGGTGTGATCCTTAAAAAACAGTATCTCCTTAATGCCTTATTGTCAATGCAAGAAGTGCAGGAGGCTGTGAGTCAGATCCAAAATGGAAAGGTGCCTGGTCCTGACGGACTTCCCACTGAATTTTATGAGGAAATACACTGTCAGGACTGATGTTTTATATGTTCAACGATTCACACAGTCGTGGTCTCCTCCTGGAATCTTTAAGGGAGGCAAACATCTTTCTCAACCATTAAAAAGGGAAGGCCCCAGAGGATTGTGCTTCCTACAGGCCCATCTCACTCCTGAATGTTCATTTCAAAATCCTATCTAAGACCCTTGCACTAAGACGAGAAACTGCAGTGCTCTCCATCATTAAGAAGGATCAGATGGGTTTTATAAAAGGTCACAGATCATCTAATAATGTCAGGAGGTTGCTTAATATGATCTAGGTATGTCAACAATGATGGGTACAGGGAGTAGTTATCTCTCTAGATGCAGAGAAGGCATTTGACTGGATTGAGCAGCCATATCTTTTTTATACTTGAAAGCGGTCTTTATCAGGTGCGTAAAGATTCTTTATAGTGACCCTCTTGCCGCAGTTCTCACCAATGGTGTGCGGTCAAGCAATTTTAATATTCTTATGGGCAGTTGACAGGACTGTCCCCTATCGCTGCTGCTTTTCACATTGGTGATTGAACTGCTGATGGAAGCAATATGTAGGGATCTTAATATACCTGAACCAGATATGGGGACAAAGCCACATAAGATTTGTCACAAAGCTGGTCCTTTTTTCAAAGCTGGTACTTTTTCTCAAAGTTACTGCATCTTTGATTTTTTTCAGAAGGGTTATCAAACAGCCCAGGCTCTGAAACAGTTGAGTTGGTGTAGAGATGAATAGTTTAATGGGGCCCTTTGTTTACCCCTCAATAGATGATACTTCAGGTCAAAGCTTTCATGTTTTAGAAAGAACCTGTATAATGAAAGGGGAATGGCTAGTCCTGGCAGCTGAAGTTTTTTGGTTCAGTTCAGCAGTTGTGTATGTTAAGAAAGGCTGGGTACTCTCTCTCCTGCTGCCCTTCTGACTTCAAACTGTGAGTAGCTTGTCCCGACCCCCCAGGGCAGCCGGACTGTACACTAACAGTCAGACTGCTGCTGCCTTTGTGGAGTAAGTCTCCAAATAGCACTCACATAACTTTTTACTGCAACTTTTTGACAGGTTCCACCTTTGCCCTGTACAGGACAGTGTTGGAGAGGTTATCTGGGGAAAGGGGGTTTTGGGTACACCCCTGTGTGGAACTCCAGTGAAAGTGTTTTTTTTGGGAGGGGTGGAGAGAGAGAGAAAGAGTTACAGCGAGAGATCAGTAATTTGGAGACGGTGCCTGGACTGTCCAGAACTGTTCTCGGCAGCATTTCAGTGAGCCGAGTTCGTTTTTAATCATTGTACCTGTAAATAAAAAACGCGATCAGAGTTGAAACAGCTCTTTGACGTAACGTTTCTATTGGGACCTCGGGATCTCCTTCGTATAATCCGATATTTGGATAATCAAGGTTCCTCTGTTTACACCAACCTAAACAAATATCAAAATTACAGTCTGGGCTACCTGCTTAAAGAGGTTTTGAGGGGTCTGGCCTAGTCCATAAAGATTTCATTGTATGCAGATGACATTCTTGTCTTTTTATCAACCCCAACAGTTTCAGTACCTCACCTGACACAATCATTTGTGGCTCTTCGGATTATAAGATCAACTTTACAAAATCAAGGCCGTACCCATGGGTAGTCTCCCAAAAATGTCTGGTCCTGAGGATGAATCTCAATTTCCCTTTAAATGGTCACAGGAGGGTTTTCTTCACTTAGGTATATTCATTACTCCAGTCTTTGATCAGCTAATTAAAACTAATTTTGCAGTTATTCGACAGAATCAAACAGGACCATCGAAGATGGGAGGCGCTCCTGATCTCCTGGTTAGGTCGGATCGCCCTCATTAAAATGAACACTCTCCCCATATGCTGTACCTTATACGAATGCTTCCTTTGATCTTTACGAAGCAAACATTTAGGAGACTAATGGCTGGTTACAGTTCTTTCATCTGGCGTCGCAAGTGACTCCTTATTAAACTAACTAAATAACAGCTGCCCCACTGACTGGGAGGAGTGGACCTCCCGGATATTAAAACTATCAATTAAACTCATTGTTATATCACATGAATGACTAGGTCGAGGGAGTCACTCTCTTACTATGGTTAGATGTCGAGGCTTCTCAGGCAAGTTGATTCCTTACTAGCTTACTGTTCTTGGACAAACTGAGGGCAGTTAAGGAGTATTGTCATAGCCCCATAGTTATTAATACTGTTAAAGCATGGAGGGCAATGCGGCAGAGTAAGAGCAATATTGCCAAAACATCTTTTTTTATACCCATAGTTGGTATGCTGGATTTTCACATGGGGAATGATGGACTCAGGGTTTAAACTATGGACAGTGAGGGGTGCGTCTTGCCTGGGTGACTTATTTGAGGGGGAATACACGTTGGCCAGTAGGGACCTCTTTGTTTTCTTCAAATTAGAGATTTCATTCAAAAAGAGACTACACTTCTAGCTGATTCCGATAGATCTGACACAGAGAAGAGGGTGCTGAGTGCGGAGAACACACCCTCTGTCAGCAATCTCTATCACCTATTCAGAGAGTGCCCCTCAGATGAGTCTGAGCGGCTCTGCAAGTTATGGGAGAGGAAGCTGGACATTGAGATCTCCTCTGAAATGTGGGAGGATATCTGGGGAAATGCAAGAAGGATCTTGATTTGCAATAGGGCCCATGTCTTGCAATTGAAGAATCTCCACAGAGTCCACTTGGCTCCAGATCATCTCTCAAAATTTAAAGTGTGAGTATCCTCAATATGTCACATGTGCAAAATGAGTACAGGTATGCTCACTCATTATCTCTGGTCCTGTCACAGGCTCCAGACATATTGGAGCGCAGTGTTAGGCAAAATAGAGAGTATCTTGGGAACAGAGAGGGAGATGGACCCGGTATCTCTTCTTCTTGGCCTAGTTAATCGACTTCCTTCAGACACAAGCATAAAAAGCTTTCAGTATCCTCATTTTTTTTGTGCAAGAAAGAACATTCAATTAGGGTGGGTGTCTGAAAACTCCTCGGGATTGTTGGGCTGGCATAAGCTAGTCACAGAACACATCCCTTGGATTTTCTTACAAGTATGATGCACCATAAAACTGAGAATTTGTATGAGATGAGGTGGCCCTTTTTGGACAAATTGGGTACAAATTTGTCTGCCATACTAATAAGGGCCTTTATATAGTCATGACGATTCTGTTTAATGAATCTGGAATTCATAAAGGAAAAATTACGAACACATGAATATGTATAAATTTATGCTGTCAATGATTTGTTATGGACTAGGCCAAACCACTCAAAACACTCTTAACCAGGCCGCTCAGACCGTAACTTTGCAATTTGTCTCAGTAAGTGTACAGTTAAAATTACCTGGATTAAGTTAGCTAGGTTGACTACTAGATTTTAAAACAGACAATAATTTATTTACAAAATTACACAATGAAACACAAAGAACAGAATAAAGAACCGCTACAGAACTCAGGTCTATCCAAACTAGACTTAATTATGCTGTTCCGAATATACACAACAATCCCAATAAGCAAACTCCCTTTTTAAAATCAATATAAATGGAACACATGCTAACAGGTTGAAGTTGAAGGGCAAAAAGAGAGAGAGAGAGTTTCCATCACTGTTGAACTCCTCCCCAGTTCAAAACTGAACTAAACTGCTCAGCTGGAGAGCTGACCACTCCCTTTCCATTATACAGGTCACTTCTATAACATGACCACTTTGGCCTGAAGTCTCATCTGTTTAAATACAAACAAAAGGTCTCTCAAAATCCTTTTCATCGCTGCACCAAACCAGACTGATCAGAGCTTGGCCTGTTTATTACCCTTCTGAGAAAAATCAAGAAGAGAGTATCCTTGAGCCAAGGAACAGCTTTTAGGAAAGAAAAAGTGACTAGCTTTGTGACAGGTTGAAGGTTAATATTATATTTCCGTATATATTATATGAGCCGTATTATATTTCCATTTATTTTTATTATCATGATTTATTAGTTAGTTATTATTTATTTATGTAATTAGTGGGTTTCTTTATATTGTTTTGAGTAGTTTTGTTTTGTACTTGTAAGATTAAAAAAATCTTTTTTTCAATAAAATATATCTAAAATAAAATACATTCCAGCATTTTGACAATGACAGATAATAAACTAACTGGCCTATAGTTTCTTGTTTTCTGTCTCTCTCTTGAGTAGCAGAGTCACATTAACTATTTTCAGTCTGATTGAACATTTTCAGAATTTAGGGAATTTAGATAATCAAAATTGAGGATCTGCTGGATTTTCAAACAGAAAACATCTCATATCATACAAAATATTTGTTCAGTTCACCTGCCATATCTTTATTTCCCATTATTAATTCTCCAAACTGTCTTTAGAGGACCAATCTGCCAAAACTCTCAGTGTTATAATTCTCGTTAACTTTCTGTCATACTCGTGTAGATATTAACCTAAAATTTGCTGAGTTAACAAAAATTAAACAAAATGAAATGGAGCAACAAAAATATTAAATTTGTTCTATTAAAAACTTAATGGTCAGATAAGGACCAAAAGATTGGAAAGGTCACCGGTCTTAATGTGTTTTGTCTTTGAGAGAATGTGTGTTTGGATTAATGGTCAAATGAGGACTTAATGATTGGAAAGGCTGTCAGTCTTAATGCGTTTTGTGTTTGAGAGAAAGTGTGTTTGACTTAAGTGATGTAAATCAACAGTAATGGACTAAATGCCAGAATACATTTGAAAGGCTGGAGTCCAGTTAAAATAGAAACACTGAATTAGATGATAATGTGAACTATTTATCATCTAAGCAAAGAGAGCTTGATCTCAGAATTTTGCTTTGTAAATATCATACAGTTGATTGGATGACATAAAGGTGGCAACGGCATGAATGGGCCAATGCTGAGGTCAACATTTATTGTTGTGGAGAGATTTCTGAAACAATTTGAGGAGAAGCAAGACTGAGAAGAGGAACAGGGAAAGTGTAAGTTAGAAAGACAGAAGTAGTGCAGCTGACTGCAGTGTGTTGGAAATCAGTGTGTCAATAATCAAAAAATGTATAACACTCTGACAGAAGAAGAAATTTAAACAGCCCTGAAGAGCTGAGGAAGCTGAACATTGTGCAGACCTGAAAATAGCTTCTTAGTGTTTGGTCAAATTGTTGCAAAGACAGTATCAAGAGGAGAGTCATGGCACACGTCAGGATAAAATGTACAGGCTATGTGAGGTTCTAAAGCGACCAAGAGAGGTAGCATGCAAAATGCGGGGGGTGAGATGGATATTTGTGATCTCTAGTCAAAGGATTAGGAAGGGGATATTCAGGATATATGGACAGTTAAATGGACAGAATACCCCAGAATTGCTGTGAATGTCCAACAATGGACCCATGATACAGAGTTGACATAAGCCAGGTATGAATAAGCAGGATGGGAAAATAGAACATGAGTGCATGGTACCATATATCCCTAATCATTTATAAGGTGAAAAGCCTCCTAAATTAGACTTTGGGGAGAACCCATATGGGTATTTCCAAGGAGTAACATGAAATGACTACTGTCTGTAATTTGGACGGAGGGGTAAAAAACAGAAAGTTTTATTATTTACCTTATTCAGTAACCTGTTTGCCACTCTCACCAGAACATCAAAACAGAACTATTACTAGTTTCACAGGTAGCACTTGGGAAACACTGACAATCACCAAAGACCCCTGCCTCACATGCGGATCAGCTGTGGCCATTCATTAACACAGCTATTCCCAGAGTTCCTAAATTTCAGAAACAACCTTACAATCATTACCTTAACTCATTAATACTACAGATGCTGTGTGCTTCCTTTGGAATCTTTCTTCCTGGACTACATCTTTACTGGGTATTTTGAATATTTTCTGAAATGTCTGCAGCTATTCACCTAATTTCCTAGTTCACTTTAGCCAGGTCTGCTTAGATATCCTCATAGTTGCACTTATTTAAATTTAAAACACAACTTTCAGATCTGTCCCTCAAAGTGCATTCAGGCTCCGGTTTAGCACCAGAACATGCTGCTGTAAAAAAACTGTCCTGAAAACAAACCCAGGCTACATTTACCAATTTGATACACCCAATCTATAAATAGATTAAAATTATCGATGATTACAGTTGTATCTTTTTCATAAGCCCCTTCCTGTCCTCAGTGTAGTTAGTTAGCGAGCTATAAACTGGCCACACAGGTAACGTAACTTTAGCATTTCTTCTGTCTTCCGAAATTGATTTGATATTTTGATCTTCAGGACTAAGATATCTTTCTACCTCACACTAATGTCATACTTAATTAATATCGTCACCCTTTGCCTTTTGCTAGTTCTGTATCTAATAACTATCAGATGATTCATATTTATTCCTGCTTCTGCTGTCAATTCAGCCTTTCTCAATGAATGTTGTGTGTTATTTAGATGCTGAGCCTTTAGTTCTGTCTTTTTACGATTTTTGTAAACTCTGTCCTTATCTGCTGTTTTCTGTCTCTTTCTGCTGCACTCAGATTGTTAGTTTCCTTATCAACACCTTGCTCTCTTACCTTTTCAATCTATCAAATCTTTCCAAATTTGATCCCTTGTTGGTCATGCATTGCCCACTATTTAGTTTAAGCTCTCTCTTTTCTGCTTTAGTTAGAGGAGTCATCAAGATCGTGGTCTAGCATGGTTCAAATGAAGATCATCATAAGATCCAGTTCTCATTTTCCCCATTATTGGTGCCAATACCCCAAGAATGAAAGGCCAGTTGTCTGACACCAATCTTTAAGCCATGCATCTAACTTCTAATTTTAGTTACCTTCTGTAAGGAACCATACACTTTTCCTTTTTGGATACTGGATGTCGTTAACTCAGTCACATTAGGGGCATTTAAACAGTCCTTAGATAAGCATATGGATGATGATGGGATAGTGTAGGGGGATGGGCTTAGATTAGTTCACAAGTCAGTATAACATCCAGGGCCGAAGGGCCTATTCTGTGCAGTATTGTTCTATGTTCTATGACCTTGAGCAAAGTCAGATATTGCAATATAGTGTAGTATCAGGAGAGATTTGATACTTGGAAAATTAAGCTGTGCACATTTCTCTGACCAAGTTCTAAAAAAGGGTCACTGGACCTGAAACATTAATTCTGTTTTCTCTCCAGAGATGCTGCCACACCTGGGTTTTTCCAGCAATTTCTGTTTTGTTTTTGATTTCCAGCATCCACACTTCTTAGTTTTCTGTGTTTGGTGCACATTATCTTCTGTACGAGACAATGTTGCTCTTGCAATGGAACAGTGAGATTGTTACATTATGAAGTCAGAGTGGCACCAGGGTTTTCTGAGTTAAGAAAAAAGCTGCCTGATGACGGTTCTCAGATTGGCTGAGATGCAGTTTGTTACAGATTGATTGGGGCAGAATAACTGTATTTAGAGCCAGCAAGCACAAAACATATTTCTTCCTTCTTTATGTGAGTGAGAAAACAAAACAAGAAACTTTAAAAGAAAGAACTCTAACACAAAACTTATGTCCACCTTAAACTGAAGAATTTCTATCACTCTACTCTCCCACACCATATCATTATGGTTAAAACCAAAAGAACTGAAAGACAACTTAACCTATCTTTGTGATCTGCTGTTTTGATATTCAGAATTTTGTTTTTCTCTTCTAAGTTTTTCACCTATAATATTCATCTCAAAGTGTCTGTATACCTTATTCGTGAATAAGTGTGTGTTTATTTGGGATTGAAAAATGATATAGTTAAAGTTATATCACAGGGAATTAGTGATCCTTTCTGCCATTGGCACAAAAATCAGTTAGTTCACAATAAATAATTTATTTTCTGTTAACACTCAAACCTGGTGTGAATTCCTTTATTCCTGACTCGTGGTTAGTCAGGCAAATTGGTCATCTTGGTGGTTCAGTTGGATATCGACGAGAAGAGAAGTCAGATACTGCAATATGGTGCAATACCAGAAGAGATTTGGAACTTGGAAAATCAAGTTGTGCACATTTTCTTCTCAAGAAGTTCTCAAGAAGGGTCACTGGACCTGAAATATTCTGTTTTCTCTCCACTGATTCTGCCACACCTGCACATTTGTGATGGCGTTTCAACAGTGGACTAAATTGTCAGTGTACTCTTTTCAGATTGTAATGATTCTGCTCCTGCAACACCATCTTCCCCATGTTTTTACCATTTTTCTAATCAACCTGTCCAGAGATGTCATTACACATCACGAGAGCAGGTGGGACTTGAACACGGGCATCCAAATTCAGGACACTATCACCACACCACAAAATTAATCACAACACACTTCTCTTCATTAAACTTCATTTACCACCTGTTCACACATTCTAAAAACTTCTCAATATCCTTTTAAGCTCTGTACTATTCTCCTCAGATCACAGAACGTTTGAAATTGTGCCTTGCATATTAAGGTCTAGGACATATATTGTATTTTAACATACACAGTATTGTTAAAATCAACCTCAATGACACAAGCTGCTAAATTCAAAAGCTCAAAAAATAGTAATTCACACAATGGTGATGGGTCGAAATAGTCATTATATAATTGTGTATTATAAATATATAAGGCTTTTTTTAGTAGTACATTAATGAATAGGCTGGTTGTGGAAATTCCTCGACGGCCTTCATTGTTGCATTCCGTGGGATCAACCTTCCATGAGCGACGTTATGTCCCAAGAATGTCACCTCTGCTTTCATGAATTCAGCTCTATTTAAGCTTATCACCAGTTTTCCTTCTCATAGTCATTCAAAGAGCTCTGCCAAGGGTACCATGTGATCTTTCTAGGACTTACTAAGGTCGCTACGTCATCCAAACAGACTGCACAGTTTGTTAACTCAACCATAACTCTGTTCAGGAATCTTTGGAATGTGGCAGGTGTGTTCTTCATTCCAAAAGCATCACTTTAAACTGTTATAGCCCATTTGGGGTTACAAACGCAGAAATGTCTTTCGCCGAGTCTGATAAGGGTACCTGCCAAGAACCATGCATGAAGTCCAACTTGGTGATGTAAGTGACTTGTCCGACTTTCTCGATACAGTCCTCCAATCTAGGAATTGGATAGGAGTCCGATTTTGTAATGGCATCGACCTTCCGATAATCTATGCAGAGCAAGTTTTGAGAAGGTTTGTTGCTGAGCTGAAAGGTTCATTTCCAGACGTTTCATCACCCTACTAAGCAACATCTTCAGTGCGCTCCCCGGCGAAGCACTGCTGATGATCCTGCTTTCTATTCACGATGTTTGAGTTTCTTTGGGTTGGTGATGTCATTTCCTGTTCTTTTTCTCAGGTGGTGGTAGATGGGGTCTCACCCGATGTGTTTGTTGATATCGAGTTCCAGTTGGAATGCCATGCTTCTAGGTATATCATGTGTGTCTCTGTTTGGCTTGTCCTAGGATGGATGTGTTCTCCCAGTTGAAGCGGTGTCCTTCCTTATCTGTATGTAAGTATACTCGTGACAGAGGGTCATGTCTTTTTGTGACTAATTGGTGTTCATGTATCCTGGTGGCTAGTTTTCCACCTGTTTGTCCAATGTAGTGTTTGTTACAGTTCTTGCCAGGAAGAAAGCAGGAATATAAATAGAAAGCAGGAATCATCAGCAGTGCTTCGTCTGGAGGTCCACTGAAGATGTTACCTAGTAGGGTGACAAAACATCTGAAAATTAACCTTCCAGCTCAGTGAGCAAACCTACATCCAAATCCATTCAAATTGTTGAGTCCTGTTAGTTTGGGAACTAAGATGATTGGCGAACTCCACTCGCTCTGGCTTAGTTTGATGATATCCTTGTCGAGCATGGCCTCCACCTCCATGTGGACCTATTTGGCTTTGAAAGGATTAAGGCTGCTGTTTTATCGGAGCAGTATTCCCTATGTCTACTTCATGTCCAATAGTATTAGTCCTCCCATCTGATTCTTACATATGTCCTCATACTGCTCAACAAATCTTTCAACTGTGTTCTACCTGAGACAGATAGCTTACTAACCTATCCCACACCTCAAGGACTTCTTCATTTTTTAATCTATTTTGTGGCACATCAAAATCCACATCACCAGTTATTTTTCTCTAGTATAATATGGTTTCAACACGTTCACATGACATACCTGATGCCTTTACTTTTCTACGTTGGAATCTTCACTAGGTAGTTCAACTGACTCAACTTTTTGTCAATTTGATAGAGACTATGAAACTTGGCTTTGAAGGGATCTCCTATTACTGGTGACAATACTAACACGTCTTCCCCTCCGGAAAATGTCTGGCTGTCAGAGCTTTTATCTGCCACCTGCTACACTGTGCCCTCTACAAGTGCTGTTTAGCAAACTCATCTACTCGATTTAATCTCTCCTTCACCTCCGATACATAATCTACGTGTGAGATCTCCAACCTTGGTCCCGTCAATTTTTCTTTAATTAATTTCAAAGGGCCTCTCACTTCATGCCCGAATATTAACTCAAAGGGAGTCAACTGAGGAGATTCATCTAGGGCATCTCTAATGGCAAACAATATGAATGGGATACTTTTATCTCAATTATTCAGGTAATCCTAACAGTACGTTCTCAACATGGTCTTCAAGGTCTGATGCCACCTTTCTAAAGCTCCCTGGGATTCAATATAATACACACTGGATTCAAAGTACTATATACTTAAGCTATCCATATTCTGCTTAAACAGCCTAGCAATAAAATTTGACCCTTGGTCCGACTGAATGTCTCTGGGTAGCCCATTCTGTGTGAAGAAAGCTACAAACCCCTCTATGACCCTTTTTGCCTCGATACTGCATAACGGAATTGCCTCCAGAAATGTGTGACACATCCATTATGGTTAACAAGTACTAGCTCTCGGGAGGGGACCCACACAATCAATTATAACCCGTGTGAAAGGTTCTGCAAATGCGGGAATTGGCAACAAAGGTGCTGGTTTTTTCGCCTGTGGCTTCCCTACCATTTGGCATGTATGACACGAACAGCAAAAGTTAACCACATCTTTGGGCATTCCAGGCCAATAAAAATGTTTTTGTACCTTAGCCTGAGTCTTTTGTACCCCTAGGTGACCTCCGACAGGTAGTGCTACCTGTAACACTTGCTGTCTGTATACTACCAGCACTTCGGCCCACTTCTCCTCTGCACTAACTTGCTGTGGTCTCCATTTCAGCCTTTGGATTCTTTCAGATAATAACTTTCAGGAATATTCTCTGCCTCCATATATATACCTTGTATCATCTTGTCTTGCTGTTGCAAGTCCCTTTACCTTTCAGGAGTAAATACTTCTGTCTGACCCTCTGCCTGTTCAGGTTTTTCCTACACCATTACATCAAACGGGGTGTCCGCTAACTGTAACTCAACTCCTTCATCTTTCTCTTTACTTTTTTTTCATGCTGTCACTTATGATAGTGGGATCTGATTACCACACAATCTGGGAAAATACCAGGATATTTCTGCTTTAACTCCTCAGTTTCTCAGACTTCCTTGGGCTTCTCCACAACAAGAGGAGTCACTCCCATCTTGGATCCTGTGGTAAAATTTTACCAGTACGCTTGACTCTTGGTTTCGTAGTGTAGGATCTCCCTTTCTCCCAATTTCTATCCCTCATTGGATGATATCTGGCTGGAAACTTGTCTTATGCACCAACATGTACTTATCTGCTAATTCTACTGCCTTTCTGACTTCCTGAACTGTCTGTTCCCCCAAATGATTTCTTACCATCTTTGGAATTGAGTTTTTAAAACTCCTTCAGCAGAGTGAGTTTCATAGGTCTTATCTATTTTTAAAGCACACACCCCTTTACCAAAATGACTGCTTAATTCTTTCGAACTCAACTCGAAGTCTGACCTGGTTCCTTCTTTGTATTTCTGAACTGCTGTCTATATGCTTCTGGTATCAATTCATAAGCACTTTAAATAGCCTGTTTAACCTCTTCATAATCTCTTGCCACCTCATCTGACAGCACAGCAAATACCTCACTAGCTCTTCCTACCAGTTTCATCTGAACTAGTATTACCTACAAATCCTCAGACCACTCCAGCTGCCTAGCCAATTTTTCAAATGAAATAAAGAAGGCTTCAACACCTTTCTCATCAAGATGTGGCAGAGTTTTTACATATTTTTATGTCTTCAAGCCTTAATACCTTCTCTTTTAATCTCCATCACGACTTTTCTGACTAAGTCGTAACTTTTCAAGTTCAAATTCTCTTGCTCTTTGTTCAGCTAAGAACCTTCTCTTTTTCCTCTCGCAATCACTTTCTCTCTCCCTTTATCTTCTGACTCCATTTTCCTTAATTGTAATTTAAGTTTTTCTACCTCTACTGCACTTGTCTGTTTCTCTGATACACCTAAGTGTTTGAGTAATTCCCTTACAATTTCAGCTTTACTTTTGTCCTTGGTTAAACCCAAATCTGACTTATTTTCCATTGGCCTTTTTCTTTACTTCTAAACTTTCTTGGCAAATTTGAGAATCATTTTCAAATCCCAGAACCTCTTCGGCAATTTTAAGAGCCATTTCTCTCATTTTTAATTGAATGAACACATCATCAAAATTAAATAAATTGCCTCACCTACATTTTATTTGAAGATCCAAGACATTAACTTGCAAGTATTTAAAGCTGCTGGGACTTTTAGTATTGCCAAATCTATTCAAGTCTGCCTAAATCCCAAAGCCAAGACCCAAACTGTTCACATTGCGGACTAAAGGGACTCAAACCATTCAAATCCGAGCTTTACATAATCATAGAACAATACAGCACAGAACAGGCCCTTCGGCCCACGATGTTGTGCCGAACTTCTATCCTAGATTAAGCACCCATCCATGTACCTATCCAAATGCCGCTTAAAGGTCGCCAATGAATCTGACTCTACCACTCCCACGGGCAGCGGATTCCATGCCCCCACCACTCTCTGGGTAAAGAACCCACCCCTGACATCTCCCCTATACCTTCCACCCTTCACCTTAAATTTATGTCCCCTTGTAACACTCTGTTGTACCCGGGGAAAAAGTTTCTGACTGTCTACTCTATCTATTCCTCTGATCATCTTATAAACCTCTATCAAGTCACCCCTCATTCTTCGCCGTTCCAATGAGAAAAGGCCGAGAACTCTCAACCTATCCTCGTACGACCTACTCTCCATTCCAGGCAACATCCTGGTAAATCTTCTCTGCACCCTCTCCAAAGCTTCCACATCTTTCCTGAAGTGAGGCGACCAGAACTGCACACAGTACTCCAAATGTGGCCTAACCAAAGTCCTGTACAGCTGCAACATCACTTCACGACTCTTTAATTCAATCCCTCTGCTAATGAACGATAATACTCCATAGGCCTTCTTACAAACTCTATCCACCTGAGTGGCAACCTTCAAAGATCTATGTACATAGACCCCAAGATCCCTCTGTTCCTCCACCTGACCAAGAACCCTACCATTAACCCTGTATTCCGCATTCTTATTTGTTCTTCCAAAATGGACAACCTCACACTTGGCAGGGTTGAACTCCATCTGCCACTCCTCAGCCCAGCTCTGCATCATATCTAAGTCCCTCTGCAGCCGACAACAGCCCTCCTCACTGTCCACAACTCCACCTATCTTTGTATCATCTGCAAATTTACTGACCCACCCTTCGACTCCCTCATCTAAGTCATTAATAAAAATTACAAACAGCAGAGGACCCAGAACTGATCCCTGCGGAACTCCACTTGTAACTGGACTCCATGCTGAATATTTACCATCTACCACCACTCTCTGACTTCGACCGGTTAGCCAGTTTTCTATCCAATTGGCCAAATTTCCCTCTATCCCATGCCTCCTGACTTTCCGCATAAGCCTACCATGGGGAACCTTATCAAATGCCTTACTAAAATCCATGTACACTACATCCACTGCTCTACCCTCATCCACATGCTTGGTCACCTCCTCGAAGAATTCAATAAGACTTGTAAGGCAAGACCTACCCTTCACAAATCCGTGCTGGCTGTCCCTAATCAAGCAGTGTCTTTCCAGATACTCGTAAATCCTATCCCTCAGTACCCTTTCCATTACTTTGCCTACCACAGAAGTAAGACTAACTGGCCTGTAATTCCCGGGGTTATCCCTATTCCCTTTTTTGAACAGGGGCACAACATTCGCTACTCTCCAGTCCCCTGGTACCACCCCCGTTGCCAGTGAAGACGAGAAGATCATTGCCAACGGTACTGCAATTTCCTCTCATGCTTCCCACATCATCCTAGGATATATCCCGTCAGGCCCGGGGGACTTGTCTATCCTCAAGTTGTTCAAAATGTCCAACACATCTTCCTTCCTAACAGGTATCTCTTCTAGCTTATCAGTCCGTTTCACACTCTCCTCTTCAATAATACGGTCCCTCTCGTTCGTAAATACTGAAGTACTTGTTCAAGACCTCTCCTATCTCTTCCGACTCAATACACAGTCTCCCACCACTGTCCTTGATCAGACCTACCCTTGTTCTCGTCATTCTCAGGTTTCTCACATACGCATAGAATGCCTTGGGGTTATCCTTGATCCTATCCGCCAAGGATTTTTCATGCCCTCTCTTAGCTCTCCTAATCCCTTTCTTCAGGTCCCTTCTGGCTATCCTGTATCCCTCCACTGCTCTGTCTGAACCTTGTTTCCTCAACTTTATGTAAGCCTCCTTCTTCCTCTTTACTAGACATTCAACCTCCCTCGTCAACCAAGGCTCCCTCACACGACCGTTTCTTTCCTGCCTGATCGGTACATACATATCAAGGACACGTCGTATCTGCTCCTTGAAAAAGTTCCACATTTCCACCACATCCTTCCCTGACAGCCTATGCTCCCAACGTATGCTCCTCAAATCCTGTCTTACAGCATCGTAATTTCCCTTCCCCCAATTGTAAAAACTTCCTTGTTGTGCGCACCTATCTCTCTCCATAACCAAGGTGAAAGTCACAGAATTGTGGTCACCATCACCAAAATGTTCACCCACTAACAAGCCCACCACTTGTCCCGGTTCATTACCGAGTACCAAATCCAATATGGCCTCCCCTCTGGTTGGACAATCTACATACTGCGTTAGAAAAGCTTCCTGGACACACTGCACAAACACCGCCCCATCCAATCTACTTGATCTAAAGAGCTTCCAATCAATATTTGGGAAGTTGAAGTCGCCCATGACTACGACCCGGTGGCTTCTGCACCTTTCCAAAATCTGTTTCCCAATCTGTTTCTCCACATCTCTGCTGCTATTGGGGGGCCTATAATAAACACCCAACAAGGTGACTGCACCTTTCCTATTTCTGACTTCAGCCCATACTACCTCCAGAGGCAGATCCCCCTCAAACTTCCTTTCTGCAGCCGTTATACCATTTCTAATTAGCAATGCCACCCCCCTCCTTTTTTACCACCCTCCCTAATCTTACTGAAACATCTGTAACCAGGAACCTCCAACAGCCATTCCTGTCCCTCATCTATCCATGTTTCCGTGATGGCCACAACATCGTAGTCCCAGGTACCGATCCATGCCTTAAGTTCACCCACCTTATTTCTGATACTCCTTGCATTGAAGTATACGCACTTGAGCCCATCTCTGTGTCCGCAAGTAGTCCCTGTCAGTGCTACCTTCCCCACAGCCTCCCTACAGTCTTGGACATCCTGACACACAGCTAGCTTACTTGCTGGACTACAAGTCTGGATCCCATCCCCCTGCCAAATTAGTTTAAACCCCCCCGAAGAGTGCTAGCAAACCTACCCCCCAGGATATTGGTGCCCTTCTGGTTCAGGTGCAACCCGTCCTGTTTATACAGGTCCCACCTTCCCCAGAATGCAGTCCAATTGTCCAAATATCTGAAGCCCTCCCTCCTACACCATCCTTGCAGCCACGTGTTCAACTGCACTCTCTCCCTATTCTTTGCCTCTCTGTCACGTGGCACCGGCAACAACACAGAGATGACGACTCTGTCCGTCCTAGCTTTTAGCTTCCAGCCTAACTCCTTGAGCTCTTGAATGACCTCCCCACCCCTCTTCCTACCTATGTCGTTGGTGCCAATGTGTACCACGACTTCTGGCTGCACACCCTCCCCCTTAAGGATTCTGAAGACACGGTCCGAGATGTCTCGGACCCTAGCACCCGGGAGGCAACAAACCATCCGAGAGTCTCGCCCATGTCCACAGAACCGCCTGTCCGTCCCTCTAACTAGAGAGTCCCCTATAACTAGCGCTCTCCTCTTCTCCCCTTTTCCCTTCTGAATCTCAGAGCCACAGACCCCTTCACTGCAGCTTACACCTGCAAGGCTGTCCCCCCCAACAGTTTCCAAAGCTGTATACTTATTTTTTAGGGGAACCCTGCACTGCCTGCTTCTTCCCCTTCCCACCTCTAACTGTTACCCAGCTACCTCTGTTCTCCGGCGTAACTATGTCCCTGTAGCTTCTATCGATCACCCTCTCAGCCTCTCGAATAATCCTCAGCTCATCCAGCTCCAGTTCCAGTTCCCGAACTCGTTCGGTGAGGATCAGGATCTGACTGCATTTCCTGCACACGAAGTCGGCAGGAGTATCGGTGGTCACCCCTACCTCAAACATCCTGCAGGAGGAACATTCCACCACCTGCGCTGCCATGACTGTACACTGTCTCCAAAAACAAGAACACTGAGTCAATAACCTGTGGTCTTTAAAGTTAGGTTAGAGGAGGAGGGTGGGAGGGAGGCCCTACGAAAGTAGGACCTGGGGTCTAGAACACACCCACTCAAATACTAATCACTTGCCTTCCCGCCCAGCTATACGCTCCAACCTCACTTCCGCTGCCCGGTACAGGTAAGTAATTTTGAAACAAACTGTCTTACCTTAGCTGTAGTCTCCCGGGTTCGTTTTTCCTCGGCCGCTGCTCCCACTCAAAAAATCTTTATATCTTCCTCTGTAGATTTGCTCTCCAGGTTGGTATTGATGTTTTTCTCTGTCCAAACTCCTTCTCCAGACCTCTCAGAGTTCTGGCTAGCAGCCTACATCTGTTGGTCTTTTGCCTGTTCTTTTTCAATTGTTCAATTTTTCCCGGTCTTATACCCCGAAAACATTGGATTGTATCACTGGCTTTAATATTGTCAATATATTAAATTCAAAGTTGATTGGAGTTTGGTACTTTATTTGGGGTACCATTTAAACTGATTGGCCAAATTCAAATTTGTTTTTGTTTTTGGGCAACCAGTTTAGATTAGATTATTTGTTTAGATTACATTACAGTGTGGAAACAGGCCCTTCGGCCCAACAAGTCCACACCGACCCGCCGAAGCGCAACCCACCCATACCCCTACATTTACCCCTTACCTACGGGCAATTTAGCATGGGCAATTCACCTAACCTGCACATCTTTGGACTGTGGGAGGAAACCGGAGCACACAGAGGAAACCCACGCAGACACGGGGAGAACGTGCAAACTCCACACAGTCAGTCACCTGAGGCGGGAATTGAACCCAGGTCTCCAGCGCTGTGAGGCAGCAGTGCTAACCACTGTGCCACCGTGCCGCTACTCTAGTTGCTGGACCACATTTTACATTGTATCTTATTCAGAACACTTGGTGCTGTCAGGTAGTTCTGCTAGCTTTTAACTCTCTTATAGGTACACTTCACCCACATCGTCATAAGAATAACGATCAAGATACACTGTAGTAGCTCATCAATCCTCCTTTGACAACACCTCTGAACTCCAGGGGACTCTACATTTACCAATTTGCACACCTGCGGGCAAATGTTCTTTCTTAAGAACTAAAATTTAAACCAGAATCATATTTAGGTACTTGGTTAACTAAGGAGCAAAAACACAGCAGATGGAATATAATGTGGGGAAATGTGAGATTATGCATCTTGGGAGGAAGAATGACAGAGAGGTGAATATTATTTAAATGAAGATAAGCTATAATAAGCTACAAAACAGGGGGATTTGGGAGTCCACATCTGTGTATCACAAAGAGCTAGCATCCAGATTCAGTGGATCAACGGTAAGGCAAATGGAATGTTGGATTTTATTTCAAAGGGAATGGAATATAAAAGGAGGTTTTGCTAAAACTGTAAAAGGATTAGTCCAAACACAGGTGGAATATGGAAAACCATTTTGAGTCCCTTTTCTAACTAAATACATATAGGCAACGGAGAACATCCAAAGAAGGTTTACTAGGTGGAAACCATGTCTGGTGGGGGGATTGAGTAGATTGTGCTTCCAATGATTAGAATAGAAGTAACCATTCTGAAACATACAAGAATCTTACAAAGGACTTGACAGGGAAGGTCAGGAAAAGTTGTCTCACATTATGGATTAATCTAGATCTAGAGATCATAATCTGAGAATAAAGGGTTTCATAGTTCAGACATAGATGAGGAGGAATTCCTTCTCCCAGAGGTTTGGGAATCAATGGAATTCTTTACCAGAGGGGGCTGTTGAGGTTGGGTAATTAAATATATTCAAGGCTGAGATAGACAGATTATTAGTCAGTGAAGAAATCAAGGATTATGGAGTATAATGGGGAAAAGTGGAATTGAGTATTATCAGATCAACCATGTTTGCACTGAATGGCAGAGCAGACTCATTGGGCTGAATGGCCTATTAATGTACCTACATCTTAAGGTCTTATAACTATACTTAAAAGAAATTTGACCATAATCATATAAAATGCCTTGCAAAGTGTTAGGCATTTCTTTTTAATAAACAACAAGCTTCCAAACATTAGTAATACATGAAGGGTTTATTGGTGTTACAGTAAGTTTATTCTGATAAGTAACAAAACCTTAAAAGAAAAATAATCAATTGCAATATTTTTCATATGTTTTACTGAAATATAAGTTGTCTCAAATGTCCTGTTCTGATGTACTACAAACGTAGTTACAAACTGCAAAATGATAGGTCAACAAGTTAGTGCTCCATTGGTTCTTCTGGTTTTTCACATGAAGCTGCATCATCAGCTGGAGGTGCCTGTAAAACATTTGCATTGTATTAAGAAAGTTACAAAAAAAAACTGCATTTCATCTTCAATTTATATCCTGTGTAGGTAGAAAATAAAACTAAAATTAAATTGTGATTTACAAACTTCAGCTGGAACACAATCCTGATAAGACACATCCGTAAATGTTTAAATTTAATCATTCAGTTTCAAAACAAATGGAATCTCTTCAATTTCAAAAAGGTTCCAACAGATTAGAACAGCAAAGCTTCTATGGAAAACTGAAATAAGATGGAACAGACAGATTCCTCATATCCAATGGGATATTTCTTTGGTTGGGCACACAGATTCTACTGGTAGGGCAAAAAGTAGTCCATCTTACCTTCTTCAAGACAATCCCGTATGCCAATGTCATTGATGACAAAATGGTCCACATTGGATAAGAAACTTGCAAGTTTTCTATGGTTGTTGGCAGTGTGATTTTAAGCTAACTAAAGTCCAGAAATAGTATATTATGATAATTACGACTGCCTGAAACTCTTGGCTACTTGTGTCTAAATCGTTTGCAGCTCAGAAAGTAATACAAATATCCCTTCAAGGAAAAAAAACCATGCTGCATCAGGTAAAGAGAAATAAAAGTAGACTTATTGGACAGTTTGACTTAGAAGTCAAAACAGATTTCTGCAAGTGTCAAACAACTGGGTGACCAGAACTGACAGTATGAAACACAGCAGGTTAAAGTATGGCAACAAACAAATGTGTGCATTTGCATCAAGAATAACATCTTGTACATATACCTTTCTTTGAGGTCTTTCTTCTAAACCTTCCAAAAATGGTGCAACATCATTGTCATCATAAATGGTGAAATCAATATCTTTACCCACGATTCCAATTGAGACATTCTGCCAGGTAAAGGAAAATAATGCATCAAGATTTAGGATCAGTTGCACATGAACCTCAAGAATGAAAACACAGATCAACAGGTCCACAACGTAGAGTCAATAGAAGTTCCAGAATATAATATGTATATTGAAGTTAGTATGTATAAATATTTTGGTCGCTAAGCCAGTCGGGTCAAGAATAAGATGGCAATAATGAAGAGCAATGTTCATAAAATCATAGAATCGCTACAAGACACAGAGTCCATTTGGCCCAACAAATCTGCATCAACCACTGAAGACCATCTCACCCAGACCCAGTCCCTATCTCCATAATCCTGCATTTACCAAGGCTTAACTCTGCCGTGGCTAATAGCCTGCATGTCCCTCGCTACTATGGGCTAATTCAGCACAGCTAATCCATTTAACTTGCACATCCTCAGATGTAGGAGGAAACCAGAACAACTGGTGGAAACTGGTGCAGACACGAGGAGAACACAAACTCCACACAGGTAGTCACCCTAGGATGGAATTGAACCCGGGTCACTGGCACTGTGAGGCAGCAGTGCTAACCACTGAGCCACTGTGCTGTCCATGTTATCTCATCTCACATCAATGAACACCTGCTCAGATACTGACACTTTCCTTTTTTAGAAGCTAACTTAGAGGTGGGATTCTGCACTTGGCGACACATTTGACATTGCTGGCCTGCAGCTAGCACATGGAAGGAGGTACGACTTCAATGATCACAAGATGGCATAAACTTGCTGCTGCAGTGAATGCTGATAATATACACAGGTCAAGGTGCACAGAAAATAAGCACAAAGGAACAGAACAGGGTGATTAGTTGATAGTTGTATGGAATTTGGCAGGATTTGACTTATAAATTTGATATGTAAAATACATTTTGTGGTCATTTGTCTCTATATAGTCTGTTACTTTTAAACTATGATATCTGACGGTAGACATAAGATTGTTGCTGTATGGGGAAATTTGGGTAGTCTTTTCATTTGCTGGCATTGCTATTGGAGGAGTCGATCAAAGACAGTCTAGGCACAAAGGGATGTATGTTAGTTGCCACCTCCTTTCTTTAAATTAGTCACTACATAGTGAGTGCAATAGCTGTACCAGTCAAGTTTGTGCACCATACTACCACGAATCACAACACAATCTGAGGAGTTGTTTCAGAACAGATGTGACAATGGAACTATCGTGTGCTCACTCCAACTGTTGCTCTTACATTTCATGACAGTTGAGTTTTGCTTCATCATAGTTTAAAAATGATATTTTGACTAGTTTTATTTTGGACTGACTGTCATATTGCATAATTCAGCCTTCAACAGGGTGCAAATCAAAATATACTGGTGTGAAATAGTACATCACTGGAGACTACACTACAGCATAAGGAAGATTTATACCTTTGTGGTAAGATCCTGTTCAGCAGGAAGTGTTTCCCTCAATGCACGCAGACCATGTTTGACCAATTCATTGAGATTACCTGGTGAGAAAGCCATAGTGGGTTTGGATGCAAGTGACAAGGGGGAAAACGAGTCAGGGAACACATAAAATAATGATTTGACGTAGTTGACCGGCACAACACAATATTGGTCACTTACAATCCTGGAATTCATCCATGTGCCTCTCCAAGTATGTTCGAGCAGATTGTGAACGGGCACCAATTGACATGGCTTTGCAGTCAAAGTAGTTCGCAGATGGGCAGGTCTGGAAAATGTGAGGGCCAATATCCTTTGGATCAAAAAGGAATATTTGGTTTAATCTAACAGCTGACACAGAAGAATCATCCTTCGACTCTGATCTACGTTTTCCAACTGGCATTACTTTAAGAATTTAAAATAAATAGGCAATCTGCATATTGCAGGGATTACTGCAATTAGTAATATATTGGCCCTCTTGCAAGATCAGCCTCATTCTGGACCAGAATTAATCCAGCTTGAATCAAATAAACCATTTGCCTTCTGAAATGAAGTTAAACTGAGGACTTACATCATAACCAGCAATAAGCAATCCCACACCATATGGCCGCCTTCCATACCGCTGTGTTGGAATTTGAGTTTCTGGATAAATATGGTTAAAGAAACATGATGCTTTTCAACCATCTAACATTAAATTTGACTGTTAATTTATTTTACATATAATGACAATGATTTATAGCAAGTCTGAAATAATGTTTTAAACATCAAAATTTGTGAAATATTATAAGTAAATTTTGTAATAGCTATGCACATAAAACAGAGTTTGAACTGATTTATTAGGCAGAAATGTTAGGCTTTTTCTTTAAAGGATACTACTCCCAATCAGGCTCACAAGACGCGATACTGGCAGCGGCCTGTCAAACACAAACCTTGAGTCCAAACACTCCTGTCGCATGAAGTTGCTGTTGAAAAGGTGGCGGGAGCCGGAGGGGTGGAAAAGGCATGAGAAATCATAAGCATGGAGTATGAATGTCTTAGTAACACACTACTGATGCTACTAATCACCAAACAGATTTAACTGCTTACATAAAAACACAAAGTGGAGGATGAACTCAAGGTCTGGCAGCACCTCGGAAGAGTGAAACAGAGATTATGTTTCAAGGCCAATGACTCTTCTTAGGAATTCTGGAAGCACTAAGAGAAGTCACTGAATTCAAAACATAAATTCAGTTTCTCTCTCCACAGATATTTCTAGACCAGAGGAGTTTCTTCATCATTTCCTGTTTTCATTTCAAATCTTCAGCATCTTTAGCATTTTGCTTTTATTCATAGCGAACTACTTTATACAAAAATGTAATGGAACCAGACATCAAATATTATTATGATTGTCCTGTTTCCCAACTGTCTCCAAGTATTCCAACATTCCCTTTATTATCAATCAAAAGATATGAATCCACTACTTAGACTTCAGTTTCAGGAATCAATTTGTTCAGTCAACCCAAGTAAATGCCAAGTGTACTATTTCAGAAGTCAAACTCTTCTTTCCAGACACACTTGTGATCAATAGTTTGTCTCTATGGTCGAGTAATTGCAACTAAATAGCTTAGGAAATGACTAACCAACTGCACAAATACTCACCACAACAGCCTGGCATCAGCAGTAAGACCAGCAATGGAGATACCAATATGATTGTCAACATGGAGAACCTTTTTTTGATGAGCAGCTAATTCTGATTGAGCTCTCTACAAAACAAATGTTCAAAAGATGAACACAATAAAATATTATGCTAAATTGTAACAACTTGAAAGGTTGTAAACAGGAAACAAAATGGGAAAAGGAAAGAAAGGAAGAAAGAACAGATGCATGAAACAGAGTCAGCATAAATACAGACAATTTTACAGGCGAGGAGGCCATTTGACCCATTGTATCTGTACTGGCTCTGTGAACCCCTACCCTGTCCATTGTCTAACTCTATCTCCAGAGCCCTCAATGCCTCACTTTCAAACACATATCCAGCTCTTTTTGGAAACCTCCTATGGAATCCACTTCCACCACTCTCCCAGGCAGCACATTCCAAGTCCTAACAATCATCTGAGTAAAGAAGTTTCTTCTCATCTCATCCTCTCTCTTGCTGACAATCTTGAAATTGCGACTCCTAGTGATGGAATATGGTTCTTTATCCTGTCAAGATTGTTCATAATCTTGAACACCTCAAAAAGGTCACCTCTTCATCTTTGCTCCCGGCAAATAATCATCTTATCAGTATACACCTGATCATCAGTGAAGTGATGAAAAGGGTCATCAACAGGGCAATCAAGTTGCACTTACTTTATAATAGCCTGCTGACACTCAATTTAGGTTGTGTAGAATCACTCAGCTTCTGACCTCATCACAGCCTTGGTTCAAACATGCACAAAACAGCCAAACATGAGAGATGAGCTGAAAGTGGCCCTTGATGTCAAGGCTCCATTTAATGGAGTGTACCATCAAGAAGAGAGCAAAACTAGAATCAATGGGAATCAGGGAAAACTCTCTGCTGGTTGGATTCATACATGACACAAAGAAAGATTACTGTGGTCATTGGAGATGTCACCTCAGCTCCAGGAAAGAGGTTCATTGAGATTTTAAATGCAGAAAGAGGCCCTTTAGCCTATTGGTGTCCTTGCCAGTCAAACATCCATGTTCAGGTTGTAAGTTTGCACATGGAGCTGGAAGGTTTGTTCTCAGACATTTTGTCACCATGCTAAGTAACATCATCAGTGAGTCTCCGTTGGTGTACTGTCCCACTTTCTATTTATGGGTCTTGGTCTGTTGTAGTGGGTGATATCACTTCCAGTTCTTTTTCTGAGAGATTGCTAAATGGAGTCCAAATCAATGTGTTTGTTAATGGAGTTCCGATTTGAATGCCATGCCTCTGGGAATTCCTGTGCATGTCTTTGTTTAGCCCTGTCCCAGGATGATGTATTGTCTCAGTCGAACTGGTGTCCCTCGTTGTCAGTGTGTAAGGATACTAGTGATAGTTGGTTGTGTCTTTTGGTGGCTAGTTGGTGCTCAGGAGTCCTGGTGGCTAGTTTCCTGCCAATCCTTTTGTTGCAGTCCGTGCAGAATATTTTGTATATAGCATTCATTTTGCTGGTTGTTGTTACCGGATCCTTTACCTTCATCAAGAGCTGTTTCAGTGTGTTGGTAGTTTTATGGGCAATTATGATGCCAAGGAGCCGGAGTAGTCTGTCAGATATCTCTTTCATGTATGGTAGCGTGGCTAGAGTCTCTGGGCATGTTGTGTCTTCTTGTTCCGGTACGAATTGGCGGACCGTGCTTATTGGGCATCTGTTGTTCTTGAATACGTCGTAGAGGTGTTTTTCTTTGGCATCTTGTAGTTCCTGGGTGCTGCGGCTCATATAAACAATGTCCTGATGCAGCTCCGTTTGTGAGTGTTGGGATGACTGTTCCTATAGTTGAGTATCTGGTCTTTGTGTGTCACTTTCCTATAGATGTTGGTCTGCTGCTCTCTATTGACTTTTCATTCTACTGTGACATCTAGGAAGGGGCGTCGGTTGTTGTTCTTTTCCTCTTTGGTGAACTTTATACCAGTAAGGATGTTGTTTCTTCTAACTTGTTCAGTTTCGTGATGACAGAGGTATCATCCACATAGTGAATCCAAAACTTGGGCTGAACTGTGGAGAAGACTGCTCGTTCCAACCTCTGCATCACTGCTTCTGCTAAGAATCCTGATATTGATGACCCCATGGGTGTCCCGTTGGTCTTGTCGTTGAAGGGAAGTTGAAACTCAGGTCTACTAGTTTGAAGATGCTGTCCTAGCTAATGGAATTGGTGCTGTCTGATGTTTGTGTACTTGGCTTGTCCAGTAGTGTGGCCAGGGTTTCCTAGGCCAGGGTAATGTTTATTGATGTGAATACAGCCGTCAGATCAAAGGAAACCATTACCTCGTCATCTTCTATCTTTGATGTTCAGGAATTCCCAGGTGGAGTCGATGGGGTGGCGTGAGTCTTCAACACAAACTGAAATACCGAGTAGAGGTTTGTCTGTATGTCAGTGTGCCAGGAAGCGTGACTGTGGGTCTGAGGGGGGATCCTGGTTTGTGTCCCTTTGGTAATCTACAGAAACTAGGTGTGTCGAATCCTTCAGGTTTCATTCTTTGGAGGTCTATTTTTATTAATTTCACCTGTCTTGTGGAGTTTCTTCAGTGTTGCCGTAATATGGTTTGCTAGCTGTGGAGTTGGGTCCATTGCTACTTGTTGGTAGATGTTGGTGTCTGTGAGTAGTGTGTCTGCTTTTTCACTGTATTGTGTTCTGTTCAGGAGGACGGGTCATACACCCTTTGTCTGCCTGTAGGATTAAGGTATTTCTGTCTTTTCTAAGTATTTCCAGGGCTTTTCTTTCCCGTGTGCGGAGGGTGTTCCCTTCTTTCTGCTTAGTGCTGGTGCTACTGTTTGTCTGATGGCCTGCTGGATTTCTTCAGCCTGTTGGCTTTCGGGGTTGATTCCAGTGCTGCTAAAAGTCCTTTTTGGTCCACATTCCTGTGGTTGTAGTTCATCCCTCAGACTAGAACGGCCTTTTCCGTATCTAAGTGTGGTCGGTCTGACAGGTTGTTTATCCAAGCTTGAATTGTCTGTGTTACTGCTGTCAAATATTGCTGTGTGGTGCTGGAAAAGCACAGCTAGTCAGGCAGCATCCAGGATGCAGAGTCGATTTACCAACCTCTCAGAAAAAAGAACCAGAAGTGATATCACCCGCCACAACGGAGCAAGAAACATAAATAGAAAGTGAGACGGGGTACCAGCATTTCAGCGGAGGCTCACTGATGTTACTAAGCATGGCGACAAAATGGCTGAGAACAAATCTTGCAGCTCAGTGAACAAGCTTACAACCTGAACCACAATCTGAGCTACAAATCTTCACAAAAATGCATGTTTTTTTAATTATTCCCAGCACTTAGCCCATAGCACTGTATGCTATGAGATTTCCAGTGTTCATCTCTCAAGGGGTCCCTGGCGTTGATGATCTAGACCTAAATATCTTTAGCTATTTCATCACTGACTTTCCCTCTATCATAAGGTAAATAGTATGGTGGTTGCTGATGACTTCGTAATGTTCAGCACAATTTGTGATGATTCGGATATTGAAGCAGTTTGTGTCCAAATTCAGAAAAACCTGAAACATATCCAGTTGCAAGTAACATTTATACCATACAAATGTCATGCAATGACTATCTCTATCAAAAGAGCACCTGACCATTACTTTGGGATATTCAATGGCTTTCATACCATGGAATCCTAATATCAACATTCTGGGGGGGTACCAATGACCATAAACTGACATTGGCTCATTATATAAATATAGTGGCTACAAAAGCAGGTCAGAGACGAGGAATCCTGTCATGTATTTCTGTTTCCCCACATCCTGTCCAGCATCGAAAAGGCATAAATCAACAATGTGATGAAAAACTTCCCACAAGCCTCGATGAGTGCAGCTCCAACACCACACAAACGTGACACTATACAGGACAAATGTTTTAAATGTTGTAATTGTACCAGCCTCTACCACATTCTGTGACAGCTCATTCCATACATACACCACTTTCTGTGCGAAAAGGTCACTGCTTAGGTCCCTTTTATATTTTTCTCCTCTCACCCTAAACCTATGCCGCCTAATTTTGAACTCCCCCCACCTCCAGGGAAAAGATCTTGTCTATCCATGCCCCGGATGACTTTCTAAACCTCTGTAAGGTTTCATGCCACAGCCTCCGACAGTCCAGGGAAAACAGCCCCAGCCTGTTCAGCCTCTCCCTATAGCTCAAATCCTCCAACCCTGGCAATATCCTTGTAAATCTTTTCTGAAACCTTTCAAGTTTCACAACATCTTTCCGATAGGAAGGAGACCAGATTTGCATGCAATGTCCTGTACAGCCGCAACATGACCTCCCAACTACTGTACTTAATGCTTTCATCAATAAATGAAAGCATACCAAACGCTTTCTTCACTCTCCTATTTACCTGTAATTCTATTTTCAAGGAACTATTATCTATACTTGCATGCTTGCAGAAAAGTACAATTATTTAATATGACTATATAGCCTGCATTTTTACCTTTAAAGCTACCAGGACAGCATGGGTTTTTGACTTGAGCCCCACAGTGGCTGAACCTTGTTTCACTGCCTCCATTGCATATTCAATCTGATGTATACGACCCTGTGAGAGCAAAACAACAATTAATTCCAGTTCTAATAATTTTGAAATTAAGACAAGTGCAACCAGAATTAGAATTTCAGTATCCAAAACATAAAATTCCACTCAACTGAATACTTTATTAGCCCAAAGTCTTGATCAAGATTGGAAACCCTTTTTCCAAATGTGATCAGACACAAAAAAACTGTCCACTTACCAACTTATGATTCTTTGACCAATCTTGTGGAGGATTCTGCAGAACTCAGGCAGTGCAAGAAATGTGGGAGATATCAATGAAAGGATATCGCAGAAGCCACACCCTATTTTCAAGACACTAGCTGTTATATTCTTTTAAGCAGTCACTCATGCACAGAAAGGCTTTGAGACATTTAAACAGCTTTCAGTGCTTTCATGGATAAGTGGATAAGTTAATATGTTGGCTGGTAAGATAAGCAGAATACAAGTACCAGCTGGGCAAGGTAGCAAGTAGGGTCACTTGACTGGTGAGGAATCAGGAAGGAGAGTCAAACTGTAATGGGGGTTAATTGACTCAACTGAGAATAAGTATAACTGATTATGTGGGACACATGGATAGTAAAAACAATTAAAGATCCATAGAACATAACAGCACAGAACAGTCCCTTTGGCCCTCAATGTTGCGCCGACCTGTGGAACCAATCTGAAGCCCATCTGTCCAACACTATTCCATTTTCATCCATATATTTATCCAATGACGATTTAAATGCCCTTAATGTTGGCCAGTCTACGACAATTGCAGGCAGCATGTTCCACGTCCCTACTACTCTGAGTAAAGAAGCTACTTCTGACATCTGTCCTATATCTATCACCTCTCAATTTAAAGTTGTATACCCCCCATGCTAGCCATCACCAGCGGAGGAAAAAGGCACTCACTGTTCACCCAATCTAACCCTCTGATTATCTTGTATGTCTCAACTTTCTTCTCTCTAACGAAAACAGCCTCAAGTCCCTCAACCTTTCCTCCTAAGACCTTCCCTCCATATCAGGCAACATTCCAGTAAATCTCCTTTGAACCCTTTCCAAAGCTTCCACATTCTTCCTATAATGCGGTGACCAGAACTGTACGCAATACTCCAAGTGCAGTCACACCACAGATTTCTCTAGATGCAGAACGACCTCGTGGCTCCAAAGATCAATCCTTTCACCAATAAATGCTAACACACCGTACCCCTTCTTAACAACCCTATTAACCTGGGTGACAACTTTCAGGGATCTATACACATGGACACAGATCTCTCTGCTCATCCACACCACCAAGAATCTTACCATTAGCCCGGTACTCTCTATTCCTGTTGCCCCTTCTAAAGAGAATCACCTCACACTTTTCTGCATTAAACTCCATTTGCCATCTGTCAGCCCAGCTCTGCAGCTTATCTATGCCCCTCTGTAACCCGCAATAGCCTTCAGCACTATCCACAGGTGTCACCCGCAAATTTACTAACCCATCCTTCTACACCCTCATCTGGGTCATTTATGAATTGACAAACAGATCTTTGGCCCCAAAACAGATCTTTGTGGTACACCACTACTAACTGAACTCCAGGATGAACATTTCCCATCAACCACCACCCTCTGTCTTCTTTCAGTGAGCCAACTTCTGATCCAAACGCTAAATCACCCTCACTTCCATACCTCAATATTTTGTGCTATAGCCTACAGTGGGAAACCTTATCAAATGCCTTACTGAAATCCATGTAATAATTAACCATAAATAAGTATCAGAGAGAGGAGGAAAAGGATACATCTGAAAGAGGAATGGTAGCCTTCACAGAAGTGCTATTAATTAAATTTGTGCTCTGCATGGACAACAAAAACTTGTAAACAGTTTAATGACTGGAAAGGTAGAAGACAACATCTGGGTGTGAAAGTAAAATATTCATTACAGAACAAATACAACAACCATCCAACTGAGTAGAATGGCAAAGATCGTTAACCATCCAAGGAGTTCCACTACAAACCAGGGTAATACAACGCTCAAAGATGAGGAGAGACTTTTACTGATAAATCTTTAACAAAAGATTCTTCTAAGCTGTAAAAGAATAAGTAAGATGTCAAAGACATATCCATATAAGAAAATGAATCATTTTACTGATAAAAGAATTGTTTGTTAAAAACTTAAGATTGGAACATTAAAAGGGAGTGGAGAAAGAAATATTCAGACACAAAACATTATAAGATTTTTCCTGATAAAGTAATCCTTCATTAAAAGTTTAAGATTAAAAGAATAAGGGTGAAATAAAAAAAGGCAGCGAGAGTCAAAGTGGACATAGACCCCTTAGAAAACGAGGAGTTAAACAGATATTTTGCATCAGTCTTTGTCGTGGAAGATACTTCAAACATTCCATTAATACTAAAGAATGCAGAGGAGGAATTAAGTATCATCACCATTACTGCAATAGTTTTAGACAAACTATTGGGGCTAAAGGCATATACAATGGCCCCAGGCCCTGATGTCTTGCATCCCAGATTCCTAAAGAGAGACATTTTATTGTTAGACATTGCTAGATGTTCTAAGATATTTTTGAGTGGTTATAAACAACATCAAAATGGATTTTATTAGACTTGGTATTATATCTTTTGGACTGCCATATACTCAAAATTACATTGTTAATGTCCATTAATAAAGTTGTAAATTCAATACATGAGCGCAATTAAGTTTTATTCTGTTACAACTGAAATGAACCTGAATGGAAAAGTGTATTTTCTGAACATATAAATCCTGGAGTCTTAAATTATTGGGGTCATTCATAGCAGAGCTAAGGCTTATTAAAATTAAACAGGTTACTCGGAGGATGGCAACGTTCTTGGCAGCTTCTTCACCTGTGGGAAGGTTAACAACGTCTTACAAACCCAAAACTGTAGAATTGACTAATTTGAACTCAGCAGACAGAAATTATCAAGGAAATACCCCTGATCTAATTTCACTCTAAAAAGAGTAAAAACCATAAATAACTTGGAGATCAGATCAGTGTGTGTCTGGGAATGGGATGGTCTGAGGAAAATGAGGTTAGTGAGTGTCCATGTTGCACAGATATAGATAAACACTATGATTTTTTAGTAATTTCTAACATTCCCTGACTACCTCAGTCAGAAACTGTTTTCGGAAGATTCCAGGGAGCAGGGGAATTGCCCGTGAGCATTTGAAATGTTTTGTGAAATTCCAAAAACGTCAGTGCATCAGGAGTCCAGCAGGATGCTAATGCACATCTTGGATTGTAAATTCAGTCTTCAATGATTCCAAGTCCAGAAATTCTGGGTCAACACTTGCTATGAATATTTAAAGGCAAACGTACCTACAAGAAGTTGTCATCACACAAATCTGTGTTTGTTTCATGAAAGTTCATGTCTGAAAGATTACAATCAGGCCTCTATCCAGTCACAGCATAAAACAACTTCCAGTAAAGTTTAAATTACATGCTCTGGTTCTGTAATTTCGTGCACCATTTTCTTCCTAACTCTTGTCGTGTTATAGCTTTGACACAATTAGCCTTCAAAACTTCTCCTCTAATGCTAAGCTGGGCTGGGGACTACTATTGCATGTCTCCAATGACCTTTCCTGACCCAAAACACAATGGCTTTTCTTCCATCCATTGCATTAGGATAGGTCCATTGAGGATCTATATTTCAGTTCCCTCTGATTTCTTATTGTTACACCGAAAGTTAAAATCACTTAAATACAGATCGTTCGCTTAGGAGACCGAACACTACCTCACCATTTGTTTCAACCTTTCTACTGTCTGTTTTGTCAGGCATCCGTTCAAGATTGCACCACATTTCTCTCAAATAAAACACCAATTGAACTAAAAACAGTAACCCAAACCATAATTTCTGTATTAACTTTGTAGGCTGAACCAAATCATTCAGAATCCTGTTTAACTGAATAGCTCTTTTAATCCAATAATCTTTAGATCATATTAACTGCTTCCTTCCTTCCCCACATGATTGACCTTAGCTTCTACCTCTGATCTGCTGGTCTCAATGTTTTTGTTACCTTTTATCAGCACTGTTCCAATCTTTTCTTGGTCAGTCTCATATCTTCCATTCTCTATAAATCTTCTGAAGCTCATGGCAAACATTGCTCCGTGCATCCTAATCTACACTATTTCCATCATCTGCACTCACTGAATCACGTTGGTTCCTGAATTATATTGGTCTCTCAATTCTCACGGGATAAAAACAATGACTGCAGATGCTGGAAACCAGATTCTGGATTAATGGTGCTGGAAAAGCACAGCAGTTCAGGCAGCATCCGAGGAGCAGTAAAATCGACGTTTCGTCATCAGGAATACAGCTCTCAATTCTCACCCCCATGTTCCAATGTCAGTTTGTCCTCTCCAACCTTAAATCCCTTCTCGTCCTGCAACTTCCTGCCTCAAAGCCAAAAGTTTCCCAATTTTGACATTGTTGCATTGTTTCCTATAAGGACTCCATTCCATTCTCCCAGTTTCTCTATCACATGATACCACCTTCCACATGCAGTCACCAGGCATGTCCACTGTTTTCCTCAACCAAGAATTCCTCACCACCATGGCTGACAGGTCCTCAGCACCATTTCCCACACCTTCTGCCCTTATCCATTCCCTGCCACAACAACAGGTTTCCCTGTATGCTCACTTTCTACCCCACCAGCCTTCGCATCCAAGAATCATAAGCCACAATTTCTGCTACCGCCTCCTCCTTTGTCGGCATTCTGCAGAGATTGTTCCCTTTGGGACACAGTGGTCCACTTCTCCCAATTCTCAAAATCTCCTCACACTCCCATGGCACGTTCCCACACAACAGGAGAAGATGCAACACTTGCCAATTTTCCTTCTCTCACTTAAATATCGAAGACCCAGACACATCTTCCAGACAAAGCACTGATTTACCTGCAGTTCAATGAATCTCATCTACTGTATTCACTGCTAACAATGTGATCTCCTTTGTATTAGGAATGCGAAATGTAGAATAGAGTGGCCACTTTATGGAACCCCTCCAGACAGTCCATTAAAATGACCCCCAAGCTTCCAGTGGCCTGCTCCTTCAACACACCACAAAGTTCTCATATCAACATTTCTGTCTCAGCACTGCTACAGTGCTCAGGCAAAGCTCAAGGCAAGCTAGAAAAGGATCATTTCATCCATCCACTTCACTTACCTTACAGCCCTCAGACTCAACATTGAGTGTAATAATTTCAGAGTATGAACACCATCCTCCAAGTTTGCAACCCAGTTCCACACCCCAAGTCCTGTGAGTGTGGTGGAGCAACCCCTACAGAAATCTATTTTCAACCATTTACATTCCTGCTGGCACCCATTCAGCATTTCTCTCTCTCCTAGCTTATCATCAACAGTTTCTGTGTCTGCTTCTCTTCTCACCTCCTCTCAATACTTCCTACCCAAATCTGAGCACCATCTTCACCTGTTCAACACATTCCTTTCCACCCTCCAAAGCCTGTCATCAACATAAACACCATTACGTCCCAGCTGCTTTCACTTCTGATGAAGTGTCACTGGACTTGAAACATTAACTCTGATTTTTCTCCTCAGTTGGTGTCAGACCCGCTGTATTTCTCCAGCACTTTATGTTTTGTTTGAAAAATTTCCAAACAGGCTATGCAAAATAGAATTAAAAAGGAGTTGCACATTTGAACATAATCATGTACACTAATAATAATTACAGTACATGGCTAAAATCCTCTATGGATTTAATTTTTCCTATGTTTGCCTTTCTGATTTCCCCAATCTCTTTGATCCAATAATAGTGGATATCACTTCAACCATCCAAGACCTAAACTCTGGAATTCATATCTTTATCCCCTCACTCCTTCTCAAAATCTCTTTCAACCAAACTCTGAGGCACTCATCCAAATTGTTAGTTAGCGCAGGATCAAATTTTTTTGGGGTTATGCTTCTGTGAAATGGTCTGGGACATGTCCCTAAAACTAGGTTTCCCAATTATGGTTCATAAGCCTGAACGAGGTTGCAAGCTCAGAGGAATCGCAGCCATGAAGTTCAGAGAGATTTCTCACAGCTGCAGGGCTGTCTTAAATGCTTGGGTAATTGTAGTGTTTTGGTGGGTGTGGTCTAATTGATACCTTTGAGACTAAATTTTGGCAAAAGAAAACTTTTCTTACCTGTGGGCTCCAAACTGTGACATCGTTGTCATATTGATTACGGAACTATATGAAGAAGCAAACAGAAAACATACATATATAATAAAGAGAAATGAAGATTTTTAAATGAATACAGCATATCACTCAGACCAATCAAGTAGGTGAAGATACTGAAATTGATTTCCCTTCAACATTTCACAATGATTAACTAGCGATCCCAGTCCAAACCCACCAATCAGGAATGGAATAATTAGTCCAGTTTGGGCTGGACTAAATAAGAATAAATTTTATAATAATAAGAATAAATTATAATTTATAATTTTCTTGATGTTTACAGGATCAGAAGGAGCTTGACAAGGTACACCTTAGTTCACCAGCTTGTGAAATTAGAACATCAGTCTCACAGTAACGCAGCATTTACTTAGGACCAACAGGAGGTGAAATTTCTTCTCTCAGTGAATATGAATGTCTAGAATGGTTTACAACAGAGGGCTGTAGTGTTCTACTATTGTGTACATCCCAGGCAAATATCAATATATTGTTAATCTCTCAGCAAATCAAGAGATATGGGGGGTGGGGAAAGTGGAATTAACATAAAAGATCAGCAATGATGCTTAATGGAGGAGGAGAAGGAGATTGAAGGGGCCAAAGAGCCTCAGTCTGCTTGCATTTTACATAGTTAAAAATCACCAGGTTATAGTCCAACAGGTTTATTTGGAAGCTCTAGTTTTCGGAGCGCTGCTCCTGTTGGACTTTAACCTAGTGAGTGATTGTTAACAATGTTTTGAAGAGGAAGATGTGAGAGTATGGACAATTTGAATAACTAGCAAGAAGATTTGCATAGTTTGAAATAAAACAGGATTATTTATTCACAGGCTAATCCTGAAAATAAAACACTGACTCACTCATCCATTGCACACACAAACACACTGAAAGAAAAAGAGAGTGTAGTTCACTGTTGCATTGATAGACACAAGGCAGGCCGATTTAAGTCAGGAAATGTCTTTTGGATCATCTCGTGAGATGGGTAGTGACATTGCTGGAAAATGCCAGCTTGAGAGATGGTGTGTTAGTTTTGAATTCACAGAGAATATTAGTCTCAGCAGCCATCATTTGAAACACTAGTATTCATTTTTAAAATAAGCGAGTTCCAGTATATTCCACAGAGTATTGTTCATATTCTAAAAGTTATAAAGAAAATGTGCTTTTACTACGTATGGCAATATGAAAGTTCAGTTTCCAAACACTAAAGTTCTGAAAGAGAATGACTTGTCTTATAGAATCCAAAGCAATCTAGATAATGATTGGATTAACACAAATCAAAAGCAGTGCTAGTGTGTTTCATTTTCGTGGAAATTAAAAATAAGATCACTGTCTAACCTGAGTCTACAGCAACACAGATGAAAATCCAAATGATTAGTTTACTCCTCTTTTCAAAGTTTGGTACAAGATTTGTAGCTCGGGTGCTCGTTGTTGTGGTTCTGTTCGCCGAGCTGGGAATTTGTCTTGCAAACGTTTCGTCCCCTGTCTAGATGACATCCTCAGTGCTTGGGAGCCTCCTGTGAAGCGCTTCTGTGCTGTTTTCTCCGGTATTTATAGTGGCCTGTCTCTGCCGCTTCCGGTTGTCAGTTCGAGCTGTCCACTGTAGTGGCCGGTATATTGGGTTATATACCAATATACCGGCCACTACAGTGGACAGGTCGAACTGACAACCGGAAGCGGCAGAGACAGGCCACTATAAATACCGGAGAAAACAGCACAGAAGGGCTTCACAGGAGGCTCCCAAGCACTGAGGATGTCATCTAGACAGGGGACGAAACGTTTGCAAGACAAATTCCCAGCTCGGCGAACAGAACCACAACATTACTCCTCTTTTCTCCAGAGTAAGATTGTATCCAAACTTAAAATTTACACACTTAAACACATCCCAAACAAATCACTTGTGAAAATAATACAGTACTGATTTTGTAGCCAAAAACATATTTAAGTGTGTACCTAATTCAGTCCTTCAATGTAAATATTAGCAACTTTATTAGCTCAGTAAAACAGTAAACCAGAGTTTGCATGTATTTTAGAGTAGTCAGCAACTTCTGGAGCTACAGGTGTAGTTAACCAGAAAGTTTTAAAAGTTGCTGTTCAACTTGCCTGCTCTTCCACAAGCTGCACTGCACTTGATACCTCACCAAGTGATTTATTGAGGAAATTCACGAAAGAGGTATGAGGCCACCACATACCCACAGGTTCATATTCACTAGTTGCTCATTAAATACTAGAAAAATATGGAGCTGGTGGATTCAGGTGCAAATGATTTTTTAAGACTTCCCACATTACTAATTACTATAAAATGTCCTCTCTAGCACTGAAAATACAATTTAACAATGGTGAAGTCTCATTAAGAGTTTAATTATTAGGGATTTAAATGATCTTTCTTGACATTTTATTTCTGTTTCCTCACTTTCACTTTGTTAATGATTTTACAATGAATTAATATTCTAAAGTTTTACTTACTAGTTTAGAATGCATTTCTCAGTGAGGATCCTTCTATATAATTGATTAAAGACAGCCTGCTGTTGCTTGCCCAGTTGACATACATCACAGATCCCCTCTAGGGGGTGCTCAACCGGAAATTCTCTCAATTAAATGGAAATTGTTCCTCAAAAAATGTTTTAAGGAGCACTGTGCAACAAATGGGACATATCATTTCTTCACATCTGACCACAAAATCTGGGCAATGATGTCCTAAGAATCCATTTACTCAATTAGTGGGAGGGGGAAGAAGGGCCAGGGAACTAATCCCATGAGCATTAGCACATGCTGCAAACCAAAACCTTTTCAACTCAATGTTTTTTTTCTGTGCTGACTTCAAATTTCTGAATGTATTGGACAAAATATTTTCAATGAAACTATAAACTTTAGTGTGAAGAACTGTCTCTGACAAATATCTACTGGTAAACAGGCAGTCATCTCTATTGATTATAGTGCTAGTTTCCTTTGCAGGAGTTTATTTACTCACAAAAAAACGACATATGGTATGAAGGTGGTCATGGAAGAAGAGGTCAGATACAGCTGTATCACCTTATAGTCCCTCATTTTTAAAAAGCATTTCAATCAAAATATCAACAAAGCAACCTTGCATAAACTGGATTTTTTGGGCAGAAAATTCAAAGCGCTTCACAATTTTAAAAAGTGACTTTTTTCCTCAAGTTATTATGGCTCCTCTTTGGGTGAGGTCTCAAGTGGAGTACTGTGCATAGTGCTGGTCATCTTACTTTGAAAGGATGTAACTGTGTGGGAAGCAGTTCAGAGAAAGTTCACTAAACTGACAGCTAGAATGAGTGGGTTGTTTTATGAAGAAAGATTGACCGACTAGGCTTGAATCTGTTGGAGTTTAGAAAGGTAAGAGGGACGTGATTGCAACATTGAAGATCCTGAAGAGTCTGAGAGGGTCTGAAGAGGAGGTTTCCTCTTATGGGAAACATGGAAACCTTCAAGACATTTCAGAACTACTTAGGTGAGCACTTGAAATACCACAATTATGGGTCAAGTGCTGGAAGATGGGATTAAAAAGATGGATGTCTGATGACCCCTGTGGAGATAATGGGCTGCAGAGCCTCCATCCTTGCTGTAAAAATTCTGAATCTATAACTTGTAACTAACTATAAGTATACTGAGATACCTCAAAATGTCATCTCTCGGGGAAGAAGCTGATCAGGTTTGCACTTTATGTCGTGTCAAATTTGAACTATTACCTGCCTTTATAAATTTTATTAATGAAGTATAATTTTCTCCCTTCTCAAATACTGTATGACCTGACTACTTCCAGCACTTTTTTTTAAATTTCAGATTTCCGGCAGTTGTAATGTTTTGCATTCCCATTGAGTTAATTGTGGGACGTTCGGCAAAAATAATTGACATCCATTTACAAAAAAAACCTCTGCACTCCAAAAGTACTTCATTTACCATTAAATAGTGAAGGTGTGATGAAAACTATGTAATTACAACTTCTATGATATATTCTACGAAACGAATCAAAATGTTCTAAACAAGAACAGAAACAAATACTATCAAATCGAAAATGAATAAGGCAGCAATCCTGTCTCAACAGTCCTTCAAGTATTAACAATTCCCTTCCTCTCTAAAATCGACCTACGTTCACTTCCTTGATACAGCATATCTTATTAAATCAGGTATTACTTGCACACACATCAAGCCGTTTAAACTATAATGAAATCAGACTAACTCTGTGTAGGATTATAAACTAAATAAAACATCTAAGGGATTGTCCATCTCCCAGGCCCTGTGTCAATCAACTCCCAGAGACCAGGCCGGATTCGATCCGGCAACTTCTGCTAAGTCATTAAAAGTCAAGGCGCCCCTTTCTTCCATCCCAGTCCCCAGTGCGGAGTGAAGCAACCGCTCATCCTCAGCTACGGGAAAGCCGCAACGCGGAAGGGATCGAACCGGGGCCTGGATTAGGGCCTAAAATCCATTTCTAACAACATGACTCGGCACGAAACATGCAGCCCCGGGAGGAGGAACAAGCACAAAATGAAAGCCGCAGCCCACTGGCCGAATCACACATGAGATTATAAGCAAAGCCGTGAACTGGCCACATTGTGCTTCATATCGGTATACTGACAACTTCTCTACTTAAACCTACCATTTTGCTGCGACCGCGCCGTTTCCGTCCAGCTAGTGATCGATAGTACCTTGGTTTGATGAATCACCTCTGGCTACCTTCCAGGCATGAAAACAAACCATCGAATCATCGAGCGCAGCAGATTTAACCTTTTGAGAACTGCCTCTGGCAACTTTCTGCTCCTGATGGCTTCCTGCCAATGAGCCAAAGGGAATTCGATGCAGTGGGGAAAGAACTTAACGAATATTTTAAACGAAAGGGCAAGAGTAAATCAGTAAATGTAAGCAAAAAAAACGGAATAATTATTTAGCCTTAATGGTTTAAAATCAAACTAACTTGGTGATACCAGCATTCAAAGGATACGAAACACATTTAATATCGAGTTTAATATTTAATATATACGTAAATAATTGATAATAGTTTCGGATACTGAACTTTTAATTGAAATAATGCGATAGTTGAGTACCCCTTTGCCTCAAACTGCTGTGTTGTGTGGAAATTTCATGTATCCTCGAGAAGTATGCTGGCAGTTGGTGTCTTACTGGTTAAGCCCAAAGATTCTGAGCTTTCTCTTGAGTGTAAGATCCAGCCTGGACGGATTCAGAAGTATCGTAAGGGGGTGGAAATCGTACAGGGAAGAAGCCGCGGTTCATGTAAGAGTCCTCTGAGAATATGGTAAAGCTGAGGACGCCTCAGAGTAGGGCAGCCGAAAGCACAACTAAGCAAATGACTGCACGGGATCTTAGCGAATTGTCAAAAAACGGTGCCCACAAAAGGTTCGTTAGGATAGACTGACATTTCAGTAACTACAAACGTGAACCGACATTGTGTGTTGTTTCGCTGGTTCCATACTATAAGGTATCAAGAGGGTGCAGAAAGGGTGAGATATAGCAGTTTTGGAAGAGAGAATGGGAGTACCTGAAGACAGGGAACTACAGCGTGCCTGAAGCCCAAGCAGAGTACAGTAGTTGGATGATTTACAGTTTAGTGTTCAGAAAGTCGGAAGTGGATCTGATTCATAAGATGTTCGTAGGTCGTGACAGGATATTGGGGAGAAACTGGTCAAAAACGAGTTTCAGGCTACAGCATTGGGAAATTTGAGGGATGTTTGGCCTGGTGGATAGGGGAGGGGGAAGAATGGCAAGCAAAGGCAGAGGAGGAGCTATGGATCACCACACTTTCGAGTCTAATCTCCAGCATCTGCAGTCCTCACTTTCTGATAGTGATATTGATATTTAGCCTACCGATTTAGCTTTAAATATACAACATACTTTTTGCATATTTGCAACCTGCATGAAGGCTAAATGCTTTGCATCGTCGCAAACTTAGCAAAAAATTCTGTAGTTTCTGGAGGATTTCTAGGCAGTTTACCATCAGGGTAGCGAAATGGTGGATGCTCCACAAAATAAATCTACCGCAACCAATTCAGGGGCTGTCGCGATGCTAATTCAGTACCAGTCACCCATACCTCCCCCCATAGTAATGGACGTTCTCAGTCTCTTGACATCACTCCGGTAACACTAGCGACGTACCCAACAAAATGTTGGGGCCATAAATTATTAATGGTGCAGAATTTATAACCGAATTCAGGAAATGTTTAGGCAATAAAAACAGAAAATGCAGAAAATACTCATCAGATCAGGCAGCATTTAATATTCCAGGACAGTGACCTTCCTTCAGAACTCAGAAAGGTCGCGGAAATGTTAAACAAAGCGGTGTCAGCAAAAAAGGCGGTGGCCTCGAGCAATTTGGTGTGACAGTCTTTTTGGGGTCATTAGCGGTAATTTAGAAGGACTGGAAACTAATAAAAATGAAATTGACAACAAAAGTCTTCGGTAAAATGGGTTAAAATCTGCAGAGATCGGCACAGCATTTAACCGCTCTGGTCTTCAAAGTTAGCAAATATTAGCTGACACTTTCACTTTTTTTTCCGCACTACCGTGTAACTATTTTGGTAATAAGGAGAAACGTTACAGGGATCAATACAGCAACTGATAAAAGGCACTCCTTCCTTGGTCAAAATGTTCAGGTTTTGTCAAAAGTTTAAAGTCAAAATGTTAAGTACAACAAGTATACGGAAAAATACTAATAAGTAGTGTCATCCCATCCCTTGGACTGGCAATTCGTAAAATACATTATCGTAGTCGAGGTAAAGCGAGATCAGACCGCATAGGAAGTAAAATTAGGAGACCCGCATAATGTGGAAGGTCACTGTCCTGGAAAAATCTCCATAAGGTAAATGCAGTGCAAGTAAATCTGCTGGTCAAAATATTTTAGTGGAAAGACATTGTACAAATTAACTGTCGGTTTCGTTTTGGGATCAATTTGTCGATGCGCACTTGATAGCTCTTATGGTGGCGCCAAATTGTTCAATAAACTTGTGCTATGTATAAACAGTAGTCTAAAGTCGTTCCTCAACCTGGTAACGTTTGATTACAGAACTTCTCGCCCTCCACCACCAATTTTGTATAAAAATATATTTCCAGACATACTGCTTTTAATTTCAATTTATTACAAAAAGTCTTGTATAAGTTTCAAGTTCGTTTTTCTGAAGATGTTGCTTTCGTTTTCGGCTGAGATCCATTCGGTTGTGTTTCGCGTAAAAATTAAAATGTTACTATTGAATTTGGAGATTTGCCTATCATCCACTAGAGTAGATTTTCTCCAGTGATCATCATTCTGTACCGTACGTATTGTATTCTTCCGAAGCTCATGACAATTTTTTTCAACATTGATAATATTTGGTGACTCAAATTAATAGCTCGAGGAAGCTGGACATGTGCAGCGTTTCCTCCTACCATACGATCTGGGCAATCAAGTGGAATTTGTAACTCAACAATCGAACCCATAGCATTCAGTTTATGGCAGCTTTTTGAAACAGTTAATTGAGGCCGACCTCAGCCTCTCACGATACTGAACGTTGTTCTCTGCTTTAGTGCGATTTGTACGCGAAAGAGAAAGTCAATCATAGTCCTGTAGTAGACGGTACACTTATTACCTTGAATTCCATCAGTTGATTACCTTTGGTGGAATGAGAGAATCATTGTTGAGAGTGTGTTGCTGGAAATGAATAGCAGGTCAGGCAGCATCCAAGGAGCAGGAAAATCGACGTTCAGCAGGAGACGAGAGAATGAGTGGCCTAGTGGTATTATCGCTGGAGCATGAATCTAGAGATTAAGGTAATGTTCTGTTAACCTAGGTTTAAATCCCACCATGGTAGATGGTAAATTCAATTCAAGAAATCTGAAGTGTCTAGATTTGGAGATGCTGGTGTTGGGCTGGGTGTACAAAGTTAAAAATCACACATCAGGTTATTGTCAAAACCACCTGATGAAGGAGCAGTAGTCCGAAAGCTAGTGCGTCCAAATAAATCTGTTGGATTATAACCTGCTCTTGTGTGATTTTTAACTTTGAAATGTCTAGGTTCACAAAGGAAGAAACCTAACCTCCTTATTCTGGAGTGGCGACTTGTGACTCCAGACCCATTCTCTTGCTCTTTCTCATTCTCATTCTCTTGCTGTAGTCTAAAATTGCCCAAGATTGAAAAAGATTATGATATCTGTAAAATTTATATATATGTTACGTTGGAAACGACAATATTAGTGTCTGCTACTGTGGGACTTTCTTGGACAGATTTCAAAATGTTTTAAGACAACAATTTGATTGCAGACATCTTATAGTAAGTAAATTAAAGGTGACTTGAACATTTTAAAAACCGATAATTCTCTGAAACAGAAACCCGACTGATGAAATAATTGACGAAAATGATTAGTAGTTTCTTGGAAACACAGTTTTCAAGCTTGTAAACAATAAAATGTCCTTTAGCTTTTTTTAAAAAATGATTTTTTTCGTTGCTTTCTTATTGCACTACTTTTATTGCTGATGACGTACATGTGCAGGATTTACCTAAAAGGTTTTACAGAAATTGCGGCACAAGTTCAAAATTATGATTAACGAGACAACATCTGATGTATTCTTTGAAATATATCTAAATTGCTCTTGATAAAATTTATTTCACTCTCAACGACAAAGTCTGCAGCGGGTACTTTCTACAAAACCACAATGTACATGTTCGCCACAGTGCATTGTGCCTGAACACATTGAAAGTCAGTTTCCCTTTGCAACTTTCTGATTGCAAATAAGATATTAAAAAACAGTGTGGTTAAAAAAAGAATCAACCGCACCCCCGACTTGTGTACCCTTCTGTACAATCTTAATAAGTTGAATACAAAATGCAGGGTGACTAATGCCGCGGGAAGCTCAGCATTGTTTCAGGGATAAACTATGACTGGAAGTCCGCCTGCCCTAAAAGCTGTACCTACATAAAAATGTTTTAATCAGACGTTGTAGAGATGCTACTACCGTAAACATACGGTGGCACTTTAAGCCAGGCCTCCCAGTAAACTGCCGTCCTGCTCCTTATCTTGCTAATGCGACCAGTTCGTGTTTCTAAATTGCTGTTTGCGAGACCTCGCCGTGGGAAAATTTAAACCTGTTGGACTATAGTTAGGTGTTGTGTGATTTTTTAACTTGGAAAATTGATTGCTTTTCCGTGACTACCTTTCATACATACTCCATTCACTGTTATGATATGACCGCTTGAAGGGCGCTATATCAATGGAAGTCAGCCCGTTGTTCCGCGCTCTTAAAAAAGGAACGGTTTTTCTTTGAAACCGATGTCCTCGAAGCAAAACAATGAATTGCCATGGACTCTTTCCATCTGAAACTTTCCAGTTGAAGAGTTCGGTCGGAGGTTAGCATCTTGAAATGTCAGACAAAGACGAGGCTCAGGATGAAAAATATCGGATGTCAACACGCACTGCAATTTTAAACGGAGCTGGGAAGCATGTCACAGGGCGCGGGGATGAGACAAACACACGCTCAACTCACATTGCAAAAGAGAAAATCAAATCAATACAATCACTGGGAAGCCCGTCGCCTCTTTGGCTCCTGCGGACCGAGAGAGAAGACAACTGGCGCTGCTGAGGCTCGCGCATGCGGGGTGAGGGGCTACGCGCACGGCTCGCCCTGTCCGCAGACGGTTGAACGCGAGGCGGGTCGGAGCGGGAAGGTGGTGGTGGTGACGCGCGCGCCCGGGTCGGGCGTGTTGGGCCGTGGGGGCGGCCGTTTGAAGCAAGAGGGAGGGGAGGGAGCTGCTGACGCGCACGCGAGAGCTCGTGCGGTGCTGTAGCAACAGAGGCTTCGCGGAGCCCAGGGAGTGGTGGGGGAGGGGGTCGCGAGCTCAGATCGGCATCAATGTGTTTATGTGCGTGTGTTGGTGCCTATGGGAGAGCGCAGTATGTGGCCTCTGTCTGTCCGATCACTCTTCGGCCAAAATGCTCGATCTCTGCCCGCGCCCTAGTGGACTGAGCGAGTGATATCGGCGCGCAGAGCCCGGCAGCGGGTACAGATTGCCGAGTGCGTGTGCGGAATAACACACGAAAGAGGACGGGAAGAAAACTTAAACATGGCGTTGAGGGAGGAGGGGGATTCGGCGGCGCACAACAACACCAGCAACGCCAAGTGCCAGGAGGAGAACAGTCGCAACGGTTATGTGAAGAGCTGCGTCACCCCTTTGAAACAGGACGGCGGGTTTTCCATCTGCAGGTGGTGTAACTTGGAGAGACTCGGCTTGGTGCGTCCGAAACTTGCAGCCTTTTACCTCGGGGGCGGCTGCAGTGCCTTTGCAATCGTCGCGCTATCCATCCTGGCCAGGAGATGCCTGGACGCGCAGTTTCTTTCATCCTTGCTGCAGACTTTCCAGACGGCATGGGCGATCGCATTCCAGTCTGTTAGCCCTCTCTTTAGCATCTGCTGTGCCTTCTTTTGGTTGACATTTTATCTGAGGAAGAGCAAACGAGAAAGCAGCACGGTTTGGCTTCTGTCACTGCCTCCATGTTGCTACCTCGGAGATTTCTTGGTGGTGCAAGTTTTGCTTGGTGAGGACCAGCTGTATCTTTGCAGGTTGCTGGCTCCGGCCGTGGTGCTGGGTTGTGTGGGCTTGCTGACATTGCTCTCCACTTTGAAAGTGAAACAAAGCGTCCTGATCTTGCTGTTCGCCGGCGTTCTTAGGTTGGCTTCCATCACCAGTTTGATCGCCCTCCCAACAGCTCTAAGACCCCTCTTGGCCTGTGGGGTCGGGATGGTGGGGGCTACCATTGCTGTATATTTTGATTACCTATTTCCGAAAGAAGCTCGTCGCAGGATAACCACTGAAGAAAAAATCCCAGTGATCAAACCGCGAAGGAGATCGAGTTGTGTTTCGTTGGGAGAAACATCAACCAACTATTATGGTGGGTGCAAGATGCCCAGGAGGACATCATTACCTTGCATATCGAGAGAGCAGGTACGATTTGTTTAACTTCATATGTTATTTTTGAAATTCCTTAATATATCAGAATGAGATTAAAAAAAAACACATGCGTAATGTTTGTAAACCGCTTCGAAACTGGCATGTGTTTCTCCACCGTGCTTTGAAAAATTTTAAATGATACAGGTGCAAGTTCTGTAATAATTTCCCAAGCCAGACTGTAACGTACGCGAAATCTTTATGCTTTTGTAGAACATTGTGTCCTTTAAAGAAGTGTCATACTAACATGTTTATGATAAGATTCATTGATCTTACAATTGCAGTTCATTTAGTAGAGAGCCAAATGAAAACTTTTTCGCATGGTACGTGAAATTTATCGGAAGAACACAGTTATACACAGTATAGCACAAATAAAACTCAACATTCTTAAATAACACTCAAGTTCTGACTCTAGTTGGCAAAACACTTGACATTGCCTTCCTTTATGTACAAGATATATTTTGTTATTGTATTATGAAACAAAGCATTGCAGTGTTGTCCAATGTATAATATATTTTGTTAGTTTACTGTTGGAAAGAATTTCTGTTTACAATTTAAATTTTTAAGTCATAACTCAAAGCGACCCATACCAACTCCACAGAGCAGTTCTTAGTTCCATTCCTAAATTCCAAGTGGAAGCCTAAAGTTCGTAGCAAGTATGATTGATATGCAGAATTAAAAAAGAAAAACCTGATCTCTGGTTGTTAGTTTATGAAGCTGCCAAAGTTTCTCAATTTGAATTGAATTTAAAACTAGTATGTTTATGGATTGCTCTAATTTTTGATGTGTAATTGCTATCACTTGCTAAATATGTTAACATTATTTAAATGAATTTTCAAGATTAGAGCAGGTGGTAATGTCAAAGCCACATGTAAAGTCTTGATTCATCTCTTAAAACCCAGGTAGGTGAACAACATTTATAAGTTATATTTTGCTAAATGCACAGAAAGCATACATGGTACTGGTTTGTCAAAATGTGGGACACTTTTAACTGGTAAATAATAAAAGCTTTTTGAATCAATATGCATTGATAGATATTGAGCAGATGAATACTCTATAGAGATTTTGTTGTTGATAAAATGTATACCAACAAGTTATTTGCAATGTTTTTAAGTTGTGAAGGTATGATAATTCTTTGAAGGGGAAAAAAATGATCAGTATTAAAATGCTTGGATCAGACTTTTTTTCTCTTTTTTTTAATGCAAAAACTCAGTTAGTATTGATATATATTTGTTGGGTATGGAATATTTTGCCTTATGCTCAATTCTGGAAAAAAATAGCATTAGAGCTGGGTTCTATCAAGTAGTTTTGAGAGAAATGGGAGAAATCAAGACTTCAGTTCAGATTTTTTCACAATGGAATTTAACTTTTGTATATCTTTTAAAATGTATTATTTCATGAGAACTTGCTCAGCAATGTAATACTGGAGACTTATCAACATGAGTATTGATTGGATAGCAAGTGGTTAAAATTGTATTATTTATCTCTGTTTACAAGACTGTGTGGTCGTGGACGCATTCCTGGACATTTGTTGACATTTTCACTTATTGGCCATTGTTTTCTATTTAATCTTCATTCCCAACTTAACTTTAAATATTATGTCCCTTTTGGTTTCCTCCCTCTTGTGTATCCTGTATTCATTTTCACCATTATTATGAGCGACCTTTCATTGTTTCAAAGCTGTTTCCTAAAGTACCTTCACCTTTAATAAGTTTGATGATCCATCATTGGCCAAATTTGCACTCTTCTTTTCTTGGTGGCATACATTAATCACGTCTTACTTGTGAAGAACCTTTTCATGTTTCTTTGTAAAGGTGGTATAACATATATGGAAGTTGTTGATCATCCTAAATTAGTGGACCAGTGAACCTCTCTAAGTTGCTGTCAATGTGAATAGTTTGTGCTTAGCTGTATGAAAATACACAAGCAGTCTGACTGGTGAATTGCTGTTTTTATTTATTGTGGACATACGGCTTCCACTTGGCACTGCCTTAATTTAGAAATTAAAGCAAATAACATAGCATGGAGAATTTTTTTTTCACAAATATTCTTGTGAAATAAGACACATTTGGGAATTATGTATTAGAAGAGTGGAAATGCGCAAATAGCTGCTTGAGGTGGCAGCTGCAAGCAGTCTAACAAAAGCCCTACTAATTGCTGACCAGCCAACCTGAATCACATTTTCAGGATAGGTTGACCTATCAATAATGACGACTGAGATTCTTATTGTTTGACTTCAAATAATCCTGAACACCCATAAATATATTATGTAGTATAGATACGGTGAGGATTACTTGATCAAATGTGAATACTGACATCATCTTGCTGAAGATTGATGATGATCATCTTTGAATATATTAAATATTTGTGGAACATGAAAGTAACAGTACAGTAACATTTCTAAAATGTTCTGTAACAACGTTGTTACATTAACTGATTAAATTATTTTAAGAAATTCTGTAAGTTGAATGGCAAGTTGTAGCTGTGAATTTCTGTGTTGTTGTAGCAAACTAGCTGAAATGAAGTTTTTGTTTCCAGCTGAGGTATCTGATGTCAGAGGCCGGTGTAGCTTTTAACTTGGTGTAAGTGAATCAAAAGTTTCTTCTTCAAGCAAGCAATCAATAGCTCTTATGATTTCAAATAAATGTGATCAAATTTCTGGTAAATTCTAGTCCAATTTTCACTTCGTGTACTCCAAGTCAGAATGTAAAAGATAATCAGAATGTTCTTTTTTTTGCAGTAATTGAATAAGTTTTACAACAACAGTATAAACGGCTTCATTTTACTGAAGAATTTGATATTTTGTGTGGCTCACAATTCGTGGTCAGTATTGAGTACAGGAGTTGGGAGGTCATGTTGCGGCTGTATAGGACATGGGTTGGTCCACCGTTGGAATATTGCATGCAGTTCTGATCTCCTTCCTGTCGGAAAGATGTTGTGAAGCTTGAAAGGGTTCAGAAAAGATTTACAAGGATGTTGCTGGTGTTGGGGATTTGAACTATAGGAAGAGGTTGAATAGGCTGGGGCTGTTTTTCCTCGAGCGTCAGAGGCTGAGGGGTGACCTTATAGAGGTTTATGAGATCATGAGGGGCATGGATAGGGTAAATAAACAAGGTCTTTTCCTTGGGGTCGGGGAGTCCAGAACTAGAGGGCATAGGTTTAGGGTGAGAGGGGAAAAATAAAAAAGGGAGCTAAGGGGCACTTAGAGGGTGGTGCATGTATGGAATTAGCTGCCAGAAGAACTGGTGGAGGCTAGTACAATTTCACCATTTAAAAGGCATCTGGATGGGTATATGAATATGAAGGGTTTGGAGAGATATGTGCCAGGTGCTGGCAGGTGGGACTAGATTGGTTTGGGATATCTGGTTGGCATGGATAAGTTGGACCGAAGGGTCTATTTCTCTGTGACTTTTTAGGTGATAGGCGAAAATAAAAAGGATTTATTAAAAGGTGTACATTAAATTTCCAGCCTAGAAGATATGAACAGAGAAGAAATAAGTGAATTCTGCTCTTGAATTTACTTTATAGTGGTTTACTTGGCAGTGGGAGAGTAGAAATTAGTTTGGAACGTTGAAACAGAAGTAGGCAATTTCATTCATGACTTTCTTCCTTTATTTAGTGAGATCATGATGAATATATAACCTAACTCTATATTTGCCCCAGATTGTTTAATATCTTTAGTTGACAAAAATCTAGCAATCTCCATTTAAAATTGATGTTAAATTTAGCATTGATTGCTTTTGTTTTGAAGAGAATTTTAAACTTTGGCCATCCTTTGCTGAAATAAGTGTTTCCTAATTTCACTCCAGCACCATTTGGCTGTAATTTTGAGACAATGTTCTGTAATCCCAGCCTCCCCATGCTAACCAAATAGTTATTTAGTACGATAAAACTTGAAAATTGCTGAAAAGAACAGAAATGTTGTTGAAACTTTTCACCTTTGATTTATCAGGACTGAATTGCAAGAATATAGAATCTCAAAGGGAGCAATCATTTGTTTTGTGTCAAAAGAAGAGTTGGTTGAAAAGTGGACTCTGGTTGAGATGTCACTTTGAAAAATGCAGCAGGGCAGTTTAACTGCCAAACTTTTGCTGAAAATTCAACCAGGAAAAAACTAGCTCATGTTAGGCCAGGTATTACTGTAGGGAATGGGCAAGAGAAAGGCTATCCCATAAGCTTCTGTGCAGTTGAAAATTGTGCAATGTATGGGTTTTGTTTTGTTTGCAAAGAGCAAGGCCATTCATGTGGATATATGTGGCATTGAGCACATGTAAGTGAAACACACTGAACCCGATTGATGATCTTAAATTGTTAGTGTAATTTTTATCACAATTGGGATTGTTTGGCAAATTTTGTATAATCACAGAAACACATTTCATGTTGAAGTTTTACAAGCATGAAACACTTGGCAACATGGTTTCTTTTTTCTGCAGCTTTCAAATCAATAATATTACAGAACTTTGCTAATGATTGACCGTCCAGTTCTGCAATGGATGGGATCTGGAGGAATGCAACTGCCATGGAGTTTGGACTTTTCCTCACTTGGCTCTTGAATTAGTCAAGCAGCAGGGTGGTCCTAATGAGAGCAGTGCTGGAAGTAACAGGTAGTCTATGAAGGAAATCATCTTGTAAGATTATTTTTTTCCTGAGGTTCTTACAGTCTTGATGCGACTGCAACACATCAGCTTCTGTGAACAACCAAAATTTATTAAGCGCAGTACAGTACAAACTTTCTGGAGGAACTTTTAACATGCGTCGCAGGGCCTGCGGAGTTGTGTCAAAGCGCCCCCCCCCAAAAAAAAACCCTTCCTTTATGCAAAGTCTTGACATCACAGTTTGTAATGCCCACAAGAAACCTCCAGCCATTTCCCCCCATCCACCCCACACAGTCACATGCTACTCAAGACACAATGCAGTGACCTGACCATCTCCAGAAACAATATGGTTGATGTAAATCATCCATTAATGGTCAAATCTGTTGCAAATCATTTTTTTGTAACTATAGGGGAGTAGTCCAATTCCAACTGTAATGTTCTTATTGATTTCTGAATAGGGGATGAAAATGTAAATAGTAGGAGATGACAATGTAAATTGCTCTGAATGGCTCGGAAATGGCCATATAAATGGCTCTGAATAATAGGAGCTGATAATGTAAATTTCTTACAATCTATCTGTATGTCAGAGGCATCCCACCCTCCCCTCAGGACATCCAGTTTGCTGCAGGTCAGCAGAGTAAGTTAACTCTTTAATATCACACTGTTTTTTAAATTTGGTGAATGACCTAAGGTAAACAATGATGGAAATTGCACCAAAAGGGTGAAAGGAGAGTCCTCAGATTGTGAAACAGAGACTGTCACCTGATTACCAAATGCTACCATCCAAGTTCATTAGATAATGAAGAACATAATTGCACTGTTGGCCTATATTTCAAAGGGAATGAAGTAGAAAAAAAGGAAGGTCTTCCCAAAACTATACAAGAGACTTGTCAGACCACACCTGGAATATTGTGAACAGTTTTGGTCCCCTTAGTAAAGGAAATTATACTGGTTTTCAGGCAGTTAAGAGAAAATTCACTAGGTTGATCCTGGGTGTAGAGGAACTGACTTTTGAGGTAGGTTGGGCTTTATTTCATCAGAATTTAGAAGAATGAGTGGAGACTTGATTGAAGATTTGCAGGGAGTTTGACATGATAGATCTGTGGAGATAATCTCGCAGCAAAAGCTTTCCCATTTAGGTTAGGATTTCTTCTGATCAGAGAGTAGTGAAGCTGTAGAATTCCTGATCACTGAGGGCTGTTGAGGTATCCTCATTAAGTAATTTGAAGGATGAGGTATTTTTAATGAGTAATGGAATTAAAGATTATGGTTATAAGGTAGGAAAAGAGGAGTTTAGGATCATCAGATAATCCATTACCTCATTGTATGATGGACCAAATGACCTACTTCTGCTCCTACATCTGATGGTCTAACCTACATAATCTAGAAGTGAAGGTTCCAGTTTAAAATAACGATTACCCACTAAGAACAAATGAGAATGTTTTTCTTAGAGTGCTAAGAGTCTTTGGAATTATGTCTTAAAAGTGGTCAAAATTGAGTCTTTGAATAGTTCTTAAAGCAGAGGTGGATCGAATCTTGATACATAAGGTGGTGAAAGTTTATACTGCTAAGTGGGAAAGTAGAGCGATCAGCCATGATCTTATTTAATGTGGATTTTGAGGGGCCAAATGGCCTCCACTGGCTCCTTTTATTTTATTCCTATATACTAAAGTAAGTACAGAAAAACTTGTTTTGTCCTTGTTGTTGAGTGGCCAGAATATCATTAGAGTCATTGAGCGCAAAAACAGAATCTTTGGTTCAATTTATCCATGCCGACCAAGTTTCCCAACCGCAGTTGGCCCATATCCCCCTAAACCTTTGCTATGCGTGCTCCAGTCAGAGCTCCTCTGCTCACCAGTTCCTTTTTCCTTCTTTTTCCTATTTGTGCAGTTTTTCTTACCCACCACCCTGCCCGCCAACTTTTAACTTCTTAAACTACCCTCCCCTATCTGGAGAACAGAGGCAAGGTGACAGATGAGTTGTGGCTGGATTCGGATGAGAGCAGAGCACATGGAACGAATCCCGGAGTGGCAACAGAGTGAGTTCGGGCCAAGTCCTGGAAAGGGAGCAGAGCAAATCGAGGCCGGAGCGGGGAGTAGAGCAGGCCGAGTCCCAGAGTGGAGGGCAGAGTGAGTCACGGTCAGAATCTGGAGTGGCAGCAGAGCAAGCGCAGGCCGAGTCCCGAAGCAAGAGCAGAGCGAGTCCTGGACGGAAACCAGTGTGTGGAGTCACCATGATCTCGTTCTGAAGTGTGGTGGGCATGGACTCCTGTTGGAAAAGGACAATAACTTGAGTACTTTAAAGACACTCTTTGTTCTCATTCTGGACTTAAACACTCTGTATTCCCATTCAAATTTTTTTTAACTATTTCAATTCTGTGACAACACTTAAAGTATCTATACCTAGGTACTCTATACCCAAAATTGGGCTGAGAGGTGACAGTTCAAACTTTTCACTGCACTCATGCAGTAGAAAGCACGACAGGTAATGTTTCTGTGTGGAATTGAATGGTGTCGAGGAAAAATGTACCATCTGTATGGTAGGAGGACCATCAACATGTGTTTGAAACACACAAACAAACATTGTCAGAGGAAATTTGTATTATTGGTTATAAAATGGAGGTATTCCAAAGAGCAATACAGTCATAGCATAGGAGGAAATAATTTGCCTATTGTGCATGTGTTGTTATTCATTTTTCAACTGAGCTTTCAAATGAGATCCTATTTCCTTGTCCTTTTTGTACTTTCACATATTTAGTAAAGTTTTTTTCAAGACAGCTTCTGTGATATTGCTTAATAGTCACTTGTGGCAAAACGTTTCATTTCTAATAATTCTCCTGGTGTAAAACGTTCTCTTAACTTCTTACTGACACTGATGTGGAAACAGTTTATGCTCTCAGGGGCTGATATTTGCTGCAAAAAATGCAGACAATTCAAGGTACATACTATTATTCATACATTAACAAAGTAATTTGTAGCAACGAGGAAATTTGAATTAGCACAGATTGCTCCACTGTTAAATTTGTAAGATAAACTGAGTTCACTGTCAACCCAAGAGTCAAGAAGTTACTGTATTTAAGCTGTGATAATTTATGAAACTTGATTCAAAAGCTACAGCTGCTACTTAACCATACAAAGGCTATGTTAATGGGATAGTTCATGTTTCCAAAACCATTAACTTGAAAACCAATTCACAATTTATGATCCTTCTGTACATGACTTCTGAAGCAGGTAATCGGCATTAAAAATAAGCTGGAGAGATTTGAAAACAAGTAAATCCTTCACGGTGAAAAACAATGCATCAGGAATACAACTGAAAGGAAGAATTTTTAAAAAAAGGAGCAGAAACAACTTGAATAAATATGTCACCTTTAACATAGTGAAACATCCCAAGGCAAGTTAAGAGTTGTAATTCTCAAGCAATATTTGACTGGGAATAATAGAATGTATGAGAGTAGGTGCACGAATGCTTGATCAGAAATGTCAATTTTAAGTAGTGTCTTAAAGGAGGAAGAAGGCCAGAGAGATTTAAGGATGAAATTCTAAAGCCTTGGACTGAAGTGCTTGTAGACAGACTGCTAGTAATTAGGTCAGTCGACTTTCCCAGAAAGTGCACTTCACATAGAAGAGAAGCTTATAAGTGAGCGCGATGACATGGAGCCTCGTAGCATTATCTGTTGTGTAAATCAGCATACGGATTGGTGCGGTTTTGTTGCATGAGTGCAGGAAAGAGATGACACAGTTGGAGTGTGTTCAGACCTATGATATCTTAACCATTCTCTATAATGCTACTCATAAAATTCCCACGTTCGAGAAATTGAAGATTTACAGAAGCTAAATTCATAACCAAGCTGGATGTCAAATACTGATATTGGTTGGGTGACTTTGCACAGGAATCTCAGGTTCTAGACTAGAGTGGTGCTGGAAAAGCACATCAGTTCAGGCAGCATCCGAGAAGCAGGAAAATCGACGTTTCAGGCAAAAGCCCTTCATCAGAGTGCCTGCAAGGTGGATCTCTGTCCACCCTGCAGGCACTCTGCCTCTATTCCTGATGACAGGCTTTTGCCCGAAACGTTGATTTTCCTGCTCCTCGGATGCTGCCTGAACTGCTGTGCTTTTCCAGCACCACTCTAGTCTAGAATCTGGTTTCCAGCATCTGCCGCCCTTGTTTTTAACACAGGAGTCTCAGGAAAACACTACTTCCAATTTACACCAATAGATCACTATTTGGAAGTTATTACTTGCAGAAACTATTTTTCAGTCTGTCTATTAATCACAATCTATCCCAGCAGAATTTGGACAGAATTGCAGAAAACAATACTGGATAATTATGTATTACAGATGTCATTGTAATGATGGGCAAACCAAAGAAAAATATGACTGAAATCTGTTCACTTAATGAAGCAGCTCATTGTAAAGAGCTTGTTTTCAACAGCAAGAAGTGCCAGGTGATTTATAGGTCAGATCAGCAGTTCTTGCTTTATCTATTCAGGTTATGAAATCAATGTTGACCCAGGCAGAGTTGAAGATGTAAGACGTATGCTTGCTCCCCAATATAAGGGGGATCTACAGAAATATCTCAGAATGTTTAAAACTTCTTAGCACCATAATAGCAATTCTTTTTATCTTGCATTATTGTTACAAGAACTCTTGAGGAAAAATATACCATCTGTATGGCAGCAGGACCATCAATATATGTTTGAATCACTCAAACAATCATTGTCAGAGGAAATTTGTATCTCAATGCTATGACCCAAGGAAGAAGACAGTCCTGGAAGTTGATGCTTCCCAAAAGGGACGAGGAGTACAGATCATTGCAATATGGAAGAATAAAGTTTGATTTGAAGATACTTTTGAATTATTTGATTACCTGGAGAATTATTAAAATATGGAATGTTTTACAACAATTGATTATTAAATTTTATCACAGATATAATCTAAAGTTAGGTTATATCCAAAAGTAGAGGATGAAGCATTTGTCTCACATTCCATGCTTACTTATGGAGAAGGCTATTCACTGTGGAAACTGGTAAACAGTTGGAAATGATTTGGTGACTTAAAATGTCAAGTACCACCAGATGACAGCAACTTCATGGAAAAGTACAGGGATATGACTTTGACACCTGTGAAAAATCTCATACCAAAATGGCTGCACCTCCTGGATATGGACTTGGCATCATGTTTGTAAGGCAAATTAGGACAACCTTGCCTAGCCATTAATTGATCAAAATCTCAGGGGCAGTCTTCTCAAAGAAAAGATGCATGATCAACAGGTGCAGAACTGCTTAGTCTACTAATTGGACAAAATGTTAGAATCATAGATCGTATAAAGGGAACTTGGTTACTGAAAAGTTACACACTGAATGGAGCAACTTTGAGGAGAAACAGAAATCAACTTTGGGTGCAGTTAGCGTGGAAAACTGCAGGACAGCACGAATAACATGCAAGATTCCAACACAGCCATAAGTTGAACATCCCTATGAAATCTCAATCTCTATGAAGTCTCATTCTCAGGAAGGTTCAACCAACATAGGAACTGAAAGAATTGTGAAACTACTCATACCTAATGCAGACTTTTAAACTTTCAAATATGTTAGTTATGGTTGTGAGTAGTTTTGCCATTGCACTTATATCTATGTATTTTCACTTGGACAGTATGTAACCTTTTCTGGTTGGGGAAGGGGACGATTGTTATTGCTTTTAGAGCTATGCTGCTTGAAGAGATGGCTATACTAATAAGCCAAGAACCAGATGAAATCACATGATCAACAGGTGTGTGCAGTTTATGAGAACAAGCTAGAAGCAGCAGGAGTATGAATTGTTGTTTGTGCAATCTGAGCTGTTAAATGTGTATGGGATTTTCAAGTAAACTTAGTGCACACTAATTATCTGCTTTACTCATCACTGATACAAAATATGACACCCGTCGATGCAGTATTTCCTCCTTTTACAGTACTGAACAGCCAGTTTCGGTTACCTGCATGTGTCTTTCAATGTTCTGACTTGTAAGGGATGAAAATGCTGTCAACTGGAATGAGCTGTATGAAGTTTGAGCTGGAAACACTAGTTTTCCTGAATATGGGTGAATAATTGATTCAGCTGAAATCTGTGCTTTTTTGTGAGGGGTTTGATACATTTAAACTTAGTGAAATAATGCTTCTGTTACTGTTCTAGTCAGCAATATTGCAGAAATGATCCAAATGCATTTCCAGGCATATTTAAAGTTTTTTTTGAAGGCTGTTATTAAGTTTAAGAGAAATAATTATATCTCTGGTTTGATCTGAGGTTCTGAGACTTTGGATTTCTGTCTGACAAAATCTGTGTATTTGTGAACAGAATGATTGGAATTGGCACTTTTTATTAATACAAGGTAGTTGCTTTTTGTTCTTACAAATTGAATTGCAGGTCACATCAGGTCGTAGTTGCACGAACACAGGTCAAATCACTATAAAATGATTGAATTCTCTTCTGTTGGATTATCAACACAACAATATACTGAGTTGAAGTTGACAGTTATCAACCTTTTTCAGATTAAATTCAACAGTTGAATGAAAAGAATACAGTTACTTGAAAATTCTTTACTGTAAGGGTTGCAATACAATGCATCACAAAGTGAAAGAGTACATTTGTTCTCCTAATCAAAATCTTGCACTTCAAGAAAAAAAAACTGCACTAAAATGCTTAGTGTGATTGTCATAGAGTCATAAGTTAATAGAGATGTACAACATGGAAACAGACCCATTGGTCCAACTTGTCCATGCTATGTTGGAGGCTGAGGCGTGACCTTACAGTGGTTTGTAAAATCGTGAGGGGCATGATAGGGTAAGTAAACAAGGTCTTTTCCCTGGGATGAGGGAGTCCAGAACTACAGGGCATAAATTTACAGTGAGTGGGAGAAATTTAAAAGGAACCTAACAGGCCAACCTTTTCATGCAGAGAGTGGTGCATGTATGGATGAGCTACCAGAGGAAGTGGTGGAGGCTGGTACAATTCCAACATTTAAAAGGCATCTGGATGGGTATATTAATAGGAAGGGTTTGGAGGGATATGGGCCAGGTTCCTGGCAAATGAGACGAGTTTAGGTTAGGATATCTGGTTTGCGAGTCTTTTTCTTGCTTTTTGCCCTTAATTTGTTTAGTTTTAGAGTTTTAATGTTGAACTGGGTCAAGTATTAATTTTGTTTATAACGTTAGAATTTCACAAATCAGTTGTGCAATGTATTATTCATCTTAACCTGCATGCTGTATTTTCGTTAATGGATAAAACAAACTGTATTGGAAAATTAACTTTCATGTCTCACTGGGGTAGTTTGCCCTGGGACTCTAGCCCTGCTGTTTTGGAGTGGTCACAAAAGTGAAAGATTTTATAAACGTATGCAGAATTCTGCATTTAGCTGACTTTGTTTAGAGCGAAGTTAACAGAACGTCTGGAGCATGAGTTGACACCAGCTACAGGTAAACAATTGTGAATTGTCAACATCTAGCTCTTAATCCCCTTATAAAACTTTATCCTACAAACCTATATGGATAGACAGAGACAGACAAAGCAAAGTTGATATTATGGGTAGAGCGAGAAAGGGAGAAGACAGTTAAGTGGTCTCTGTCCACAGGCTTGCTGCTCTCTCTCTTGCTTGCAAGAGGCACTGAGTGACTATTTCACAATTGAAAGTTTCTGACATTGTTTAAAAGTCACAGCTTACAGTAACTGGTGAGGAAAGATAAACTGACTTTCTTCAGACTTTTGTTTTTTTAACTGGAAAGAGAAAACCTCTCCTCCCCTTCCAAAGTTCTGAAGGCTTTTGGCAATTTGTTTATACACACAAGTTGTTCAACTACCTGGAAATCAGTCACATAGTTTTTGGCAGACAGAAGGTCTTTGTCACTGACACCTACTTACTGCTGACTGCATCTCATCTTCAACACACTCCCTTGATGCTAGTTTGTCTGCAACTAAACCTCTACTAAAAGCAAAAGTAACTTCAGATAAGTGCTGGTAATTTGGTTTTAAAAAGTGCAGCAGTCCCTCGACAATCCTTGGTTTTCAGAAGTCCCATTTCAGTCCACAATAAATAAAAACAAAAAAAGAAAGATATGATCTATACATAACCATTCCAATTTTAATTATTGTTGTCAGTTTGTTCCCATTCTCCACCTTTATGGTACATTTGGTAGCACATTCACTACTGTGTAAGGTGGTGGTCAGTTCAAGCTTTGTTGTAGGATTTGGATGTCGTCTCTTGGCAGACAGATCAACATAGTACTGAAAGTATGTTGTTTGACTGGAGATAATGTTCTTCAGATAAGACCTTGTGAGAAATATGTCAGCAAATTTAGAGGGAAGTTAAATGTTCCAAAACATTATTAATGAATGATGAAAACAGCGCTGGAAAATTTTTGATGAATAGTCTATTTGAATTGGCACATTAGCTCTTTACCTGTCAGGTGTTGTCAGACCTGTGTTTTCCAGCACTTATTCATTTTATAAGATTTCCAGTATCCACAGTATTTTGCTTTTATTTATATATTAGTTAGACAGGAGTTGTGAGACTTCAGTGTCCTGGATACTATTCATCCTTCAATTACGACCAAAAATAAGCTTTCCCCATCATTGTTTCTAAATTCTATCAGGCAAAATACCTCACTGCTGCAAAGTTCTGACAAAGACAGCCATAAGTTCATTATTTTAATTTGAAATTGTTCAAAAATATACAGCATTTCATTGGCTTCAGACGTGTATTCTTCAATAGAATCTATGTTCATCTTACAAATGTGCCTATCTCCAATACATATGTTACTCTTCAGCTATATTGAATGTCTAACATGAACAAAAGTATTAACCACTATTCAATACAATTATTTTGATTTTTATCCTACTACATTTTATGGCTCTTGAGGATATTGAACATCTAAGCCATCTCTTTAAGTGTGAACTGTGCATTTCAGAAGGTTATTTGAACTTGGACAGTGTTGCAGAATACTTCGATCCTCTCCTCAACAAATTTTGCTATTTCTGGATAGCAGGCAGTTAAGAGCATTCAGAATACCCTTGCTAGATTTAGCTAACAGATCCATGAGGGATTGTGTCTGAGAATTTTCTGCTAAGTGTGTCTTAGTAAATACAATTTCCAGATCATCTAGCAGTATTTGAAGTATGATGGTGATGTTACAAATTTTATTAATTGTAACAGAAAATGCTAGAAATACTCAACAGCTACACAAAATCTGTAGAGAGAGAAACAAAGTTCATGTTCCAGGTTGATGAGCGTTTGTCAGAACTGAAACATAACTGCATTTCTCTATCCACAGATGCTGCCTGACCTGTTGAATATTTTCAACATTTTGTGTTTTTATTTCAGATTTCAAAGCTGTTTGTGCAGATTTACAGATCTGTAGTTATTTTACTTTCTGTATTATTTTGTTCCTTTTCCAAGTCAAACAATCAGGCAGGCAGGAACAAAGCCGAAAACCTTGCAGGACTGACAAATTAAGCTGCATTTATTTCAATGTAAGAGGCCTAACAGGTAAGGCAGATGAACTCTGGGCATGGTTAGAAATATGGAACTGGGTTATAATAGCAATTAGAGATGTTGCTAAGGACACAAATGCTATAGGAAGGATAGAAAGGGGGGCAAGAGATGGGGTGTTGCATTTTTGATAAGGGTTAGCATTACAGCTGTACTTAGGGAGGACCTTCCCTGGATGTATTCTCAGGAATGTATTTGGGTGGAACTGAGAAAGAGGAAAAGGATGATCACCTTATTGGGATTGTATTGTAGGACCCCCCACCCCGCCAATAGTCAGCAAGAAATCGAGAAACAAATTTTTAAGGAGATCTCAATTATCTGTAAGAATAATAGGATGCTTATGGTAGGGATTTTTAACTTTCCAAATGTAGACTGGGACTGCCATAGTGTTAAGGTTTAGATGAGAGGAACTTAAGTGTGTCTAAGAAAACTTTGTGATTCAGTATGTGGATGTTCTGACGAGAGAAGGTGCTAAACATGACCTACTCTTGGGGAATAAGGCAGGGCAGGAGACTGAGGTGTCAGTAGGGAGCACTTCGGGGCCAGCGACCCTAATTCTATTAGCTTTAAAATAGTGATGGAGAGAAGTAGACCAGATCTAAACGTTGAAGTTCTAAATTGGAGAAAGGCTAGTTTTGGAAGTACGAGGGAAGAACTTTCATAAGCTGACTGGGGCAGATGTTCGCAGGTAAAGGGACAGCTGGAAAATGGGAAGCCTTCAGAAATGAGATAACGAGAGTCCAGAGACAGCGTATTACTGTTAGGGTGAAAGGAAAGGCTGGTGGGTGTAGGGAATGCTGGAGGACTTGAGAAATTGAGGTTTGGTAAGAAAAAGAAGGAAGCACATGTCAGGTATAGATAGGAGAGATTGAGTGAACCTTTCAAAGAGTATAAAGGCAGTAGAAGTATACTTAAGAGGGAAATCAGGATAGCAAAAAGGGGGCATGAGATAGCTTTGGCAAATAGAGTTAAGGAGAATCCAAAGAGATTTTATAGCTATATTAAGGACAAAGGGTAAGTAGGGAGAGAATAGGGCCCCTCAAAGATCAGCAAGGCAGCCTCTGTTTGGAACCACAGTAGATTGGGGAGATACTAAATGAGTATTTTGCATCAGTGTTTGACAAGGCGCCTCACGGTATACTGGTTAGCAAGGTTAGATCATGTAGAATATAGGGAGATATATCCACATGGATACAGAACTGGCTTGAAGATAGAAGACTTGGGGTGGTGGTGGAGGGTTGCTTTTCAGACTGGGGGCCTGTGACCAGTGGTGTTCCACAAGGGTCACTGCTGGGTCCACTGCTTTTCATCATTTATATTTAATTATTTGGATGTGAATGTAGGAGATAGAGTTAGTAAATTTGCAGGTGATACCAAAATTGGAGGTTTAGTGGACAGCAAAGAAGGTTACCTCAGATGACAGCAGGATCTCGATCAGATAGGCCAATGGGCTGAGGAGTGGCAGATGGAATTTAATTCAGATAAAAATGAGGTGCTTTATTTTGGAAAATGAAATCCGAGCAGGACTTACACACTTAATGGTAAGTCCCATGGGAGTGTTGCTGAACAAAAAGACCTTGGAGTGCAGGTTTATAGCTCTTTGAAAGTGGAGTTGTAGGTAGATTGGATGGGGAGAAGACATTTGGTCTGCTTTCCTTTATCGGATAGAGTAGTGAGTTCAGGAGTTGGGAGGTCATGTTGTGGCTGTACAGGACATTGGTTAGACCACTTTTGGAATATTGTGTGCAATTCTGGTCTCCTTCCAATCAGAAGAATGTTGTGAAACTTGAAAGGGTTCAGAAAAGATTTACAAGGATGTTGCCAAGGAGAATGCAAGCAGCTAGGAACTAAATTTAAAGCCGGAACCTCAAATGTAGTAATCTAGGCACTGTTGTCTGAGCCATGAGCAAGTTGGGTGTAGGGTAAATAAAAGTAGACAATTGGGCGTATGGCTCAAAGGTTTGTCAAGAAAAGAAAGGCTTTGATTCTTGGGGCACTGGCATCAGTACTAGGGAAAATGGGAGCTGTCCCATTGTGATAGTACATAGGACCAGGATTTCAAAAAAGAAAGTTAAAAACATAAGTAGACTAGTGATGTCACCTAGCTAGTTAATATAATTTTCATCTTAATCTGTTTTCCAAGAAATTTAATGAAGGTAGAGTCTCGTGAACAATGAGAACTGAAATGGTTGCCACATGTCAAATGCAGGACAAATTGGATTCTGATCTCATATCTGTTTTTCAATGTCGAAAGATTTATCAGAAGTTTGAGGATATGAAATGGGATGGAACTCTGATTATTTTAAAGAAATAGAGAGTTTTAACATCTTAATTGACTTTATTAAGACATAAAAGATCCTCTAAGGACTAGACAAGGTGAATGCTGAGCAGCTGTTACCTTGTGTTATAGTTAGGGTATGTAGTTTAAAAACAAGGAATCTTCAATTTAAGATGGAAATAGAAGAGTTATTTTCCTGAAGAGTCATGAGTCTTTGGAACTCTCTTCCCCAAAGAGCAGTGAAAGCAGAAGATAAATATATAGATTCATACAGATGTATAGCATGGAAACAGATCCTTTGGTCCATCTCGTCCATGCAGACCAGATATCTTAACCTAATCTCGTCCCATGTGCCAGCACTTGGCCCATATCCCTCTAAACCCTTACTATTCATATACCCGTCCAGATGCCTTTTAAATGTTGGAATCGTACCAGCCTCCACCACTTCATCTGTCAGCTCATTCCATCCTAGCACCACCCTCTGCATGAAAAAGTTGCCCCATTAGGTCCCTTTTCAATTTTTCCCAACTCGCTGTAAATAAGACCATATGACATAGGTGTGGAAGTAAGGCAATTCAGCCCATCGAGTCCACTCAGCCATTCAATCATGGCTGATGGGCATTTCAATGCCACTTACCCAAACTCTCCCCGTATCCCTTAATTCTTTGCGAGATTAAGAATTTATCAATCTCTGCCTTGAAGACATTTAGCATCCCGGCCTCCACTGTGCTCCGTGGCAATGAATTCTACAGGCCCACCACACTCTAGCCGAAGAAATGTCCCTTTATTTTCATTTTAAATTGCCCGCCTCTAATTCTAAGGCTGTACCCACAGGTCCTAGTATCCCCGCCTGATGGAAACAAATTCGTAGTGTCCATCCTTTCTCTGCCCTCGAGTTCTGGACTCCCCACCCCAGGGAAGCTACCTTGTCTCTCTATCCTATCCAGGCCCCTCATGATTTTATAAACCTTCATAAGGTCCCTTGTCTATCGGAGGATTCCAAGGTTATTGTTGGGCAAGTATATGGAGTTGAGGCCACAATCAGGTCAGGCACGATCTTGTTGAATGACAGAGCAGCTGCAAAGGGCTGATTGATTTACATCTGCTCTTAGTTAATATGTTACCTTATTTAACTGCAAAGCACAGGTACAAAACTTTGATTCCAAGAGCTAAACCACTTGCAGCAGATTTTCGAATGTACAATTAATAAACATTGGAGATTCAAGCAAGTATTATTAGGTTGTTGGACTTGTTTTTCTTTAGTAAAGATCTCTTTCTATGGCAAACATTATCTGAGCCTTTGTGTCTTTCATACTTGCTGTAAAAATGTATATTGCGTTATAAGATTATTAATTAATATTGGTCAATTATTTGATTAATTAATTTTGAGTATTAGTGATGCTGAAATGTATAGGCCTTTATTATGACTGCATTATTTACAAGTCCACTAGAACAAAAAGAATTACAGCCCATTTGTTGTTCCTGAAGATTTATGTAAACCAGACTTAATTGTCTGGAATTTCAAAAGATACTGTATCAGTTCAATTAAATTTAACTTTATTTTCTATAATCAAAATAAACTACATTTAAAAAATAAAAGAGAATGATACTGTCACAGATCTACTTTCTCTCTATTTCTTTAAGTCAGTCAGTGATTTCGACCCCAACTCGTATCCTCATCAAACATCTGCTAAACATTTGTATGGTGAAGAAGACAAATGAGATCAGGATCCAATTTGTCTTGCATTTAAGAGAGGTAACCATTTCCATTATTCTCATTGTTCATGATACTCTACCATCGTTAAAATTCTTGGAAAACATATTAAGTTGAAAATTACATCAGCTAGCTAGGTGACAATTTTTTATAAAACAAATCAGTAGCATAAGTGAAGTAATTTTGATTCTGGAAAATAAAGTTTCTGCACCCTGGTAGTATGTCGTCAACAAATGTTCTGTATCTTGTCTAGCATCCTGGAGCAGTGTACTGACTCTTGAACCGTCTGTAAATAAAGGATTTTAATTTTTGTACGTGAGATTTCTAGAGAAAATAAAGAAGCATATTCACTAAGGTCTGAATTTATTTTCTATGAATTGCTGTCTTCAAGAACATATCTGATTCTTCTTTTCCAGTCAAACATAGTGCATTTTGAAAATAAAATATTATTTAAGTAACAGAAGTTTTCTGTCATCTTGATAAGGATTCTAATTTTCTATTGCTAATTTTATGAAGAATTTCTATTTGCTTTACTTTCAACAATTAAATTAGATTAAAGTTTTCCTTTTTGCTTCTCCCTTCAGAACATTCCTTTCTAGCAGTTATTTTCCCACCTATAAAGTTATTTTCGTTGACATTCCTGCTTTGTTTTCTGAGATTTACCAGTTTTGCTGGAACTGCCACATATGCATAATAGCATTGTTCAGTGAACTTTTTTCGATTGTCTAAACTGCAATGACAGTCACCTGACCGGATGGCCATTCAGCAAGGAAGCTGACCTGGTTCACTGATTGAAACCACAGCGTCTAAAGCCAACATCAAAGTAATCGGCAAATTTCCACCTCTGCAAACTTCAATCTTTCTTGGTGTTATAACATTATTTGTATTGCAGTTTAAAGTGAGGATATTGAATTTTGCAGCTGGAGCTGCATCTCCTGGTGTTAACCAGACTTGGTGAATGCCAGAACTGGTTTCAGCGACTGGTTACTTAGTTAACGTGACAGGAAAATCCAGTGGACTGTATATTTATTAGCCTATCTGTTTTGTAAATTTACATTTCAGAGTTTGAAAGTTTTCTCTGTGGTCATTTTCATTGTTAGTTATTCAAGTTTTGACTTTGTTACTGAGACCCACATTTATTGAGCATCCCTAATTGAAAAGATAGTGCTAAAATTCTTGGAAACTGGTAGACTTCCTGTGGTTATGCCCAAAATAAATCAAAGGATATGTTATGTATGTAACATAGCAGTAGAGCAGAGTTACTGATTTATGGTGGTCAAGTAAATCGAATAATATATATTATATATGTGTGTGTGTGTGTGTGATATATATATATAAAATATGAATAAAATATAGTACAAAGTGTATAGAAGTGTTGATTATACTTTTGGCTTTCAATATGATTGTGTACATGCTCACAAATTTATAAATCAGTAACCTAATTGCTACTGAATGTTCATTTAAACTGTATGATTAATGTTAACCTTTTTAAACACTAATAACCAAGTAAAATACTGCTGATGCTGGAAATGTGTGATAGAAACATCACACACTGGGAGTACTCAGCAGGGCAGGCAAAATGTCATCAACCTGAAACCAAACTTGGTGACCTGCTATGGATTTTCACCATTTTCTGTTTGTTATTTTAGTTTTTTAAAGTATGTGATGTAACGGAAGATATTAGGGAAGGCATTCCATGTTGGACATAGTTTCTAGGAAGGGCATATATAGCAGTAGCATTGAATTAGTGGGGCTTATGGATTTAGGAATTAGTGTTAAGAGGCTGGCTCTGTGCTTTGGAAGTGAGGATCATGTGGTTTGGGAGAAACTGGGTGGACTTTGCAGATGGATTTTCTCCTTTTAATCAATATCAAATTTGAGACAACAAAATAAAGACAAAGAAAGATTGACACGACATGTTTAAGGCAACACAACATGTATAATATCACACAGCTTTCATTGCATTGGTTGATATAAACATTTTCCAATAATCAAATGCTTTGTAAAAAATGAAAACTATCCAAACCAATGATATTAAAAACCTTCTTGGATTTGGAATTGCATTGGGATCAAGTCGTTCTGAGGGTGTGACATCAACGAAAGTGAGCGAAATGGAGCTCAAGGATGGTCTTCAAGTTGGAACCATACTGCAAGGATTACCAATTGTGCAAGCTCCAAACATAGTTTTAAATTTGGACATACACTGTTTCATGTAAACTCAAGCAGAATGTTGGTAGAAACCTGGCATTCTTTTTCCCAGAAAAGGCTCAGTTGAATTTTCAAGTTGAGATTGACAGATTTCTGATGGTTCGAGACATAGAGGCCGATGCATAAAAGCTTAGTAAATGGAGTTGACGTAGGTCTGCTGAGGATCTCACTGAAGGGCTTCTACATTTCGTCTCTGCCAATTTTCAGCATTGCTTTGCCTCACCTCCTCTCCACTATTGTGAAAAATGCAAACTGTCAGAGCACTTCAAATCAAAACAAAATGAGAAAAATGATGCATTATCTTTTAAATTGGTTTAATGTAATATTGTACCTTTCATTTTTAATTATGGACAGACTTTATCACTTGGACTATCAACAATTGTGAAAGATTTTATTAATACCATATGAATTGTGGTGCTGAAAGATTATCTGAAGTTTGTCAGGTATTGTGAAGATCAGAGTAACAGTATTATGCAGCATTCATGGTCATTGGTTGAGAAAACATTTTGACAATTCATACCTTTTGTACAGTTAGGTGGTAGTTTATTTGGAGCCAACATGTGTTGTGAGATCAAACCATAATTTATAATACTATAGTAAAGTGCAGTTAAAACTTCTGAGTTGAGAACTAGCAGTAAAAGACTTCTAATTTGCATAGGTATTATATATGTCAAAGTGTTTCGTTAGGCAATAAGGTTTTTAATATCATTAGTTTGGATCGTTTTCATTTTTTACAAAGCATTTGATTATTGGAAAATGTTTATATCAACCAATGCAATGAAAGCTGTGTGATATTATACATGTTGTGTTGCCTTAAACATGTCGTGTCAATCTTTCTTTGTCTTTATTTTGTTGTCTCAAATTTGATATTGATTAAAAGGAGAAAACTATAATAGGCAGGAACTAGCAAGTGCAAATGGTAACAAAAAATTATATTTGAACATTAAGCACACGATACATGGAACAGAAAGTGAACCAATTAAATTGTCCCAAGTGTAATTATCTTTGCCAGTATAATGAATTTTGCGCAAGCTGAAAATTTGCAGGTAAAATGAAAAAGCTGGGTGATTGAGTTAATAAAGAAAGTGCAGAAAACAATGAGTTTGTACACTGTGTTAGATGTAGAATGCAAAAACAGGGACAAACTAAGTTGTTCTTTCAGAGAACTGGGATAAGCAATATGGACCAAATGACTGACTTCTGTATTAGAAGAATTTCTATGGTATTATTTCTTTATTTTTTCTTTATTAGATTCATCAGAGTAACCCTCACAGTTTGTCATTCTCCTCAGCAAGGTTGACTAATGTGCCACTGTCATCCCATTCCCCCTCTTCAAACGAAGCAAAATGCTTGGAGACACAGTAATTTTACTTCCTTTGTCTTTATTCTGGGCCCTGGAGGGAAAGCGAATGATCACCCATGTGCACAGGGACATGAGTTCACGGTCTTCTCGAGAACAGCAGTTTCTCAATGAATCATATTGACATTTTACAGAGAGGGGACTCCAGATGAGGCAACATACATATTGATTGGGTGACTGTTACAGTCAGTGAGTGTCAATAGTAAAGATTAAATCATCTGCTGTTTCACAATGAATAACTGGCTTCACATAATGAATATTTATTACTTTGTTAAACTGACCTCACATACTGAATGCTACTGCATCTTGTTAAATGGCTCTACCTCTTGAATGCTTTTCCACCTTGCTAACCCATTATCCTTGCCTGCAGCACCCCATTGTTAACTAAGTTTTTATCTGATCTGAGTCATGCTCAGCTGAGACTCTTGTTTCACAAAACTCAGAACTTGACTCTTTCTCTGCCTGCTTATACCCGATGCACATTCTTCCCACTATTTAAGAAAGGTGGGAAGCAAAAGCCAAATAACTATAGACTGGTGAGCCTGATGTCAGTGGTGGGCAAGTTGTTGGAAGGAATCCTGAAGGACAGGATTTAAATGTACAGGTACACAATCCTTTATCCGAAACCCTTTGGGCCAGCTGATTTTCAGAATTCGGAATTTTTCAGATTTTGGAATAAGTGAGTTTCTTGGTGAAATTTAAAAAGATCTTTCAGAACAGCAGATGCACCTGTGAGTACTACAAGTGCTGAGACAGAATTGAGGCTTGCCAGTGCTGGGCCACGCCACCACGTCACATCTGAGTGATGTGGGTCAAGTGAGTGTGGAGTTGGATTAACTGTTTACATGCCAAACAACCTTGTTATGGAGAAAATAAACTTCACGGATAAACTTTGGATTTTGGGTTTTCAGATAAAGGATTTTATACCTGTATTTCGAAAGGTACGGCTTAATTAGGGATAGTCAACATGGCTTTGTGCATGGGAAATCATGTCTTACTAAGTTGATTGAGTTTTTTGAAGAAGTAACAAAGAGGATTGAAGAAGGCAGAGCGATGGATGTGATTTCTGGACTTTAATAAGGTGATTGACAATGTTTCTCATGGTATACTGGTTAGCAGGTTAAATCACATGGAATACAGGGAGAAATCACCATATGGATGCAGAACTGGCTCCAAGGTAGAAGACAGAGCGTGGTGGTGGAGGGTGGCTTTTCAGATTGGAGGCTTGTGACCAGCACTGTGCCACAAGGATCACTGTGGATCCACCGCTTTTTGTCATTTATATAAGTGATTTGGGTGTGAACATAAGAAGTATGGTTAGTAAATTTGTAGATGACACCAAAATTGGAAGTGTGATGGACAGCGAAGAAGAAGGTTATCTCTGAATACAATGGGATCTTGATCAGATGGGCCAATAGGCTGAGGAGTGGCAGATGGAGTTTAATTTAGATAAATGTGAGTTGCTGCATTTTGGAAAAGCAAATCAGGGCAGGACTTATACACTTAGTGGGCAGTGTTGCTGAACAAAGTGATCTTGAAATGCAGGTTGATAGTTCCTTGAAAGTGGAGTTGCAGGTTGACTGGATAGTGAAGAAAACATTTAGTATGTTTTCCTTTACTGGTCAGTACATTGAGTAAAGGAATTGGGAGGTCATGTTGCAGCTATGCAGGACATTGATTAGGCTATTTTTGGAATACTGCTTTCACCTCTGCTGTCCCTGCTTTCGGAAGGATGTTGTGAAACTTGAAAGGGCTTGGAAAAGATTTACAAGGATGTTGCCAGGGTTGGAGGGTTTGAGCTACAAGGAGAAGCTGAGTAGTTTGGGGCTGTTTTCCCTGGAGCTCGGCGGCTTGGGGGTTACCTCATACAGGTATATACAATCTTGAGGGGCATGGATAGGGTGAATAGCCAAAGTCTTTACCTGAGGGCAGGGCAGTCTAAAACTTGAGGGTGTAGGTTTAGGGTGAGAGTGTAATGATTTAAAACTGACCTAAGTGGCAACCTTTTCATGCAGAGGGTGGTGCGTGTATGGAATGAGCTGCTAGAGGAAGTGGTGGAGGCTTGTACAATTGCAACATTTAAAAGGCATCTGGATGTGTATTTGAATAGGAAAGGTTTACAGGGATATGGGTGAAACGCTGGCAAATAGGACTAGGATATCTAGTCGGCATGGATGAGTTGGAACAAAGGATCTGTTTCCGTGCTATACAGCTCTATGGCTTTATGCATCCAGTATTTTCTTGTTGCATTGTTTTAGCATTATTTGGCCATTTTTGATTTTTTTTCAGAAATACACTTTTAGTTTTGTTGTACACTGAAGATAATATTGTAGCCTCCTTTAACAGTATCTTCCAAATCCACAACCTTGTCATTTAGATAGATGAAGTTGGGATCACCACCACCATTGGTAAGTTATCTTCCAAATCCCACCTGATCCTGATATGAAATCATTTCACATTTGTTGGTGGTTCAAAAACTTGGAATTCCTTTCCTAACTGTGGGTACACCTGCAGACCTAATGCAATGGTTCTTAAAGGCAGTTCACCACCACCGTGATGGGACAATAGAGGCTGCTGATGTCAGAGCACTCCCATACCATGAAAGTATTAAAAAAATGCGTTTGGAACATTTCTCTGGATATGAAAGGCATAATCCAAGTAGAAATCTGAAACGTCCTGATTCCTTGTGATTGACTCTGGTTCATGTTACTTAATGATGAACATTTTTTCCTTCTCTCTTCAGAAGCCAGGTTTGGGCCGAAAATAAGCAAATGATGAAAATTATTGTTTATTTACAAAATAAAAAAAGTGAAGATTTTGGCAAGCTGAAATCAAGACATACCGTATTTCAGAGTCACCATCTGTGGAGGAATGATATAAATTAATGTCTCTAGTTTAGATGTTTTGCTAGAACTCCACAAGGTTCTTTGTTAATGCAGTCGGCATTCCTTAAAGTAGCAATTTGTTCTTTTAAAAAAGTATGATGTTTGATATGACACTGGACAACAATTTAACAGTCTGAAGTTTAAATTCACTTTGGCAATTCATGTAATTAAGTAAATCTAATTATTTATAAGCTAGCATCATGGAAGCTGTTGAACTTTTGGAGGAGCTCCAGTGAAAAAGATCCTGGCTGACATTAACTCCACTCCCTGACTATGTAGTTAATTCTTATTGCTGTCAGAACAATTTGAGGCAGAAAGTTAATTTCTTCTTGTTTGCACAACCTCCAAAGAGCAAATTAACAACAAGAACTGTTCTTCTCACCACGCCAATTAAGTACATGCTGAAGTTTTTCTTTTCTCTCTCTTCCCGCCACACCCCACCCCAACGAAAAAAGGAAGTTACAGTAAATACTTCCTGATGTTGATATTGATGTACAAAATTGTTACTGTGCCTGTGAAGTACAGAGACAAGGAAAGAGAATGCTTTTGGCACACATTACAAATAGTAGGATTATGTGAGAGGATACTTACGTGTCAGAGAATGAACAATGTCCTTTGCATGTTGGACAGAGAGAATGGATGTGTATACTGTCAGTTTGGAGCAAGAGAATAGAAGAGAAAGTTTGTGTAAGTGGAGGAGAGCTATGTTTGTGTTTTAATGTGGAGAGCATGTGTGGGTGATTTGTGAATGAATATGTGAGAGGACAGTAAGGTGCAATGTTATAAGTCGTGTGGGTTGGTTTGTAAAAGAATGTAGGTGAGGGTAATAAGACTTCAGCATGAGAAACAGTGTTAAGTCGGGTGGAGAAAAGATGTGTTGACCAAGAATTCAGTTGTTTTTGCGATGAAAAATTGTGAATGAGTGCCATTGTGTATGGGAAATGTGAGAGATGGTGCGAGGAGAAAGAGTAGAAGAGTTAGTGTATATCTTCCTGTGTTTCAAAATCGAGTCAATAAGAGGATTTGTGAACACTACTAGTATGGTATGGACACATGGATGAATGTGTGAATATGGGTGAGAGCATCTGTTGGCAATGGTTTGGTCTGATTTATTATGGTCACATGTACCGAAGTACAGTAAAAAGCTTTGTTTTGCAAGCAGTACGAAAAGGAAATACAGATCTTTGGGCACTGAGAGTGAGGCATATAAGATTACGGCTGCTTATGGGAATCTGTCTGTTAGTGTATGAGCGAGAGACTGGTTTAATGTCACAAAACCAGTCATCCTAGAAGTGTACAGAATTTCTATAATGAAAGGCATACATGTAAAGTAAACCTGAGAGATATGATATAATCAAGCTTGGGTTAACTGAATCAAAAGACCATTTTTTATTTGTAACTTTTTAATACAAGTGTTATATGAGCAACAGTTGTGTTCATAATTTGAATTGCAGTTGCCTTCAATTTGAGTGGATAGCGAGTGGAAGAATAGTGGTCTTTTAAAATTTATTGATTTAAAGCTAAACTTTTCAAATCATAATGCTTCTTTCTGTAGTAATACATCCTTGGATTTACTTATAAACAATGCATCAGATGTGTCTTACTATGCAAAGAGGATAATAAAAGTATCTATGTTCTCTTATAATTATTTCTGGCAATTCATTTGTGGGAACATGTACTTGCGCACCTGCCTCAGTTTGGAAAATATTTGTTATTTTCCTGGGAATTACATTGATGTAATATAAATCTATGTAAAATTTCATAGACTTCAATAACAGAAGTGGACAATTGAACCTAATTGGTCTATTGCAGTGTTAATAGTGGAGACATGCCTCCTCCGATTTTTAATTACTTCTGTCCCTCTATTAGCTTATTCATATGTGCACCAAGTCTCCTGTTGCATTCAGTACGTTTTATATTCTTATCAGTTTTGTGAAGTATTATCTCCTATTGGCCTATTAGTGAAATCTTCAATTTGCATCCCCTTGTTATGAATTCTTTGCAAGTGTCATGTCCCAACTTTTCAAATTGCTTCATAATCCATTCTGTCATCTGCCTTTCCCTTTTAATTGGTAGACCTGTCCACTTCCATATTTTAGTTGTCCAGCTTTCATATACATACATATATATAGATGTATATAGATTTGTTTTCCCTTTACTTCTAATTATTGACTCCAATTACTGGATCCTGGACCAGGACATTTCTGCAGGAATTCTTTAGAGTCATGTCCTTGGCCCAAACATTCTTCAAATTGCTTTATCATTTACCTTCCCTCCATCATAAATCAGAAGTGGGGGTGTGTTATTTTCTGATAATTACACAATGTTCAGCTCTATTCATGACTCCTCAGATACTGAGGCAGTCCATGAACAAATGCAGCAAGGCCTGGACAGAATCTGGGTTGGGGCTGAAAGTGTCAATTCATGTTTGTGGCACACAAATGTCAGGCAATAACCATCTCCAAGAAGAGGCAATCTAACCACATCACCTTGACATTCAGTTGTGTTCCCATCACTGAATCTCCAAAATCAGCATCCCTGGGGTTACCATTGACCAGAAACACAACTGGACTCACCATATAAGTGCAGTGGCTATAAAAGCAGGTCAGAGGCTAGGAAGGCCGCAGTAAATAGCTCATCACCTGATTTCCCCAAAGCCTGTTGTCATCTACAAAGCAAAAATCAAGGATGACCTGGTTTGGTACAGCTCCAAGATCACTCAATAAGTTTGCCACCATCCAGTACAATTCATGCCACCTTGTTTGCACCACATACGCAAGCATCTACTTCGTTCACCACCGATGCTCAGTGGCAGCAGTGTGTACTATCTGCGAGATGCAACCCAGAAATTTGTAAAAGAATTTTAGACAGCGTCTTGCAACCATGTGACCATTTTCATCAGGAAGGACAAGATATATGGGAATATCACCAGCTGCAAATTCTCAGTCACTCACCATCTTAATTCAGAAATATACCACTGTTGCTTCATTGTTGGGTTGAAATCCTGGAATTCCCTTTCTAAGGGCATTGATGGTCTTCCTACATCAAATGGACTGCAGTGGTTCAAGAAAACAGCTTACTTTCACATTCTCGAGGGCAAGCAGGGACAGGCAATAAATGCTGACCAGCCACCGATACCTATGTCATTGAATCATAGAATCCCATTAATGTATAAAGAGGCCATTTGGCCCATCGAGGCTGCACCCTCTGAAGAGCATCCCACTCATATCTATGTGAGTTTATACTGAGTGCTCCGGTTTCCTCCTACAATCTGAAGATGTGCATTCAAGGTGGATTGACCATGTAAAGGTACTGTATAGTGTCCAGGAATATACAGGCTATGTGGTTTAGCTGTGGTAAAATGCTTGGTTACAGGGATACGTTGGGGTGTGGTGGGTCTGAGTGAGATGTGCTTTGAAGGGTTGGTGCACATTTGATTTGCTGATTGGCCTCTATCTGCACTGCAGGGATTCTCTGAAGTACTGTGGAATTATCTGAACCAAGACTTTTCTTGAATAATTCAGGATAGGTTGTGTCTGGGTAGGGCATATTAAGAGGAAGCAGATCTCTAAAGTACATTGTAGGGAAGGTCTCAATGGGAACGAGGAAGGAAGAAAATGTAAATACCTAGCTCAGCAGGGGGATGGGAACCTGAGATGTAGTTCCAGTGCACAGGTGGATGAGATTAGGGAGGGCATGGACAAGATTTCATGGTCACAGGAATGTGCTGGCAGACTTCAACATCAGAAGTATCCGAAATAAGGAAGGTGAGCTTAGAGCACGGATAGGTACATGGGACTTTGATGTTGTGGCCATTTCAGAGACCTGGATAGATCAGGGTTAGGAACTGATGTTGTAGGATTCCGATCTTTCATTAAGAACAGGGAAGGTGGTCAAAGAGGGGGAGGTGTGGCCTTGTTAGTCAAGGACAGTATAACGGTGGCTGAAAGAACTTTTGGTGAGGACTCGTTCACTGAGGTGTTATGGGCCGAGGTTAGAAACTGGAGAGGAGAGGCCACAGTGCTGGGAGTTTTTTGTAGGCCTCCGCAGAGTTCCAGTGAAATCGAGGAGAGGTTCAGCAGAACGATTCTGGGTAGATTGAAAGGAACAGGGTGGTCATTATGGGGACTTTAGTTTTCCCAACATTGACTGGAAATGCTTTAACTCTAGTACGTCGGATGGATCAGTGTTTGACCAATGTATACAGGAGGGTTTTCTGACACAGTATGTCAAAGGGCCAACAAGAGGAGAGGCCACACTGGATCTGGTGCTTGGTAATGAATCAGGCCAGGTGATTAATTTGGTGTCAGGTGAGCACTTTGGAGAGACTGACCATAATTCGGTTACGTTTCGTTCAGCTATGGAAAGGGATAAGCACATGCCGCGTGAAGTACTTGCCGCGTGTATCCCCCTTAAATGTTCCACCTCTCACCTTGAAAGCGTGACCTCTAGTTATGGAATCCTTCACCCAGGGAAAAAGCTTGTCTCTCTCCACTCTGTCTACACTGTGCATGATTTTGTAAACCTCGAACAGGTTCCCCCCCTCAATCTCCTTTTTTTCTAATGAAAACAAACCTAACCTATTCAACCCCTCTTCATAGCTAGCACTTTCCATATCAGGTAACATCGTTGTAAACCTTCTCTGGAGTTCAATGCAGATAAATGTGAGGTGATTCATTTTGGGAAGGATAACAGGAAGGCAGAATACTGGGTCAGTAGAAAGATTCTTGGTCGTGTGGATGTGCAGAGGGATCTTGGTGTCCATCTACATAGATCCCTGAAAGTTGCTACCCAGGTTGATAGTGCTGTTAAGAAGGTATACAGTGTGTTAGGTTTTATTGGTAGAAAAATTGAGTTCTGGAACTGTCATGTCATGCTGCAACTGTACAAAACACTAGTGCAGCTGTACTTGGAATATTGTGTACAGTTCTGCTTGCCCCATTATATGAAGGATGTGGAAGCATTGGAAAAGGTGCAGAGGAGATTTACCAGGGCGTTGTCTGGTCTGAAGTGAAGATCTTGAGGAAAGGCTGAGAGACTTGGGTCTATTTTCATTGGAAAGAAGAAGGCTAAGAGGGGATTTGATAGAGACAGACAAGATGATCAGAGGATTAGCTAAGGTAAATAGTGAAAGTCTTTTTCCTAGAATGATGATGTCAGCTTGTACAAATGGTCATAGCTGCAAATTGAGGGGTGATAGATGTAAGACAGATGTCAGATGCAGGTTCTTTACTGAGAGAGTGGTAAGGGCATGGAATGCCCTGCCTGCCAATGTAGTTAACTCAGCCACATAAGGGGCATTTAAACAATCCTTGGATAAGCAAATGGGTGATGATGGGATAGATGGGCTTAGATTAGTTCACAGGTCGGCACAACATTGAGGGCGGAAGGGCCTGTTCTGCGCTGTATTGTTCTATGTTCTAAAGTAGTTTCTTAGCAAATATGAAGGCTGGCACAGGATGCAGAGATCTGGAAAGACCGGGGTCCAGAGATCTGGAATGTACAAAGGACCTGTCTTTTGATGGACCACAAGTTATTATGATGCCACTGACAGCCAGTTAATATGCTTATTTTTCATTCTACTTGATATTTTTGTCAGCTATTTTATAATTCCCCTGGTAAAGTATTTTTTCCCCACTCTTCTTTTGCTGTGGTCATTTTCCTCCCATTTTTGCATTCCGGTTCAATCCGCAAAAACATCCCACTTTGATTCATGTCAGAATTCCTAAATGCTAGTGCATCAATCTCATAAGCAGTCAAAATGTATTGGTAACTCTTTGTATTCCAGAAGATTGGAATACAAAGAGAAAGTTATGTTTTGTTTGTACAAACCCTTGATCAGATTTCACCTGAAGTAAAGTATTTTGATAAAGGCAGCATACATCAGAAGGATATTTTAACTTTGGGATGGGTGGAACACAGATTCATGACTGTATATTTGGGCTTCAAAAATTATGTTTTATTTGGAAAGGCTGCATGAATTAGCTTATTAATTTACATTCTGTAATCTTGAGGACTGATTAATTGAAGTATTGAAAATAATAAAGGAATGATAAAGTAGATACAAGCAAGCTGTTCGCTCTGGTGGGTGATATTGAGAACAAAGGAGATTCCAATTTACAGTTAGAGCTGGAGTATTCCACAGTGAAGATAGGAAGCAGTTGCAATTTCTGCAGGATATTTTGTTGTAAATTGTAATCTACTTAATTTATGTTTTGCTTTTAGGAAAGAAGGCCCTGTGTGGCTTGGCAGTCCTAGTTAGCACAGACTGACAGATAGTGGGCTTCTGGAATATTCAGTAAAATGACATGTGATGACTTAATCTTCACATTGCTCTTCCTTCCAGCAGTGAAATTCCCTAATTCCCATTGGCAGCACATTTTATACATTCTGTGACAATGAAGAAAATGGCATTGTAACTGTCATGTACTTTCCAGGATTTGTTTAGAAATAATAATCTTTCAGAAATAAGGAACAGAAGCAAAATAACAAGAACCAAAAAGGCCAAGTTATTACTTTCCTGTTCAGATAGGTTGCAAGTTTTTTTTCACAATGAAGCTCATCTGTCCAAAATAGGACAAACAGAGCTGTTAGAGTATTAGCAATATTTTCTTCATTGACTTGGTACTTCCTGTAAACTAGAGTTAGGAATGCTGACTCTGATCAGTGAAAATATGGTGGAAGCACTGAAGGAAAGCAGGAGCAGTGTAGGAATGTAACCAGACACTACTTTGTTCATAGTTTCTGAAAATCTGTCTGAAAAATGTATTTCATGAGGTATTTCTTGTGTAACTGAAACTCTCCAGGTACAACAAAGATGAAATGCAAACTTCATGTCAATTTAGTTAAAATCAAGCCACAAGGTATCTAGTTAGTTGCAAGAATTGATCTGATATAATTTAGCAGCTACAAGAGAGAAATGGGATGTAGTGATTGCATTGTCAAACTGCTTATGTGAGTATAAACAGATGAGGGATTGCGAGAACAAGCACTCCAGAATCTGGCTGATGTCTTGGAAACTGTTTGCGTCATGATTACCAGCAATTAGCTTGCAGGCCTGTTATTTTTAAAAGCACTGCAGGCTGAGTTGGACTGCAGTTTCTGATAATGAAAACAAGTGACCTTTGACATGTATGTTATTCTGAACCTAACCTCATAGGTGTTGTAACAGAAATTGTTACGTTTGCCCTTCAAAACTTCATTTTTACCACATTCTTCATTCTCTATTTTATCAGACTTCAGAGCATATGAGTTGCATATGCACCATTTGCACAGCCACAGACAGGTAAAAAGAAAACACTCCAGATGATGGAAATCTGAAATAAATATAGGAAGTGCTGGAGACAGTGTGCAGGTCTGACAGCATTTGTGGAGAGAGAAACAGAGTTAACATTTCGAGTTGGATATGACTTCTTCAGAACCAAAGGGACTGGAAAGTGGTTCTTTTGCTTTTGATGAAGGAGTAGGAAGTGAGAGTGGAAAAGATGGTGGAGTGTTCAGTGCAAAAGGCAGAGGGGTGGGTTCTCATGGTGAAAAAGGGTTGGTGATGTAAAATGGAAGTAAATGAAAATGTGAAAAAGAGAAAATGAGTCTGCTTTGCTGCAAGCAAAGTCAACAATGCGTGATCATGTTGGAAGTTTGGAGTGTGGGTAAATAAAGGTCATGCTGCAAAGTTGTGGAAGTGAACCCATTTGTTGTTCTGGAAAGGAAGTACGAGTTGATGTTTGATATCGGAACGAGGGCATGGAAATAGACCATTCACTATCTTGAGCCTGATCATTTTCTACGTCCTGGCAAGTCATCTATCTCAACACATATGTATGTGTACATAGTAAACCTCTGCAATGTTCTTCTCTCCATATCCTTGATGTCATTAGTCTCCAGAAATCTATCCATCCCTGTCTTGAACATTCTAAATTAGTCGTCCACATTCTGTTGGTGTAGTACAGAATTTGAACAATTTAATGCCTTCCAAGTGAAGAAAGTCCTCTTCCTTTCTGTCTTAAATCGGCGAATAATCATTAAGATTGTATTCTCTGGTTCTAGGCTCATAGAAACATAGAAGATAGGAGCAGGGTTAATTTGACCCTTCAAACCTGCTTCATCGTTGAATATGACCATGGCTGAGCAATGAGCTTAGTACCCACATCCAGCTCTCTCCCAAATCCATTCATCTCTTTAGCCCCAAGAGCTATTTCTTTGTCCTTCTTCAAACGACAATATTTTGGCCTCAGCCACTTTCTGCAGCAGGGAATTGCACAGGTTAACTACTCTTTGGGTAAAGAAATTTTTCCCCACATCCATCCTAAAAGATTTGCCACTTACCCTTAAACTATGGCACAGGGTTCTGAAGTACCCCACAATTGGGGGCGTCCTTCCTGCATCTATCCTGTTAGAAGTTTACAGGTTTATATGTGTTTCCCCCTAATTCTTCTAAACTACAGTGAATACAAACCTAACTGACGAAATTTCTCTCCATATGTCAGTCTTACCATCCCATGAATCAATATGGTAAACTTTGCTGCACTTTCCTCTATAGCAAGAACATTCTTCCTCAGATGAGACCAAGACTACATAAAAAATAAGGTGTGGCCTCATCTATGCACTGTATAATTGCAGCAAGATACCTTTTTTCCTGTACTTGAATCCTCTTGCTATTAAGGCCAATATACAGTTTCTTTCTTTCCTGATTGCTGTACCTGCTTGCTTACTTTCAATGACTGGTACACTAGGAAAAACAGGTCTTGAACATGTTCATCTATTAATTTACAGCCATTCAAAGAATGGCTGCCTTATTTTTACTACCAAGTTGGATAACATTACATGTATCCATTATTATACTGCATTTGTCAAGTATTTGCTCGTTACTCAACCTGTCCAAATCACACTGCAACATCTCTGCACCTTCCTCACAACTCACACAGCTTTGTTTCATCTGCAAATTTTGAGATTTTCGATTTAGTTCCCTCATCTAAATCATTAACAAATATTGTGAATATCTGGAGTCGGCGTACCAATCCCTTTGATCCTTTACTAGTCACTGCCTGCCATTCAGAAGAAGTCCTATTTTATTCCTACTTTGTTACCTGACTGTCAACCAATTTTCTATCTGTTTCAATATACTAGTCCCAATCCCATGTATTTTGATTTTACAGATCAATCTTTTACATGCAATTTTGTCAAAAATCTTCTGCAAGTTCAAATAAACCGTATGCACTGGATCCCCTTCTAGTTATATCCTCAGAGTTACAGTAGATTTGTTGAGCATAATTGCCCTTTTCTAAATCCATCTTTGCTGTGTTTGATTCTACAATTATTTTCTAAGAGCTCTGCTATAAAATCCTTGATAATGGACTTGAGCATCTTCTATTTGTGATGTTACAATAGGATGCTCTTGCTTAAGAGGGAATGCAGCAAAGTTTACGAAATTGATTCCTCCGATGACGGAACTAACAGATGAAGAAAGTTTGAATTAGTTAGGTCTATTCACTGGTCTATAATTCCCTGTTTTCTCTTGACCTCACTTTTTTAAACAGTGGGGTTACATTAACTACCTTCTAATCTGTGGGAAATGTTTCACAGTCGAAAGAATCTTGGATTATGTCCACTATTGCATCCACTGTTTTTAGGGCAATTTCCATGAGTACACTTGGATGTAGATTATCAGGCCCTGGGGATTTATCAGCCTTCGAGCCCATCAATTTCTGTAAAACCATTTCTCTCCTAATGTAGGTTTGATTAAATTCCTCCCTCTCACTAAACTTTGTGTTCTCCATCATTTCTGGTATGTTATTCATGTCCTCCTTTGTGAAGACAGAACCGGAGTATGAGTTTAGCTTGTAAGCCATTTCTTTGTTCCCCATTATAATTTCACCAGCGAGAGGAAGCATCTTACTGACATCCACCTTGTCATGTCTTGTTTGTAAGTTTCTGTGAGATCGCTCCTGGTTCTTGGAAATCCCAGAGAATTTAGACCCTAGCTTTCAGTAATGACTCAATATACAAGCCTGTCATCCTGAAGATCAGTCTGATGAATTCCTGTTGTATCCCCTCTTGGGTATGTATGTTATTCCTTAGATGAGGAGACCAAAACTTGGTGTGATCTCCCCAAGGCTTTCTGCAATTAAAGCCATCTTTACTTGTGTAATTAAATCCTCTTACGATGAAGCTCATTTGATTGTTGTGGCTGCATGTCAGCTTTTGTGATTTAAAGTACAGTTTGCTAGCGACTAGATTCATTTGGGATATCTGATCGGTCGGACTGGACGAGTTGGACTGAAGGGTCTGTATATCTCGGTGACTTTTAAGTTCTTAGGAAATATCTCTGCTCAGCTTGCAATAATGTAAGGGCTGAAAGAGAAAGGAATCAAAATGGATCTCATGCTTTGTGTCATTAATATTCATCAAAAGATTGACTGTTTACAGGAAGGTCTGAAGTATTGTATGGTGTTCTGGCCAACTTACCAAAGGAAGAATGTACTTGCCACAGAGTGTGGAGTAACAAAGGTTACACACTTGATTTCAGGAATAGCAAGTTGTTCTTTGAGGAGGAAATTAAAAGACGGGACTTGTATTCTGTCAATTTTAGAAGAACAGGAGTGACTTAAATGAAGCATACAACATTCTTAAACAGGTAGGGTTATAAATATTTATCTGCTTATGATCTGTGAGAAAGTGGAATATGGAATAACTTGAATATTTCTGGTTTGAACAGACTTTATGATCGGCACGGTGGCACAGTGGTTAGCACTGCTGCCTCACAGCGCCAGAGACCCAGGTTGAATTCCCGCCTCAGGCGACTGACTGTGTGGAGTTTGCACGTTCTCCCCGTGTCTGCGTGGGTTTCCTCCGGGTGCTCTGGTTTCCTCCCACAGTCCAAAGATGTGCAGGTCAGGTGAATTGGCCATGCTAAATTGCCCGTAGTGTTAGGTAAGGAGTAAATGTAGGGGTATGGGTGGGTTGCGCTTCGCCGGGTCGGTGTGGACTTGTTGGGCCGAAGGGCCTGTTTCCATACTGTAATCTAATCTAATCTAACTATTATTGACCAAATGACTTTGCAACTGCAATATCATGGCGAGTAGACAGTTACATGGAGAACAACCGTAGGAAATAAAGAAACTAGAATCATGCTTATTCGACATTGATTCCCTCTGTGCCTCTTGGCGGTTTCTGAAGATCTCATCAAGGCAGACAGCTCTGGCTGCCTTTCCAATGAAGGTGAATATGTCTGAATTTTTCAGTAATTTGAACAATCCATAGTTAAAATTATTTAATTCTGCCTTCATTTGACATTGATTTTATGTATCTTATCATCATTTACTTCAGCTGTTCTCATCTGACTCCTGGGTAGATGGATGTAGAATCGTGATTGAAGCAGGTTAACATGGAGGAACTTTATATATATATATAGCGTGTGTTTATTGACATAGGACCCGGAGCAAGTATCAGAAAGCTTATAATAACTCCTGTACAGTTAAAATAACACCCTTGTTTCCAGGGAGTGTTGCTGAACAAAAAAAACTTTTGGAGTGCAGGTTCATAGCTCCTTGAAAGTGGAGTCGCAGGTAGATAGGATAGTGAAGAAGGCATTTGGTATGCTTTCTTTATCGGTCAGAGTATTGAGTACAGGAGTTGGGAGGTCACGTTGCGGCTGTACAAGACGTTGGTTAGGCCACCATTAGAATATCACGTGCAATTCTGGTCTCCTTCCTATCAGAAAGATGTTATGAAACTTGAAAGTGTTCAGAAAAGATTTACAAGCATGTTGCCAGGGTTGGAGGATTTGAGCTACAGGGAAAGGTTGAATAGACTAGGGCTGTTTTCCCTGGACTATCGAAGGCTGAGGGGTGACCTGAAAGAGGTTTACGAAATCATGAGGGGCATGGATAGGATAAATAGGCAAAGTCTCTTTCCTGGGGTGAGGGAGTCCAGAACTAGAGGGCACAGGTCTAGGGTGAGAGGGGAAAGATATAAAAGAGACCTAAGGGGCAGCATTTCATGCAGAGGGTGGTACGTGTATGGAATGAGCTGCCAGAGGAAGTGATGGAGGCTAATACAATTGCAACCTTTAAAAGGCATCTGGTTGGGTATACGAATAGGAAGGGTTTGGAGGGATATGGGCGGGGTGCTGGCAGGTGGGACTAGATTGGGTTGGGATATCAGGTCGGCATAGATGAGTTGGACCAAAGGGTCTGTTTCCATGCTGTACATCTCTATGTCTCTATGATTCTATGAGTGTCTAATTTTAAAAAAAACCTAGTCCAGTTCCACAGCCTCATACATGTGCAATACTTTTGATGTGCATAAGTTTTCCTTCATATCATTGTAACCTCTGCTTTGCTGTGTAATTTCCTGAATTCAACTTTCTTGAAATATTGTGAAATGAGTTCCATTGCTAGTCTCAGTACGTATAAAAGTTCAAGATTTTTCTCAATGACAGTAGTGACTAAACTTTTTGAAATGTTTAATGGCTGAAGTGTTATGAGAGTCCTGAGGTTCTGTCAGATACTATTTTTAATGAAAGTTTTTATCTAGGCTTCACTGGCAAGTTGTCAGCCTTAGCTTAATGGTGACACTGACCTTTGCATCAGAAGGAGGTTGTCAAAGTCTTGTTTTGAGACTTCTCAATACGATCTATGCTGTTAATGCAGTCTCTATCCTACTGTCCTCATTGATGTGATCACAAGGGAGCTGTGACAGGAGAAAGACATTTTATCAATTTCAATTTATTTAGCCAGGTAGAATCTACAATCCCTCTGTTATTGTAGTGAACTGGCATTGCCTAATTTAGAGCAGGACTTTGGAATTTAGCATTTCATATGCACTCTGCTTTCTTGCAGCCTTCTTCATTATTAATTTTTAGTGCCAGAAACTCTGATTAGTTTTCTCAAATGTAAGTTGTCTTTTATTTTCTATAATGGTCGTAGTCAAGTGTCATTGTTCTTTTATGTTCATAACATTTATGGACATCAATAGTTCTTTTTGACCAGGTCCAATGAGCAAATAGTATATCATGCTAACTTAAGCATTATAGATTCAAGCCTGAATGCAAGACATTACACCGACAGAATGTTCACAACTCAGTGCAGTTAGAGTCCTAGAGGTCGACAGCATGGAAACAGGCCCTTTGGCCTAACTTGCCCATGCTGCCAGTTTTCACAATTTAAGCTAGTCCCATTTGTCCATGTTTGGTCCATATCCCTCCATATCTATCCCATCCATGAACTTGTCCAAATGTTTCTTAAATGATGAAGTTGTATTCGCTATCACCACTACCTCTGTCAACCTGTACCGCATACTCACATCCTCTTTGTGAAAATACTGTCCCTCTGGACTCTTTTTTTTTGTGTCTCTCCCCTTGCACCCCTTAAACTTATGCTGTCTAGTTTTAGACTTTCCTACCATGGGAAAATCAGTCAGCTACCTTATGTATGCCCCTCATGATTTTATCTCCCTCGATAAAGTTACCCCTCAGTCTCCTGTGCTCCAGGAGAAAAGTCTCAACCATCAAGCTCTCCTTATAATTCAAACTTTTCAGCCCAGGTAGCATCCGAGTAAAGATACTAAGGGAATGATGCATTCTTTTAGAGGCTATGTTCCGGCATCTTTCCAATTGATCATGTGAATATATAAGTCTCCCAGGGTCTTGTTTCATTTTGGTTGACTTTCTGCCCTCAAAAACAATCTCAATTATTAAGCTCTTTATCTCATTGTTAGTTGTCAGCCTTCGATCAAAAATATTGTTATGGTTGTGACATGACTAAGGCTATCTAGGGATGTGAACGGACTCTGCAATAAAACTATTTTTTAGGTATGTCCTTTCCAACTTTCGTTCTCTTGTTAGAACCATTTCATTCAGTTTATTGTTAATTACTGTTCTGCAAATTGTTGAAAGTGTTGAACTGAATTGATTTGTAACCTAGAAATGACCTTAAGTTCGAATATTTAAGCTACAGGGAGAGGCTGAATAGGCTAAGTCTCTTTTTCCTGGAGCATCGGAAACTGAGGGGTGACCTTATATTGAGGTTTATAAAGTCATGAGGGGCATGGATAGGGTAAATAGACAAGGTCTTTCCCTGGGGTGGGGGAGTCCAGAACTAGAGGGCATAGGTTTAGGGTGAGAGGGGAAAGATATAAAAGAGACCTCAGGGGCAACTTTTCACACAGTGTATCGAATGAACTGCCAGATGAAGTAGTGGAGGCTGGTACAATTGCAATGTTTAAAAGGTATCTGGATGGGTATATGAATCATATGGGTTTAGAGGTACTGGCAAATGAGTCTAGATTAGGTTAGGATATCTGGTTGGCATGGATGAGTTTGACTGAAGGGTCTGTTCCCGTGCTGTACATCCCTGTGACTCTATGACTCTGAGCGACTTCAATAGCATGGACAGACACCTCCTCCTTTTACTGTCTGCAATATTTACTGATATTTTTACATCTACTATCCATGTATATGTGTGTTTTGTTCTAGACTGCTTTCTTAGATATCCTTCACTCTCCTACTTTGATATTATTTATCAGTTTATTGTTTGAATCGCATATAATTAAATTTGCTTCTGCTATTGGGTGGATTTAAATTAGCTTGCAAGGGGTATGGGAATCTGAGTGGAAGCCTAAATTGGAAGACTGTAAAATTGATGACAGGAATTTGAAACGATGGTAGGGAGGCTGGAAGGAGAAACAAAGCTGAGCATCGATTATGCTTCAAAAAGTACAATGTTGTCAATAAGTCACAGTTAACGGCTTTCTACCTAAATGTATGCAGCATTTGCAAACAAGTAGACAGTCTAAAGACACAGCTAAAAGCACATGGGCATGATCTGATTGTCATTACAGACACATTGCTGCATGGTGATCAACACTGGGAATTGAACGTTCAAGGATATTCAACATTGAGGATGGACCGATGAGGAAAAAAGGAGCTGGAGTTGCACTAGTAATAAGGGATGGGATCGATACATTAGCAGGGAGAATCTCAGTCTAAAAGGAGAATGTCTGAAATTTGTTTAGGTATAAATAACATTGAAGGCCAGCAGACATTGGTTGGAATTATTTATAGGCCATCAAATGTTAAGGGTAGTGATAATATAGCATGGATAAAATGGTTATCAGAGTTGCCTTCATTCTCTAGATAGATTGGGTAAGCGAATTGAGGGCTAAAGCATTGGAGAACGCATTTTCTAGAGTATGTCAGGAATGGTATTCGAGAGCAGTATTTGAGGAACCAACTGGTCTGTTTTTACGAAGCAGTTAGATATAGTTCTACGGGCTACAGGGATCAAAGGACATAGGGAGAAAGTGGGAATAGGGTTGGATAATCAGCCTTGATCATATTTCAAAGACCTATTCATGCTTCTGTTTTCTGTATAGACTTCTGTTTTAGATCTCGTATCATGTACTGAAAAAATGCTAATTCTCAGTCTTATTTTTAAATTACCTTAAGGGATGAGTGACCAGAATTTGATAGAAATTTGTTTCATGCCTGAAAGTGAGGTAGTTCATTCTGAAGCAAATTTGAATAGGGGAAATTTTGAAGGCATGAAGCATAAATGGACTGAGGTGGACTGGGAACATACATTAAAGGTATGATTATACAAGGACAGTCCTTAAAAAATTAGTATGTGGTTTACAGGAACTATACGTTCTTTTATGGTCCATAAAAACAAAATCAGCCACAGCTAACAAAGGAAGTTCAGGATTGTATAAGGTCAAAAGAAAAGGTCTGTAAAATTATGAGAAATAGCAGTAATTCTGATATCGGATATAACAAAGGAGGGTCATGAAAGGTAGCATATGCAATCTAGCAAAAAAATATAAAACAAAAAGACTGCAAAATCTTCTGTAGTTACGGAAACAGTACAAGTTTCACAGAAACAAATGTGTGTCCATTTCAGGCAGTGTCAGGAGAACTTATAATGGTGAATAGAGAAATGGCAGAGAAGCTAAATGATTACTTTCTGTTTTCATTGAGGAACACATCAGAAATTTCCCAAAACTAGTGATCCAAGAAACTAGGGAGAATGAGATGTTGGAGGAAATTAGCATCAGTAAGAGGATTGTACTGGAGAAGGTAATGGACTTGAAAATTGATAAATTGCCAGGTCTAATGGTCTCCTCCCAGAGCATTGAAGGAGATGACTATTAAGATACTCAATGCATTCATGATTATCCCCCCCAAATCCTCTGAATTTGAAATGATGCTTGTGGATTGGAAGGTAACAAATTTTGCCTGACTGTTTAAAAAGGAAATGAGAGACATATAGAGAAGTACAGACTTGCTAATCTTGTATCAGTACTACGGGAAAATGATAGAAAGTATTATAAAGATGGGAGAAGGGACACCTGGTTGGTAATGATCTGATTGGGTCTCGTCAGAATGGGTTTGTGAATGGGAAACCATATTTGACAAACTTGTAAGTTAGTTAATGATAATAACAAATTTGAAGGAGAGCTGGTGGATTGAATATACTTAGATTTCCAGAAGATCTTTGATAAAGTTTCCCACTGGAGACTGGTTAGAAAAATTAAAGTGAGGTTGGGGTAATACAATAATAGGGGTGGCATGGTGGCTCAGTAGTTAGCACTGCTGCCTCACAGCACAGGGACCCGGGTTCAGTTCCCGCCTCGGGCAACTGTCTGTGTGGAGTTTGCACATTCTCCCCGTGTCTGCGCGGATTTCCTCTAGGTGCTCTGGTTTCCTCCTGCAGTCCAAAGATGTGCATGTCAGGTGAATTGGCCATGCTAAAATTGCCCGTAGTACTAGGTGCATTAGTCAGGGGTAAATGTAGAGGAGTGAGTCTGGGTGGGTTGCTCTTCGGAGGGTCGGTGTGGACTTGTTGGGCTGAAGGGCCTGTTTCCACACTGTAGGGAATCTTATTTAAGAAAATATGGATTAATGATTGGCTGACAGAGGAAATAGAGTAGGAGTAATTGGAGCATTCTTATATTGGCAGCTGTGATTAGGCTGCAGCACAGATCAATACTTGGGTAACTGTTGTTCACAATACAGGTAGTTCTCGGATAATGCGTGTTCCGGCCGTGCGATTTTTCTTCTCATGTCACTGAGGAATTAAGGAACGGTATTTTCAAGAATGCTTACCCCAGTTCGCAATAGCGTGATTCCAGCGGTAATTGTTTTGTGTGCTTTGTTCTGCACATGCGCTGATGTCCATACTGGTCTTCGTGCCGTTCTGAGCATGCGCTGATGTCAGTTGCTGAGAGAGACTTTCTCTGTGAGGTACTGTGCAGAAAGCAGCTTTCTGAGATAGATAAATTGAGTAGCTTCCTGTGAAAGGTACTCCTAGATTATCTTTCTGTTTGAAAACAATGGAGTGGCACAGTGAAAAGAATGTAACCAAGAAGTGTCCTGGTGATAAAATTGCAGATAGTGACCACAAAATAAAGTCTACAACTGTGGAAGAGAAGCTTGATATTGTGAAGTGTTTTGAGCGTAAGGAGAGGACATGTGATACAGCTCGCTGAACAGGAATGAGGGAGTCTACCTTCTGCACCATGTTGACCCTCTGTCCCTGCATTGTCAATATTTTTTAATGTACTGTGTTAAATTTACTTTTGTATCTTTGATAAATATGATTTATACCTTTATTCATGCCATGCTATAATTTGTGTTACGCTTTTGGGTGATTTTTGAGTGATCGTGAGTGATATTTTTTGCTGGTCTGCCCCGAACTTGACTTTTCCCATAGGCTCCATTATTTATATTGTAATTTTCTATTAAGCAAGTTTTTACTGGATTGCAACTAAAGAGTTATAGGAAAACTACCTATGGATGTTTTAGAAGTGGAGAACTAATGTAGTATTTCTAAATTTTTGTATGGTGGAAGTGGGAATATGTGTTGTGAGGAAGATGGAAATTGGCCTCAGGAGGATTGAGTGGCCTAGAACATAGCAGGTGTAGTGTAATGTTGAAAAATGTGACATCCATTTTGATTGGAGGAACCAATGTGCAAAGTATTTCTTAAACGGTAAGAGGTTGAATAGTACAGATGTACAAAGTGACCTAGGTATCGTTATTTTAAGCCATTGAAAGCTGCTGTGCAAGTGTAGCAAGCTATTCGGAAGGCAAATGGAATGTGTTAATTTCTTCAAAACCATTCTTGCTAGACAATTTGAGTATTGGAATAGTGAAGTCTTGCTTCAATTGTGTTGCAACTTAGTTAGACCGCACCTGGAGTACTGTGTGCAGTTTTAGTCTCCTTATCGCAGGAAAATATTATTGACATTTGAAGGAATACAAAGAAGTTTTACCAGATTTGTTCCTGGAATGGTGGACCTATTATATGCAGAGAGATGAGCAAATTGGGTCTGTATTCTCTAAGAGTTTCGAAGAATGAGAGGTAATCTTATTGAAACTTACAAAATACTTCAAGGAATAGACAAGATTGATGGAGCTATGATGTTTCCCCTCATTGAGAGGTCTCAAACCAGTGGGCACAATGTAAAAATAAGGGGGATATCCAACATGAGAAGACCTTTTTTCATTCTGAGGGTTCTAAACTTTTGACATTATCTAATACCAATGGCTGTGCTGCCTCAGTTGTCAATGATGTGGAGGTGCTGATGTTGGTCTTGGGTGACAAAGTTAAGATCACACAACACCAGGTTATAGTCCAACAGGTTTATTTGGAAGCACTAGCTTTCAGTGCGCTGCTCCTTCATCAGGTAACTAGTGGGGCAAGATCTTAAGGCACAGAATTTGTTCGCAAATGATCACAGTGTCATGCAATTAAAACGATACATTGAATAAGCCTAGATTGCTGTTAAGTCTTCCATCTTTTAGAATGAGTTGCAGGTTTCGGTTCATTAATATGTAGGTCCCAGAACTTCATTCAAGTCGCATTCCCGAGATAGCATAAGGTTTTATTAAAAAAGTAACAGCTCAGACAATATATTGAAGATGTGAGGTTGGATCTGTATCCCAGTCTTGAGTCAGACTGATTCTGTTTCCAAAATATAAATTTATAAAATGTTTTATGGGTTGCCTGCCTGCAGGTGTTCCGTGCTTTTTGAGCAAAACTGGAATGTATCTACAAATACACAGCTTTATGGGGTGAAATTGTGTGTGTGTGTGTGTGTGTGTGTGTGTGTGTGTGTGTGTGTGTGTGTGTGTGTGTGTGTGTTAGAGAGAGCATGTGCATGAGAGAGGGTCTGCAAGAGTGTGTGCTTGTGTGTGAGTATATAGTGTAGTGGGGCCATCCTCATGGGTGTCAACTTGGTTATCAGCCTCTGCTCAGCCACCCTCCAAACTTGCATCTACGCACACACCCTCTCACAGGTTAATACTCCATCACACTCATGCACACGTGCAAATACACACACTCTCACGCTTGCTGTCTCTCTCTCTCTCTCACACACACACACACACATGTTTATGGGTTGAGTTTATATTTGCAGGTGCATTCTATTTTATGATCAAAAAACACATGCTTTGCAGGGAATTAATCCATATAACATTTTATAAATTCCTACTTTGGAAAAAGAACAAGTCTGACTCAAGACTTGGATACAGACAGACTCTAATCTCACACCTTCATAACATCATCTGATCTGAAATATCACATTTTTTTTACAAAATCTTAAGTTATCTTGAGAATGCGACTTGAAAGAAGTTCTGGGATATTAATGAACCGAAAACCTGCAACCCATTTTGAAAGATGAAAGACTTTAACAGCAACCTAGGTTTGTTCAAAATATTGTTTTAATTGCATGACACTGTGATCTTTTGCTATAAAGTCTGTCCTATGATCCTGTCTCACAGCTACCTGATGAAGGAATATCGCTCTGAAAACTCGTACTTCCAAATAAACATGTTGGATTATAATCTGGTATTGTGTGATTTTTAACTCAGTTGAGAATGTTAAAAGCAGAGAATGACAGATTTTGATGACCAGTGGCATGCCAAGTTCAAGAGATGGGTGGGTCAAAGGTATTGAAATGTTTGATTAGCCATGATCATGCTAAATGGCCTGTTCCTGTACCTCCATTGCTAATTTGCTATGTTTCTAAGCAAAATTAGAAAATGTATTGACCCCATTGATTCTGGTACCTAACCTTTAACTCAAACACCAGAAGCATAGTCTGCTTTGCAACTTGAACAAATGTCAGCTTTCCCTTTGAATTCCATTGCTTTTTAGAAGTTGAAGTTTAAGCTTTTGGTAATACACTGCTGACTCCTCATTCCCAAACTGTCAGGACTGATTAAATCCACTTGCTGCCGATCGTCCATTCAGGTGCCCATATGGAGCAACCTCCCTGAGCAATATCTATCAGCTCTGCATCAAGCAATGGGAAATGCAGGAAGTCATTAACCAGCTCCACAAAAGATTACAGTGTCATGCAACTGAAGCTATATATTGAACAATATATTGTTTCAGTTACATGACACAAGTCTTTTGCGATAAATTCTGTGTCTTATGATCCTTCTCCACAGCTACCTCACCAAGGAGCAGTGCTCTGAAAACTAGTACTTCCAAATAAATATGTTGGACTATAACCTGGTGTTGTGTGATTTTTAACTTTGAACTACCATAGCCAAAGTTGGCCTTGCAGAACAGAGTAAGGTCAACCATTGTTGGGCTGTAGTACAAACTCCAAATCTCAGTACTTGTTGGAGACTTAGAAACAATCTTGTGTGTTATCGAGGACTGAACACCTCAACAGACTACATGGCCAAATAATCATCTTAAATATATCAAATGTGGGCATGATCTTCTGGATCTGGGGATTTGCATTTGTGAAATAAAATAAATTAGATTATGTCAAAAGATTGCATGTAAAAATAAATGAAAATTAATTGGTGGATTTATGACATTCACCCAGCAGACAGCATAAAGGTTTTTTTTACTTAGAGTCATAGAGATGTACAGCATGGAAACAGACCCTTTGGTCCAACCAGATATCCCAACCCAATCTCGTCCCACCTGCCAGCATCTGACTCATATCCCTCCAAGCCCTTCCTCCAAACCCTTCCTTATTCATATACCCACCCAAATGCCTTTTAAATGGTGCAATTGTACCAGCCTCCACCATTTCCTCTGGTAGCTCATTCCATACACGTACCACCCTCTGCGTGAAAAGGTTGCCCTTAGGTTTCTTTTATATCTTTCCCCTCTCACCCTAAAACAATGCCCTCTAGTTCTGGACTCCCCGACCCCAGGGAAAAGACTTTGTCTAATTATTGTAAACCTCTGTAAGGTCACCCCTCAGCCTCCGACGCTCAGGGAAACCGCCCTTGCCTATTTAACCTCTCCCTTTCGCTCAAATCCTCCAACCCTGGCAACCTCCTTGTAAATCTTTTCTGAACCCTTTCAAGTTTCACAACATCTTGCCGATAGGAAGGAGACCAGAATTACACGCAATATTCCAACAGTGGCCTAACCAATGTCCTGTACAGCCGCAACATGACCTCCCAACTCCTGTACTCAATACTCTGACCAATAAAGGAAAGCATACCAAGCGCTGCCTTCACTATCCTATCTACCTGCGACTCTGTTTTCAAGAGTTATGAGCCTGCACTCCAAGGTCTCTTTGTACAGCAACACTCCCTTGGACCTTACCATTAAGTATATAAGTCCTGCGAAGATTTGCTTTCCCAAAATGAAGCACCTCACATTTATCTGAATTAAACTCCATCTGTCACTTCTCAGCCCATTGGCCCATCTGATCAAGATCCTGTCATAATCTGAGGTAACCTGACTATCCCTAATCAGTCCTTGCTTTCCAAATACATGTACATCCTGTCCCTCAGGATTCCATCCAACAACTTGCCCACCACTGAGGTTAGGCTTACTGGTCTATAGCTTCCTGGCTTGTCCATACCACCTTTCTGAAACAGTGGCGCCACATTAGCCAACCCCCAACTTTCTGGCACCTCACCTGCGACTATCGATAGTACAAATATCTCAGCAAGAGGCCCAGCAATCACTTCTTCCCTCGCTTTCCAAAGAGTTCTAGGGTACATCTGATCAGGTCCTGGGGATTTATGCACCATTATGTATTTTAAGACATCCAGCACTTCCTCCACTGTCATATGGACATTTTCCAAGATGTCACCATCTATTTCCCGACATTCTGTATCTTCCATATCCTTTCCACAGTAAATACTGATGCAAAATACTCGTTTAGTATCTCCCCCATTTTCTGTGGCTCCACACAAAGGCCGCTTTGCTGATATTTGTGGGGCCCTATTCTCTCCCGAGTTACTCTTTTGTCCTTAACATATTTGTAAAAATCCTTTGCGTTTTCCTTAACTCTATTTGCCAAAGGCATCTTATGTTCCCTTTTTGGCCTTCTGATTTCCCTCTTAAGTATACTCCTACTGCGTTTATACTATTTTTAAGTATTCACTTGATCTATCCTGTCTGTACCTGACATATGCTTCTTCGTTTTCTTAACCAAATCCTCAATCTCTTTAGTCATCCAACATTCCCCATAACTACCAGCCTTTCCTTTCACCCTAACAGAAATATACATTCTCTGGATTCTTGTTATCTTATTTCTGAAGGCTTTCCATTTTTCCAGCCGTCCCTTTACCTGAGAACATCTGCCTCCAATCAGCCTTTGAAAGTTCTTGCCTAACATCATCAAAATTGTCCTTTCTCCAATTTAGAACTTCAACGTTTACATCTGGTCTATCTTTTTCCATCACTATTTTAAATCTAATAGAATTATGGTTGCTGGCCCCAAGGTGCTCCCCCACTGACACCTCAGTCACCTGCCCTGCCTTATTTCCCAAGAGTAGACCAGGTTTTGGCACCTTCTCTAGTAGCTATATCCACACACTGAATCAGAAACATTTCTTGGACACACTTAACAAATTGCTCTCCAACTAAGCTCTTAACACTATATAGCAGTCCCAGTCTATGTTTGGAAAGTTAAAATCCCCTACCACAACCACCCTATTATTCTTACAAATGGCTGAGATCTCCTTGCAAGTTTGTTTCTGAATTTCGCTCTGACTATTAGGGCGTCTATAATACAATCCCAATGAGGTGATCATCCTTTTCTTATTTCTCAGTTCCACCCAAATAACTTTCCTGGATGTATTTCTGAGAATATCCTCCCTCAGCACAGCTGTAATGCTATCCCTTATCAAAAATGCCACTCCCCTTCCTCTTTTGCCTCCCTTTCTATCCTTCCTGTAGCATTTGTATCCTGGAACATAAAGCTGCCAGTCCTGCCCATCTCTGAGCCATGTTTCTGTAATTGCTATGATATCCCAGTCCCATGCCTTGAGTTTATCTGCCTTCCCTGTTAGACCCCTTGCATTGAAATATATGCAGATTAATATTTTAGTCCTACCTTGTCTCCGCCTGGCCTGATTGTTTGACTTGCTTCTTTACTGTACCAGTCTCAGATTGATCTCTTTCCTTACTGTATCCCTGGGTCCCACCCCACCACCTTACTAGTTTAAATCCTCCTGAGCAGCTTGAGCAAAATTCCCTACCAATATATTAGTCCCCTTCCAATTTAGGTGCAATCCATCCTTCTTATACAGTCACTTCTACCCCAAAAGAGATTCCAATGATCTAAAAATGTGAATCCTTCTTCCATGCACAAGCTCCTCAGCCATTCATTCATGTGCTCTATCCTCCTATTTCTGCCCTCACTAGCTCATAGCACCGGGAGTAATCTAGATATTATTATTCTCAAGGATGTCCTTTTTAAATTCCTGCCTAACTCTCTCTAATCTCCCTTCAGAATCTCAACCTTTTCCCTTCCTATGTCATTGGTTGCAGTGTGGACATTGACCTCCTGTTGGTCCCTCTCCCCTTTGAGAACACCCTTTCTGAGACATCCTTGACCCTGGCCCGAAGGAAGCAACACACCATTCTGCTTTTTCACTGCTGGCCACAGAAACATCTGTCTGTACCTCAGACGAGAGAGTCCCCTAACACAATTGATCTCTTGGAACCCGACATACCCCTCGTTTTTGCATTAGAGCCAGTCTCAATACCAGAAACTTGGCTGTTTGTGCCATGTTCCACCGTGAATCAATCACCCTCTACATTTTCTAAAACAGCATACATGTTTGAAATAGGGATAGCAGCAGAAGACTCCTCCACTACCTGCCTACCTCACTCTTACCTTTGCTGGAGTTAACCTATTTATGTGACTGTATCAGGAGACTTTCCCCGCTTCCTATAACTGGCATCCATCACATACTGTTGCTGTTGTAAATTCCTCGTTACCTCTAATTGTCTCTCCAACTGATCTATTCGATCTCATAGGATTCGCAACCAACAGCATTCATTGCAGATATAACACGCAGTAACCTTTAAACTCTCCTTAAACTCCCATGTCTGACAAGAAGTGCATATCACTCTACTAAGGGCCATATTTGCTCCTTCACAATCTACAGACCCAGAAAATATCACCGTCTTATTCCTCTACAAAACACTGCCCCAGGTTAAGTTAATAGTTATGGCTTATATTTTAAGTTTAATCAAGAGATATATCTCAAAAAATATATAATCAAGAAAGGACCCACTCTTCTCACTCTTGCAGACTTTCTGTCGGCCACATTTAAAACAATTCCCTTAGAGTCATAGAGATGTACAGCAGGGAAACACACCCTTCGGTCCAACCCGTCCATGCCGACCAGATATCACAACCCAATCTAGTCTCACCTGCTAACACGAAGGGAAGAAAAGATGAACTTATCCTAGCTCTCCAAAATCTTTAGCAACCAGTTATAACTATTGCATTCTTGTAATATAAGCTGTAACTAATGATTAGACATTACATCTTAAGGGGTTAAAAGGGTCTGACGGGAAGACTTTGCTATGTCCAGTTGCTAATGAGTCAGGAAGGAATTCAGATTTTATCATACTTTATCCACAACATGACAAAATAAATTTTTCTTCAATAATAAACTCCAATTTATCCCAGCATTTCAAATTATGGTTAAAAGAACAGCAAATATAACCTACAGAAGAAAGATATTGCCTGACCAACTACTGACTCCTTCTTGAAGAATTAAATCCTTTGTGGACTTTGGGGGAGTGATATGTGCAAGGACTGAAAACCACATTTGGGCTCCAGTTATAAAGTATGTTGAGGGTTGGAGGATTTGATCTATGGGAAAAGGCAGAACAGGCTGGGGCTGTTTTCCCTGGAGCGTTCCCCACTGCTTTGCCTCCCAATCCACCCCGACAACCTCCTTTCCAACCCGGCCCCCAACCCTGTCCAACACCGCCACCCCAGTCTGACCACCGTCTGCACCCCTGTCCCCTGTGACCTCTCCTGCCCACCCCCCCCCCCACCCCTGCGCCATGAGCTCCACCCCCCCCACCCCTCTGCCATGAGCAACCCCACCCCTCACCCCCCACCTCCGGGCAACTGGACCGGAAACCAACACTAACTCTGCTGCTACCTTGTGGGTGAGTCTCTAAATAGCATGCGCGCACACCTCACATGCATACGCGCGTGCAATCTCTCTCTCTCACGCACACACACAACGTTTTGACAGGTTTCATCTTTGCCCTGTACAAGAACTCCAGGGAAAATGTGGGTGGTGGTGTGTGTAGAGAGAAAGGGCGGGCAGTCAGTCATTGGAGATGGGTGCCAGGGCTCCCATTGATGTCCAACACTGTTCTCGGCAGCATTTCAGCAAGCAGAGTTCATTTTTAATCATTGTAAACAAAAGATGCAATCAGTGTTGGAAACACGTCTGTGATGTAACATTTGTATCAGGACCTTGTTGTTCTTTGGATAATGTGAAATTCGCGTAATTGATGTTCGATAATCGAGGTTCCTCTTTTTTTTGGTTCATATAAACATTATTTGGGAAAGATTTGTGATACCAAATAAGAACTGTTATTGGGCATTGGTTTTGTTTTGGACTAGCCGAATATTTACTGAACTTGTGTTTTGTACTAATCTTGAAAAATTTCACTCATCCAAAGTAAAAGTATCATTGATATTCATTTTCTGATTCATCCAAGGTTTTATGATGGGGAAAGAACAATTGAAATAATTGTTATACCTATTTCTCCAAATCTGTGTTAAGAGTGTGGGGCAGTATCTTTTTATTTTGCTTCACTGACTGAAGACTTTTGGCATTCTAGTCTCTTCAGGTATTTACACCATTTTCAATTTTGTGGTTGGAGAAAGAGCATCACCAGCAAGGCCAGTATTTATCGTCAGACCCTAACTCCCTTTGAAGATGTTGAGAACTGCATTCTTGGATTGCTGGAGTCCACATGTAGATATATTTATAGTATGTTATGGAGGAAGTCCCAGGATTTTGATCCAGCGCAAGTGAAAAAACTGCGAGATTGTTCCTATTCAGGACAGTGAATGACTTTGAGATTAATTAGTTGATGTTCTCATGTGGCGACTATACTTTTACTTCCAGCTGTTAGGTGCTCTTGATTTACCCAGATGGAGAGTTTCTCTTATGGTCTGTGATGAGGACACAGTCCGACAGATAAGCTGAGCACTCTGCTAAAGCACATTTGGCGAATGAGTATATATTTTGGTCAGCTCAATGTTCGGAAGACTCCAGCCATTTTCTTTAGTTCCTACTTCAAACTCTGTGGCCTAGCAACTGTGTCTTAGACACAATCAGATTCTTTGCAACAAAAAATGTAAGTGCTGGAGAAACTCAGCAAGTCTTGCAGTATCTTTTAGAGAGGAAAACAGAGTTAACATTTTGAGTCCAGTGACATTTCATCAGAAGTTTCTCTCTGCAGATGTTGCCACACCTGCTTAGTTTCACTGGCATTTTGACTTTGTTTCAGATTTCCAGCGCCCACAGTTTTTTCTTTTATTTGAGACACTTTGCAACCTCATTGTCCATATTTAACCCTGAAATTGACTTCTGAACACATAATTATGGCAGCATATTTCCACCTCTGTAACATTACCCGAATTCACTGGTAAAACTGCCAGTCATGCCTTTGTTACCTCTGGATTTAACTATTCCATTGCATTGTTGACTGATCTCCCCCAGTTTATCTTTCATAAACTTGAGGTCATCTGAAATTTTACTTCTTATGACCTGACTTGCACTAACTGCCATTCACCCTTGTAATTGCTGACATGCGTTTGTTCCTGGTTAAACACAGCCTTCAGCCCCAAAATCTTCTGACTTATCTTCAGTTTATTCTGGCCTCCTAAGTAGTTCTGGAAATGATTGATAAACCTCTTGTGCTCTCTTCGTTTAAAATGCTCATTAAAATGTATCTTTTTGGCCAAGCTTTTGATCACTTGCTCCAGTAGAGTTATGACTCAGTGTCTAATTTTGCTTTATATGTGAATGTGATGTTTTATTCTATAAAAGATGTTATGTGATTATGCATTTTAAAAACAATGTTGTGTCATGGATTATGATGCAGCAATGTTGTATTCAATACTTGGAAATCTTGGAAATTGCATGACAAAAGGGATCGTATGTTTGAGGAATTTATTGCCACAAGTGATCATATGACCATTCCACAGTTTTACTCTGCATACATGAGCATTCAGAAGTCTCTCTCAACCAACACCTTGTTAGCAAAACTTCACTGTTAGTAAATCTGGAAACCCTTGTTTAATATTATCTTAGTTGCTCAACTTATCTACATTACACAGTTGTAAAGTTGTTAAAAATGTATACTCCTTTCATTATTTAAGGAGAAAAGATTAGATGTTACAAATTGAGACAGTCTGGGGTTCAGAGTGCATGTCAGGGAATTGGGCATGCAGATCTGTGCTTCTAGCACACTCAGCTATAATTTTCAAGGATGTGAAAGAAAGAAAAAGTTGTCTTCTTTAAACATAGGATTATGAATAGATTTTCTTTGGTCCACTTTGTGAATAAGTTTGTTTTTCTGTCTGATTCAACTTTTATGATCATGATTGCAGAGCATTTTTGTTGCGTGCAACCAGTCTGAAATTGGTTTCAGTTGGGAAGAAGCAGTTGACATACTTGACTTCTCAGCAAAATAGAATAGTGCAGATGCTGGAGATCAGATTCAAGTTTAGAGTGGTGCTGGAAAAGCACAGGTGGTCAGGCAGCATCTGAGGAGCAGGAAAATCGACGTTTCAGGCAAAAGCCATTCAACAGGATTGGGGGTGGAGAGATAAAGGGGAGTGGGGTGGACCCTGGGGGAAGGTAGCTGAGAGTTTAATAGGTGGATGGAGGTGGCGGGGTGGGGGGGGGGGTGAAAGTGCTAGGTTGGAGAGGAGGGTGGAGCAGATAAGTGGAAAGGAAGACTGACAGGTTGGACAAGTGATGAGGATGGTGCTGAGCTGGAAGGTTGGAACTGGGGTAAGGTGTTGGGGGGAAATGAGGAAACTGGTGAAGTCAACATTGACGCCATGAGGTTGAAGGGTCCCATGGTGGAAGATGAGGCATTCTTCTTCCAGGCGTCGGGTGGTAAGGGAGTGGTGATGAAGGAGGCCCAGGGCCTGCATGTCCTCGGCAGTGTGGGAGGGGAGTTGAAATGTTCAGCCAAGGGGTAGGTGGGGTTGATTGGTGCGGGTGTCCCGGAGATGTTCTCTGAAGCGCTTGACTTCTACCTGTCTAGAGCATTAACTGTCTTTGGAATTAAAACTAATGAGTTGGAAATATTGAGCAATGTCTTTGACCATAACTGTCAGCTGTCTTTGTCTCTATGATCCTGCCAGAAATGATGAGTATATCAAGCATTTTTGTTTCTAGTTTAGATTTTCAGCACCTGCAGTATTTGCTTTTGAATTAATTGCGTTGTTTAGAAGAGAACAGCACATGTTCCAGAAAATTTTTAAAAATTGTTTTGTAAGTGGGGAGGTTAGAATCATTGCTAATCAAAAGATTTGTTTAACCAAGTGCCAATGCAATTATACTTTTTATAAACTGGTTTTGACTCCAAACTGCTTCACATTTCACACTTTTATCCAGTTTTTCAAGTTGTCACCCAATGTTCTCACAGCTTCATTCTGGAGTCAGGTTGACCAAGACTCAAGATTGGCTTTCATTTGGGGGTTACACTGTGAATCTAGTGCGCTGCATCTGTATTTGCAAGCAGTTTGGTTTATTTTCTGTTTCTTAGGTTGAATCAATGAAATTTTATGTCCATTCGATCTTTATCAAAGGAGTTAATCTTAAAAATGTGGTAATAGAATTAACACAAGGAAGTATGGGTTTTAAAAATCTTGCTACGATGAAACTTATTCACGTCGACTTATGTCAGGCAACACAAGACATAATTTTATGTCTATTTATATATATTTTATATGTATAATCCTTTCACAACTTGAATTTGTATTCTGGTTTTAATAATTGTACACAGGTTGAAAATAAGTATTTTTGTTCATAATGAGAACAATATATTTTTTGAACTCAAAGTCACCTACAATCCTAATTTGCAATTTTATTGAATGAATGTGTTGCAGAGCAATCCTTGAGAATATTGTCTGATCCGATCAAGGCATTTTGTGCAGCATTAAAAAATATGAATTGAAATATAAATTGCTTGCTTTTCAGATTGACGTCACCTATTTTTATTTTCTTTTAATTGCTGCATGGCTCCATGCAATGTTTTGGAATATTGACAAATGGCTTGTCTCTTTTGAGCTGTGAAAACGATAACCCTCTAAGAGGGGACTGAAGCATATAGGTGATGTCACTGAATTAGTAATTCAGAGGTCTGAACTAATATCCAGGAGTCATGAATTCACATCCTAAATTTTAAATTTAGCTGATAAATAAATCTGGAATGAGAAAATGTATTGTTATCAATAGAGTACAACAATAAAAAAAACTTTCTTGGTCTGGCCTATGTATAATTTCAGATCCAGAGCACTGTACTTAATTTTTAACTGCCATCTGAAATGCCCTTCAAACTACTTGGAGATGGCATTTAACTCTCGCCCTCTGTTTGGATGGCAATAACAATTTTGTGTGCTCTTTAACTGAACCATTCAGTGGGTTTCATATGTCCTTTCATATCCAAAATTTAAGAGCAGGGAAAGCATCATTGGAATTTATGTTTTACGTATAAATACCACTGACTTTCAGCCTGGTCTCCGATGACCTGATCTGAGTTTTCACTGGTCTGTGAGTCAGTAGTCCTATGTTCAGCTTCCTCTTCAAAATCCCTGAAGACTGACGCCAATATATTACTGAAAGACAATGCATTGCTGAAAATCTGATCATTTAGACAAAATATCAGTCAGATCTTGCACTCTGTTGCACGTAAAAGATCATGTAACATTATTCGGACAAGAGAATGGGAGTTCTGTATTGTGACAAAGTTTTATTCTTTAACTAATATTTATTCCTTAACCAACATCACTAAAGCAGGTTATCTGGCCTCGTAACTCATTGCTGCTGTGTGCAGATTGCTGTTACATTTCCTAGAGTAATGATTTCACTTTAAAACTACTTAGGTTGCAAGCAGCTTTGGAACATCTTGAGGATATAAATGACACAATGTAAGTGCAATTTGCTCCTCTTGATCTTATGCTTTGAGTTCTACGGGAAAGTTTGAGTCACAAAAATGCATTCTTTGTGAAACCTTAATTCTGAAATCAGGAAGCTAAGAGTTTGCACCGAACTGTTCAAAATCAAGCAGTTAATATTCACATTCACAAACCTTTTGTGAAAGCATGATCTAAAATGCAGATAAAAGTAAAACAATATCATGATTGAAACAAATGTAAAGGATGAGTAAACCTAACAAGTAAATGCAAGATATGCTCAATAACTAAGTTTTTTAAAAAAACTTAAATTTCATAGATATTCTGTGAGAAGTTAACTTGTGGTTTCAGGAGTTGATTTTTTTTTGTATTTTTTATTTCTAAAAAAAAAGTTGGCCCAACCTAACTTGTATGTCAGCTGCAGGGATTGCTACAGAAACACCGCTTTTACACCAAAGGCTGTTACTAGGCGACTGCTGACGTAAATTCATTGGAGATGAGGTTTGTGTGTTTAGCTGCTAAGGGCAAACCGATTCAAAAAGGACAAAAAGTATGAGGTGCTATTTGTCATTGCCACAAAATCTTAAACTTTGCTTCTAAGGATAGTACTTTAAATAAGCATGCAACAAACACTGTGCTGTTACCATGCCAAATTTTGTTCACTGACACCAAATTTGGGCTTGTTAGGACTAACCTCAAAATAATTATTCACCCGCCAGTGACGCAGTATGCTTCAGATTGGAAACAACTCTGTCTTGCATCTACTCCAGATCTCTGTAGTAATAGTTTATGCAAATATGCCTTTAAAAACTGAGTGTATAATATAGCAAAACAATGGCTGAAATTATGATATATTAAGAAAATAAATTTTTTGAACTGATCAATTTCAATTAATCTTTAGTGCATCAGATTTTTATAGCAATGTCTGTAAAGGTCTAATTTTCGAAAAAGTGCCTCACATTAAAGTACTCCACTGCAAAACTGGTATACAGTGCTCTTGAAATCTGATATCATTTGTTAAAGTTAGCTTGTCTTTTGTTTATGATTTTGCTCTCAATATGCTTTCTGAACCTACAACAATATGATTCATGGAAAGCTTCTATACAATAATTGAGACGTGACCAATTCGTTATTTTTGGTTAATATTTGTCTTTATAAATATATCTCCACATACTATCTCTCTTGCTGACCTCCTCAACCACTGAGATAAATTTCAACGAAAGTGTTTTTGTCTCTCTTGTTAAAATTGCTTGATGTTCTTTTGTACTCTGCCAGTAAATGAACAATTGCCATTTTTTTGCACATTCTCTGCAGAATGTTCAACCATTTGCAAACATGCTCCATATCATCCATTGTATATATGTTTTGAAATAGCTTTCAGACTTTGATCGAAACTTGTCTACTAGATAGTGACAACTTGCTCCCATATATTGCTATACTTAACATTTGCCACTGAGCCCCCAAACTGCTTTTATGACCCTCTGGTCTTTGTCAAAAGATTATTACACTTGACTCGTTTCGAACTGTCCTTCTGGCATCTTCAAGCAGTTTACTTCTGTTAGCTTTCCTCTTTAAAAACCTTGTTCTGTTTTACGCCTTCCAAAATTTAATTCCAAATTTCTACGTGAGGTACAATCATACACCACTGAAGGGTGCCTTTTGAATTATTGCCTCTGTGTTGACCCCTGAAACAGCAATCGATTTGCTTTTTTTCCCTTCTGCTTTGTGACCCATTGTCCTACATCTTTTCCTCCCTAAGTATGGATCAAATTCTCATTTGAAAATGGTTATGGAATTTACTTCCATGAATCATTTAAGACATTGCATTCCAGATTATCAGAATGCAGTGAGTACAGAAACAATCTTGTTGTTCTTCCTGGCACTTTTGTCAAATATTTAAAATTCATGCTTTTTGTTAATAGCCTATATTTCTTATCTACCTCATCAAAAACTCATAATTTTTAACCCCTTTACTAAATCTCCACTGACTTGCCTGTTTTCTAAGGCTATGAATTCCAGCTTCTTTTGTCTTTCCGGGGAACTGAAATAATTAATTGATTCTTTATTCCATTCTAGGAATAACCTCTGAATTCTCTCCAAGTCATTAAAGGACATTTTTGGCATGGAATTCTTGCAAACTGAGATTTAACCAGGAATTTAGAAATGTCACACATGATTTCCTTGTTTCTGAACACGCTGTTTCTGTTTTCTTGTGTTATCCTGTATTTTTTTTAAAAATAGCTTTATCAACTGGTCATCCATTTTCAAGAATTTGTGCTTGTGAATCCTGTAACCATTTCAAATTTGCTCCATATCACTTCTCATTCTTTTCCCACTGAAAATGCAGCACTTCACGTTTCCATACAGAAGATTTAATTTGCAATGTCTGCTTTTTTAACCAGCAATCAGTGTCCCTCTGAGGTCTGTTCTAATCTTATTCACATTGCCAAGCTTTGTGTTAACTTTGAAGCTCTTCCCATATACAAAATTCAAGTCAACCAATATGTATCAAAAACTGTGAGAGTTCTCATACCAAATCGTGGCAAGTTGGGAGGGAACCTGATATTTTCTAATGAATGCACTTTGAGTTGTTATTAAACACCCTGCGGAGCAGATTGGGCCTGAATTTAGGCCTCCTGCTTCCAAGATAGGGGCACTGCCATTGCAGCATAAGATGGCTCTACTAAATATTTCCCTCCATTAGGAGACACAACTGGTTCCCCATTATGGTTTCCTTTCTGTTTCTAAGCCACTTTTGTATCTGCAATATCTCTATTTCTACAGGTTTTGATTTCATGAAATATTCCATTATTGATGCCTTTTCGAAGTTCATATACCTCAAATTAACTGAAATGCCTTCATTGAATAGCTTATGATTTCATTGAAGAGCTGGATGATGGAAAGAGGGCATGTTTAAAGAATGGGTTGTAAAATGACTGACAATTTTCAAAGTAGAAATGTTGTACAATCCATTTAGGAAACAATCCAGGTTGCTGAGTGAAGTAAACGTAAAAATAGCACAAGTCCTAGCCACTATGTTTCAATGCTTGGAGTGATGTCAAAGGAAACCATAATGGGGAATTAGTTGTGTCTCCTAACGGAGGGAAATATTTAGTAGAGCCCTCTTATTTTTGGTGATTTCAATTTAAGTTTCGCTACCCACCTCTCATCTGATTCTGTCCTTTGTTAATCTTCTATCTGTATAAGTTATCCGCCCAAGATTCAGTCATCCCCATCCATTTGCCATCACAGCTTGTCTCTGCACACATAGCTCAACAACTGACACGTTAATATCAGACTGTTTGCTTGTATGTTTCACCACCATGAACCTCCTACCTTGTTCTAAATTCACTTGCAAATGTGTCTGCACCCATGGGAGGAAAGTCTCTCTACCCTGCAAATACTTAAAAATGAACTTTAAGATCCAAATTGTTTAACTTTTGACCTTTCACTTGTCATAATACTGATGTAGTGATAGATCAGCTTATGAATAAGGCTGTTAAGAACTCAGTTCATGTCATTCCTGGGCAGGTCAGTTCCCAGACAGGAACCTGGCCTGATAGATAATATTTTGATTTGTCTTGGTTGTAATGCAATGGTCTCCTGCTGAATCATAAGCATGCAATGCTGCAGATTTTGCTTTAATAATAAAACAAGTTATTAATAAAAGGAACAAAGGTAAAATAGGATGAGGTAATATAAAATCAAAGATTCTTAAAAACACTGCAAATGTAAAATCCCATTAATCCCAAAACACTCCTGTATAAATTGAAAAGAAAACAACACCTTTTGTGTCATCTTGCTCAGGATGCAAGCTGGTGACAGGTGGTGTCCCGCATAGCTCAGTTTTGGGGCCACAACTTTTCACTTCATACATTAACTGTCTTGGTGAAGGAACTGAGGGCATTCTGGCTAAATTTGCAGATTATATAAAGGTAGGTAAAGGAACAGGAAGCATTGAGGAGACTGTAGAAGGATTTGGACAGGTTAGGAGAGTGGGCAAAGAAGTGGCAGGTGGAGTGCAACGTGGGAAAATGTGAGGTCATGCACTTTGGTTGGAAGAAGAGAAGCATGGACTACTCTAAATGGGGAGAAAATTCAGAAGTCTGAAGTGCAAAAAGACTTGGGAGCTCTAGTGCAGGATTGTCTCAAGGTAAACTTGCAGGTTGAGTCAGCAGTAAGGAAGGCAAATGCAATGATGGTACTTACTTTGAGAGGACTTGAATATAAAAAACAGGGATGAACTTCTGAGGCTCTATAAGGCCCTGGTCAGCTCACGTTTGGAGATTTGTGTCAGTTTTAGGCATCCTTCATCTCAGGAAGGATGTAGAAGGAACTCAGCAAGGGCCTGCAGTGTGTTCAGAGGAGGTTCAGAAGAATGATCTCAGGAATGAACAGCTTAACATATGAGGAACATTTGATGACTCTAGGTTTATACTCGATAGAGTTTAGAAGGATCGGGGGGGGATCTAATTGAAACATACAGAATACTGAATGGCCTGGGCAGAGTGGATGTTGAGAAGATGTTTCCATTAGTAGGAGAGACGAGGATCAGAGTGCATAGCCTTCGAGTAAAGCGATGGCCTGTGAGAATAGAGATAAGGAGAAACTTCTTCAGCCAGAGTGTGATAAATCTATGGAATTCATGGCCACACAAGGATGTGGAGGCTCAGTCATTGCATATATTTAAAACTGAGGTAGATTGGTTCTTGAGTATCAAAGCGATCAAGGGTTATGGGGAGAAAGCAGGAGAATGGGGATGAGAAACTCATCAGCCATGATTGAATGGCAGAGCAGACTCAATTGACTGGCCTAATTTCTAGTCCTATGTCTTATGGTCTTATAATCAAAGCACCACTCATGATACTCACACCAGAGTCCCTGTGTATAACACCTTGGTAGATTTCATTTACTTGTGATTTCAACTTTTAGACTGGAACTGCAGATAGCTACTTTCTGGAACTTTGAAATACCACAGCTTATCTCAGTACTTGTCTGGGACTAGCACGAACTCTGCACTGCAAAGTGACCTCGTTCACTATATATTCTTCCCTTCTCAGAAGCACTGGTATCCACAACTGTCCTAGTTCAAGGATTTCAGGTCTGCTTAAAGCCTGCAAGTCAAAATTGAAACTCAAAAATATTCCTCTCTAAGTTGTGGCTGTTTCCCCAAACTTAAAAAATGATCCAGAATTTTCTAACAACTGAATTACCTGCTTCCGCACTGTAAGAATTCTGTGTTTAGAAGTTTGGAAGAAATTATTGGAATTTGTAGAGAGAGAGAGAGAGAGAGAGAGAGAAAGAGAAAGAGGTTTTCTGCTGATCGTGGTGCCTCGAGAGAGAGGTCAGGAGAGCCCTTTCTTCATTCTCAGTGGCCTCCTAGCTGCCTCAGAAGATTCAATTTGATCAGTTTAAATTTAAGGTTGAGTTTTGTTTTTTTATTCTGTTAGGCAAGGGCATTCGGAATCAGGATACAGACCGCTCACCACCTCATCGATAAACAGTAGAAATCTAATACCCTTCTCCTGTCTTAATTGCTATGTGGTGCTGAGGGGTGACCTTACAGAGGCTTATAAAATCATAAGGGGCTTGGATAGGATAAATAGATAAAGTCTGTTCCCTGGGGTGGGGGAGTTCAGAACTAGAGGGTGAGAGGGGAAAGATATAAAAGAGACCTAAGGGGCAATTTTTTCACTTAGAGGGTAGTATGTGTATGGAGTGAGCTGCCAGAGGAAGCGGTGGAGGCTGGTATAATTGCAACATTTAAAAAGCATCTGGATAGGGTTATGGATATAGGAAGGTTTTAGAGGGATACGGACTGGGTGCTGGCAAGTTGGACGAGATTGGGTTTGGATATCTGGTCGGCATGGACGAGTTGGACCAAAGTACAATGGAAGTACTTCTATGACTCTAAGACTCGAAACCGTGAGGCTCCATAATTCACCTTGTTAGGTAAATTGAAAATTTTGTTTTTAAAACTCACCACAGCGACAGAAAACTTGCAAGCTATTTTTTAACTTGAGATACACAGAAAATGTGGGATTACTAACTCCAGAAGGAACACCAACTTACATATCGTGCAGTTTACAGCACAGGTGTATATTGAAGTCGCACTAAATTTAATTAAAATTTTTGTATTTTGTCTGTTGAAAAGGCAGAGACATGGTTTTAGATCAATTTTGTGAAAGTGTTTCATGAACTTAGTGCTGGAGGATCTGCAGTCCTGATTTGTTCACAAGTAGTTTAATGAGATTTTTTAACTTTGAAGTTTCACTGCACTTTAAAATGCAAAGGTGGAAGTTTGAAAAATATGCTGTTGCCTAGTGAAAGGGATGCAGTGACACAGAGAACAATGTTAAAAACAGTCAAACTATTTGTCAATGTGCACGACAGTAGAGGTTGAAGTGTTAAGCGCTGTCATAAGAAATTTATGAAAATGCTGGAAATGAAGTGTTTGCTCTGAAATTAAAATATGTAAGTTTAGTTGACAGTTTATTTTTGATGTCCCAGTGGGAAATAACTAGTGAAGAATGCACAGAAATTAACCCAAAGGAAACAGGTAACAGCTGCGTCAGCCTGTAAGTGTGGTGATAGTGGTGACTTCTTGCTGTGTTTTTAAGGATATGACTGATAAAAGTAGGAGTGTGAATTTGAATTTGTTTCTGGTGATTCAAATAAAGGACTTTTTTAACTTTTATTTGTTAAGTGTAATATAATTCATGTTTCTTCCCTTGCTTGATCAGTGTTTTATTCTTTGTTTAATAGTACATTTGCAACCTTCTGTGTGTTCAGTAACTGGTGTTCACAGTTTACACAAAACAAAGGATCTAGTCGGATTTCACTCTGGGATTTGATTTGACCAGTGTTAACATCGACTAGGATCAGCACGCAGCAAAGAACAACAGATTTTGTGCACAAGATTTAAAATGAGGCTTATGTTTTAAATGGAAATAACTAGTTTGGGCAAATTGGCAAGTGAATAATGGAAAGGTAAATTCTGTGTTTGTAAATTAGGAAGGCTATGTGAAAGATTTGGTTATGATTGAAAGAGAGCAATGGTTCAGAGGACATTGTGAATTAGGCTGATGACGTGTAACTACTTATTGCTTTCTCCTTTCTCTGCTCAGTCATTCAAATAATCCAAGTCACTTATTCTTCCATTTTTGATGTGCGGGAGTAGTGGAATTGTATTGTTGCTTTTGTACCATGTCCACTCCATAACAATGTCAGCAAGGTTAATCACTCAGATTCATTGAGGCTCAGTATATGTGGTTTGTTTGCTTTTCAATGGCAAATTTGACTGACAAATGGAAAGTACCCAACAGAAAATTTAAAGTTTAAAAACATTTACTCTTAGAACGATAGTCATGCTTAGAGGTGAGATATGCTACACATAAACTGCTTTATGTTATGTTAGTGCTGCTTTTGCAATAAGGAATATCTTCCTTGTTTAGTCATCTATCAAAGATCTTGTGTTGCAAAAATTACTTCAAACTGTCACTGAGAAATTGTAATCACCTTGCACAGACACTCATTTCTTGCTATAATTGTAATTACTTTGTTAAATATGTCTCTGTCATAGAGATGAACAGCACGGAAACAGACCATTCGGTCCAGTTCGTCCATGCCAACCAGATATCCCAACTCAATCTAGTCCCACCTGCCGGCACCCGCCCCATATCCCTCCAAACCCTTCCTGTTCATATACTCATCCAGATGCCTTTTAATTGTTGCGATTGTACTAGCCTCCACCACTTTCTCTGGCAGCTCATTCCATACACGTACCACTTTCTGCGTGAAAAAGTTACCCCTTAGGTGTCTTTTATATCTTTTCCCTCTTATACTAAACTGATGCCTACTAGTTCTGAACTCTCCCACCCCAGGAAAAAGACTTTGTCTATTTAACCTAACAATGCCCCTCATAATTTTACATACCTCCTATAAGGTCACCTCTCAGCCTCCGACGCTCCAGGGAAAACAGCCCCAGTCTATTCAACCTCTCCCTATAGCTCAAATCCTCCAACCTTGGCAACATCCTTGTGAATCTTTTCTGAACCCTTTCAAGTTTCACAACATCTTTTCGATAGGGAGTAGACCAGAATTGCACACATTGGTTCGGCCACTTTTGGAATTCATGTCCTTGTACAGCCACAACATGACCTCCCAACTCTTGTACTCGATACTATGACTAATGAAGGAAAGCCTACCAAAGTCGCCTTCACTACCCTATCTATCTGCGACTCCACTTTCAAGGAGCTATGAACCTGCACTCCAAAGGTTTCTTTGTTCAGCAACACTCCCTTGAAACAAGGGTGTTATTTTAACTGTCCTCCACTATCCTCTATCATCTACCGTTGAGCCAATTCTGTATCCAAATGGCTAGTTCTCCCTCTTCCATGAGATCTAACCTTGCTAACCAGTCTCCCATGGGGATCCTTGTCGAATGCCTTACTGAAGTCCATATAGATCATGTCTTTCGCTCTACCCCCATCAATCCTGTTTGTTACTTTTTCAAAAACTCCAAGTTTGTGAGACACGATTTCTCACACACAAAGCCATGTTGACTATCCCTAATCAGTCCTTGCTTTCCAAATACATGTACACTTTGTCCCTCAGGAATCCTTCCAACAACTTGCCCACCACCGACGTCAGGCTCACTGGACTATAGTTCCCTGGCTTCTCCTTACCACTTTTCTCAAACAGTGGCGGCACGTTATCCAACCTCCAGCCTTCCGGCACCTCACCTGTGATTATTGATGATACAAATATCTCAGTAAGAGGCCCAGCAATCACTTCCCTAGCTTCCCACAGATTTCTCGGGTACACCTCGTTAGGTCCTGGGGATTTATCCAATTTTACGTGTTTCAAGACATCCAACACTTCCTCTTCTGTAATGTAAACATTTTCCAAGATGTCACCATCTATTTCCCTACATTCTATATCTTCCATGTCCTTTTCCACAGCAAATACTGATGCAAAATATTAATTTAGTATCTCCCCCATTTTCTGTGGCTCCACACAAAGGCCACCTTGCTGATCTTTGAGGGGCCCTATTCTTTCCCTTGTCAACCTTTTGTCCTTAATATATTTGTAAAAATACTTTGGATTCTCCTTAACTGTATTTGCCAAAGCTATCTCATGCCCTCCTGATTTCTCTCTTATGTATATTCCTTCACCTTTATACTCTTCTAAGGATTCACTTGATCCATCCTGTCTATACCTGATACATGCTTCCTTCTTTTTCTAAACCACATGGCGGCACAGTGGTTAGCACTGCTTCCTCACAGCGCCAGAGACCTGTGTTCAATTCCCACCTCGGGCAACTGTCTGCATGGAGTTTGCACATTCTCCCCGTGTTAGCATGGGTTTCCTCCGTGTGCTCCAGTTTCCTCCCACAGTCCAAAGATGTGCAGGTTAAGTGAATTGGCCGTGCTGAATTGCCTGTAGTGTTAGGTGAAGGAGTAAATGTAGGGGAATGAGTCTGGGTGGGTTGCTGTTCGGAGGGTCGGTGCGGACTTGTTGGGCTGAAGGGCCTGTTTCCACACTAAGTAATCTAATCTAATCTAATCTAATCAAACCCTCAATTTCTTCAGCATACCTACCTGCCTTTCCTTTAGCCCTAACAGGAATATACTTTGTCTGGACTCTTGTTATCTCATTTCTGAAGGCTTCCCATTTTCCAGCTGTCCCTTTACTTGTGAACATCTGCCCCCAATCAGTTCTTGTCTAACACCATCAAAATTGGCCTTTCTCCAATTTAGAACTTCAACTTTTAGATCTGGTCTATCCTTTTCCATCACTATTTTAAATCTAATAGAATTCTGGTCGCTGGCCCCAAAGTGCTCCCCCAGTGCCCTGCCTTATTACCCAAAAGGAGGTCGAGTTTTGCACCTTCTCTAGTAGGTACATACACATACTGAATCAGAAAATTGTCTTGTACACAATTCCCCTCCATCTGAATCCTTAAAACTATGGCAGTTTCAGTCTATGTTTGGAAAGTTAAAATCTCCTTCCACAACCACCCTATTATTCTTACAGATAGCTGAGATCTCCTTACAAATTTGTTTCTGAATTTCCCTCTGACTGTTGGGGGGGTCTATAATACAATCCCAATGAGGTGATAATCCCTTTCTTATTTCTCAGTTCGACCCAAATAACATCCTTGGATCTATTTCCGAGAATATCCTTCCTCAGTGCAGCTGTAATGTATCCCTTTTCAAAAACGCCCCTCCCCCTCCTCTCTTGCCTTCCTTTCTGTCCTTCCTGTAGCATTTGTATCCTGGAACATTAAGCTGCCAATTCTGTCCATCCTTGAGCCATGTTTCTCTAATTGCTATGATATCCCAGTCCCATTCCCTGAGTTCATCTGCCTTCTCTATATGGAATGAATTTTATTTGCACTATATAATGAATTACGGAACAATGTATTTGGTGACTGTCTAAATAGTAGTTTTTTCGCTCGAAGCAATTTATCAAACTTAAGAATTCTAATATCTTACAAAATAATTGGATTCTGCGACTTGTACAGAACTAAAAAAAAGTGAACTAATGTGTGGTGATGTCCCCCTCTAATTATACTGGTCCTTTCTAAAATGGTTTACCTTTTCAGACCTGTAGTTGAATAAATGTCTCCATTTTAAAATAAATACTGAAGGTATTTACAAAGGTAAAAGTTTTAGCTTGTCCCATAGTTACTTGACATGGCCTGTTTAGATGAACTCATTGTTCATCTGTAGTTTGTGACACATTTCTGGGGTGTTTAATATTGGTTGTTTTCTGTTTATTCTACAACTTAGAAATGGATAGCTAAAAAGGAATTTGATTATTTTGGGGATGTGGGATAACATGCACAAAATAATATATTGCTGGGTTAATATAGAACATATTCTTTTGTACAATGCTATTTTTTTCAAAAATACAAGGCTGCATTGGCAAATTGATAGAGTGAGGAAGAAGCTGTTTGTTGCTCGGATGCACTGGGGAGAAGACTTTGGCCATTGAGGACTCAGGAAGCAGCCAGTTGCAGGCAGCTTGCTTTGGGGAGCTGGCCTGTAGGGAGGATTTGTTTGGGGAGGGAAGAGGTGTTAATTTGCAGCCATGCTAAACTCGTGAATAGAGTCTGGCAGTCTGTGATGGAATCTTTCGCGGCACGCAATAAAGAAAGGTGGACGTTCAGACTAACAGCAATCATTGGCTGATTAGACTGTCAGTGGGGATGATCTGCAATGAATTGGCTGTTTTAAGTATTGTCCATTCATATTGACAGATTATTCGGCCAACAAGCCAGGTCCAATCTTGAGCATTTAGCCTGGTCGCCTTTACAGGTTTGGGAAGAAAGTGAGGACTGCAGATGCTGGAGATCAGAGCTGAAAATGTGTTGCTGGAAAAGCGCAGCAGGTCAGGCAGTATCCAAGGAGCAGGAGAATCAACATTTTGGGCATGAGCCCTCCCTTTACAGGTTTGGGAGTCGTGACACTCAAATTTTGTAAGCTGAGTCAACTGAGGGTTGTAATCTAACAATGCTACAGCATAAGGCAACACATTTGTGTGAAGCAGACTAGTTGGATGCATTGTTTTCATCACAGTTTTTGTCTGAGCATGTATTTTGATTTTGATAATGATTTTGAAGGGAGATAATAAGAGAATTTTTGCTCGGCAATCCTGTAATGTCGGACAAAGCAATCAAATGTGTATTGTTAGTCGTGAGACGGGGGCAATTGACTGGATGTGTAAAAGAATGGAATCAGTGTGATCAGGCTATTGGAGAAGTAATAAGAGAATACCAAAATTAATTTTGAACTCAAAATTACACTATGTGTATGAGCATTACATCTTGGCTTGTAATAGTGATTGTGCAAAAACATGCAGAGCCAGTGCGAATGACCATGACTATCTTTCAATAACTTGAACAAATCAACCCATATCTTGTGGTTTCAAAAGTAGCAAATGCTGAGCTATTGGTCATTATCAAGAATAGTAATGGCATTGCAGCTTTTGGTGAGTACACTTAGCTCAAATCTGGAAGTCATGGTGTGTTGAAAGAGCTCAAGACCCATGCTGATTGTCTTGCCAGGATCTATCAGTATGTTTGCATACTTGTATTTGTATGTGCAATCACACCCAGTCGTGGTGGACAATTAAACAACAGGAGAAGGAAGCTCCATAAATAGCAATTAGGGGAACCCAGCATATCTGTGCAAAAAGCAAGGCTGAAGTATTTTTCATCCATCTTCATTCAGGCGGGCCAACTGGATGATCCATCTTGACCTCCTTCTGAAGTATCCAGCATCATAGCTGGCTGTTTTCAACCAACTTGATTGACTTGACTGTGATTTCAAGAGTTGGCTGAAGCTATTAGACAATGCAAGCTATGGACCCTGACAATATTCTGTAATAGTGCTGAAGAATTGTGCTCCAGCATGAGCTGCACCCTTTAGCCATGCTATGCTAGTGTAACTATTGCACAAGTATCTACTTGACATTATGGAATATTGTTCAGGTATGTCCTTGTGCACAAAAAGCACAACTCGTCCATCTCAGTCAATTACTGCCCTGTCATCCCACTCAATTATCAGCAAACTGATGGAAGGGGTCATTGACCGTACTATCAGGCGGCTCTTGCAAATAAATAACCTACTCAATTTGAGTTCCATCAGGGCCACTTTGCTCATGATCTTATTGCAGCCTTGGTCCAAATATAAACACAAAATCTGAATGGAAATGAGGTGAGAATGATTGTACTTGACACGAAGGCAGCATTTGACTGTAGTGCAAAACAGAAGCCTGTGGGAAACGGAGAAAGCTCTCTGTTTCTTGGAGTCATACCTAGCACAAAGTACAATTGCTGCGGTTGTTGGAGATCAATCAGTTCTACTCCATGACAGAAATGTAGTTAGCCCCACCATCTATAGCTGCTTCGTTGATGACCTTCCCTCCAAAATAAGGCCAGAAGTAGGGATGCTCGCTGACTGCAGGTCTCGAAGCAGCTCTTGTCCAGGTCTTGCTATGTTACGAACTACATCTACATTTAGAGTCACAAGTGGCAAGTAACATTTGCACGACACACATCCTAGGCAGTGGCCATCTTCAACAAGAAACAATCTATCCATTGTACTTTCACATTCAATGGCAAGGCCATCACTGAATCCCCCACTAACCATATTCTGTCGGTTACCAGTGACCAGTAACTGAACTGGACCAGTTCACCTGTGCAAAAGCAGATTAGAGGCTGGGAATACTGCAGCTCACTAATTCACCTAGTGTCTTCCCATTACTCTACACAATCTGCAAAGGCAGAAGTCAGGAATGTGTTGGAATAGTTTCCAATTCTGTGGTTGAATGAACTCCAATAGCACTCAATATTTCTCTGACTGCAGAACAAAACAGCCTGTTTGATTTTCACTTCAGGCAACATAGTCAACATTCTGTCCCTTCACCACTGATGTAAAATGACAGCATTGTGTACAATCTACAAGATGCACTGCAGTAACTCACCAAGGTTCCTCTGACAGTACCTTCCAAACACATTCTTTTAGAAGATAGAAGTTGTAAGGATTTGGAGGCTTGTGACCAGTGGTGTGTCACAAGGATTGGTGCTGAGTCCACTGCTTTTCATCATTTATATGAACTATTTGGATGTGAACGTATGAGGTAGAGTTGTTAAGTTTGCACATGACACCAAAATTGGAGGTGGAGCGGACAGCAAAGAAAGCTACCTCAAAGTACAATGGAATCTTAATCAGATGAGCCAATGGGCTGAGGAGTGGCAGATGGAGTTTAATTTAGGTAAATGTGAAGTGCTGCATTTTGGGAAAGCAAATCTTAGCAGGACTAAGATACTTAATGGTAAGGTCCCATGGAGTGTTGCTGAACAAAGAGACCTTGGAGTGCAGGTTCCTAGTTCCTTGAAAGTGGAGTCTCAGGTAGATAGGATAGTGAAGAAGGTGTTAGTACGTTTCCTTTTTTTTTGGTCAGGGCATTGAATAGAAGAGTTGGGAGGTCATGTTGCAGCTTTACAGGACATTGATTAGGCTACTTTTGGAATATTGTGTGCAGTTCTGGTCTCCCTCCTATCAGAAGGATGTTGTCCAACTTGAAAGGGTTCAGAAAAGATTTGTAAGGATATTGCCAGGGTTGGAGGATTTGAACTCGAGGAAGAGGTTAATAGGCTGGGGCTCTTTTCCTTGGGACCGTCAGAGGGGTGTCCTTAGAGGTTTATAAAATTTTGAGGGACATGGATAAGATAAATAGACAAGGTCTTTTCCCTGGTTTGGGGAGTACAGAATTAGAAGGCATAGGTTTAGGGTGAGAGGGGCAAGATTTAAAAGGGATGCAAGGGGCAACGTTTTCACCCAGAGGGATGTGCATGTATGGAATGAGCTGCCAGAGGAAGTGATGAAGACTGGTCCAATTGCAGCATTTAAAAGGCATTTGAATAGGTAGTGTTTAGAGGGATATGGGCCAAGTGCTGGCAAATGGGACTAGATTAATTTAGAGCATCTGATCAGCAGGGTTGAGTTAGACCGAAAGGTCTGTTTCCATGCTGTACATCTCTTTGACTCTCTGACAGCAGGTGCATGGGAACTAAACACCTGCAAGTACATTTTCAAGTTTCTGCACCATGGATATGCACACCTGCACATACACTACACATTCTCTTCATAATTTCAATTATAAATGCTTTGTCCAATATGGGCGGTATGGTGGCACAGTGGTTAGCACGATTGTCTCACAGCGCCAGAGACCTGGGTTCAATTGTCGCCTCAGGCAACTGTCTCTGTCGAGTTTGCACGTTCTCCCCGTGTGAGCATGGGTTTCCTCCGGGTGCTCCGGTTTCCTCCCACAGTTCAAAAATGTGCAGATTAGGTGAATTGGCCATGCTAAATTGCCCCTAGTGTTAGGTGAAGGGGTAAATGTAGGGGAATGGGTCTGGGTGGGTTGCTGTTCAGAGGGTCGGTGTGGACTTGTTGGGCTGAAGTAATCTAATAAAAAAAAACTGTAGGTGCTAGAGGCTACGACACAAGGGTCAATATCAGCAGTCACGTATTTCAAACAATAATTCCAGCCCACATTACAACTTTACCTGGAGGTGGAAAGCATTATACAGAAACAACATAAGTTAAAAACATTGATAACTATATTTCATAGATATTGCTCCATTTTTTTTCCTGAGCAAATTGAATGAAATAAATTTAATCGCACGTCCTTAAACTCCGCAGTGCTATTGTTCTTGGAGAAGATTGTGAGGGAGCTGGTGGAAGTGGTGGTTCTGATGGTGGTTCTTTACATTTTTTTTTGAGATACTTTTGAGAATCTTTTCAAACACTTGATTGTTATCGGGCATACATCAATGGGGTGTCTTTAGCTCATAATGCTACAGTGAGGGCATATGACTTTGCTGGAATTGTCCCTTGCTGCTTGTCCCTATACACCTAACTGATAGATCCATGCAATGTGTGGAATAACTGGTTTCTGCTGCCGCCAAAGACAAATGTTGGTTCGTAATATTCAAGAGTCATTTATTAGAAAGCTCTCTCTTTTCTCTGTTCTCTGTTCTATTTCATTGCTTGCTCGCATGCTTTCTCAACTGCACGCACATGGCCCTTGAAAAGTTTAATTGATAGTTTCATATTCTAATTTTTAAAAGATCATTTTCAGAAACCGAGTTTGAAGATTACGTTCTATCTTCTAATAAAAAAATGATGAATTGTTTGAATCTCCAAGATGGGATTACACCACATTGACTGTGAAGATTCAAAAAGGCAACTTGCCATGATATATTCAAGTCATTTGGAGATAGAGCACAAATTCTTGCTCGTGTTAATCATATCTTATGACAATATAATAAATACTTGCAATTGGTGCAATCACAGTTTTACTATTATCGAATCAGGTCTGCGTGTTTCACTCTAAAGACAGAAAGTGCTGGAGAAACAGCAGATTTTGTGGCATCTGTAGAAAGAAAAATAGTTAATGTTTCTCATCCAATTTGACTTGCTTTAGGACCCAAGAAGAGCAATACTGGACCAGAAATATTAACTCTTTTTCTCTTTCTTCACAGATACTGCTGTTAAATTTCTTCAGCACTTTGCTTTTATTTTAGTTGTCCAACATTGCCAGCACTTGGCTTCTGTCTCTGCTGTCATACTCATGCACATATGCATATCTGGCTGCAATCAGTCGTCTATCAAATGTGTGTTTCACCTCGATGGAGTTTTTGAAATATGGATTCTCGATCTTGTTCTCAGATACTGATCATGACTGTAGAGAACACTTTCTTCAATTGCTTAATGAAATGCTACTTAAGAAAACATGCACACTGCATGTCCTCAGATGTCAGTTTTTGCCTGCAATTTAGAGAGGGCCAACTCGAATCAAAACATCAAATCCAAATTCAAACTGAGAGAGATGCTGAGGCAGATGTAAGTCACCTGACTTCAGTATTTAAAAACAGACAAGCCAATAACATTGTGAGTAGCTTGAGTTGAAGTGCATTCGGGCAAAACATGCAATATTGTTCTTTGGATTTGTTTTCAAGCCCAACTACTGACTTGTTCAAAACTTCTTTAATGGAGGATTTTTAATCTTAACCAACACACATTATAAATAGCTTTTATTTGACTAGTGCCACATCTCTTGTTCTGGACAGGCAGCTCCAACACCGCAGTTGTAATTAATTTGTCTGATTAATTAGTTTGTGTCTTCTCAAAATTGGTACTGAGGCTGTATTAATTGGATGTCAGCATGTGGAATACATTTTGAGGATTCAATTGTTTTTCTGTTGGATATCTCCATTGGTACTGTCAGTACACATGATCGAGATGCTTATGGAATTGTGCTATGTGAAACGGTTGTGCATGGTTTGAATACCAGGGGCAGGAAAGATTTGGATTATAACCCTGGCTGCTCAAAAGCCCTGAGCAAGATCGTTACGTTCTGTAAACAGCACATGTGGGAACCTACTTTCTGGTTTGGGTCACCAGTGTGGATTAATCTCTTCCTTGAGATAAAAACAAAGACTGCAGATGCTAGAGACCAGGCTCTAGATGAGAGTAGTGCTGGAAAAGCACAGCAGGTCAGGCAGCATCCAAGGAGCAGGAAAATTGACATTTCAGGCAAAAGCCCTTCATCAGGAATAGAGGCAGGGTGCCTCACTTCCCCAATTCACACTTCTGTCCATGTTTGTATCAAGGCTGTAATGAGGTCAGGAGCAGAATGACCCTTGCAGAACCCAAACTGAGTATCACTGAGTAGGTTATGGTGGAGCAGATACTGCTTGATAGTACTCTAGATGAAAGCTTTCATCATTTTACCAATGATTAAGAGAAGGTTGAAGAGGTGGTAATTGGTCTGCTTGTGTTTGTCCTGATTTTTGTGTACAGGGCATACCTGGGCCATATTCTGTAGTGTTGGGTAGATGCCAATGTTGTAATCAAACTGAAGCAGCTTGGCTAGGGGGGTGGCAAGTTCTGGAGCACAAGTCTTCAAATTGTTGCTGAAGTATTGTAAATCGCTACAGCTTTTGCAGTATTCATTGCCTCCATCTTAAGATATATGAACATACGAATGTGCGCAGCTTGCCCTGTGATTTGCTATGATCATGGCTGAGCTGATTACATCTCAAATCCACATTCCCACATACCCTCATTCTCCAAAGACTCTTTCACCCCCTTGCTTACCAAGAGCGTAATAACTTCTACGTTAAAAAATATTCAATGACTGTGCTTCCACTACATCTTTAAGATAAGAGTTTCAAATGTTCAGCCTTTTATTTTTAAAGCGGTCCAGTTATCGATTAGATTAACATTAAATAATGGATGTTTGAATATTTTTGAGAATAGTCATAATTGATTGCAGACCTTTTGTTTGCAAAAGCACACAAGTCTGTGTATAGATATAGAACAGATATAGCTTGATTTTGTAAACCTCCCCAAACTCCAGTATTTATTTTGTGTTTGAATGCCTGTTTGTCCTTCCTTCCTGAAGTTCTGTTTTGGGATTGGAAACAGAGGTATGTGTTGAAAGATGCCTATTTCATCAGGAATATTTTAAGCCCAGTCAATTGTGTGAAAAAGGAAGAATGCACTACCTGGCTCATCATGTTGTCATTCACTGGATGAAAATATGAAGATCCATGATGAAAATAATTCAAGAAGGAACTTAAAAAAAAATACTGGTGCAGACAGCGACATAGATCCATGGTGAAGAGGAAAAGGCAGACCTCAAACCTGGATAGGATGGAGACCTGGTTGTTACTTCTGAATGGCTTGTTCATGGCATTTACGTTGTTAAAAAAAGTTGTTAACTTATTATTTTAGTACACAGAGAAAGCTAAGAAGTGCGTAAAGGCATTGCAGAGAAGGAGAGACTAAAACAACACATTTGCAGGTTGCACATATTGGGAAAGAAGCAAAAATCTAGTTTTAGATGCAGTGAAAATTGAGATACACAGGACAAAAGTCTTTTCATCATCTAGAACATTGGATAGATTTTTGCATTTTACTTGTTTTGCAAACTTTAGAAATATTAAGTGGATTGGTGGCAAAGCAACCTGTCCAATGAGTTATAGAGTTATAGAGTCGTACAGCATGGAAACTAACCCTTTGATCCAACTTGCCTATGTCGACCAACTATCCTAAACTAATCGAGTCTCGTTTGTCAGCATTTGGCCCATATCCTTCTAAACCCTTCCCATTCATATATCCTTCCAGATGCCTTTTAAATGTTATAATTGTTCCATCCTCAACTACTTCCTCTGGCAGCTCATTCCATGCATGCACCACTCTTTGTGTGAGAAAGTTACTCAAAGTTTGGGAGAAGATTTGTAGCTCGGGTGCTCGTTGTTGTGGTTCTGTTCATCGAGCTGGGAATTTGTCTTGCAAACGTTTCGTCCCCTGTCTAGGTGACATCCTCAGTGCTTGGGAGCCTCCTGTGAAGCGCTTCTGTGCTGTTTCCTCCCGCATTTATAGTGGCCTGTCTCTGCCGCTCCCGGTTGTCAGTTCGAGCTGTCCGCTGTAGTGGCCGGTATATTGGGTCCAGGTCGATGTGTTTGTTGATAGAGTCTGTGGATGAGTGCCACAGACTCTATCAACAAACACATCGACCTGGACCCAATATACCGGCCACTACAGCGGACAGCTCGAACTGACAACCGGAAGCGGCAGAGACAGGCCACTATAAATGCGGGAGGAAACAGCACAGAAGCGCTTCACAGGAGGCTCCCAAGCACTGAGGATGTCACCTAGACAGGGGACGAAACGTTTGCAAGACAAATTCCCAGCTCGGCGAACAGAACCACAACAACAGAAAGTTGTTCCTTGAGACCCTTTTAAATCTTTTTCCTCACACTTTAAAATTATGCCCTCAAGTTTTGGACTCCCCTACTGTAGGGAAAAGACCTTGCCTATTCACCTTATCCATACCTCTCATGATTTTATAAACCTCTGTAAGGTTACCCTCAGCCTCCGATTCACCAATCTATCCAGCGCCTGTCTATAGCTCAAACCGTCTAACTCAGGCAACATCCTTGTAAATCATTTCTGAGCCCTTTCAAGTTTCACAACATCCTCCTGCTGGGAGGGAGATTGGAATTGCACACAATATTCCAAAAGCATCCTAACCAATGTCCTGTACAGCTGCAACATGACCTCCCAACTCCTGCACTCAATACTCTGACCAATAAAGGAAAGCATACCAAACGCAGCCTTCACTATCCTATCTACCTGCGACTCCACTTTCAAGGAGCTGTGAACCTGCACTCCAAGGTCCCTTGTTCAGCAACACTCCCTCGGACCTTACCAGTAAGTGTATTAAGTCCTGCTAAGATTTGCTTTCCCAAAATGCAGCACCTCACATTTATCGAAATTGAACTCCATCTGCCACTCCTCAGCCCATCGGCCTATCCAATCAAGATCCCATTATATGCTGAGGTAACCTTCTTCGCTGTCCACTGCACTTCCAATTTTGGTGTCATCTGCAAACTTACTGACTATACTTCCTATGTTCGCATCCAAATCATTTATATAAGTGACAAAAGTAGAGGACCCAGCACCGATCCTTGTGGCACACTGCTGGTCACAGTCCTCCAGTCTGGAAAAAAAACCCCTCCACCCTCACCACCCACTGTTTCCTACCTTCGAGCCAGTTCTGCATCCACATGGCTATTTCTAACCTTGCTAACTTGTCTTCTCATGTGAAACCTTGTCAAATGCATTTCTAAAGTCCATATACTTCACATCCACCATTCTGCATTTATCAGCTCTCTTTGTTACTTATTCAAAAAATTCAGTTAAGTTTGTGAGATATGATTTCCCATACATAAAGCCATGTTGACTATCCCTAGTCTATCTGGATTCGCTAACTCTAGTAGTAGACAGAGAATCAGGAGAAATGGTTTATTTTCAGGCTGGCAAACCATAACCAGTGGAGTATAACACTGATCAGTGCGCAGGCCTCAATTATTCATAATCTGTGTGAAGTTGAATGAAGGGAGTCTTTCAATTGCGCCCAAATTTGATGATAAGACACTGATAGTTCAGAAGTTTTGAGGAGGATGTAAAGTATCTGCAAAGGAATATAGGGAGGTTAAGTGAATGGACAACATTTAGCAGATGTAGTATTAAGGAGGAAAATGTGAGATCAAATTTTGCAGGAGAAAGCGGACAGTTAACGGGGGAGAGACTGCAAAAAATCTAGTGTTCTTGCACATGAATTACAAATAGTTAGCATTCAGCACAACAAGCAACTAGAAAGACAAGTGGAATGTTGACGTTTATTGTGAGTGGTTGGAGTGATAAAAGTAGAGAAATTTTGCTGTATTATCTGTTGATTAGTCCACACCTAGATATTGTGTGCAGTTTTGGTCTGTTTCTTCAGAGATTTACTTGCCTTGGAGACAGTTCAGAGAAGATTCACTTGGTTGCTAACGAAGATGATGGGCTTATTTTCGAGGACAAATTGAGTAGTTTGGGTGCACATTCACTGGAATTTAGAAGAATAAGGGCTGGTCTTAATGAAACCTATAAGATTCTGAGGGGAATGAGATTCTGAGAGAATGTTTCCTCTCAAGGTCGAATTGAGAACTAGAGCTTGGAATATAAGGGTGTTTCTCATTATAGACAGATGAGGAGGAATTTTTTCTCTGAGGGTTATTAGTCTGTGTGCAGCACTCTCTCAGAGAGCAGGAAAGGCTGGGTCATTTAGTATTTCAAGGCTGGTCAAGGTTGGTTTTTGATTCACAAGAGAGTCAAAGTTTTGGGAGCTAGGCAGGGAAGTAGAGTTATTCCTAGATTTACTGAATGGTGGTGAAGGTTTGACGGATGGAATAACGTATTCCCATTCCTTCAGATCTTATGACTTTTGTAATGGCATGTAACATGTATCATAAGTAGGCAATTGATTACATGATATGACTAAAATGTAACCATAACTTATTAGATTAGTCATCAATCACAAAGATTCTTAGATTATCAACTCTACCATCTTTCAGACACCCATGCTTTTTGGGGCTTCTCAGCCATTCCCTGTACAGATGGTCGTGTGCAAAATGCCAAATTTTCCAACTTATAATGCATCCTGTTTATTTCTTCTTTCTTGTATTCTGAGGTGACAGTAATACTGCACTTTTGTCATTGAGTAATAGCTGTGAGATTCCTCTAAAGTTGTATTATTTTATTTTCTGTAAACTTCAAAAATTTAAACTAAAAGTTCAGGTTTAAAATTTGCGACATAATTTTATTGTTGTTTCTTGATTGCCATTTGGTCAAGGCCATGGACTGCCTTTGTTAACAGTGTTGTGGGTGTACCTATCCCACATGGATCATACTTTCAACCCCAAACCTTCTGAAGGATAATTAAGGATGAGCAGTGTTGATCTTTCCAGTGACGGTCCCATCTCATGACTGAATTTAAGAAACAAAGTGAGTCTTAGGTATGGAAACTCTTGATGGTTTCTTGGTTAAATGTCTTGGGGAACATGATCCAGGTTTGAAATTGAAAACTTTTGGGGAGGTGTAAATCAGGTTGAAATTTCTCTGTGTAATCAGGATCTTCTTTTAAACATTCACTTTATACTGAAGAAAGAAAGCCGGTCCTTCTTAAAATCCATGAAAATTAGATGTTTCCAAATCCTTGGTTAGATTTGTCTGAGGTGGATAGTGTCTCCAAAGTAAAGACAAGGAAAAGCTATTCTTCTAAGTCACCAATCTCAAAGGGTAGCTCATTGGTTTCCAAGTCAGAAGATTAGATTGGTTCAGGGAAAGAAAGCAGTGAGTGGAAATGAAGGGGTTATGTTTGGGATGGCAGATTTGAAGTTGTGGGGTGGTACAAAGTTTGATGCCTGACCTCAGCTGTTAAGACTTTGTCAGTTACAGAGATGTGGTGACCAAAAGTAAGGTATCCAAGTTTGCTGACAGTGCAAAGCTTTTTGACAAAGTCAACTGTGAGGAAGATGCAGAGAAACTGCAAAGGTACAAAGGTAGATTAAGAGTGGAAAGGTGGTGACAAAGTATGCTGGGGGGATGAAAAAATTCATTCACTTTTAATGGAAAAAATGGAAAAGCAAAATCTTTGTGAAGGGTAGAAAAGATCAGCTATGTGAAAATGAACTCTCTTTATGGAGGTAATATTTTTATTTCAGATTTCCAGCATCCACTGGTTTTTTAAGTCACAGAATTTGGGGATAGAGTGAAATTAATGTGTAAGAACTAATTTATTGCCAGAGCAAGCCCAAGGGCCTTATGACACACTTGTCTTGACGTTTTTCCAATTTGTTTTTAACTTTGTTGCATTCATTCTAGACTGTATACTCCTGTACAATCAAGGTTAACAATCCAATGTAGTACTGCAAAGATAATGTGTCGGACATTCTGTCTTGGACAATTGGATGAGTAGCTAAGTCAAATATTGCACACATTTTCAAATGGGTGTTAGTGGTTTCAAGAACTATTCATCCAAGTGCAGTAAGTCATTTTTGACTCCTGGTCAGCATTTGTTCTTGAGCATACAGTACCTAAAATTACAATCTGGTCATTTGCTAATGAGAGACTGTGCAGTGTAGTAATTGCCTGCAGGCACTTCACAAGCAATAACTTAGTTCGCAGTGCTTCATTAAGTGTATGAAAAACACATTAATTGCAAGTTATTTTTGCCTCTTTTACATGGAAATAAAGATGAGGACCAGCTTTATGGCATTTGTATTGTAGTGTCTGAAGTATTTGAACTAGTCTGTTCACAATGTTGCTTCCTAAGGGAGATGGATCACTTTTCTACGATGTGAAATGTTGCTTCTCAAATCCTGATAAGTCATCAAATATTGAAAACTAAGTTTCTTTCATGCTCTGAACCAATCCTTTGGGTAATCCAAGCTGTAAGAGCTGCTCCTTTTTTTTTTAGGTATTTTAGGAGCTGGAGGTGATTTCCTCAAATTCCAGGAGCAGCAATTACTGTTTTATATGCTGTTGCATTGTTTTAGAACTTTGGAAAAAAAAGTCAAAACAACAGCAGTTTTAAAAGGGAGAAAAGCAGACAAAGGAAGGACATGGTGAAGACAGTGCAGGAGAGGGGGAGAGAGAGAGAGAACGAATCTGCGCAGTTACTGCCTTTGCTGTTTTTGAATTCATGTGTCGCTGGACATCGGAGTGCATCTGGGAAAATTAACACACCGGAGGAACCGGTTTGGGTGAAGTTCGCAACACAGAATCAGCTAAGTTAATTGTTGTTTTAAATCTGTCCAAGAGAAAGGCTGCAGTAGTGAGTATGTTTTTGGAGATAAGTCTCTTGACTAAACTTAAAATATAAGCCATAGCTTTTAATTTAACCTGGTGCAGGATTTTGTAGAGGAATAGGACGGTGTTATTTTCTGGGTCTGTAGATTGTGAAGGAGCAAAAATGGCCTTTGCAGTGACATGCTCTTCTTGTCAGATGTGAGAGTTTAAAGAGACTTTAAGGGTTACTGCGGATTATATCTGCCATAAATGCTGTTGGATGCAAATCTTATCAGATCGAGTGGATCGGTTGGAGAGACAGATAGAAGTGATGAGGAATTTGCAACAGCAACAGTATGTGATGGATGGCTGTTATAGGAAGGGGGGAAAGTCTCAGATCCAGTCACATAGATGTGTTAATTCCAGGAAGGGTGAGAGAGGTCGGCACCTAGGTCAGGAGTCTTTTGTGGATATACCCATTTCAAACATGTATGCTGTTTTGGAAAATGTAGGAGGTGATGGATTCTCAGGGGAACATAGCATGAACAGCCAAGTTTCTGGTATTGAGACTGGCTCTAATGCAACGAGGGATATGTTGGCTTCCAAGAGATCAATTGTGTTAGGGGATTCTGTATTTATCCTATCCATGCCCCTCATAATTTTGTAAACCTCTATAAATAGACAAAGTCTTTTCCCTGGGGTCAGGGAGTCCAGAACTAGAGGGCAGAGGTTTCGAGTGAGAGGGGAAAGATATAAAAGAGACCTCAGGGGCAACCTTTTCATGCAGATGGTGGTACATGTATGGAATGAGCTGCAAGAGGAAGTGGTGGAGGCTGGTACAATTGCATCATTTAAGTGGCATTTGGATGGGTATGTGATTAGGAAGGGTTTGGAGGGATACGGGCGGGTGCTGGCAGGTGGGACTAGATTGGGTTGGGATATCTGGTCGGCGTGGACAGGTTGGACCGAAAGGTCTGCTTCCATGCTGTACATCTCTATGACTCTATATCTGTTATTTAAGTTAAATAATTATTAATGTAAATCTTTAGCAACAATGCCCTCTGTACCTTCATCCAGATCGAATGATATGCTCATCTGCCGTTCACTATTTCTTTGAACAAATGAATTTTATAACAAAAATAGAAATTGCTGGAGAAACTGAGCAGGTCTCGCAACGCCTGTGGAGAGAAAACAGTTAACAGATTTACGTTAAATAATTCTTTGGTGCTTAAGTTCTTTAGTTCCAGGAGAATTTGGTAAGGTTCTTGCTCTGGTCATCAAGTCTAATTGTGCATAATTTCACAGTGAGATGTAGCCAAAGTTCAATTTGAAATGCCCCTTGAAGGATTTCACTCAAAGTTTATTCTGCAAAAGTTCTCTCTCACTTATTTTGATCTTGACTTGAGCTGTGAGTTCTGTTGCCCATCCCTATGTTGTAGAAGAATAGAAGACAAAACAGCAGAATTAGACCATGTGGCCCATTGCATGTGCTCCATGATTTGATTATGGCTGATATATTTCTCAAACCTATTCTCCAGCCTTCCCCCTGTAACAATTGATTCGCTTACTAATCAAGAACCTATCTATCTCTGTCTTAAATTTACTCAATGACTTGACCTCCATAGCCTTCTGGGGCAAAGAATTCCACAGATTTGTCACCCTCTTACTGAAGAAATTCCTCCTCTTAGTTCTAAAGGATCAAGCCTTTACTCTGGATCCTTGTCTGTCCTGTTAGTGGCAATATCTTCTCCGTGTCCACTCAATCCTCTCCGTATGCTGTAAGTTCAGTGAGATCCCCTCAGCCTTCTAAACTCCACAGATTAGAGACCTAGAGTTCTTAACTTTCTTTATATGGCAAGCCCTTCATCCTGAGATCCTTCTTATAAACCTCCTCTCGACCTTCTTCAATGTTGAAGATGAAGGGCTCTTGCCCGAAACGTCGATTCTCCTGCTCCACTGATGCTACCTAACCTGCTGTGCTTGACCAGCACCGTACTCTTTACTCTGATCTCCAACATCTGCGGTGCTCACTTTCTCCTCCTCCAACGTTAGCACATCCTTTCTCAGATACGGGGCCCAAAATTGCTCTCAATATTCCAAATGTGTGACTAGCATCTTATACAGCATCAGCAGTACATATTTGCTGTTGTATTCCAGCCCTTTTGAAATGAGTGTTAACATTGCATTTGTCTTTGTAACTGCCTATTGAACCTGTAAATTAATTTTAAGAGAATCCTGATCTGGGACTCCTAAGTTCCTTTGTGCTTCAGATGTCTTGACACCTTTCCCCATTTAGAAAATGGTATGCAGTTTTATTCTTCCTACCAAAGTGCATAACCTTACCCTTTCCCACATTGTATTCAATTTGCCACTTCTTTGCCCACTCATCCCTTAGTAACAGTGCCCTCAGTTCCTTCATCCAGGTTGTGTGATGTGCTTATCTGCTGTTCACTGTTTCTTTGAACAAATTAATTTTATATCAAAAACAGAAATTGCTGGAGAAACTCAGCAGTTCCAGCAGCATCTGTGGAGAGAAAACAGTTAACATTCAATGACACTTCAGAATGGTCCAATTCTTGATGTCAAACAAGTGAATAATTTATAAACAATGAAGCAGTTGGGAGAGGTGGCCATGAGGTTAAAGCTGACTGTCTTGAACATATATGTGAAAGCTAATGCTGTGTTTTCAGAAGATGTTGCCAAGGGGCAGCCTACAGTGTTAGATCTGGCTCAGTAGTGGCACTGGAGCCTCTGAGTTGTAATGTTATCGGTGCAAGTTTCCACTCCAGGGCCTGAGTGTAAACATCAAGACTGGTACTCAGTATTGGAAAACTATTACTCTTGAGTTGCCAGTTTTGAAGAAAATGAATAACTGAGACCCCACATGTGTGAGTGGATTTAAAAGATCTCCATGCACTATGCTGAGAATGACCAAAGAACATATCTCGGTGACCTGTTTAATGTTTATCCCTCAATCAACATCGCAGAACAAAAGCTTACCTAGTCATTTGTACAAGGCTGCTTTTGTGACTTTGCTATGGCTAAGATGACTACTGTATCTCCTACATCATAATGATATTTCATGAGCTTTCAAGTATCTGAAGCACCTACTGGCTGTGAAAAACACGAAAATAAATGCGTGTTGTAAAGATCCTAGGCCCACCCGTCTTTCCCCATGAACAGAAATCCACTCCAACAATATCCTGGGCAAATCTATTGACCAAAAATAGGATGTGCCATACAAATATGGTGGCTTCTGGAGTAGGTCACTGGCTAGGAATACTGCAACAAGTAACGTGCTACATTTCTCACCAGTGCCTATAACAAACCTCGAAGGTACAAGTCAGAAATATGATTGAATACTTTGTACTTGTCTAGCTGAGTGAGTTTTAATTATTTTCGAAGCTTGACTGCTGTCAGGGGAGCTTGTTGACAGCACCTTCCAAACACACAACTTTTATTTCTTTGAAAGACAAGGCCAGCAGATGTAAGGGAACTCCATCACCTTCAAGTTCGTTCCAACCTACTCACCACCCTGACTAGAAACTATGTCATTGTTCCTTCAGTGTTATTGGATCAAAATGCTGCAATTCTCTGCCTGATAGCATTGTGGGTCTGCAGCGGTTCAAGAAGGCAGCTCACCACCTTCTTCTCAAGGGCAATTAGGGACGGGCATTAAATGCTCTTCCAGCCAGTGATGGCCACATTCCACAAGTGAATAATAATTTGAAAAAAACTTTCAGTAACGCCAGTTTCATGACATGAGAGTGGGTCACTGGCATTGCAAATAATACACTGTCAATGATAAATGGATTAGAATGAAACCAGGTGAGTGCAGTCTTATTTCTTATAACAGAGAGGGATTGGAGATATGGGTATGTTTGGTCATGAGGGGATAGTTTACCTTTAGTGCATTCACATAAGGTGTGATTGGTAAGACAAATTTCAGTCCTGTTGCAGGGTTGAAAACCTAGTTATGGAGTTTCAGGCCTGGAGTTGCAATAACGTGGGTGGTAACAACCTATCCAGGTTGGTGTTCAAGTATGATGGGGGTCAGGGGAAACTTCCTGAGACAATTAGTAGCATAAATTTCTAACAGAGGGACAGTGCCTGAAGAAAGTGATTCTGCAGCAATATCAGCTAACAGGTGGACCAACAATGAATGTTGCATATCCAGTTTGAGAATATGGTCAAGGGAGCAAGAGATGGTTGTCATGGCCAAGGTGGACTTGGGTGAGGTGGGTTTGGGGGTGTGATGGGGAAGAAAGATGGTGTACGAAGAGTAGTGAGAGAAAGAAACAAATTCAGGCCTATACACACAGTGGTTCACTAACTTGGATAAAATCACCGGGTCTGTCCAAAACTCATTGGGTCTTTGAGTGTTAAAAGAGCTGTATTGTTGCAGCTGTCAGTCTGCAACAAAGTTGAGCACTGCAGCTGTTGGAAATCTGAAATAGCAATGGAAATTGTTGCAGAAACTTGGCAGATCTGGCAACATCTGTGGAGAGAAAGCAGAGTCAGCTTTTAGGTTCTAGTGCCCCTTCTTTAAAACTGAACGTGTTGTAAGATCTATTAATTGTATGCACCATAGAATCTTTGACATTGAACTAATCTCACCTGCCAGCTCTTTCAAATTCAGTGTCAGATATGGTCAGCATGGGCAAGTTGGACTGAAGGGTCTGTTTCCATGCTGTATGACTGTGTGTATACTCTAAATATATTCTGGACAGTTTAAATGTTATGAAGTACGTTGTACTTAACAAACTAAACTGATCTATATTGCATTTAATATGATGTCAGTTCTGGACTGGTACATAATGTACCTTTGTATATGTCATGTGAAATGTACATGCTGTAGAAAACAATGTGACGATGTGTCCTGGTATTTTGTTCTGGAAGCGAATCATTGGGCAGACACTTTTTTGAGAAGGTGCTGTCAGGATAGCTTGTTGAGTTACTGCAGATTTTCTTGCAGATGTTACACATAGCTACAACTTTGTGTCAGCGGTGAAGAAAGTTGATGCTGAAGATGGTGACTAAGATGCCAGTCAAACATAAAAGTAAGAGGTACTTGGACTTTGGTTGCCTTATCCCATATGGTTATGTTCTTTTCAGCTCATTACATATGCATGCATGGGTAAGACACTAAATTTTGTGGGCAGGCAGAAAGTCCTGCACTTTGGGACCTTCAAGGTTTCAACTCTGGATTCAATATTGAATAAAAACCTGGACAAGCAAATAGCGATGCTCTGCTTAGAGCACAGTTCCTCCAGAGGGTCTCCTGAAGGCTGTTCAAGAGAGATTGGGTGTCCTTTCCTCTCAGAGGACAACATGAGACCATTCTGACGATGAAGGCAACCAGGTTATGTATAGCTATGAGGCCAGTGCCTCTTGGTAACTCAAAAGAACCTGCCTCTAATGTCATATGGTGATAACTGATCCACTGAGCTCTTCCAGGGTGTGTACCACTGTTTACTGAAAGCGACATATCCCTTTGTGTGAGAATTAACAGTGTAAAATTGTCATTACAAATAAAACTGTCACACAGAAAAGTGGATGCCAGGTAATTCCATCAGATGTCTTGTGCGCTCACTTTCTGTTGGTTTGTTACAGCTCCCAGTATTGCACGACTGGCATTGTCGTGGTATTGCTCCTCTAACAGCTTTTGGCCAATGTTAAGATCCAGGATTTGGATTTTGGTGACTTGGTGCTGGTCATTGAATGGGAAGGGGAAATGGCTTCACTCTGTCTTAATGAAGATGATTATCGCTTGGAATTTGTATGGTGTAAAGGCTGAATGTTATCCAGGTTTTATTGTATTTAGACACAGGCCACATCAATATGTGTGTAGTTGTAAATGGTATTGAACATTGTACAACAGTAACGAATATGACCACATTTGGGCTTATGATGAATGGAAGACTATTGCTGAAGCAGCTGAAGATGCTTGAGCTGAGGACACTATCCTGAGGAACTCCTGCAATAATACCTTCCGACTGAAATGATTGCGGTTCAACAAACACAACCATCTTCTTTTGTGACTGCAACCAATAGAGGTTTTTTTACCCCTTGATTCCCATTGATTTCAATTTAACCAGACTCCTGGATGCCATACTTAGTCAAGTGATGCTTTGCTGTCTCAGGCAATCGCTCTTACTTCACCTCTGGAATTCAGTACAGGCTAATATGATGGTCAGTTTCCAATAAAACAGCAGTGAGGTAAATCATGAGTTAATATGCTTTATGGTTTGCTTAGAACCAGAAGAATTTCTCCACTATCCTTGGAGGTGGAGTGTTGTTTTTCAGACTGGAGGCCTGTGACCAGTGGAGTGTCTCAAGATTTGGTGCTGGGTCCACTATTTTTCATCATTTATATAAATTTGGATTTGGATGTGAGCATAGGAGATACTGTTTAAAAGTGGACAGTGAAGTGGTTATCTCAGAGTACAATGGGATCTTGATCCCATTGTTAATGGGCTGAGGAGTGGCAGGTAGAGTTTAATTTAGACAAATGTGAGGTGCTGCATTTTGGAAAAGCAAATCATAACAGTACTTAAACACTTAATGGTAACATCCTGGGGAGTGTTGCTGATCAAAGAGACCTTGGAGTGCAAGTTCATAATTCCGTAAAAATAGAGTCACAGGTAGGTCGGATAGTGAAAAAGGCATTTGGTATGCTTTCCTTTATTGGACAGAGCATTGAGTACAGGAGTTGGAAGGTTATGTTGCAGCTGTACAGAACATTGGTTCAGCCACTTTTGGAATATTGTGTGCAGTTCTGGTCTTCCTATTGGAAGGAAGTTGTGAAACTTGAAAAGGTTTACAAGAATGTTGCCATGTTTGGAGGTTTTGAGCGATAGGGAAAGGCTGAATAGGCTAGCGCTGTTTTCTCTGGAGCTTCTGAGGCTGAGGGGTAATCTTATAGAGGTCTATAAAATCATGAGGGGCATGGATAGGATTAATAGACAAGGTCTTTTCCCTGGAGTCGGGGAGTCCAGAACTAGAGGGCATAGCTTTAAGGTGAGGGAGGAATGATATAAAAGAGACCTAAGGGGCAACTTTTTCATACAGAGGGTGGTGTGTGTATGGAATGAGCTGCCAGAGGAAGTGGTGGAGGCTGGTACAACTGCAGCATTTAAAAGACATCAAGATGGGTATATGAATAGAAAGGGTTTAGAGGGATATGGGCCAAGTGCTGGGAAATAGAGACTAGCTTAGGTTTAGATATCTGGTCAGCATGGACGAGTTGGACCAAAGGGGCTGTTTCCGTGCTGTACCTTGCTATGATTCTCAGTATCATTGCATGTTTTACATTCATCTAAGGAGGCAAGTTTGATATCAATTGAATTGTGACATGTACAACAACATGTCCACCAATGTTATGTGCACAAGTCTCAGCATGTGGCTTGAACACATAGGCTTCTGGTCAAAGATAATTAGCAAACTGAGCCATGCAAGACTTCAACTAATCTGATAGTTGAATCTTGATGGTGCAAAGAAAAATTGACTATAAACAATGTTGTTTGTCCTAAATCAAAAGTGTCATCTGAAATTAACAACTTATTCTTCCGAACACTTGTGTTTGATTTTAAAAAAAATTGATGGAGCTGCTACTATTTAATAGTTTAAAGTAGACTGCTGGCACTTAAGTGGAGAAGCATCCAGTTTGAAGCTGGATTAATACAATAATTCTCCTTGAAAAATGACAAAGAAATAAATTATAGACAATAGACAATAGATGCAGGAGAAGGCCATTCAGCCTTTCGAGCCTGCATCGCCATTCAATATGATCATGGCTGATCATTCCTAATCCATATCCTCTTCCTGCCTTATCTCCATAACCCTTGATTCCACTATCTTTGAGAGCTCTATCCAACTCTTTCTTAAATGAATCCAGAGACTGGGCTTCCACTGCCCTCTGGGGCAGAGCATTCCACACAGCCACCACTCTCTGGGTGAAGAGGTTTCTCCTCATCTCTGTCCTAAATGGTCTACCCTGTATTTTTAAGCTGTGTCCTCTGGTTCGGCACTCGCCCATCAGCGGAAACATGTTTCCTGCTGCCAGAGTGTCCAATCCCTTCATAATCTTATATGTCTCAATCAGATCCCCTCTCAGTCTTCTAAACTCAAGGTTATACAAGCCCAGTCACTTCAGTCTTTCAGTGTAAGGTAATCCCGCCATTCCAGGAATTGACCTCGTGAACCTACGCTGCACTCCCTCAATAGTCAGAATGTCTTTCCTCAAATTTGGAGACCAGAACTGCACACAGTACTCCAGGTGTGGTCTTACCAGGGCCCTGTACAGCTGCAGGAGCACCTCTTTGCTTCTATACTCAATCCCTCTTGTTATGAAGGCCAGCATGCTATTAGCCGCCTTCGCAACCTGCTGTACCTGCATGCTTGCCTTCATTGACTGGTGTACAAGAACACCCAGATCTCTTTGTACTGCCCCTTTACCAAAATTTATTCCATTGAGGTCGTAATCTGCCTTCCTGTTCTTGCCACCAAAGTGGATAACCATACATTTATCCACATTAAACTGCATCTGCCATGCACCTGACCACTCACCTAACTTGTCCAGGTCACCCTATAATCTCCTAACATCCTCATCACATTTCACCCTGCCACCCAGCTTTGTATCATCAGCAAATTTGCTAATGTTATTGCTGATACCATCTTCCATATCATTAACATATATCGTAAAAAGCTGCGGTCCCAGCACGGATCCCTGCGGTACCCCACTGGTCACTGCCTGCCATTCCGAAATGGAGCCGTTTATCACTACTCTTTGTTTCCTATCAGCCAACTAATTTTCAACCCAATCTAGTACTTTGCCCCCAATACCATGCGCCCTAATTTTACTCACTAACCTCCTGTGTGGGACTTTATCAAAAGCTTTCTGAAAGTCCAGGTATACTACTACTGGATCTCCCTCGTCCATCTTCAGAGTTACATCCTCAAAAAATTCCAGAAGATTAGTCAAGCATGATTTCCCCTTCATAAATCCATGCTGACTCTGTCCTATCCTGTTACTACTATCCAGATGTGCCGTAATTTCATCCTTTATAATAGACTCCAGCATCTTTCCCACCACTGAGGTCAGACTAACTGGTCTATAATTTCCTGCTTTCTCTCTCCCACCTTTCTTAAAAAGTGGTATAACATTAGCCACCCTCCAATCCTCAGGAACCGACCCCGAATCTATCGAACTCTCGAAAATAGTCACTAACTCATCCACGATTTCTTGAGCCACCTCCTTCATGTAGACCATCAGGCCCCGGAGACTTATCAACCTTCAGACCTAACAGTCTCTCCAACACCAAATCCTGGCAAGTATAAATTCCCTTAAGTTCAGGTGCTTCAGCAACTGTTACCTCAGGGAGATTGCTTGTGTCTTCCCCAGTGAACACAGATCTGAAGTACCCATTTCATTCTTCTGCCATTTCTTTGTTCCCCGTAATATATTCCCCTGTTTCTGTCTTCAAGGGCCCAATTTTAGTCCTAACCATTTTTTTTCCCTTTCACATACCTAAAAAAGCTTTTACTATCCTCCTTTATATTATTGGCCAGTTTACCTTCGTACCTCATTTTCCCTCTGCGTATTTCCTTCTTAGTAATCCTCTGTTGCTCTTTAAAAGCTTCCCAGTCCTCAGTTTTCCCAATTATCTTTGCTATGTTATACTTTTTCTCTTTTAACTTTATATGTTTCTTAACTTCCCTCGTCAGCCATGGCCGCCCATGCCTCCTCCTGGGATCTTTCTTCCTTTTAGGAATGAACTGATCCTGCAACTTCTGCATTACGCACTGAAATATCCACCATTGTTCCTCCACAGTCATCCCTACTAAGGTATTGCACCATTGAATTTTGGCCAGCTCCTCCCTCATAGCTCCATAGTTCCCTTTATTCAACAGAAGTACTGTCACTTCCGACTGTACCCTCTCCCTCTCAAATTGCAGATTGAAGCTTAATGTATTATGGTCACTACTTCCCAATGGCTCCTTCACTTCGAGGTCTCTGACCAATTCTGGTTCGTTACACAATACCAGATCCAGAATCGCCTTCTCCCTGGTCGGCTCCAGCACCTGCTGTTCTAAGAATCCATCTCTGAGGCACTCCACAAAGTCTCTTTCTTGAGGTCCAATACCATCCTGATTTTCCCAGTCGACCTGCATGTTAAAATCCCCCATAACAACTGTAGTAACATCTTTGCAACAGGCCAAATTATTCCCACATAAGCTATCTTATTTCAAGTGTGGAATTATTGTTGAATAACTTATGTTGAACATGGAGGGAATAGTGCTTTAGTCAAAAATCTGCTGTTATCAACTGTATCTTTTAAAAGTTTTATTTAGTTGAAAACAGTTCCACCTGAAGTCTGACCTGCAGTGGGAAGAAACTCTGCAAGAAAAATTAATTTTATATACTTACAGTCAAGAGTGTGGTGCTGGAAAAGCACAGCAGGTCAGGCAGCATCCGAGGAGCAGGAGAATCGACGTTTCGGGCAAAAGCCCTTCATCAGGAATGAGGCTTTGAGCTGATGGGGTGGTTCTGAGCCCATTCCCCTCGGCTCACAGCCTCGTTCCTGATGAACAGCTTTTACCCGAAACGTCGATTCTCCTGCTCCTCGGATGCCTCCTGACCTGCTGTGCTTTTCCAGCACCACACTCTCAACTCTAATCTCCACCATCTGCAGTCCTCACTTTCGCCTTCATGTACTTACAGGCTAGTAATTTTGTTTGCTAACCAGCAACTCATCAAAGTAGCAATTCAGTTAAATTTGACTGTGGTACCTCAACTACATATGTTCACCATTGTATCATTTTCTTAAGTACCCTTATTCAGTTAGAATTTATTAAAATTTAATGTATGCTACTAGTCCAAACACTTTCTTCAACTGTAAATGTGACCACAGTGTAATGGGCGGAGACATGTAAGAACTCCTTTTATAAAACTAAAAGCCATGGATGCTCAAGATTTGAAGCAAAAACGGAAAGTATTGGAGAAACTCAGCAGGTTTGGCAACATTTGTGAAGGGGGCTTTGAGGAAGAGAATGAGTCATGTAGATGGTGCTCAGAGAGCGGGGAAAAAGAAGTCAAAGCAGACAAAGGGATTGTTGATAGTAAGCCAAGGAAGAAGTAAATGTTGAGTAGGTGGTAATGGGAAGTGTAAATAGTTGAAAATAGGTTGGCTATGCTGAAAGTACATCATACAGAACAGGGTCTGGGGTTTGGGGGTGGGCAATGAACATGGAGGGAACGGTTCCTGTGGAATGCTGACAAGGCCAGTGGGGGGGCATGGAATTATGTGTGTGGTAGTAGCCTTCTGTTGGAGTGGCAGCAATTGTGGCTTAGAATTCCTCAATTGTGTTCAGAAGAATTTTCGATCCAGTAAAAAGGAGACGTTGTACTTGATTCTTGGGAGTGAGTTAAACTCAATGTCATTGTAGGGGAATTAGAGAACAATGATCTTTGTATCCCAAAACTTTAGATTGGCTATAGAAAAGAGCAAGAAGGAATCCAGAGGAAGAGTATTTAATTGTGGAGAGCCAATTACTAATGCGGTGCAAACAGATCTGGCTCAGATGAACTGGAATCCAAGATTGGTAGATCCAGCTAAAAATGAACAATTTACTCCCTTTAAAAAGGAACTGTTGTGCATATAGTCAAGGTACATTTCCAGCAAGTGGAAAGCTAAAACAAATAAATCCATATATCCTTGGTTGTTGAAAGGCATGCCTTGCATTCATCCAAAGAGGCAAGTTTGATACACTCGAATTGTGACGTATGCAACAAAATGATCACCAATGTCATGTGCACAAGCCTCAGAATGTGGCTTGAACATATGAGATTCTGTTCAGACACAGGAAACGACCAAACTGATGTGTTGAACCTTGATGACACAAAGATAAGTTGACTATAAACAATGTTGTTTGTCCAAAGTAAAAAGTGTCAACTGAAATTAAGAACTTATTATTCTGTACGTTTGTATTCAGAAATTTGCTTTCTTCAGTAGTATGAGATTCGTAGTTTGTTGAAGCAAAAATAGGCATATACGACAAAAGTCTGGTAATTAACACAGTTGAGAATTAGGCCCCATATTGAAGATTGGGGACAGAATTTGGGGGCAAAAGCAAATGGCTTATGAGAAGAGTCTGGTGGCTTCTATAAAAGAGAATCCAAATATTGTTTGCAGATACATTAATAGCGAAAGGGTATTAAAGGGAAGAATAAGCCATTTTTCACCCTGGAAGGGATTTATTTATTGGAAGCAGCCATGGTTGAACACCTATCTTTCCTGAGTAAGAAGAGGCTGGCCAAGTCTTGCTGCAAAAAGAGGCAGTTGAAACACTAGATGAAGTTAAAATTTCATAAGGAGGAGATAGGAGACAGGTTGGCTGTGCCTAAAGTTAATAAGTCACGAGGATCAGATGAGTTGCATCAAAAGATATATTGTGGGAAATGAGTTAAAACTGTGGATATGGTTTTGCCAGAGTGCCAAAGAAATTGCATCCTTTTCCAGAAGAGGATGCAAGGATAAATCCAACAAATACAGGTAGTTTAATACAGTTTAACCTCAATGGTGGCAAAGTTAATAGTCATTTGAGAATATGGGTATACTGAAGAAAAACCAGAATTGAATTTTAAGGGCAAAATGTGTTTAACTGACTTGCTGGAGGTCTTGATGAGGTAACTAAGAGGATTGATGGAGGTATACCAACTTTGAAAAAACAAGAGATAAAGAAAAGGACCACTTCAAGATGGTCTGAGTGAAATTGACTAAGTGACAGGAAACAGTTGGGGTGAATTGTTTTTTTCAGAGTGAACAAAGGTTTAGAGTTGGCTTTACTGGGATTGACTTTGGGATCCCTGCTCCACTTGATGTATGTTAATGCAGTAGACTCTGCTGAGTAGGGCACCAATTCCAAGTATTTGGCTGACACGAAATTCACAAGTATTGTGAACTGTGATAAATCTAAGAATAAAATTTAAAATGAGGCTTTGCCTGATGGAATAAGCAGAGAAAACTAAGAGGAAACATAGCACAGAGATATATAAGTGATTCTTTTACGCTGGAAGAACAGAAAATACAAAATGAAGAGTGCATGTCAAAGATAGGTGCAGAAGCAAAGGTGGCAGGGTAGGCTCAGTGTGCCATTAAAAGGCATTCAAAATAGAGCCATAGAGTACAAAAGTAAGTTAAACCTATATAAAATATTAATTTGGCCACCGGAATACCATGTCCAGTTTTGGCCACCAGATTTTAAGAATGGTATGCAGGCTTCTCCGAGCGTAGAAAAGATGCATGTGAATAGTTCCTAGGATAATGAGCATTAATTCTGAAGATAGTTGGAGAAGTTGGGACTCTGCTACTCAAAGATTGAGAGGGGAGTTGAGAGGGAAGTTGAAAATCATAAGTCTAGTAAAGGTGGAATCGTTCCCCGTGGTGGAAGAATTGAGAATGAGAAGGCATGGATTTAGGGAAATTTGTAGGAAAAAACAATGCCAGCATGATTTTTTTGATGCAGTTTTTCGAATTTGGAATGCACTTCTTGTATGATAAAATGCAGGCAGGGTCAGTTCGGCTTTTAAAAAAAAGCACTGCATCATGGTCTGAAGAGGGAAGTTGTTCCAGAACTGCTGGCAAGTGGCAGTGGATAAATTGTTCTTGCAGAGAGCTGATACAGGCTCAGTGGGCCACATGGTTTCTCTCTGTGCTGCAACCATTCTGTGATCCTTTGGAATTTGTTTCACATTTCTGTGATAACTGGGCTCGTGCTTTGTTTGGAAACTAAAAAGATTGAATGGAAATCATTGAGTTTTAAAACAACAGTTGTGAAACTGTCACCCATTCTGAAGACACTGATGTTTTGTATGTGGTGGTGACAGAAAAATCTTTTGAGAGCTAATTGTTTTGATCCTATCTGTCGATCAGATAAAATGTTTGCGCTGAAACAACAGGACACTGTTCCGACAGTCTTTTCAAGGTTTCGATTGTACACAGAGCACACCTTCTTTTTCTTCTCAGTTGTTTCCTATTACAGATCAGTATAACAAATGGAATTCCTATATGCAGCGTGTAGCATAATTCTCTTCCTCGCTTCACTGCTCTCCCACCCACATTTTTTTCTATCTTTTATATAAACACAGATACACAGCAGTGCTATGCTTTCTGCTCAAATGGGGCACTCCTGCTTTAAGTATGCCATTGTGGGATAAAGTTCATCTTTGACGTAATACTGTTGACCTTCCTCAGCTGTGGCATTTTTGTTTTTGCTGCAAACACGTGTTTGTCATTATGCAGCGTTTCTTGCCTCAAGTATGGGCAACAGTCCAGGAAAATAACCTCTGAGTTAGAAAAAAATCTAGATCTATTTGGAGCAGGGAAGAAAAATACTGTCAATTTATTTTGAAACTATGGACTCAAGATGACTTTGTGGACTGAAAAATAAAATTGATTAATCGGATAGATTAAATCCGCAATGAAGGAAGAAACTGGGTTTATTTTGAGTGACTAATCCAAAAGCAGAAGGGTACAATTTTTTTTGATTTGGAGATGCCGGTGTTGGACTGGGGTGTACAAAGTTAAAAATCACACAACACCAGGTTATGGTTCAGAAGGTTTATTTGGAAACTCTAGCTTTCGGAGCACTGCTCCTTCATCAGGTGGTTGTGAAGTATAAGATCATAAGACACAGAATTTATACCAGAAGTTTACAGTGTCATGTAACTGAAGTTATATATTGGAAAAGACCTGGATTATTTCTAAGGCTCTATCTCAACATGAAACCAACATGGCCATTCTAAAAGATGAGAGACTTAACAAACAATCCAGGTCTTTTTCAATATATAATTTCAGTTGATACACACTGTAAACGTTTGCTATAAGTTCTGTGTCTTAAGATCTTATACTCCACAACCACGTGATGAAGGAGCAGCACGCCGAAAGCTAGTGCTTCCAAATAAACCTGTGGGACTATAACCTGGTGTTGTGATTTTTATTTTTTTTGGTTTGTCTCCTGCAGATGGGGTTTTGTTCAAGTTCGTTCTTTGTTAACTTATTTTCTTTCTCCTCATAAAGTGGAGAACTGAGATATTGCTTCACTGGTTAGAGGTGCATTTTCTGTCCAAAGCACTTGTGCTTGTTATTAGGCAGCTTGTCTGGGCTCTAGTTTGTCCTCTGCCAGTGATTGTGAATTTCAAACTGGTAACTGATTTGCCATCTATTTGTTAGATAAATACTGACCGAGAAGACTGCTCTGGCTTTCTCAGTCCATCAATTAAAAAATGGCTGATAGTTCTTATCTTCCAACTGTTCGTCAAAGAATTTTATGTTTTCTCTTCTACAAACTGACCCTAATGTTTATTTCATGTGTTGATAATTCTTAGTGTGACTAATACGAAATGTAAATTTGCTTTTTTTTAGTTTCAACCTGTGTACTTTTGCCATATCCATATGGTTAGATTGAATTTTGTTCCAGGTTTTTAATGCGGGTTATACAGCTAAGTCTCTGATTCCTTCATAGTTCACTCTTCTGTTACTTCAATTTTATAGGACATATTCAAGCTATCGAGACTTGTGTGCAATTTTATATGGCAGTTTGTTCTGATCAGGAATGCATTGGGAAAAGGTGGTGCAAATAAATTCAAAAGTAACATTTGAAGGAGAATTTGATGAACAACCAAGCTTAAAAAAGAACAAGTCTTTAAGGAAGGACCAATTAGACATTTATACTAACAAGCCAATGGAGGCATACCAGGCCAAATAGCTTCCTCTTAGGATGTAAGACTCCAGTTTATGATTCTGAATGATCATGTAAAGTTTAATCTTTTAAGCATGCTTTCAAATATCTTAGCTGATGATTTCGATCTGGTCTTCACGCTTATTTAACTATTTTCATAATGTTTTCTTTCAGTAAGCTAACTTTTGGACTGTTTGTTATGTTTGAATCACGGTTGTTGCAGATGGTGTCCTTTTATAAATAAACTTTGCTTTGGAGCACACTGGTGGTGAGTTCTTCATAAATTAAAATTAGTGTCTGTGCATTGATTACTTTTTTTGATTACAAGCCAAATGAAGAGGTTTTAAGCATTCTGTGGATCTGCTGATTCTGTCTTTTTCAAGAGTAATATTGTAAACTGAATAGATATGTGTTTGTCCATTTAAGAATTTACATACACATAATCTAACAATAAGTGTTATCCTGATTGGTTCAAGCAATGTTACCTTTGGAAATATTCTCTTAACTCTGTTTGTCAGTCTGTGTTGTTTGAGATTTGTTTTTGTTCTGAAGCATATCATTCCTTTGTATTCTTAAATGCAACCAGAATGTCCCGTTCTTTGGAGCAAAATCTCTCACTATACCTTTTGTAATATTGCTGCAAAGAACCTCACGGCCACTTTTCATCATGCTGCAGCATTTGTATCCTTTATCTATAACTGCCAGTCGCCCTGAACTATTGAACAAATGCAACTTGTGTTAGGTATCTTTATCAAGAACATTTTTTTTGAATTACTGTATTTGCGTTTTACTGTTTTATCTAACTTGATTATTTTTGATCTCTTTAATAATGGTAATGTAATTTATTTTGGATCAAACACACAAGTGACTTGTGTCTTTATGTTATAATGTTAGCCAATTTGTACTACATTTTGATTTTAACAATGACCGAGAAGCAAAACTCCTGTCCCCATTCAGTAGACCTCTACCAAAATAGCATAATTTGATTCCCTATTTATAGCTCTTTGGGTGTCAGAGGATGTATATCTTGTATAAGAAAGTACATTTGTTATGACATTTGTTCTTGAAGCTGGGATGGTGAGGTTTGTGGAAGTAAGTCATCTAATTTGAAAGGATTTAGAAAAGGGTATGACAGTAACTAAATGATCAGGGTTAAACTGCGCTAAACAAGGTTAAACAATCAAATGTTGATTTGGAAGAGATAATGGCATAATAATAATGCCATGGGATTGTGGTAATCCAGGGCATCATAGATTCAAATCCTTTTTGGCAGATGATGAAATTTGAATTCGACAAAATTGAAAATTGCTGGTCTAATGATAACCACGTAATCACTGTTGATTAGATTAGATTTCCCACAGTATGGAAATAGGCCATTCAGCCCAACGAGTCCACACTGACCCTCCGAAGAATAACCCACCCAAGCCATCCCTTACCCTATATATACCCTCACTAATGCACCAGAACTTTAGCATGGCCAATTCACCTGACCTGCACATCTTTGGATTGTGGGAGGAAACCCACGCAGACATGGGAAGAATGTGCAAATCCACATAGACAGTTGCCTGAGGCGGGAATTGAACCCGGGTCCCTGGCATTGTGAGGCAGCAGAGCTTACCACTGAGCCACCGTGCCGTTCATTGTTGTAAAAACTCATCTGGTTTACTGATGTAATTTAGAGAAGGAAATCTGCTGCACTTCTTTGCCTGTTGTGGCCTACATGTGGCTGCAGAGCCCCAGGTAAATATTTTATACAAGTATGTACTTGTATAAAAGTCTAATTTTTTAGACAGTTTTTAAAGATTCAGTTGAAAGAGTCAACTATTACGTCTGCACTAGTTTTGAGGGGCTGAAATTCATGCCTCAGTTTGAAATACCGTATTATTGGCAGAAATCTATTTGATGGCTCATCTAATCCCAGGTAAAGAAGAAAAATGCAATGAGTTACGGTAAAGGTAGTTGCCGGATAAAAGCAAGAGAAACAAGAACGAATTACTGGTAGTTCATTCATATATACTGGTATGAAAATTTAACACGTCAAAGATTTATTGAAATCCAGTAAAATTACACTGTTCACCATGGTCGTGGCCTGGTATGCTGGCACACTTAAAATGAAGCATTTATTAAATTCTCAACATGTAAGCATCTTGGACTTTCCCAGAAAATTCTTCTGTTTCCCTCCCACTTACTCCTGTGTGTAATGAGCCTCAGCAACATTCACGAATTTGTCCAAGAATTAAAGATACATGTCGCTAATGTATCTCACTTTTATGCAGATTATAATGGCACAATTAAAATGATTAACTTTTTAACGATATTAACTTTTGAATGAATTGAAATTCATGCCTTGAAACAGTCTACATTTCAGACAAGGAGGTGCTGGAGGTCTTTTAAGCATAAAGGTAGATAAATCTACCTCAGTAGAGTAATGAATGAATGGAGTCGTAGTATAGTAAACAAAGGGTGATGAGTAGAGTTACCGGCATGAATGAATGAATGCGATTTGTTTAAATAGGTTAATGGGAACGTACCATTCTTTGTGAGAAGTTTATGATGCGATATAGTAGGGTTGACTTTTACACAAGATACATGAAAAATGCAAGACTTTTTGGTCAAAAATAAGATGTCGACTTTTACATGAAATCAATTTTTACACGAGCATATCTTAATTGTCCCCTGAAGTGATCTAGACATCCAATCAGTTCAAGGTAAATTAATGATTGTCCAGAAATGCCAGAATAACAGCAATGTCCATGTCCCACTTAAGAGTAAAGAAGAATATTTGGAATTTGTTGAGAGGATAGTTACAGCAGAGAAGAGGAAGAAAGGGATGGTGGGACTACTGGGTTAGTTCTGATGTTGGACTTGAAACAGTGAGGAATAGCCAAGTGTTATTGCGTACAAAGTGGAATACTTGAATTTTGTTTTACTGTTTCACTCCCTTTGGAAAAAAGTGTTAAAAAGAAATCGAATAAAAAGAAAGTCCTTCAGAACAAACGAAAGGGGAAATAGACCCATAAAATGGAACAGCATGGAAACAGAGTCTTCAGTCCAACTCATCCATGTCGACCAGACATCCTAAATTAATTTAGTCCCATTTGCCAGCATTTGACCCATATCCTGCGAAAGCCTTCCTATTCATACACCCATCCAGATACTTTTTAAATGTTGTAATTGTAGCAGCCTTCACCACTTCCTCTGACCCCTCATTCCATACATACAGCACTCTCTGTGTGAAAAAGTTGCCTCTTCGGTCCCTTTTAAGTCTTTCTCCCCTCACTTTAAACCAAGGTATTTAAAAAATAAATAATTTCATTTTTAAGTTCGAATAAAAAAGACATTTTTAAGGAAAATGCTTATGGAACGAAACAGCACTCTGTGAATCCAGCTTCAATCAAGAAAAAACCTGTGTTTGATTTTTTTTTCAGCAAAATTCTTTATTGTCCATTGATCCACAGTGGCATTGTAAATTAATGCTGATTACATTAGTCATGAGGAAACAGTAGGCCTTGATTTCTGTTAAGGGGAAGACGTTGGAATTGAATGAAAAGGAAATTATACCAAAACACGTTTAGGAAAAATTTAAGGCAATTAGAGTCACAGAGATGTAGAGCATGGAAAGAGACCCTGTAGTCCAACTTGTCCATGCCGACCAGATATCCCAACACAATCTAGTCCCACCTGCCAACACGTGGCCCATATCCCTCCAAACCCTTCCTATTCATATACCCATTCAGATTCCTTTTAAATGTTGCAATTATACCAGCCTCCACCACTTCCTCTGGCAGCTCATTCCATACGCGTACCACCCTCTGCATGAAAACGTTGCCCTGAGGTCTTTTTTATATCTTGCTCATGCTAAACCTATGCCCTCTAGTTCTGGACTCCCCAACCCCAGGGAAAAGACCTTGTATATTCACCCTATCCATGCCCTCATGATTTTACAAACCTCTATAAGGTCATCCCTCAGCCTCCGACGCTTCAGGGAAAACATCCCCAATCTATTCAACCTCTCCCTATTGCTCAAATCCTCCAACCCTGGCAACATCTTTGTAAATATTTTCTGAAACCTTTCAAGTTTCACAACATCTTTCTGATAGGAGGGACACCAGAATTGCACACAATATTCCAACAATGGGCTAACCAATGTCCTGCACAGCCACAACATGACCTCCCAACTCCTGCAGAGTACTCTGACCAATACAGGAAAGCATATCAAACGCCTTCTTCACTATCCTATCTACCTGCGACCCCACTTTCAAGGAGCTATGAACCTGCACTCCAAGGTCTCTTTGTTCAGCAGCACACCCGAGGACCTTACTATTAAGTGTATAAGTCCTGCTAAGATTTGCTTTCCCAGAATGCAGCACCTCACATTTATCTACATTAAACTCCATCTGCTTCTCCTCAGCCCATTGACCCATCTGATCAAGATCCTATTATAATCTAAGGTAACCTTCTTTGCTGTCCACTGCACTTCCAATTTTGGTATCATCTGCAAACTTACTAACTGTACCTCTTATGCTCACATCGAAATCATTTGTATAAGTAATGAAAAGTAGTCGACCCAGCACCGATCCTTATGGCACTCCACTAGTCACAGGCCTCCAGTCTGAAAAGCAATCCTTCATCACCACCCTCTGTCTTCTCCAATTTAGAACTCAAACTTTTAGATCTGATCTATCATTTTCCATCACTATTTTAAAACTAATAGAATTATGGTTGCTGGCCCCAAAGTGCTCCCCCACTGACACCTCAGTCACCTGCCCAGCGTTATTTCCCAAAAGTAGGTCAAGTTTTGCACCTTCTCTTTTGATGAAAGTCAACATAGTTTTCTCAAATAAGTTTGTATTTTACAAATTTATTGCAAGTGTTTCCAGGAGTATTATGTGCTGTGGATAAATGTACTACACTTGGATTTCCAGAAGGTATTTGATAAGTTGCATCATCAGAGGTTAGATGATGCAAGGGTAGCATATAGCAGGGATCCAAATTTGATTGGTGAGCAGAAAACAGACTTGCATAAATTGGTCTTTGATTGTCAGAACATGACAAACACACTCCTGCTGAGGTCTGTGTTTTGCCTGAGCATTTTAGTTTATATCCGTTATGTGCATGAGTGAAGGCAGGGTAGCTAAATTTGCAGACGTCACCAAGATTGTTCAGAAACGTTTGTGAAGGAAACAGAAGGAAGTTGCTAACCAATTGTAGATAAGTGCATTGAGTGGTCAAGAATATAGCAGACGGATTAAAATGTGGGAAAAAATAAAATATACATTTGCAGTGAGAATGACAAAGCAAAGTTTTACTCAAACTGAGAATAACTTCAGAATTTGGACATATGGAGGGATTTAGGTTTCTGTATATAGTATCTTCTTGAATCACAAATGTTAATGTGCAGGTATAGTATGTTAAACAAGATTGCAAATGGGATGCTTATCTTTATTATGAGAGGAATTGAACATAAAGTAAGGAAGTTATGCTTCAGTTTTTTGCATAACCTTTCTACAACCTACCATGTCATCTGTCAAGTCCTATTAAAAGATCTGATGCGTTTCAATAAGATTACCTGTCATTCCTGTATATTCCAATGAGTCATGACCCAATCTACTTGACCTCTCCTCATAATATAGTCCCTCCATATCTGTCATCGGAGACCACATGTTAAACAATATATGCAGTTTTACACTGCTTATTTGAAGAAAGACGTAAATTCATTGGAGGTGGTTCAGAGGAGCCTTACAAGCTTGATACTTGACTTGAGCAGATTGTCTTATGAAGTTAGATTCGACAGACTGGGCTTATTTCCACTGGGGTTTTGAAGAGTGATGGGTGATTTGTTTGGTGTATATTAGGTGAATTTCAAAATGATGTTCCCTCTTGTGGATCAGCCCAAATCGAGGGAGCACTGATTTTAAAATTAGAATTTGTGGTTTCAGATCAGAAATATAGAGAGATGAATTTTTGCGTAGAGGATTGTGCGACTTTCTAACTCTCAGCCCCAGAAGTTGGTGGTGGTGACTATAGGACATGTGAACAGAAGTATGTTCCATTCAGTGAGATCATGGCTGATCTGATGATCCTGAACCCTCTTTGTTGCGTTTTTCCCCATAATCCTCGATTCCCTTATTGATTAACAATCTGTTTCAGCTATGAATATACCTAATGACCTAGCCTCAACAGCCATCTGAAGCAAAGAATTCTGCCGATCACTACCCTCTGAGGGAAGAAATTCCTCTGCATCACTGTCTTAAATGTGTGACTCCTTATTCTGAGATTATGCCATGTGGTCTCAGACTGTCCATAAGGGGAAACAACCTTTCCACAACCTACCATGTCAACTGTCAAGTCCCATAAAAACTCTGATGTGTTTCAGTAAGATCACCCCTCATTCCTGAGTATAGATCCAATCTATTTGACCTTTTCTCATAAGACAGTCCCTCCATATCTGTCTTCAGCCTTGCGGATGTTCTATAGACTGCCTCCACTGACATTATGTCTTAGGATCATATTTCGCCTTAGATAAGAGGCTTACAACTGTTCACAGTATTCCATTTGTGGTCTGACTAGTTGTTGCATCGTTTCAACAAAACCTCCTGACTTCAATACTCTGTCCACCTGTGCAGCAACATTCAGGATACAATGGACCTGCACTCCCAGATCTCTCTGCTCATCAACTTTTCCCAAGGCTCTTCTATTCATTGTATAATTCGCTCTAGAATTAGTCTTGCCGAAATGCATCACCTCACATTTGTCTGGATTGAAATCCATCTGCCAGTTTTCCGCCCAACTCTCTAGTCTGTCTATATCCTCCCGTATTCTTTGACAGTCCCTTATGCTTTCTGTTACTCTACCAATCTTCCTGTCATCTGCAAACTTGCTGATCATACCAACAGTGCCCTGTTCCAGATCATTTTTGTATATCACAAATAACAGTGGCCCCAACACTGACCCATGCGGAACACCACTGGTCACCTTTCTCCATTTTGAGAAACTCCCTTCAACTACGACTGTCTGTCTCCTGTTGCTCAACCAGTTCTTTATCCACCTAGCTAGAACACCATATGGCTTCACTTTCTCCATTAGTCTTTCATGGGGAATCTTATCAAATGCCTTGCTAAAGTCCATGTATATGACATCAACAGCCCTCCCTTCACCCTATCAACTTGGCCATTTCCTCGAAGAACTCTATTAAGTTGGTAAGGCATGATCTCCTCCGCACAAAGCCATGTTGTTGCCTATCACTGATAAGCCATCCTTTTTTAAATAAAAAAAGATCTTATCCCTCAGTACATTCTCCAGCAACTTTCCCATCACCGACGTCAGGCTCACTGGTCTGTAGTTACCCGGAATATCCCTACTACTCTTGTACAGGGGGACAACATGAGCAACCTTCCCGTCCTCTAGCACCTCACCTCTGTGTAAGGATGCTACAAAGATATCTGTCAGGGCCCAGCTATTTCCTCTCTCGCCTCTCTCAGCAACCTGGGATAGATCCCATCCAGTCCTGGGGATTTGTCCACCTTAATACTCTCTAGCCTACCCAACACATCTTCCGTACTTATGTTAACATGACCCAGACTAATCAAATTTCTATCTCTTATCTCAAGATTCATCGTGTTCCTCTCCTCAGTGAACACTGATGCAAAGTAATCATTCAGAATCTCACCCATTCTCTCAAGTTTGACACACAGTCTTCCTTCATTATCCTTTAGTGGACCAATCCTTGCTCTAGTTACCTTCTTACTGCTTAATTCTGCTTGCTAAAACTATTTCATGACCCCTTTTAGCCTGCTTGATTCCTTGTTTAAGACTTGTCCTACTTTTCTGATATTCCTCCAGGGCCCATTCTGTTCTTCGCTGCCTGTTCACGAATCTTGCTCTTCCTATCCTTTGGAGTTGCAGGTAGATAGGGTGGTGAAGAAGGGCGTTTGGCATGCTTGTATTCATTGATCAGTGTGTGGAGTACAAGAGTTAGGATGTCATGTTCTGGCTGTACAGGACATTCGTGAGGCCACTATTAGAATACTGCATTACATTCTAGTCACCCTGCTTTAGGAAAGATGTTGTTAAAATTTATAGAGTTCAAAAAAGATTTACAAATGTGTTGCTGGGATTGGAGAGTTTGAGTTATAAGGAGAAGCTTTTTTTCCCTGGAGCTTTGCAAACTGAGGGGTGACCATATCGAAGTTTATAAAATCATGAGGGGCACGGAAGGGTTCTTTGAGTTTGTAACAGGTGGAGCTTTTCTGTGCATCTCAAATTAATATTGTAATTAATTTTCAAGTATTTCTGCAATCAGCATTTTTTTTTCAAAACCAGATTTTGAAGTTTGGCTGTAGCGTGAATAGGTGTACATTATGAATGGACTTTATTTATTTGAGTTATTTTATGACCTAACATGATAAATAATGGGACCTCAAAAGTTTGTTAGTGTGTTCTATAATTTATGATTTTTAAATGTAAGAGAAAAAGCTGTATTTGCGAGAGAGAGTTTTAGTTTCACCTTAGACTATGAGTGGGACAGTCCTGAAGTGCTTGGAACAAGATGGCAGTATTCCTGAAAGTGGAATTAGAGGTATACTGGATTAGATTACCTTGGAGTGAAGAGCTAGTATTAATTCCAGACCATAAGTCTTGTAATAAAAACCCATACGAGACTACTTAAAACTGAGTGCAGTGATGTTCAGGTGTGCAATAGCTCCAGAAATAAGCTATCGTAGTTACAGTTGAAAAATTAAACGAGCAAGTGAATTTAAACTTGTTTGGTACAGAAAATCTGGTGTGAGAATTCCAGGAGTGGTATTTTGGGAGCTGTACTGGAGTGTGATTTGAGTAATTCACAAAAGTTGTTTTGTTTCTTACTAATTTATGAGGGAATATTTTAGATTTAACGTGATTATACTTTTACTGTCTTTTAAAATCTTTGAATTTGTATTATATGTAATTTGGATTATTCTGAATATCTTTGTTCCATTTTGTAACAAACTTCCATTTTATTGTTAAAGGAAAATCTGCAGTATTTGTATGCTTATGTTTGAATGAGAGACTGGTTTGTTAAAACCAAAACAAATCAAAGTATGATCTATCAAGTTAGGTTCTTGTCTGGGATCTGACACTTGTTTAAATTATCCTGACTTATTCATAAATCACTTTCACCTGAGCACAACAATTAGCATTGGCCTTCCTCAAGCAACTGTTCTGATATTGCATTTCTAATATGATCTGATTTTAATGAGACTTGGAACCAAGACATGATCCCTGTGATTTCTTCTCTCTGACTTTGGTTCTGTTGAATAACTTTCAAATTAAATGAAGAATCGTTGAAAAGTGAAGATAGATACAGATGAAATGTTTCCCAGATCATCTAATGCACACTAAATGCAAATACGCGTGTGCCATATGTTCACAGTCTTTGCTAAGGTGCTATTGAAGAAGGTGTTTTCAGCCATGTGATCTTGGTCCACGGAGAAAGATCTTTTAAATTTGCTGCATGCGACTTCACCTGAGTGTTGAGGTAAGTTTCTAATGATTGGAGAGCATCGCGGCCAAGTATAAAATTGGTTCAGCTGGTTTCACTTTGAATTAGTCTGGTTCAGTGCGTCCATGTACTACTGCACCAACTCCAATTTAACAGCACAGCTAACACAGTCTCTCAGGAAGCTGATGTGTGAGAATACACACATGGAGGGATTTGATTATCCACTTGGCAAAATAAAAGCCTTGGAATAGTTAATTTAAACAAAATTTACTGTAATTATGAAGTGGCCATACATTGGGTATTGTTGTCACCTTGAAAATTAGATATATACCATGTGCATGGAATTTCCAATTTCAGTTTGAGAAATGCAAGCGGGTAGATAAGTTACAAAGCTAACTGGTTGTTGTAATTTACATTTACCAACTGCCTGGATAGGTGGAAATCACATATGTCCTGCGTATTGCCTATCAGGACTATGCAGTATTTACATGGGAAGTTCATTCTTCTGATGGGCAGTTAGCCTGCATCTGGAGCCCTTTGAAAAAGTCCCCAAGTCTTGAGTTGGGGTTGGAGACTTCAGAAGGCTCCAACTTAGTTATGGTTGGTCAGGAAAATGTTCGACATTAAGAGCTGCTCTAAATGCTGGTCAACTGACGTTTTCCTCATTTTCCACCTCCCACCCTATAAGTCTCACTGATTACCTTCTGCCCCTTCACCATACATGGAAATTGGACCTGAAAATTACTGGCAGGCCGTGTGAGTAACTGTTTTGTTAGATGTGGATCAGAAGTACAGATTTGTGCCATTGTTTCGATATGTATCGAATCTTCATTCATAATTTGTTGCCTGCTCTTTAGCTTTCTAAACAGAATTTAAACAGTAAAATGGTCACTTTTTTATTCTTTCATGGGGTGAGAGTCTCACTGGCAGGGTCTATATTTGCTTTTCATTCCTAATTGCCTATAGTATTGCCTTATTTGTGATCCCTCAGAGACGCGGATCTTTTCCACTCAGGATGAGTCCATAGGTGGCTGTGCAGACTGATGTGGCTTTGGTGGGTTCTGTTACACTTGGGGCAAAAGGTAATTATGGGAAGGAGTGGGTGTACATAGACGTGGAAGTGCTCTTTTTTGCCAGGGCTTCCACTTTTTCCCAATAACAAGTCTCCAGGTGCTTGATGCTTTCCCGGATGCTTTTCCTCCAATTTGGACACTCTTGGGCCAGTGATTCCCAGGTGTCTGTGGGAATGCCAAACTTTGCCAGTAAGGCCTTGAAAGAGTGAATGCCTCATGACACTCCATTTCACTCTTGCTTGAAATTGGTATGGCAAAGTATTCAATGCATATGCACCAATGCTTGATGCAGCAGTTGAGGACAAGGAAGAATTCTACTCCAGCCATGACCAATTTCTCTGTCGGGTTGTATTGCCAAAATGGGAATGACTCCACATCATATTTGCAAAAAGATGATTCAAGAATTAGATGGCAGAGGTAAGTTGCAGTGTCTGATCACTGCTTTTTGGAATACAATAGTTATGCTAAGGATGCAGAATTTTGGGCTGTATATATTTTTCAGTGGAATGAGATGAATTTAGGTAGAGCATTTGACTCAATTACTATTGCATTACCAAAACTTTAAAACAAAAACTATGGCAACAAGGACAAATTGAATTTGTTGCTTTGGTAGTTTTGAAGAAGGCAATAAGTTGCTTTTCTTACTCAAAAATGACCTCAATTTTGTTTTCTGATATTTTTGAATGTGATAGAAACCTCTCAAGCCTTCACAATGAGTTCATCACTGGCAATGAAAATAAACAATGTCAAATGCTCATATTTTTGTTGTTAACGGACAACGGTATTGGAAAATGTACTGTGGAAACGAAATGGGACTTAACTGATGGTTCACTGTCATCTAGTATTCTTTATTATCTAGTGGAGACTAGAACTTGACACTGTTGCTGCTTTGGGAGTAATAGTAATGACTGACACATTGTCAGAAGTTTTATTTGGATGACGAATTGTTTAAATTCTCCTCTATAATAGAAACTGAATATTCATATTCTAACGAAGAGCAATATTGGAGACACAAAGTTAACTCTGTTTCTCTCTTCACAAGTGTTGTTCTAGCACTTCCTGTTTCTACTTCAGATCTCAAGCATCCGTAGTACTTCGATTTCATTTGATAAATTTGCTTTGACAATCAAATTGATGTAACCTTTCATTGTACATACAGTGTGTGTTGTGGACCAGACCGAACCCCTTCAAATGTATCAAGGCGATATCTTAGGCCCAAGCATTTATCTCATTTAAAGGCAAGTGTAAGGTGCTGCAGACAAGATGTGATTCACTTTATTTTTAAACTACAGTTAAAATACAAACAAAAGAAAGCAGAACTGGTATAACTTTAACTCTATCGGAAAGCTAAAGAGACTAATAGATTATTTAATTACTAAACAGTAACTCTTCCAACATAGTAATATTCCACAAACACTCTTTGGCAAAAGAAAATTAAGTCAAATAGATTTGTCTCACATGCGATATTTTTCCTGCCCGGGAGAAAAGAACACTAAGGGAAAATCGTGGCAGAGAGAGAGGACTCAAGTATTTGCTGTAACAGGGAGAGATGTGTGGCAGCTTCCACCATCAACTTTAAAACCCCAACAACTGAAAGTCAAACTAAAACCTGGTTCTGTGGGAGCCTGACTCCATCTATCCATTCATGCTGCTTCTGTTATTTCTAACTTTAAAAAAAGCCCCCAGGGCTGTTTACTTTATTGGCTTGGAAGAGATAGCTCTTAACCTCTGCCGCTATCTTTCTTGATGAAAGAAACAGCGCAAAATACTCCTCTTAAAGCCATTGCATCATCAAGCAAATGTTAAACATAAATATATTTTATCTATATTTAATTACTCTCCTCTGAAGGACCTTCAGATATTTAAAGGCAAAATACTGGAGATGCTGGAACTCTGAAACAAGAGCACACAGTACTGCAGAAACTTAAGCAGGTCTGGCAGAATGTCTGGTGAGCGAAACACACTCAATGTTTCGAGTCTGCTGTGACGATACTTCAGTCCTCAACTTCCTCTTGTTTATCTCTTCAGTTCTTTTGAGCTAGATAATTCATTTTTTTTCCTCCTTTTTCATTTCTTTGCATTAAATGGCTGAAATACAGCTGTTTGGAACTCATTTGAACATATAATTTGCTTTCTTTACTACACTCAGTTAATTGTCTCTCACCTTTGCTCTTGTTCCATGAATTATTTAATCATTTAATTTCTTCTCTCATTCACCCTTTCATCGACCTTCCGTTTTCTTTTTCGTCATATTTTCTCCATGCGCCACTCGAATCTATTATGTTTTATTGTTCGTCCGTTCTGATCAAGGATCACTGAGCTGAAGTGTTCTCTTTCTGTCCACAAATGCTTGGACATGCTGAGTTTTCTTTTTATAATTCTGATGAACTATGTCAGTTTTTTGATGAAAAATAGAATATTGTGAGAGTTTTGTTGTTAATGTGGTGTGCATGAGCTTCTAAAAGGAGTTTGATAGATTTGTCACCTTTGAGACTTAGCAATTAAGTTCAAGCCAAGGCATGATAGAAATATTGACAGCATGGACGCCAGGACTCTCAATTTTCTTTTCAGGGCATTTAGAATTTCTTCAGGGCTACTTTTTGATTTTTGAATACCATATTTTTGGTTTAGTCATTGGTTATTATCTGTTTCACTCATTAATTCCATTGGTGATATAGAGTCATAGAGATGTACAGCATGGAAACAGACCCTCCATGCCGACCAGAAATCCCAACCCAATCTAGTCCCATCTGCTAGCACCCGGCCCATATCCCTCCAAACCCTTCCTATTCATATACCCATCTTATTGCAATTGTACCAGCCTCCACCTCTTCCTCTGGCAGCTCATTCCATACACGTACCACCCTCTGCGTGAAAATGTTGCTCCTGAGGTCTCTTTTGTATCTTTCCCCTCTCACTCTAAACCTATGCCCTCTAGTTCTGGACTCGCCGACCCCAGGGAAAAGACCTTGCCTATTTAGCCTATCCATGCCCTTCATAAGTTTGTAAACCTCTATAAGGTCACCCCTCAGCCTCCGATGCTCTGGGCAAAACAACCCCAGCCTGTTCAGCATCACCCTACAGCACAAATCCTCCAACCCTGGCAACATCCTTGTAAATTTTTTCTGAACTTTTTTCAAGTTTCACAACATCTTTCCGATAGGAAGGAGACCAGAGTTGCACGCAATATTCCAACAGTGGCCGAACCAATGTCCTATTCAGCCGCAACATGACCTCCCACCTCCTGTACTCAATACTCTGACCAATACATGAAAGCATGCCAAATGCCTTCTTCACTAGTGGGCGGCACGGTGACACAGTGGTTAGCACTGCTGCCTCACAGCGCCAGAGACCCAGGTTCAATTCCCGCCTCAGGCGACTCTCTGTGTGGAGTTTGCACGTTCTCCCTGTGTCTGCGTGGGTTTCCTCCGGGTGCTCCGGTTTCCTCCCACAGTCCAAAAATGTGCAGGTTAGGTGAATTGGCCAAGTTAAATTGCCCGTAGTGTTAGGTGAAGGGGTAAATGTAGGGGAATGGATCTGGGTGGGTTGCGCTTCGGCGTGGACTTGTTGGGCCGAAGGGCCTGTTTCCACACTGTAAGTAATCTAATCTAATCTAATCTATCCTATCTATCTGCGATTCCACTTTCAAGGAGCTATGAACCTGTCTCTTTGTTCAGCAGCACTCCCTAGGACCTTACTATTAAGTGTATAAGTCCTACTAAGATTTGCTTTCCCAAAATGCAGCACCTCGCATTTATCTGAATTAAACGCCATCTGCTACTTCTTAGCCCATTGGCCCATCTGGTCCAGATCTTGTTGTAATCTGAGGTAATCCTCTTCACTGTCCATTACACCTCCAATTTTGATGTCATCTGCAAACTTACTAACTGTACCTCTTTTGCTCGCATCCAAATCATTTATATAAATGACAAAAAGTAGAGGACCAAGCACCGATCCTTGTGGCACTCCACTGGTCACAGGCCTCCAGTCTGAAAAACAACCCTCTACCGCCACACTCTGTCTTCTACCTTTGAGCCAGTTCTGTATCCAAATGGCTCGTTCTCCCTGTATCCCTGAGATCTAACCTTGGTAATCAGTCTCCCATGGGGAACCTTGTCGAACGCCTTACTGAAGTCCATATAGATGACATCTACTGCTCTGCCCTCATCAATCATCATTTTTACTTCTCCAAAAAACTCAATCAAGTTTGTGAGACATGATTTCCGATGCACAAAGCCATGTTGACTATCCCTAATCAGTCCTTGCCTTTCCAAATACATGTACATCCTGTCCCTCAGGATTCCCTCCAACAACTTGCCCACCACTGAGGTCAGGCTCACCGGTCTATAGTTCCCTGTCTTGTCTTTACCGCCCTTCTTAAACAGTGGCACCACGTTTGCCAACCTCTAGTCTTCCGGCACCTCACCTGTGACTATCAATGATACAAATATCTCGGCAAGAGGCTCAGCTATCACTTCTCTAGCTCCCCACAGAGTTCTCAGGTACACCTCATCAGGTCCTGGGGATTTATCTACTTTTATGTGTTTCAAGACATCCAGCACTTCCTCTGTAATCTGGACATTTTGCAAGGTGTCACCATCTATTTCCCGACAAACTACATCTTCCATATCCTTTTCCACAGCAAATACTGATGCAAAATATTCATTTAGTATCTCCCCCATTTTCTGTGGCTCCACCCAAGGGCCGCCTTGCTGATCTTTGAGGGGCCCTATTCTCTCCCCAGTTACCCTTTTGTCCTTAATATATTTGTAAAAACCCTTTGGATTCTCCTTAATTCTATTTGCCAAAGCTATCTCATGTCTCCTTTTTGCCCTCCTGATTTCCCTCTTAAGTATACTCCTACTTCCTTTATACTCCTGTATTTGTGTTGATGCATGGCAGTTTGAATGCATACATGTTCTGAATTAGAAGAATGTATTCGTATCTCTAATGATCATTACTGCTCTATTAAAGTCACAATACAATTTCCAAACAATTTTGTAGACTCCACAGTATTCAAATTGGCACAAGACAACAGGCATAAGTTCACAGCAAATGCGTTGAACACTTGCTTCTGTACAGAAAAAGCCATCACGCTCACATGCTTTCTGCAGGCTGATGAGTTCATATCTGAACAGTTGCATGTTTGGCTGTAAAGTTTTCAAGGCACTTCATTGTAGTTCATAGTACACAAGATACTTTCTGGTCACACAGCAGTGCAAATGTTTATGAATTAAAACTGTTGAATATTAAATTTTACAGTTGACATAGTAGATGAAAAGTGACTGCAGAGAAATCTGAAATGGTCTGTTTGCATGGGAAGAACAAGTGGCAATAATACAAAATAAATAAAAACAAAACACAATTCTAAAGAGGGTCTGGGAGCAGAGAAACCTGCTGGCCTTTTTGTGCAACTTGTTAACAGTGGCACGATAAGCTAAGAAGGCAAATGGGATCTTTGGCTTCATACATAGAAACTTTGTGTATAGAAACAAGGAAGTTGTAATTATCCTTAAAACAATTCTGGCCTCAAAAGTGCAGTCTCAGCTGAAGTATTGTGTTCAGTTATGGGCGCCACACTTCAGGATGGATGTGAAGGCATTGTAATATTGCAGAATAGCTTGAAGATACTGCTGTTGGCTCATCTTGTTATGGTGATAGATCACTTGAGCATAATTTGAGGAACTTTTCTCAACAAAGCAGAATATTAGTTTTAAGGGAGATGGGGATGCGAAATTGGGTATATCTCATTGCAATTCTTATGTTTCATCGCTGTGACATAGCAGTGGGCTGACTTGTTGTAATCTTGGAAATTAATGTGCATTGAACACGTTCATTGAGTCATTAACTGTAGTATAGCCATGGTGGAATCTTGAACTGCTAGTTTTTCAACAAGTGCTCTCAAGTATTTTGAGCTCAAATAGATCATATTTTGGGCTGACAAAGAGCTAGAAGAAAACTGGCTGAGGAAACAGAAAGATGGATATGAGAACACAAGAAAAAGTCAAGTTAAAGTTTCTGATTATGAGAGAAAAATGCAAGTAGTGCACAGAGAAGCATAAATCAATGAAAATCTGTAATAAACACAGTGCTCAAGAAATGCAGCAGGCCTGGTAGCATCTGTGGAGAGAAAAACAAAGTTAACAGTTTCAGTCTGATGACTTCTTTGGAACAGAAGGAGGATGGAAAATGATAATTTTTCTGCTGTTGACAAAGGGGAGGAGGGGCAACTGGAACAGAGCAAGGGAGCACAAATTGTAGTAGGGGAAAACAGAATCAAAATAGGTGCTTATGTTAGATGTGAATAGCCCAAAATAGATGGGTTTCACTGAGTGCATGCCCATGCAAGCAAAATAGGGTTGGTTTGTAGGGGAAGACCGTTCACTGTGTAAAAATTGCATTGATCTTCCAGTTGCTTCCCAGTTCAATGTGCCATCTTGCTGTCATTCTGTCCTGGGCCTGCTCCAGTCAAGCTCAACTTGAGCTAGAGGAAAAGTACCTTATTTTCCACAGAGGCACTTTATATCCTTCTGTTTTACTTGCTCATCCTCCTGCCGTAATGTAATCCGGGCCATTATTATCCAGCCCATTTTCAGTTTCCTAAACGTCATTTTGATTCTAATTTAACTTTATTTCTCTCTGCATAGATGCTGCCAGATCTCCTTTTATTTGAGATTTCTAGCATCCACCGTACTTAATTTACAGATTTTCTAACAAATGTAAGTAAATTAGTGTCGCTTGAAAAGTGCGCCCATTTTTGGGAACTAAAATCTCTCCTATACTGTTTAAAAATGTTGTTCCCCAAAGTATTTATTGTTCTAGATGGGGTGATTTTGCCAAAGTACTGGGTGAAGAAGGATGAACTGGCTTCACTTTATTTACCCTCCCCCCAATTTGGGGATAATAAGATTAATCTTAAAGGATCCCCTTGCCTCCCTTTCTTTGAGATGAAATGGTTTTATATTTTAAAAGGAGACAGTTTAACTATCCTTTTCTCAATGAACAAAAGAGTGAATTTGTTAGTTCCTAAAAGTAAGAAGAAATAACAAAATAACATACGTAATACACAGATTAGACTTGAAAAATCAGTTAGAAGGTAGGCAGATTGGTCTCTGTTGGATGTTTGTGAATAGTCGATAATGGAATGTTAAGATTTGAACAGTTAATTTCAGGATTCTTGGTTTTGCAGTTTAGTCATCCTTTTAACTTGTGATGGTGGTTGGCTGGCGGCACTCAGACTAAAGGAGTCCCCTTTTATCCTGTTTACTTTTGACTGGTTTGGTGGCTCGCAGGCTTTTGGTGTTCATATCAATGCAGGAGTAATTATTGTGTACTTCATTGATTTTAATGCTTGAATCCAGACTAGCATGAACAAGCATCTCAGTTTAGTAGCACACCTTCTGGTACATGCAGACCTGGGTTGAAGTGATTTTAACCCATGTCCTCGTGTGGTCGTTTCTTGTCGATACCAGAAAGTTTCTGAGCATCTCATTCGGGATGAAACCAACTGCCAGCTGTGTTAGCCTAGTCAAAAATCCTGATATGGATTCCATTGGTTCTCAATTGCCAATAAAACCAATAGCCTCTCAGAATTAGAGGAGGCTTGGGTTTGGAACATTCCTTAACTAAATCATTTGACTTTTGACAGGTTTTAGTATCTGGTGCTTCAGGGAAAGTTAAGCTTATCATGAACAAAAAATCTGTGGGTCCACAAGCTGTCAGGAGAATTACTCGTTGCTTTTCATCTGCCACAATGTCATTTGTCTAGAGAAAATAATGTATTTGTTCCACATACTGACCCAGTCCTTGACAGCAGGGTAGAATAAACCAAGCTTCCAAACAAAGGCATAATGTAAGGATTGCTTACCCCAACTCAAAGAAGACTGTTATGAGCAAGTTTCTTTGGGGTCATGCTTTACTCTTGACGCTATTGAAATGATTCCGGAGAGTCACCCTTTATTTGTACATGAACTGTCCTTGACTGGAAATGCCTCACTGAGTCAGCTGTCAGATTGTCAGTATCTCTGACCCTCATCCTTCTTACATGGCAGCCAGAGCTGCCTGATTGGACCAGATTAACAGCCCTAATCAGGGAACTCATATTCTGAGGTTCATCTGCCTGACCTCGTTACAATCACTAAAAAGTCAGACATCTCTTGTTCAAAGTTTACTTCCAGTCCATGAATTAATAACCTCAACCCTGGGGAGATTTAAACATAATTATGTAAGCACTCTTACAGATGCCCCACTTTAAAATCCAGTTGAAACACCTTGATTCAGAGCAGGTTTAAAAATAAGGAATTCAACACTACTTGCCATCTCTGTTTCAATTTAGCACAATTGATAAGTTGATACTCCACATGATAGAAAAACTGGGTCAGATTTTACTTTCTGTGACAATGCTTTCAGCTTTCACAATTATTTGAGTTCTTGTACAATACTGTACATTGAAGTGATGTCTCAGGCTGATGACATCACAGTCCTGAAGCTGGATGAGCCACTTTGTCTTCACTCGGTATCTGTCAGCCAGGCTCTGGGCTCCTGATGACTTCTCACTTACTCAATCAGCTACTGCTTCCAGGTTATCCCCTGAGATAGACTCTAGGCCAATGAATAGAAGACTTTTGGAGGAGAGTAGGCCATCTGAGCAGTCGAAGCAGGTGTGAATAGTGATGGTGGAGAACAGCTGAGAGCCAGTGAGCTCAGTCCAATGCAGGTAGTTAGAAAATCTGCTCAGGTCAAGGCAAATGCCCACCATCGGATCCCAGTGTAAGCCCCAAGATAAGATGTCAGCCCACTTCTTGAATTCTGAGAAACATGCTTTAGTCAGTTAGACAATTTCTGACCCCCACAGCTGCAAGAATCCTCCCTAATCCCATAAGAGTCTCCTTATCCAGACAGCAAGATTTCTGGCAGCTTCCTTTGTACTGTGTTAGTTTCAATAACTTTTCTCAGGTTTTCTCAGGAAGCATTTGCTATCACATCTGCAACTTCAATGAACTTAAAGGAATGCAATGGATAGCACTCTATCTAGGTTGAGAATGGAAACCAACTTTTTACATGTTTTCGAATGACAAATTTTTCTACATTTAATAAATTGATTTTCAGGAACACATTAAGGTTACTAAATGAGGGATAATTTTTCGTTGCCTTCCAAACTGCTTGTGAGCAACTGATTCCCTACTCCTCTCCACAGCAACAGCACTTGATAATGAAATGAACTTGAAACTTCATGTAATTTTTATGGAATCTCGTAGACTGCCTATTTCCACCTCTGTAATATTGTTCATCTTAACCAGGTCCGTCAGCTGCTGAAACCTTACTTAATGGCTTCTTCATCTCCATACCTGACTCTTCCATTAGACTGTTGTCTGGTCATCCACATTCTATTTACTCAAAACTAAGGTCATCTGTCCGTGTGTTAAGACACAGCAAGTACCATTCCTTTTTCATCACAATGCTCTCTGACCTCGAATGATTCATGTCAGTCAATGTCTTGAATTAAAATTCTGATATTTGTTTTCAAATCCTACAATTGCAGAGCCCCTCCCTTTCTCTGCAATATCCTCCACTCTCTCTATAGTGATTGTAACGAAGTCAGCCAAATGGACCTTATGGACTGAATTCCCTGATTGGGGCTGTTAATCTGGTCCAATCAGGGAATGCTGGCAGGCAGATTTAAACAGGAGTGTAGCATTGCCCTTTGGTTTGAAGGGCAGTGCTTGTCACTGGCCACTCGGGTGTTTTTCATATCTTCCTGGTGGTGGAAATTGAATAAATATTTGTGCACTTTGTGTCCTTTCACTGTGTCTCACACCTGCGCACACACACCATGGGTGCTGGGGAATAAAAATAAGCACTGCCGCACTTAGGCGGTAGTGTGGGGGTTAAAAATAAAAAAAAAAAAAAAAAAAAGAAAAAAAATTAAACAGGAGTGTAGCATTGCCCTTTGGTTTGAAGGGCAGTGCTTGTCACTGGCCACTCGGGTGTTTTTCATATCTTCCTGGTGGTGGAAATTGAATAAATATTTGTGCACTTTGTGTCCTTTCACTGTGTCTCACACCTGCGCACACACACCATGGGTGCTGGGGAAAAAATAAGCACTACCGCGCTTAGGCGGTAGTGTGGGGGTTAAGGGAAAAAAAATATAAAAAAAGAAAAAAAGAAAGAAAAAGAAAAAAAAATAATTGAAAAAGAAAAAAAAAATTAAACAGGAGTGTCAGATATCTTGTTTATTCTGAGAGCTGGCTCTGAGGGAGCTGGATCAGTGCCAAGGAATCTCCACATATAAATAAAGGGTGACTTGGGGGTGACAGGATATTGGCCTTTGTGGAATTCTTTCACCCTCAACTGTCCAAGATATTTGCAGTCCACTAATTCTGGCTTTGCTCCACCTTTGGATAGCTGTGCCTTCAGTTTTTGAGACCTCAAGCTCTGGAATTCTCTTCCCCTGTAATTCTCCAAATCTTTGTTAAAGAAACTATAAAAGTATGTCTTGATAATAATCGTAAGCATGGATCATAACCAAAAATTACCTTGGGACACTGTAAAAATTTAATTCCAAAATATGCATTTTAAATGATGTGAAACTTGCAAGGGTTTAGAAAGACTTACAAGAATGTTTCCAGGATTGGTGGGTGTGAGCTATAGGAAGAGGCTGAATAGACTGGGGCCATTTTCCCTGGAGCGTCAGAGGCTGAGTGTTGACCTTGCAGAGGTATATAAAATCATTAGCAGCATAGGTATGGTGAATAGCCAAGGCCTTTTCCCAGAGTAGGACAGTCCAGAACTAGAGAGCACAGGTTTAGGGTGAGAGGGGAAAGACAGAAAAGGGACCTGAGGGTCAACTTTTTCACGTAAAGGGTAGTGCGTGTATGGAATGAGCTGCCAGAGGAAGTAGTGGAGGCTGGTATAATTGCAACATTTGGAAGGCATCAGGAAGGGTATATAAATAAGAAGGGTTTAGAGCAATATGGGCCAAGTGCTGGCAAATGGGACTAGATTAATTTAGGATATTGGGTTGGCATGGACAAGTTGAACCAAGGGGTCCGTTTCCATGCTGTAGAACTCTATGACTCCAGGGACAGAAATTCCCACCAGCAGCTGCCCCACACCTGTGGGAATGGTTGGGCAAACCTTGGATTTGGTTGCACATCAACTGTGTGGGTCCTGTCATGGATTCAATGTTCTTAGTCATTGTAGACGCCCACACAGATTGGTTGGGCTTGCATAGAATCCATTTGTCAAACATGGGGCTGATGATAGAAAAATTGCACGTAACCTTTTTCATCACATGGAGTTTCTGAAGTGTTGGTCACAGATAATGGGCACTCATTTACCAGCAGAGAATTTGGTTATTTCTTAAAGTTGTCTTGAATTTGATCTGTAATAACAGCTCCATACCACCCATCATGCAGTGGCCTGGAAGGCAGACCAGTCCAAATTTTGAAGGTTGGTTTGAAGAAGTAGCCTGCAGCCTCACTTGACACCAAGGTGTCACATTTCTTATTTGATTTTAGGATCATCCCTCATGAAAGTAAGGGATAACACTAGCAGAGTTGCTCATGGGTAGAATTCTCTGCACCAGGTTAAGTCTAATCTTCCTGGACCTGTGGGATAGGTGAACCAGCGTCAGGAGCTCCAATGCCAGGTGACTGAGACCATTTGATATAGGGGACGAAGTTTGATGTAAGAATCATGAAAAAGATCTGGCATGGCTAAGAGGCATGGTTGAGGCAAGGTCAGGACCAATGCCACATAAAGTTTGGATAGGTGCAACAGTCCTGAACAAGCAAGTAAACCATATGAAAGCTGCAAATGGCGCGGGAGCAAAATTTGCCCTGCCCCACAGAACAGTTAGAAATGCTGCCAGAACCATGGATTCGCCCTCTCCATCAAGCATTCTGAATCTGAGGTGGATGTGACAGATGTAGCCACCTTGACTTCCTTGCCATGGAAAGAAGTATGAAGTTGCACCAAGAGGAGCTCCTGGCTCACGAGATGAGCTCCTGTGCATTACACGCCGTTCTGTATCAGACACCAAGGAGGTGGAACCTGACTCGGTGCTAAAACACCCTAGGAGGCTCTCCAAGAATAAGGACTGGCCAATGTCTGAGGACTTGGAGAGAGCTAATGATTGTCGTGAGATCAACCAATTGGATATCATAGAATAGGAGTTCACTGGTTTGGGTTGTTAATCTGGTCCTATCAGGGAGCCCTGGCTGAGATATAAAATAAAGTGTGTCACAAACACTGACACTCTGGTGCCTGATTCTGAATGAGGCAGCATTACAGTTCAGGGCTGTTCATGTGTAAATAAAGGGTCACTTGATGATGGAATACTGGCCTCTGGAGTTATTTCAGATTTCATGCATTGATATCTGATCAGTAAGTTCTCTTTCTAGAATATATGCTATTAATCCCTGTTTCTGCTCTATACCTCAGTGTTTTATAAATAATTATATTTTAATCTTCGAAGTGAGAGCTTTGTCTTTAACAACTTCTGGTTGGTATCAATGCAATGTCACTCCCATTGACTTGATACTAATGGACTCCAACCAGAGTTAATTAAGGTCACAGTACAGATTTTGTAAATTTTTCATGCCCCAGCTAAATTCCTAAAGCAATGAATAAATTATTTTCTGCATTTTCAGTTCAAGTCACAGGCGAATGATGGGGGTTCATCATCTTTTCAGGCATTCAATGCAGACTTCATCTTTTCTGTTCAAATTATATTTTTGGAGTTTTTAGCTGATCACCTCCTCAAACTGAAAGTAACGATTTTTGGTGTAGATGTGTGTTAAATATTTGTGAAAGCAGATTGTTCGAAACTTGCACTGCAAATAGCAGTGACATTGTCTCCCTTTACTCCATTGAAACCGATATTGTGAAAATGCAGAAGTTGCTGTCATTGATGGTATGATTTATTTCAACCCTAGGATGTGGATTTCTCTGGAAAGCTTGAATTTATTTCCCATCTTTACCTACACGTAATGTTGTACTAACTTGTTAATTGATGCAGTCTGTTTGGTAGAGGTCCAGCGTATTGTGAGGATGGGAGTACCAGGCTTTTGACCAAGTGATGATGGAGGAACATGAATATATTTTTAAGGCACTAGGGAACTTGGAGCTCATGCTGTTCCCATATGCTTGCTGCTCGTGTTCTTTTCAGCTTTCGAGCTCACAGGTATGGAGGATGCAAAGAGTCTTGGCACATTGCTGCAGTGCATCTTCCAAATGCATGTGCTGCAGACATACTGCACAATGGTGGGCTGCTTTCTTCTGAGTGAAATTTAACTTCTTCATTGTTTTGGGAGCTACACTCATTCATGCAGTTAGAAATAATTGTCACTTTCATGCGTCACACTTGTGCTTGAGGACAATTTAGGGAGTCAGGATGTAAGTCACTTGCTCAAGAATGCCCAGTCTCTGAACTGCTGTTTGACACTCTATATTTGTGGCTTGTCCAGTCAAGTTTCTAATGTTTTTATGTTTTTGCAGGATGTTGATATTTGACATAGGTAAAAGTAATTAATGTGTGGTAATCAGACTCGCTCTTGTTTGAGATGGTCAGTACCTGTCACTTGTGTGGTGTCCATGTTACTTGCCAGTTATCAGCCCAGTCGGAATTTTGCTTTTGTCTAGCTGCTTGCAGGCACCAACAACTCGAGGTGGAGGTGTTAGGGCTAAACTGCACTCTTAATAATCATCAGTGAAGATTATGATGGGAGGAGAGCCATTGATAAAGCGACTAAAGATGATTGAACTTAGCACAATTCCAAGAAACTTCTGTAGTAACACACTGGAGCTGAGATGCTTGGCCTCCGCAGCTAGAACATCAGCCTTTATGCTTTGTATGAGTTCAGCTAGTGAAAAATTTGATGCCTAATGACTTTTGGTTTTCAAATTACCGAGGCATCAGATGCCACACTTTGTCAAAAGCTGACTGATGTCAAGCTTTGTAATTTTTACTTATTTCTGTAACTCTGCTCTTGTTCCTGCTTAGACCAAGGTTGCAGTGAACTCTAGAGTAAAATGGTCTTGGCTGAAGCCAGTTAATCATTGATCAGCAGATGATTCATGAGAAGACAACATTTGATAACACGATTGATAACTTTTCATTAGCTTGGTCATGATTGAGAGTAAACTGCAATTTGTCACATTAGTTTTGTCCTGCTTCTTGTAAACAGGATATAGCTGGGTAATTTTCCACTCTATTAGATTGATAAAAAATGTTATGCAAGTTAAAATATTTATTTTGAGGGATCGTATTGAGATTTTGTTGCCTATCACTTTTTTGATTTTCAGATGCTTGCTTTTGGCTTTACAGGGCTCCTTAGATCGACAGATTTAAGTTAGATATCAAATTTTCCTTGAAAGAGGAATATGAAAACATGTTTTATGGCTCTGTTAAAAGCAACTAAAGAAACAAGAGACTCAGTGATGGTTTGGCAGGTAGGTAAAGATCAAAAAATTCATCAGTTATTCTTCATTTACAAACAACATCTACACTGTTCTCCAGTATCTAATGTTAAAACATGCTCAAGTCCTGAAAATCTGGCTGTTCTGGGTCAACTGTTTACCAAAATGTTTCCAAACAATGTTGAAATGAAGAAGACAGCTATTGTATGGGAGAAACACTGAAAGTTCAAGGACACAAAAATAAGTCTTTCTCAAAACTTTTTTCCTCGAGCCTAGACCTGTTTAGTTTAAAGTTCATTCACAAAATAATGTGTTTGATAGACATAAAAGAGGGAAAATGACATGAGAAAGAATTTAACTATTTCTATTTTTTTGTTTGGCTGTTGTTCTAGCAGAAGTTTGTATACTTGAAAGCAGGGAAGGAGAACTACTTTTGAAAGAAAATTGAGGTAGTCTACAAGGAATGAGTTGGGAAATTGCATGCATGAACTAACGTAACATAAAAACATAAGAAACAAGAGCAGGAGACGGCCATCTGGCCCTTCGAGTTTGCTCTGCCTTTCAATAAGATCATAGCTGATCTTTTTGTGCATAGCTGATCTTTTTGTGGCCTCAGCTCCACTTACCCGCCCTCTCACCAGAACTCTTAATTCCTTTAATATTCAAAAATTATCTATCTTAGCTTTAAAAACATTCAATAAGGAAGCCTCGACTACTTCACTGGGCTTGGAATTCCACAAAAATACCTCAAAGTGCGAAAGTGAGCACTGTAGTCCGTTGCTTGTGCCTTGTCTTAGTCTCCTGTGCAATGAAGGGCTGTGTGGCCCCACCAAACAAAAACTTGTCCCTTCGTCAATGGATAAATTGGTGGAGTAGGCAGATAGGTGGCTGAAGAAGTTCAATCTGGAGAAGTGTGAGATGATACATTTTGGGAGAAGGGTCATGAGGATTCACTATAGTAATCCACATGGCAATTTGGGTAAAAGTGGGATTTGAACTGGTAGCTTTTTTGCAAATGTAATAATAGAGCAAAATTCTGAATTAGACCTTGAAGCAAAACTTCAAGCCTAGTTTAAACAGATAGCTTTTATGTATCATGCACCTGTAATACCTTGTCTGAATCAGATGTTGATTACAATAGTGGGAAATTAAGAAAACCAAGCGACTCATTAAAGCTTTTCTGTATAAGAAGGCTTTATAAGAAAGACTTTGCTCGGGTGACACGGAAAGAGTGAGCATCTGGGAATTTGGGTCAATGTGTGATTTCAAATTTTAGACTGGTGAAAAGGTGCTTTAATTAAGGTTAACAGCAAAAAAGAAAGTCTCCAGAATAAGAGGTGAACAGGAGGGAAAGAAAGGTATGGACTGAAAGGCCTGGCTACACTAAAACCAGTGGGGTGTGAAAAAAACAATGGAATCTGAGGAATAAACAATATTGGAAGGAAGAAAAATTGCTAACAGGAATTCAAATAGATTCTAGGCAGTCTAGAAGACAGGAGAAACAAAGCTGAGTATTAAGTGGAATAGTGTCAAAAAGACTGAATTAAGGGCATTCTTCATCAATGCATGTAGCATTCACAACAGTGTAGATGATTTAAAGGTATAAATCAAGATACCTGGGTATGATTTAACTGCAGTTATAGAAACATGGTTGCCTGGTGACCAGGACCAGGAACTGAATATTCAAAGACATTAGACATTTAGGAAAGACAGGCGAGAAAGAAAAGGAGGTGGATTTGCTCTGATAATAAAGGTGACTTCAGTCCATAAGTAGAGGATCTCTCTGATTTGAAGAAGAATGTGTAAAATATGTTTACGTGGAACGTAGAAACAGCAAGAGGTAGCAAACGTTGTTGGGGTTATTTATAGGCTACTGAATATAGTAGTAGTGGTATTAATCAGGGAATGAGAAAAGCATGTAATATGGGTAACACTCTAGTGAAAGGTGACTCCAGCATGCATATAAACTGGGTAAACCAAGTGAGGACTGAAGCTGTGGAGGCTGCATTTCTAGATTGTAAGGGATATTTTCAAGAGTAATTTAAGGTTAAAAGAAAGACCCTACAAAGTTGCCAGGGATAGCAGTAAAATCTGAGGAATAGAAGGTTTTTTTTGTCTCTGGCTGTGGACAGCTTTTTAATTTAATTTGATTTATTTTAGTCACTTACCAAAGTACAGTGAAGTTTTGTTTTGCGAGCAGAATGGGCATATCATAGCAAATAAGGACACACAGATCATAGGGTGTTTAGGTAGAACGAGGCATACAAGATTATGGCTGCACAAAGCAAGATCAACGTTGTTTGAAGTTAGAGAGGTTCATTCAGCAGTCTAATAACAGCAGGTTCTGGCTCGGCAGAGGGCAGTTAAGATGAACCACATACTGTGGGTCCAGAATCACATGTCGGCCAGACCAAGTAAGGATGGCAGATTCACATTCCTAAAGGATATTTGAGAACCTGACACGTTTTTCCAACAATTGACAATGGATTCATGGTCGTTATTAGACTGTTAATTCCAGATTTTTATTGAATTCAAATTCCACCATCTGCCATGGTGGGATTTGAACCCAAGTCTCCAGAACATTTGCTGAGTTTCTAGATTAATATTCTATCAGTAACACCATTGCCTCCCCCTATTTTAAGAATATACCAAAGGAAGACGAAGATAATGATAAGGAAAGTGCAAATAGGATATGAACACAATCTATTAAACATAAAAACAGAAAGTAAAAGTTTCTGTTGGTGTGTAAACAGGAAGACTTTAGCGTAAATGAATGTGGATCCATTATCGGCAGGGAAATTTAGATTGATAATAGAAAAATAAGAGAGAAGCAAAAGAATACTGTCTGTTTCCACTCAGGAAGATACAAGAAATCTCCCAGCGAGAGAGATCCAAGTGGCTGTGGAGAATGAGAAATTGAAGGAAATTAGTATTTAAAAGAAGACTCTCTTCTAGCCAAATCAATGAGGCCGAAAGTTGATAAATCCACAGAACCTGATGGTCTACATCATGTTTGAAGAGGTGGCTGAAGAGATCAGTGATGCATTAGTGATTATCATCCAAAATTCTATTGAGTTGTTACAAAATGTGATGACTTGGATAAGGAACATCAATGTACTATAACCAAGTTTGCAGCTGACACAAAAATAGATGGGAAGGCAAATGGTGAGGATCATATTTGCAGAGGAATACAGAGGAACACAGATTATCCAATTATTAATTATCTGAAAATCGGATTATCCAAAGGAGATCTCGAGGTCCTGACAGAAACATTACATCGAAGATGTGTGACCTACACTGATTGTGTCTTTTGTTGACAGTGATTAAAAGTGCTGCCGAAAACAGTCCTGGACTGCTGGGAGCACAGGCACTGTCTCTCAATGACTGACCTCACACCTACCCTAAACCCCCTTTCCACAGATAACCTGACATTGTCCTGTATAAGGCAGAGGTGGAACCTGTCAAAAAGTTAAAGTAAAAAGTTTTCTGTGTGTCTGTGTGTGTGAGAGCGAGAGAGAGAGAGACCCCGCAAAAGGCAGTAGCAGCAGTCTTGTTGCTGGTGTCCATTCTGGATGCCCCGGAGAGGGGGTAGGGGTGGACGGTGTGGTGGCAGGTGGGGAGTGGTGTCGGGGCCTAACGTGGTGCGGGCGGGTGGGGGGCAGTGTTGGGTGTGGATGGGGGGATGGGGGGACGATGTTGGAAGAGTTTTGGGGGGAGGGCCGGGGGGGATGACATTGGATGGGGTTGGGGAGGTGGGGACGATGTTGGACAGGGTGCGGGGGGCGATGTTGGGTGGGGTTTGGTGGAGCGGGCAGGGGGACGATGTTGGATGGGGTTTGGGTGGGGCGGGCGGGGGGGTGACTTTAGGTGGTGTCTGGTAGGTGGGGGCGATGTTGGACGGGGTTTGGGAAGGCTGGCGGGGGGCGATGTTGGGTGGGGTTTGGGTGGGGCGGATGGGGGCGATGTTGGGCGGGGTTTGGGTGGGGCAACGGGGTTTGGGGGGGTGGGCGGGCGGGGGGATGATGTTGGACGGGGTTTGGGGGCGTGGGCGGAGGCGGCGATGTTGAACGGGGTTTCGGAGGTGAGGACGATGTTGGATGGAGTTTGGGAGGTGGGGGCGATGTTGGACGGGGTTTGGGAAGGCGGGTGGGGGGGGACGATGTTGGGCGGGATTTGGGAGGTGGGGGTGATGTTGGACAGGGTTTGGGGAAGTGGGCGGGTGGGCGATGTTAGGCGGGGATTGGAGGGGCGGGCGGGGGGGCGACGTTGGGCGGGGTTTGGAGGGGCGTGCGGGGTGACGTCGGGCGGGGTTTGGAGGGGCGTGTGGTGAGGGGTGACGTCGGGCGGGGTTTGGAGGGGCGTGCGGGGTGACGACGGGCGGGGTTTGGGGGGGCGACGTCGGGTGGGGTTTGGAGGGGCGGGCGGGGGTGACGTCGGGCGGGGTTTGGGGGGGCGACGTCGGGCGGGGTTTGGAGGGGCGGGCGAGGGGGCGACGTCGGGCGGGGTTTGGAGGGGCGGGCGAGGGGGGCGACGTCGGGCGGGGTTTGGAGGGGCGGGCGAGGGGGCGACGTCGGGCGGGGTTTGGAGGGGCGGGCGACGTCGGGCGGGGTTTGGAGGGGCGGGCGACGTCGGGCGGGGTTGGGGGGGGCGACGTCGGGCGGGGTTTGGAGGGGGGGCGGGGGGGGGCGACGTCGGGCGGGGTTTGGAGGGGGGGCGGGGGGGGCGACGTCGGGCGGAGTTGGGGGGGGTGACGTCGGGCCGGGTTTGGAGGGGAGGGCGGGGGGGCGACGTCGGGCGGGGTTTTGAGGGGGGCGGGGGGGCGACGTCGGGCGGGGTTTTGAGGGGGGCGGGGGGGCGACGTCGGGCGGAGTTTGAGGGGCGGGAGGGGGTACGACGTCGGACGGAGTTTGCGGGGCGGGAGGGGGTACTACGTCGGACGGGGTTTGGGAGGTGGGGTCGATGTTGGACGGGGTTTGGGGTCGGGGGGGACGATGTTGGACGGGGTTTGGGGTGGGGGGGAGGGGGGGGACGATGTTGGACGGGGTTTGGGGTGGGGGGGACTATGTTGGACGGGGTTTGGGGTGGGGGGGGACGATGATGGACGGGGTTTGGGGTGGGGGGGGACGATGTTGGACGGGGTTTGGGGTGGGGGGGGCGATGTTGGACGGGATTTGGGGTGGGGGGGGTGGGGGGGGACGATGTTGGACGGGGTTTGGGGTGGGGGGGTGGGGGGGACGATGTTGGACGGGGTTTGGGGTGGGGAGGTAGGGACGATGTTGGACGGGGTTTGGGGTGGGGGGGACGATGTTGGACGGGGTTTGGGGTGGGGGAGTGGGCGGGGGACGATGTTGGACGGGGTTTGGGATGGGGGTGACGATGTTGGACGGGGTTTGGGGTGGGGGGGACGATGTTGGACGGGGTTTGGGGTGGGGGGGTGGGGGAGGGAACGATGTTGGACGGGGTTTGGGGGGGGACGATGTTGGACGGGGTTTGGGGTGGGGAGGGACGATGTTGGACGGGGTTTGGGGTTGGGTGGGGTGGGGGGGACGATGTTGGACGGGGTTTGGGGTGGGGGGGTGGGGGGGGACGATGTTGGACGGGGTTTGGAGTGGGGGGGTGGGGGGGACGATGTTGGACGGGGTTTGGTGTAGGGGGGACGATATTGGACGGGGTTTTGGGTGGGGGGGACGATGTTGGACGGGATTTGGGGTGGGGGGGTGGGCGGGGGACGATGTTGGACGGGGTTTGGGGTGGGGGGCGACGATGTTGGACGTGGTTTGGGGTGGGGGGGGTGGGGGGGACGATGTTGGACGGGGTTTGGGGATCGGGCAGGGGAACTATGTTGGACGGGGTTTGGGAGGTGGTGATGATGTTGGACGCGGTTTGGGGGAGTGTGCGGGGTTAGGTGGGGCGGGCAGGGGGTCGATGTTGGGCGGGTTTGGGTGGAGCAGGCGGGGGGATGATGTTGGATGGGGCTTGGGGATCGGGCGGGGGAACTATGTTGGACGGGGTTTGGGAGGTGGTGATGATGTTGGATGGGGTTTGGGGGAGCGGGTGGGGGGGGCGATGTTGGGCAGGGTTCGGTGGGGTGGGCGGGTGGGGGCGATGTTGGGCAGGGTTTGGAGGGGCAGGTGAGGGGACGATGTTGGGCGGGGTTTGGAGGGGCAGGTGAGGGGACGATGTTGGATGGGGTTTGGGTTGCGGGCGGGGGTGATGTTAGGCGGGGTTTTGGTGGGTGGCAGGCAGAGGGGTGATGTTGGACAGGGTTTGATGGGGCGGCAGGGGGTGCGATGTTGGATGGCATTTGGGGGGTCGAGCGGGGGACGATGTTAGACAGGGTTTGGTTGGGGCGGGTGGGGTGACAATGTTGGACGGGGTTTGGGGGGGCGGGGTGAAGCGATGGTAGGTGGGGGAAGCTGTTGGACGGGGTTTGTCAGGGTGGGGGGGGAGCGATGGTGGGCGGGGGGAAGCTGTTGGACGGGGATTGGGGGGTGGGCAGGGGGACGCTGTTGGATGGGGATTGGGGGGTGGGCAGGGGGACGATGTTGGACGGGGTTTGGGGGTGTGGGCATGGGGACGATGTTGGACGGGGTTTGGGTGGACGGGGGTGTGATGTTGGACAGCGTTTGGGGGGGCGGGCGGGGGGATGATGTTGGACAGGGTTTGGGGGGGCGAGGGGATGATGTTGGATGGGGTTTGGGAGGGGGGACGATGTTGGTCGGGGGTTGGGGGGGCGGGCGGGGGGACGATGTTGGATGGGGTTTGGTGGGGTGGGCGGGGAGACGATGTTGGACGGGGTTCGGGGGAGCGGGCGAGGTGGCGATGTTGGGTGGGGTTTGGTGGGGTGGGCAGGGGGTGATGTTGGATGGGGTTTGGGGGGCAGGCGAGGGGACGATGTTGGACGGGGTTCGGGGGGGCGGGCGGGGGGACGATGTTGGACGGGGTTTGGGGGGTGGGCGAGGGGACGATGTTGGGCGGGGTTTGGAATGGCGGGTGAGGGGACGATGTTGGGCGGGATTTGGGGGGGGTGGGTGGGGGGACGATGTTGGATGGGGTTTGGTGGGGTGGGCGGGGAGACGATGTTGGATGGGGTTTGGTGGGGTGGGCGGGGAGACGATGTTGGATGGGGTTTGGTGGGGTGGGCGGGGAGACGATGTTGGATGGGGTTTGGTGGGGTGGGCGGGGAGGCGATGTTGGATGGGGTTTGGGGGGTGGGGACGATGTTGGAGGGTTTTGGGGGGTGGGCAACGGGGCGATATTGGACGGGGTTTGGTGGGGTGGGTGAGGGGACGATGTTGGACGGGCTTTAGAGGGGCGGGCAGGGGACGATGTTGGGTGGGGTTTGGGGGCGCGGGCGGGGGGTCGATGTTGGGTGGGATTTGGGGGTGGAGGCGGGGGGCGAAGCGTGGTTTTGGGGGTGAGCGAGGGCATACGCACAATGTGCTGCTGCTAGTCTCCTGAACAGGGAGCAGACTTAACAGAAATCTCCGAGCCCCAGAGGAAAGGCATTAAATCGAGTAACCGAATCATCGATTATTCGAGCGAAATAGTGCCTGCCCATCTCGTTCAGATAATCGAGGTACCCCTGTATAGAGGTTAAGAATGGGTAAAAACTTGGCTGCTGGATTGTCGTGCTGGGAATGGTGAGGTTCTGCACTTTGGTAGAAAGAATAAAGGAGCTGATTGTTATTTAAATGCAGAATAACTGTCGCACAGAGGAATTTAGGAGTCTTCATGCATAAGTCAAAATCTCGCATACAGGTTCAGCAGGTAATGGGGAAGGCAAATGGAATGTTGGCCTTTATTTTAAAAGGGGTAGGGTATAAAAATAGAGAGTTCTTGCTAGAATTATACAAGGCACAAGGCAGATGACAGCTGGAATGCTGTGAACAGTTTTGGGTTCTTTTTCTCAGGAAATATATACTTTGGAGGCAATCAAGAGAATGTTCAAAAGGCTGATCCTGGATCTGGAGTGACTGTCTTATGAAAAGAGGCAGTATGGTGGCTCAGTGGTTAGCACTGCTGCCTCACAGTGCCAGGGAGCCAGTTTTGACTCCAGCCTCGGGCAACTGTCTGTGTGAAGTTTGCACATTTTCTCCATGTTTGCTTCCACCGGGTGGTCCGGTTTCCTCCTGCTGTCCAAAGTCATACAGTCACAGAGATGTACAGCATGGAAACAGACCCTTCGGTCCAACTCATCCATGCCAACCAGATATCCTAACCTAATCTAGTCCCATTTGCCAGCATGTTCCCCATATCCCTTTAAACCCTTCCTATTTATACACCCATCCAGATGCCTTTTAAATGCTGTAATTTTACCAGCCTCTACCTCTTCCCCTGCAGCCATTTCATACACACACCACTCTCTGTGTGAAGAAGTTGCCCCTTAGGTCACTTTTATACTTTCCCCTTTAACCATAAATCTATGCCCTCTAATTTTGGACTTCCCCACCCCAAGGAAAAGACCTTGTCTATTTATATAATCCATGCCCATCATGATTTTATAAACCTCTATAAGGTCACCCCTCAGGCTCCGATTTTCTAGGGAAAACATTCCCAGTCTCTTCACCCTCACCCTATAGCTCAAGTCTTCCAATCCTGGCAACATCCTTGTAAATCTTTTCTGAACTCTTTCGAGTTTCACAACATCCTTCCAATAGGAAGGAGACCAAAATTGCATGCAGTATTCCAGTGGCCTAAAAACCAACATCCTGTATAGCCACAACATGACCTCCCAACTCCAATACTGAATGCTCTGACTAATAAAGGAAACTATACCAAATGCTGCCTTCACTATCCTATCTACCTGCGAATCTACTCTCACAGAACTATGAGTCTGCACTCCAAGATCTCTTTGTTCAGCAACACTCCCCAGGACCTTACCATTAAGTGTATAAATCCTGCTGTGATTTGCTTTTCCAAAATGCAGCACCTAGCATTTGTCTGAATTAAACTCCATCTGCCACTCAGCCCATTCACTCATCTGATCAAGATCCTATTGTACTCTGAGGTAACCTTCTTTGCTGTCCTCTCCACTTCCAATTTTGGTGTCATCTCCAAATTTGCTAACTATATGTCCTATGTTCACATCCAAGTCATTTATATAAATGATGAAAAGTAGTGAACCCAGCACAGATCTTTGTGGCACACCACTGATCACAAGCCTCCATTACCACCCTCGGTCTTCTACCTTTGAGCCAGTTCTGCATCTAAATAGGTAGATCCCCCTGTTTTCCATGAGGTCTAACCTTGCTAACCATTGTCCCATGAGGAACCTTGTCGAATGCCTTACTGAAGTCCATATAGACCACGTCTACTGCTCTGCCCTCATCAATTCTCTGTTTCTTCAAAGAACTCAATCAAGTTCATGAGACATGATTTCCCACGCGCAAAGCCATGTTGACCATCCCTAATCAGTCCTTGACTTTCCAAATGTTTTTAAGCCCTTTCCCTCAGGATTCCCTCCAACAACCTGCCCACTCCCGATGTCAGGCTCACCAATCTATAGTTCCCTGACTTTACCACCTTTCTTAAATAAGGATGTGCAGGTTAGGTTAATTGGCCATGCTAAATTGTCCATAGTGTTCAGGTGAAATGTTGAGTATAGGGGAGGGGAATGGGCCGAGGTGGGTTACTCTTCAGAAGGTCGGTTTGGACTTGTTGGGCCAAATGGCCTGTTTCCACACTGTCGGGATTCTATGATTCTGTGATTTGGCCTTAAGAGTCCTCCGTGGTGAAGAAATTCCTCCTCAGCTCTTTTTTAAATGATGATCACTTCTTCTAAGATTATGCCCTTCAGTCCTAGGCTCTCCCACAAGGGGAAGCAACTTTGCTGCATCTATCCTTGCAAATCCTTGAAGAATCTTGCTTCAAAAAGGTCACCTCTCATTCTTCTATATTCAAATGAGTACAGGCCCCCACTCTTCATATAGTGTGAACAGCTGAGGTCCAAGTCACTATTAGTAGCCTGCCAACATCATCGAGGCTGAAATAGATTTTCAAACAAACATTGTGGGAAAATGGCAAGTTCATGGATTTGAGGATTATCAGCCATATCTCATTGAATGGCGGAGCAGGCTCAAGCCTAATAGTCTATTTCTGCTACTGTACCCACCTAGGCCTAAAGATTCTGGGCCTTTCTGCAGAAAGGAAAACAAACACCATCCCAGTATTTAAGAAGAAAGTGGGAGAAAACAAGGTACTACAGATCAGTTAGCATTATATTAGCAGTAGGGAAAGTGCTAGAATCTGTTATAAAGGCATTTACACAAATGTAAATGGATAGACATTTGGATGAAAATGATCTGATTGTGCATCGTCTATGTGGATCTGCAAATGGGAGCCTGCGCTTAATAAACTTGTTTGAATTTTTGAAGATGTTATGAACAAAGCAGGTAAATGATAGCAGATGAATGAACCATATTTTGATTTTCAAAAGGTTTTTGTTGATGTCCTGCACAGAGGCTGGTTAGAAAAATTAAAGCACAGGGGCTCGGAGGTTATATACTGACATGGATTTAATGAATGGCTAACAGTTTGAAAACAGACAGTGGTAAGAAATGGGTGATTCTCATGTTGGCAGGCTATGAATGGTGATTTGGACCTGAGCTGTTCACCCGATCTAGGCAAAAGTAGGTACATTCCTGATGAAGGGCTTCGCCCGAAACGTCAATTTTCCTGCTATTCTCCAAACCATCAATATGTTGGTAATGAGAGGAAAACCAGGGAGCAATTAAACCTCTGTCCCAGAGTTTTTGCAAGCATAATTCCTTACACAAACACAACCCAGAAGCCAGTTCAAACTGTGGCCTCTTCCTGCCAGATTGAAGTACCAGTTAATATTCAACATCTGCTATATGCTTGAGCTGAGAAAGGACACGAAGGAAAATTATAGAAATAAAGAAACCAAATGTATGTTAGAAATAAAGCAAAAGGAAAAAGTATCAAGTAAGATAGCTTAAATAAAGGTTTCAAGCTTTGGTCCAGCTCTGTACAAGAACAAGTTTAGGCAGCTACAAAACTTAAAAATTAGTCATTAAGGAGGAACAAAAGCCTTTGAAAGATCACTTCAAACTTAAAGTGCCTACGAGGAAAGACAACAGGGATTTGAATTAGGAGTTTACTGGCCAAGCTTGTGAGGTGGAAAACAATGAGGAATGGGTTTAAGACATAAAAGGCAGTCAGTAATCAGGTTTACACAAGGACATGAGGTGATGAGTATGTGACCAAACTTTTGAGGATATCAACATCTAATGTCATCACCCAAGTCAGTACAAGGACAGTTTCATTATCACTATTCTAGTAATGTGATCGGTCAACAAAATACTAACAAGTTCATCACAAGCACAGCAGGAATGTGGGGAGGACATCATGTTCATCAGCAGGTGCCTGACTGACATGTTCAGTGGGCAAAAACTGTAAAGATTGTGAGTAGCCATTTTTGGAGTCGCCTGAGAGAACATGAGGTTGATAAGTGCTGGTCCTACTACTCTGCTGAGGTTTTAGAATCTCAGCTTAGACTAGGGCTTGGTGTCTTGTTACTCTGTAACTGTGATATTGTAGTAAATGTTAAAATAAATGTGCTAAACCTTTAATGGACTGCCTGTAAGAATTTTACTCCAGGTAACTGAACGATCTCAGGGAAGGTTGAGTAGACTCAAAACTTGTGCCCAACCTCCCCTCTTACTTCCCTCCAAGGACCCAAGGGATACTTCCATATCTGCCACAAGTTCACCTGCACCTCCACACACACCATTTATTGCATCCGCTGCACCCGATGTGGCCTCCTCTATACTGGGGAGACAGGCCGCCTACTTGCGGAATGTTTCAGAGAACACCTCTGGGACACCCGGACCAACCAACCCAACCACCCCGTGGCTCAACACTTCAACTCCCCCTCCCACTCCACCAAGGACATGCAGGTCCTTGGACTCCTCCATCGCCAGACCATAGCAACACGACGGTTGGAGGAAGAGCGGCTTATCTTCCGCCTAGGAACCCTCCAACCACAAGGGATGAACTCAGTTTCTCCAATTTCTTCATTTCCCCTCCCCCCACCTTGTCTCAGTCAAATCCCTCGAACTCAGCACCGCCTTCCTAACCTGCAATCTTCTTCCTGACCCCTCTGCCCCCACCCCACTCCAGCCTATCACCCTCACCTTGACCTCCTTCCACCTATCGCATTTCCAACGCCCCTCCCCCAAGTCCCTCCTCCCTACCTTTTATCTTAGCCTGGTGGACACACTTTCCTCATTCCTGAAGAAGGGCTCATGCCCGAAATGTTGATTCTCCTGCTCCTTGGATGCTGCCTGACCTGCGCTTTTCCAGCAACACATTTTCAGCTCTGATCTCCAGCATCTGCAGTCCTCACTTTCTCCTTGCTCTTATATAGACCAGTTTAGACATTTGGTGGTAAATTTGCCTATTGATCCTGGTTATTTTGAATCCTACAGTATTGTTTCCAAAAGACATGCTGCTGAGATTCCTTGAGTACAGTCAATGTTCTGTCTATATTTGGGAAGTGAGACACTAATTGGTGGATGATGAAAAGATTTAGGAAAGAAATGTGGTCAAATTTTCTTGCATGTTGAACAGTGATGTGAAGGGCAGAAGATGTGTCATGTTGAGAGCTACATTCTTGGATTCTTCACCGTAATGAACCGGAATTAACATTGGATTCTGAAATCCAATTTAACTTTGATCATAAGACTCAGTTTGTGTTTCAGTACAAGACTTTCAGATTCAGTTATGTTGAAACAAGGTCTACCAATTTCTCAAGTTATCAAAATGACACTTAGACAGTTGAATCAGTCATTCTGCAACAGCATCCAGATAGGGGTACTGTATGTTCTTCTCTTCTTTCAGCACATACAACTACTGAAAAGGAGGTCTATTAACCCTTTCCAAACCACAACCCATAGCTTGATCAGCCTTTGACTCTTGGGCTACATCTCACTGTGGTAGCATGTTGGAAATCAAGTCCTGTACTCCGGCAATGGTTACAAAAGTTAAAGATTTTAAGAACAAGCAGAAGTTCCACAATTATCTGATTTTCAGACCCAGGTTGACAGGTTGAACCAGGTTTCTGTACTTAATTACTATTTGTTACAAATAAATAGACTCTAACTATAGATAAACAACCATGAAATGTTGGCATATAACCCCACTAGTTAAAATTCTAAGCCCCTTCTACATTTCCCTTTACAAACAAACACACTGGAAAAACAAACGTGTGTTATGAGCTGAAAGAAGGACTGGGAAAGCAGTTCAATGGTTCCTCTTCATGGGATTTGCTGAAATGATTCCTGTGTGGATCAAAACACTGCTTCTCGGTCTTGATTCTCCAGACGCTTTCATTTGCAGGACTTACAAGGTGACTGGTTCACATTTATAAAACATCTCTGACTTATTAGTTAAATGTCTTACACCTTACAGGAACTGCTGAAGATAAAATAAATTAGTTTTCTTCAGACCTAAACGTTTTTTAACTGCAGAGAAGAGGGCAGCTCTTGGTTTATGGAGATCTGATGGTTTTTCCCAATCTGTTCACAGCTCCGAGTTGTTCAGCTTGAGAACCAATCATATAGTTGTTGGCAGGCAGAAAGTTTGTAACATTGATAACTAGTTATTTGTTCAAGACCAATCCCATTGGCTTCAGTTCATCTGCAAATTCTCCTTCTGCTTGGACCAGCAGCTGTGCAAAACCATAGTTACAGGTTATTTGCTTTCAAAAACATGCAGTTATCTTTCAACAATCCTTGATTTTAAATAGTTCTTCTCTCATTTCAGTCTACAACAAAATCTGAAAAATAGAAAGACAGTCTTGACTTTAGGTTTTGCACGATTAGGTTTATCCGAGCACAGTGCATTAACAGTTCATGATCGGTTTTGGATTGGCTTGGTCATGTCTGCCCAATTTCTGATTGGTCACTTTAAAAGTATTGATATTTTCTGACGTCATTTCCCATTATCTGTTGGTTTATCTTTCAAGATGTCATTCAAGTGGTGTGATGGTTCCAGCTCATTAGAGCTTTATCTGTCATTTCATCAAATTTTATACCTTACCATTAAGATAAACTCATTATTAGTGAATGTTTGTTTTTCTGGATGCTGTTTGTCAGGTGATGCTTTTCTCCCTGTGGGTGTACGATGGTTGGAGCGAGGTTCCTCACTTTTAAACAGGATATACTGGAAAATGTGTTTGTAAATGTGACCCTATAATAACACTTACAAATATCACCAGATAGCAATACAAACAAATTATAAAAGTATACACACTCTAATACATTCTATATACATTGTCTAACTTATATGTACATAACAAATGGTGTATAAAAAGGCAAGGTACATGTAGTTCTCCTATAATGCTGTAGTTTTGTTCCCATACGATGCTGTGTTATTGAAAATCATGCAATAGGTAGAATGGGGACAATGGATTGGAGTGAACCACCAAAGATATCAGAAAAATCAACACAAAAGTAGTAGCTAGCCTAACACAAATGACAGCACAGTCAAAGTAAATTTTGATCTGTTGTAATTGACTATTGTATGGTATGGTACTGTGTAGTGCAATTTATCAGAATCTTCAACTAATTACATTGAATTGGCATCTATACCTTCTGGCTGCACTACATTCTAGCCAGTCTTCTTATCCCATGCAATGGTAACACTGCACAAGTCGAAACCCAGAATGAAATCTGCTTTGATAGATCAAGGGCTGAATCTTAATTTCTTTTGCTAAGTATCAGTTTTGTCAAGTTTTTCAGAGGGTTTAATGTTGTGATGCTTGGGGGCATCTATCATCTTATTTTACAAAGCCTACCTGAGTCATTACCTTCCCTACTATTTGTTGTCCCCTCACACATTCTAGGATGATTATACCATGTGCCATTTCCAAAACAACTCACCACTTCCTCGATATCCCTGAATTGACCAACATCCATGGTACAGCATCAACTTTAAAAAGATATTGTGCATCTAGACAAGAGCTGTCACTCCAGAGCTGCCCTGCATGGTCCCTGACATTGGCCCTGGACGTGGCAGACAATGGAAAATTGGTGCCTCTCTTTATGGACAGGGACATGGTAGGGATGGAATGTTGCAAAGGCAGAATGTCCTTTTCTCCTAGGCCAGCAAGAAAACACCATTCTACTGGAACCACAACAAACTGGATCAGTGTTATCATCCAGGCTAGTGCAGTCTCAATCTGAAGAAATGCATTGAATGTTGGAAGTAGATATATAACCTTTTCCACTGTGCCATTGAAAGTACCACTACCTTCTCGTTCATACCTCACACTCACTCTGTCTCTGCTACTATACCCACTATTTCCTGCAACATCTTCCCCATGCATTCTCAACCTCGCTTACATCTGACCCTAATTAACCCAGAACCTCTTCTGCACAGCCTATTCACTCCCACACATGCACCAAAAGTAACAGTGTGCCACCCACCTTTCTCTCCCTCACCCACTATGTGCAGAGTTTCCTGACTGACAACCCTGAGCAGCTGACTGACTACCAAGCCCCTGTACTGGTTTTATTTTTGCAATTGGTTACCATAGTAATTAGAGTTGAAAAGGATTGTGCTGGAAAAGCATAGCAGGTCATGCAGCATCCGAGGAGGAACAAGGGAGTTGATATTTCAGGCATAAGCACTTCATTAGGAATGTGGAGGAATGTGAATTTGCCTGTCATTGGGGAGATGACCCTCACCCCTCACTTCCGTCCAAAGCTCCAAAGGATCTTTTCAAATCCAGCAGAGATTTTCCTGCACATCCAGCCACCTCATCTACTGTGACTGTTGCTCTCAATATGGTCTCCTTTACATCAGGGAGACATGATGCCAACTTGTAGAACATTTCAGGGAACAACCCTAGGACACATGCACCAAACAACCCCACTGCCTTGTAGCCAACCACTTTAATTCCCCCACCTGCTTCCACTGCCAAATCAAAGCCACATGCCAATAGGAGGAAGAACGCCTCAATCTTCCGCCTTGGGTCCCTTCAACGACATGCCATCAACATCGATTTCTAGTTTCCAAATCTTCCCTCCCCTCACCTCATCGCAGATCCAACCGTCAACTCTGCACTGCCCTCTCGACCTGTCCTACCTGACCATCTTCTTTCCCACTTATCCGCTCCATCCTTCCCATCAACATATTCCCCCCCCCCCCCGCATCTACTGATCCACCTTGCCCCCACCCCAGTCCAATCCCCACGGCCCCATTTATCTCATGCCCCGACCTCCTCCACACTCCTGATGAAGTGCCTGAAACGTCAACTCTCCTGCTCCTTGGATGCTGTGCCTGACCTGCTGTGCAATTCCAGCGCCATCGTTTTCTGACTTCGCCAGCATCTGGAATGCTCACGTTCTCCTACCATAGTGACTAGTCACTGAAACAGATTCACCATGAGTCTGCAGATATTCTTTAACATCTGAACATATTTTTTAAACAAAGAGAAAAAAATCTCTGAAAACAAATAAAATACGCCAAGTTTCAAACTGCACCTTCACAGTATCCTTTTGCTGTTAGTCAATTTTAGTGAAATTTCACTCTTATCTCAACTCTTTAAAGTTTTTAAATTAACAGATTGCTCCCAGCTTCTTCTTCTTAAACTGTAGCGATTAAGAAGCTTAGGAAAACTTTGTCATCAAGTCTTGAAGAAACATAATGGAGATGGTGGATAGGAGAGATGTAGAAAAATAACATACGCACTACCGTGACAATGAGGAAAGTAACTGCTGGAATGTCTGGCAAATCGCTTAATAGAAAAGAAAATAAAAATAATAGGATAATTCAATGAAAAGTAATTAAAAGAATGTGTGCATAACTGAAAGTTAAAAGTATGGGAAAGAGTCATAGAAGGAATAATGTAATGAAGTGAAGCAAATTGAAACTTCGTAGTTTTCAGGTTGTTTGATCATTTCCTGTATTTGCAAACTGTGTTTTTTCTTTTTCTTCTAAATATAAAGCTTAATGGTGGTCATTGCTGTTACCTTGTCTTATTGATCTGTACCTCCTCTTAGTGAATAGATCTTTTGCAAACAGCAGTTACTATATAAACAGATGGTTAAAATTCTAGCGGAATGGTTTATTGGGGTCATTATGTTGCTGGGACTGATTTCTAGAAGACTCAAAGTTTAGAAGTGAAATTTGGCAAATGTAATTTATCGCCTTGTTCTTTTGGAAACATAAATGTACAAATCATTGAAAGTATCAGGGCATGTTGAGAAGGTGGTTAGTTAAGTTTGTGGAATCCTGGGTTTATAAATTAGTACAAAAAATAAAGTACAAAAAATACAAACTTGTGAAAAACTTGTAAAGTGCATTTGTTCAATCTCAACTGGAATATTGTGTCAAGTGCTGCACACTGCATTTCAGTAAGGATGTGAAGGTTTTAGAAAGGATGCCAAAAATATTGACAAGAATGGCTTCAGAATTGAGAAACTTCAGTTTTGTAGTTATATTGGCGAAGTTGGGACTGCTGTTCTTCGACAGGAGATTTGATAGAGATGTCCATGATATGTTTGGATATCGGGAGAAGACCTTCCCATTGGAGGCAAGACCAAGATTCTGAGTACACAGTGGCAAAAGAATCAATGGTGACATGAGAATTTCTTTCCTGTGTAATGAGTGGTTAGATCTGAGATGCATTGCTTAAAAGTGTGATGATAGCAGATTCAGTCGTGGTTTTCAGAAGAGAGTTGACAATTATCTGAGGAGAAAAACATTGTCACGGCTTTGGGTTATAGGGAAAAGATGGGCTGTGAGAGGAGGTGAGTTGCTGTTGTAGAGAGGCAGGCTGAATGGCCGTGTTGTGTGCTGTCACCAGCTTTAATTCCACCATTCATACATTTTGTGGTTTGATTTGACTGTTTGAATGCACTCCTGACTGCCTCTCATTATCCACCCTTCATAAACTTGAAAACACCTAAAAGGCAACTTTCTGGTTGCTAATTTGTACTAATTTCACTCACCAAGCACCATAGTGCTTGCTGATCTACATTGCACCCCAGTTTCTCAGTGCTTCAACTTTAAAATTCTCATGCTTATTCTCAAATCCTTCAATGACCTTGCTGCCTTGACCACCTCTGCTGCCTCCTGCAACCTGAAACCTTCTGACATATCTTGCATGCTAGGAGAAAGTGAGGACTGCAGATGCTGGAGATCAGAGCTTAAAAATGTGTTGCTGGAAAAGCGCAGCAGGTCAAGCAGCATCAAAGGAGAAGTAGAATCGATGTTTCGGGCATAAGCCCAGAAGGGCTTATGCCCGAAACGTCGATTCTCCTTCTCCTTTGATATCTTGCATGCTGCCAATTCTAGTTTGTAGCACATTCCTTGCCTCCTTTGTTCTGCTCTTGGAGACAGTGCATTCAGTCTCAAAGAAACTGAGTACTAAAATTCCTTCCCTGAACCCTTCTGTCTCTCTACTTCTGCTAAAGTACTTATAAATCCTAACTCTTCAATCACTTGTCTTAATATTTCCATGGGTTGGTGTCAGTTTCTTTTTGGTAATGCTCCTTTGATGTGCCTTGGATTGTTTTGCTATGTTAAAAGTGCATTTCTGTAGAAGCTGATGGATCGTGATGAGGCGTACAACTCCTCGCTGATGGGATGCTGAAAATAGCCTTGGATTTGGCTCTAATGGTCTGCAAAAGAAGCAAAGGTGAAGTGAGGAAAAACATTGTCATTCAGTGAGTTAGGGTATGAAATGCATTACCTGGAAGAATGTTGGAGATAGGTTCAATTGAGGCATTCAACATGGCATTAGTTGATACTTGAATAATGTGCAAGGGTATGGGAAAAAAAGGAGATTGGCATCAGGTAGTAATGCTCATTTACAAGCTGGTGCAGGCATGGTAGGCTGAATGGCCTCTTCAACTATAACACTTCTGTGATTCTGTAATGTTTTTCCAAGATCATATTGGTATGCAGAGGCCCTTTTGGCCCTTACCAAAGAATGGTTACTTTGACACCAAAAGAAAAAGGAGAGATTGCTAAATATTATTTGTGCATAGTTTGTATTTGAAATAAATACTAATACTTTTTGACGTGTTTGCTTACTAGGTGGTTGCAATATAATTTGTTTTAAAAGTTTGATTTGATAGAAGGATTGCTTCAAGTTTTTAAATGTTACTACAGTACAGTGCAGTATTGAATAATGTAAAATAAAAGACCCCAGAAATAAAGATATTTATCTGCTAGCAGAGATAACATGCAAACAACTGTCATTGACGTAATTGACATCTTTGAATTCATCATTTGGTGTTGCATTGTGGCTTTTGTGGTTTTTATGTAATGTGTAGAATTTTAGATCACAGAAAGAAGTGTTTCTCCTTTTCACACAGAAGCCCAAACTTGTAAATTTGTATTGCCAAATTAATAAAGAATCAACATTTATATGTAGAATAACATAGTTTCTCTGAAGATTGTAAGAGTAAAAAAAGCATCCTGTATTAAAATGCCCTTGGTTTTTGACCAGAATATATATTTTTGTATGTATATTCTGTATAATTTTTCGGGAACAAAATCAGACCTGGTTGAATGGTGCTTTATCTCTTTAAGGTGAGCCATGGGCAAACTAAGAAAGGATACTTTGCTTCCAAGTATATGGTAGCCATTTTGTAGCAATTTGAACACTGAATGATACAGCTAAAAATGTTTTTGATTAAAACAACTTGGCTTTATAAACTGAATTGCTTCCTTGTCACATTGTAAGCAAAGTAGGTGGATTATAGGGAGAGGAAAGAAGAAAGTTAATGAAATCAGGGGAGCTGAAAGGGACAGGGCTTCGGGGTTAAGAGATGAATGTGAGTGGGTTGAGTAATTAAGACAAGAGGATGGCATGAGGCAGACATAAGCACAAGATAGAGAGGTGTCATACTACCTCAACATTGGCAAACTTTGTCTGCAGGTGAAGGTGGAGATGTCAGAAATTTAATACAGGAGAACATTATTCATGAGTTAGTTGTAGTGTGGCGTAGGCTGATAAGATTTCAGTTATGAATGTTGTGATAAGAGAAACTTCTTTACCCTATTGTGATTAGAATATGGAAATGTTTGCCACAAATTAATGGTTGAGGTAAATAGCATAGGCAGGGAAAACTGACTTAAATATGTGAGGGATAAAGATTTTAAAATGAAGGATTGCTAAATCAAGGATTAGAATGAGGCTAGAGTGGAACATTGGTACTAATATAAATGAGTTCAGTTACTTTAATGCTGTTCACTCTATTTACTTATGAATGGGTGACATGTGAGTCCATCAAAACGAGCTGCTGGGAAAGTTTGGGGATGGTATCTTTTGTTGCTACCTGTACCTTTCTTAGATGGGACAGAAAGCTTGAAGGTTATCTGAGGATAAACAGAAATGTTAAGAAAAGGAGAAGAGGAAATTTTATGAAGTAAGAATACCACCATACGTGGTGAAAGGTTGGGAGCCAAATTCAACATTGTATGCTACAAATACTGCAGACTGTATATTCTCTACAAATATTTACTATTTGATACCAGCTGACTGCTGAGGTGACAAAGTCTTTTTTTGGTTCATTTCTTGATATATTCTGGTGTCATGTTGTCCTGGACTAACAACACTCCCTCCAAGTCAGGAGATGGCTGGTTTAGGTCACACTCCAGAAACCTGATCACCACCTTACTTTGGTCCTCCCCAACTCACTTGTTGCAGATATATCTGTGAACATAACAGCTAGGAGTGACTGCTGCAGAGTCCCTGTGAAAACAAAATTCTGTCTTTACACAGTGAGCACACTGCATTGTGCTGAGTGATATTTAGCATGTGCTGAATGGGATAGTCAGGACAGGTCTAAAGTTTAAAAACTGGGCATCCATGAAGTGCTGTCGGGCATCAGCACTGGAAAAGTTATATGGGCTACAATCTGTAACTTTGTGGACCGACATACTTCTCACTTGACGATTAACATCAAATTAAAGGATCATGCCACATTGAATGAAGAGTGCAACATCACACGCACCTAAAAATAAGATGTCAGTCTGGTGAAGTTACAACAAAGGATTACTTTCATACCAAACAGCAGAAGCAAAGTACAATGGACAGAGCTAGGCAGCGACACTTCAGCAAGTAATAGCAGAAGGAGATTCCACTAGTAATCCCATCCTCAATGATTAGCAAGTCCATCACATCAGTGCAAAAACCAAGGCTGAAACATTTGCAACCATCTTCAACCAGAAATACTGAGTGGATGATTTATCTTGGCCTTCTCCTGATGTCCCCAGTACTACAGAAACCAATTTTGAGCCAATTCGATTGACTCCATAAAATATCTAGTAAAGTTAATTAAGAAAAGTAGATATTGTAAAGCCTATGGCCTCTGACAACACCCAGTGATATTACTAAAGCTTTGTGCTGCAGAACTAGCAACTACATAGTCAAACTGCACTAGTGCAGCAACAATACTGTCAACTACTTGGCAATGTGGAAAAATGTCTAGGTGTATCCTCTATGTAGAAAACAGAATGCATTTAATTTGGTTAATTACTGCGTCATCAACCTTCCTTTGATTGTAAACTGAATGGTTGAAGGTGTTATTGACAGTGTTATTGCTTAGTCTGTTTACAAATGCACAGATCTGCCATGACCACTTGGCTTCTGGTCTCTGAAGTCTTAGTCCAAATTAGAAGTGAAATAAAAGTAATTTCAAATCAAAGCAGTATTTGGCCAAGTGGCATCAAGCAGCCTTAATAAAATGAAGGCCAAAGGGAACACTTCACTGATTTGGAATCACACCTAGCACAAATGAAGATGAATGTGGTCTTTTTTAAAAATTCATTCACAGGATGAGGGCATTGCTGACTAGTATGTGAGGGATAATTTATTTTAATGCTGTTCACTTTATTTACTTATGAATGGGTGACATGTGAGTCCATCCAAACGAGCTGCTGGGAAAGTTTGTGTCCAGTTGGCAAGGTCACCTTGAGTTCCATGTGATGTAACTTTACTAATTAGTCGACAATGCAGAACCCGGCCTTAGGCTTTCAAGGTTTTGGGAAAAAACTGTTGTACAATGGAAGGCGAGTGGCCATTTCTCCCAGCTGAGCTTTTTTCTGGTTTGGTTTGGATTTTAGCAGTAGTGTTGTAGAAGCTGCTGAACCCCAAAAAATCAGGTCCATGTTGATCTCTCTCTGACTTCTATCCTGTAAGAGCCTGTGTTTGATTTTACCTTTTGTGCCAAGGGGTGTTTATGGGAATTGTAGCAAGTATTTGGAACATTAAGTTGGGATGGTCTGTTGGGTTTTTGGATAGGTTATTTGGTATTTTGTTCTCTTTTGTTTGTGTTTCATTCAGTAATATTGTAAATAAATTCTGTTATGTTTTAAAGCAAATTGGTTTGACCAATTGCATCATTCCTCAGATATCTGTGTTACACCTGCTTAAAACAGCTAGCAAAGTTCAGGTCTGGGCTAGTTTCTTGAAATGTTTTGTGGGAGGTGCTCTGGCCTGGTCCATAACAATTTTCTTTTTGATGTGTGGCTTGTGAGTAGTCTTTTCAAGGACACCTGTGATCCCTTATGCTCACAGGCATGACTATGATCAATATCTAATGACATGGTCAAGATTGCTTGTAGCAGGGATTTGTAGTCCGCACTATTGTTCACTGTGTGCCTTTCATATACTATGATTACGATAACTTGAAACTGTACTGTCACTGCTTGGTAAACGCAATTGTCCCTTGTCGTGTTTCGTATCACTCAAGTACAGCCCAAGTCTTCAGACATATTAAAAAAAAGCACTTTAATCATTTCTGGTGTTGTGGCAGCCATCGTTCATTTCCATTGCGCATTTGCTTTCCAGAGTGAAAGGTTGCGTAGGTTGGGCTTTGTGGAGTGAGTCACAGGCTCAACACTTTATTCAATGTAACTCTCCCAAACCTTCATGTTCCTTTCTTCCTTGCACTCCCTCTCAACCCAATTAATGCTGAGCTTCTACACATTTCCCAACCAACTCTTTCATTTAAGACCTCATCTCACAACATTCCCGTCTGAGTCCAATTTGTTTAAAATCCTGCAAAGTGACCTGTTAGGCTTCACAATTGGTATGACCAGCACTGTCCATTCCGCAGGCTGGACTGGTTTGATGATTCCTTCGCTTTCCATCCTACTGATATCTGTCTCTATCTTTGCCCATAAGGCAAATGACATTGGGTTGGCCTTGCAGAATCATGGAATTGCTTCCTGGTCAACATGCAAAGCTCTTTTGATAGTCCTTCGACCTTCCTGACAAGCTTTCGGATATTTAATTTGGACTTCACTCAGGCAGCCATTTTCTAATTGAAAATATTGAACCAATCTCGGTGAATTTTTCTCAACCAATTTCATCCCATCGATCTTGGGCCTGTACCTTTTCACAACAATTGGTGGTAACAGAACCAGCTGCTTCTCATAAGACACTGGAAGCAAAGTTGTATCTTCACTCTGTGAAGGTTCCCTGCTATAGGTTTTCAGACTAACTGAGGTTTTGCACAAGGTTAAGGGCTGCAGTCCAGAATGAATTTTGTTCAAGAATGGTTCTGTGATCACTGAAATGGCTGAGCAGGTATTGACCTTCATTAGAAGCAGGTGACCATTCACCCAGAAGTTTATTTTGATTGGTTCTGATTCAAAGGTTGCTTAGCATTTTAATTGTTGCAGACCAGATATAGATGGACTTTCCAGGGTGTGCATTCTTCTGCATACTGGCCTATGAGTTCTCTGTCAATTTAGATCTAGTGGGGCCCATTTGCTGTCTCAAGTCCACATACCAGCAGCAACTGTAATGGCTTGCTGGCCTGGATCCTGAAGAAAGTTTTAACAGTTTGGCTGAGGCTTGGCTATGCTTTGGGCTGATCTAGAATCCCCCTGTTCAGGATATATCCTGAGTGAAGCTATGCAATTACTTTCAATTAAGTGGCATTCCCAAAACTCAGTTGGACTGAGGAGGGTGTCCACTTCCGTCAGAATAGCCTGCAACCTATATGCTCCACTTATTGCATTTTCCAATAATAAAGCCAGTTGCAGTACCTGTTTGAAGTCCAGTTGGGCTCAGTTAGTCTGCGTTTTTGCATGGTTATGTCATTAATCTCAAACATCAAAAGAACTCTGAGCATTTCATTAAGGGTTAAGTGTTAATTCAAAGTCACATTCCTCTGCCGATCATCTTAACCTAGTCAAAAATCCCGATACACTTTCCCCGGTTCTCAAATTACTGAGTAAAATCAATAGCATCTTAGAATTATCACTAGAATACAAGTGAGGATTTTATTTTCTGCTGGCATGTATTCAACAATGTAAGATTCCATTCGATCTATCGAAGTACTCATTAGGTCGAGTTATGAATACTGCAATTGCGGTTAGATAAGGATTGTCGGAAGTATGCTGCAATTAATACCCATTAGGGTTTATACCAATATATGACACTGTCCTTTGGGGTATTGACAGCCTGTGCAATTTTCCAGCAAACAATAGAGAATATTTCATGTCCAGGTCTCCATTTATCTCTGATGTCCAGGCAAGATAACCAGGAAGACCAATAAAGAGCATTTACAGAACTTGGATATAGTCCGGAGACATTTTTCCTAGCCAGGTATATCCCTGAGAAGGATAAACAATGTTCCAGGCACTCCACGTGACCTACTTAGGCTACAGATCGACAAGACCAGATTGCACCCTTTGGAAGATAAAGTGCAGGCAATCTAAGGTGCCCTGTCTCCTACGTCTGTACCAGAGCTTAGGTCTTTCCTAAGGCTGGTGAATTATTACAAAAAGTTCATACTCAACCTGGCCTCCATCTTGGCACCTTTGCGTCTTAAAAAAGGGTCAGCCTTGGAAGTGGTCATGTAGCTAAGCCATGGCTTTCAGGGAAGTGAAGAAATAGCTATCATCCATTAAGATGTTAGCATACAATGATCCCAAGCAATATCATGAATTGACATGCTATGCAGTAGTAGTATTAGCTCATAGGTGGCCCAATGGAGATGAATGCCCAGGACTTTGGCAAATGCAAAGTGTAAATACACCCAGGTAGAGAAGCAAGATTAGGCGTCATACTTGGAGCCAGCTAATCCACTAATATTGCAATGTAGCTTTTATTTCACAGATGTTTTAAAGCACATATGGATGTGAGATTGATGGTTTGGTGTATTTTCTACATTCTGAGTAGTGCCTCAATTCGGTATTTCAGAATTTAAAAATAATCCTTCCAAATTTCAGTTCTGTCTCAAGAGATGCGGGGGGAGGGGAGGTGTCTTGCACTAAGTCATGCCCAAATCTTTCTCAACCTTCAAGTGCATGCCATGAAATTTTGGTAGCACGTCAGATTTAAATCCATGTTTCATAATTATGCTCAGTTGTCAGCAGATATTAAAGATTTTGGTTGATATGTTCAATAATGAATGATGAAAAACAGCTCTTTTCAAATTTTCAAGTCCATAAATTGAAAAAAGACAAAACATTCAACGGAGAATTCATATGAAAATAGGCTCAATTTGTGTTGATGGTGAGGGTTATTTAAGAGATTTTAGGGAAGATTTCAATTGTCTTTTGTGTTTTTGTTTAATTTCTTTTACTTTTGTAAGGCTTCCTCTGTAATCCTGTCACTTTTGAACTTTGTGCCATATGTTGTCACTGCAGTCTGTTCCTGTTGCTATCCCAAGGTCCAGCTGCTACTATCCTCCCTTTTCTTAACCTCATGACTTTAATCCTCTCCATGTTTTTAACTGGATCATTTCTGTATCTGTACTTCCTATCGGGCCTGTCATGTGTGCACCTTAGACTTAAGAGCAATGAACCATTTGTCACCACCACAAGGTAATTCTCGAATTCAGCGGTGGGTTTTACATTCAAGGCACTGACAACTGCTAGACTGATCGACTAATCTGGTCTACAATCTCCAGCAGCTTGCCCCAAAAATGACTTTGACAATTGCATCAGCCACACTGCTGAAGGAAATTCAATGTGAATGGACTTGGGGGCTGAATGAAATGTTGAAAGTTAGTCCTCATAGCTAACTGACAGTGCTCACCAAACAGAAATCTCAGAATGCCTACAGCAACTTGTCTGCCCTTAAATTCATCTTAAACACAATCAGAGGACACTTTTGGTTGGTGTGCTGGGATGCGTCAAGACTGTTTTGGCAGTAATAACCAGGAGATCCGTGAGCTACAACTGGAAACATCATCAAACTTTTAAACAAAGAAACCCGGTCTGGAGTTCAGAAAAATAAGAAGCGATCTCATTCTGTCATACACAATTCTTTGAGAGATCGACAGGACAGTTGCAGGAAAGCTATTTCACTTGGCTGGATTTCTCAAACCAGGAGGCAAAACAAAGGGCTGATCATGTAGGTCTGAGATGGAAAGGAATTCCTTCACTGAGGCGGTGATGAACCTTGTAATTTTCTTCCTCAGTAGGCTTGGGGGTTCAGTTATTAAGTATGTTCATCAAAAGTTACAGGGCTCATGTCGGGAAGTAATGTTGAAGTAGAAGATCAGGCATGATGTCACTGAAGCTGGAGTGGGCCTGGAGGGCTGATTGGCTTATTCCTCCTATTTCTTGCATTCTTATCTCTTCCTCTCCAGTAAAGACATTCCTTGGATCCTGGTAGATTTCATCCTAGTGTTTTAATAGAAGCAGCTTTTGAACGATTTGATGCATTGGCTTTATTTTCCAACTTTCATTGGCTTTGGAAAAGGTTACATTAGACTGGAAAATCACGAAAGTAACTCTTCCAGTCAAAAAACAGGAAACTACATTGCAGCTGGCATCTCATCCATAATGTGGAAAATGTCAGAAGCTATGATTAAATGTATTTAAGCAGGGCACCCTGATGAGGTTAAGGTCGTCAGGCAGAGCCAACATAGTTTTGTCAAAGGAAAGCATGTTTAATTTATTGGAGTTCTTGAAGAAGTAACTTGTGCTATGGATAAGAGGAACCAGTGAATGTCTTTTACTTCTATTTCGAAGCATTTGATAAGGTGTTGTATCAAACATTATTACAGAAAATAAAAGCTCATGGTGTTGGGGTAGCATTGGCTTGGATAAAATATCGGTTAGCTAACAAGAAGCAGAGTGTAGGAATAAGTGGGTCATTTTCAGGCTAGTAGAATGTCACAAGTGGTTTGGTGCTGGCATCACAACACTACAATTTATGTATAATTTGAATAAAGTGACTGAATTTGCTGACGATGCAAAGGTAGGCAGGAAAGTGAGTTGTGAAGAGGATATAAGGAGACTACAAACGGATATTGATAGGTTAAATGAATGGGCAAAGATCAGGCAAACAAGTATAAAATGGGAACATGTGAAATTGTCCATTTTGGCAGGAGGAATGAAAAAAAACATGGTGAGAGATTGCAGAGTGGTCTGGGGTGTCCGAATACATAAATTGTATAAGGTTAGTATGCAGCTGCAGCAAGTAATTAGGAAAGCTAATAGAACATAATGTTTTATTGTGAGGGTAATTGAATGCAAAAGTAACAAGGTTATACTTGAATTACACAAGGCATTGGTGAGACTGTATCTGGAGTACTGTGTACAGTACTGATCACTACTTATGGAAGGACGTTAATGCATTGGAAGTAGGTCAATGAAGGTTTACTGGAGCAATCGCTGAATAAGTGATTGCTTTATTAGAAAAGGAAACAGAGACTCTACCTGTATCCTCTGGAATTCAGAAGAGTCAGAGGCAACTTAATTAAAGCATTCAAGATCCCGAGGGGACTTGACCAGGTGAATGTGGAAAGGATGGTTCTTCTTGTAGGAGAATCTAAAAGTGGGATCTTAGATTAAAAGTAAGGGGATGCCCACTTAAAATAGAGATAAGGAAAAACTTTGGCGTTTGGGGTTGAGAGTCTTTGGAATTCCCTTCGTCAGTAAAGCAGTGAATGCAGAATCTTGTAAATTTTTTAAGGCAAGGGTAGATAGAATCTTAATTACTGAGGGAATGAAAGATTATTGGGGAATGCAGGAATGTAGAGTTGAAGTTTAAATCAGTTCAACCATGATTCATGTTGAATGGCTGAGCAGGTCTAAAGGGCCCAGTGTCTTTGTTTGTATGTTCATATAATTCCTGAAAACCCATCTCTTAGATTCCAATTTTGCAGTATGGCCCAAATATGTTTTTGTAACTCAGTGTCAAACTTCGTTTACTGATGCTCCTGTTTAATACCTGGAGATGTTTTACAATATTAAAGATGACATAAGTTGATGCTGCCTTGTCACTGGAGAGAGATTTGTTATTATTATTGGTACCAGACAATGGAAGAGAATTTCATAACAAATGAAACATTGCCAAGAAATTTTGATGACCAGGTCTTAGAGGAAGTAGATTAGCAAGTTATTAAAGGAAGATTTTTTACGCTATGCACACGACTTTTTGTGTCACTTCTTAGCCAGTTGGAACCAGGTGACCTGTTTGGTGGATCTTGTCATTTTTAAGCATTTGAAGTTAGATTCAAGTCTTTTTGCCTGCACTTGATAATTTAAGAAGTATGGACGTTTTTCAGCTATTTGAATGAGAGAAAACCATAAGCAGGTCTGGTTTCACAGTTGTGGAACAAGGCAGCATTTGGGAGATCCTTTCAGCATAGCAGTAGAAAGGCAAAAAATGATTATTTTTAAACATCAAGGAAGGCATGGAGTGGAAACTGTTCCACCTATATGTGGTGTAACATGGGACATGAGACGGTATAAGATAAATACCAGCTGAATTGAATTTTTCCTTACGACAGTTTGCAAAAACTCACCCCTCTCCGCCACCTCAGCTGTTACTGGCATTAACAAAGAATTTATTCATTATTCCTTTCATCCAACTCTGTCCTTATTCTGTCCCTCTGCATCCTAATCTTTTCCCAGTATAATTTAAAAATACTTTATCTGGTGGGAATATGGTATTGGATGCTTTGTAGTGAGTTTAACTTAGTTGCTACGAATAGTCCAAAAATATTTTCCAACTATATTATGTTAATTGTCCTTCATTTTCTATATTCCAGATGATCCTATGGGACTGGGACTTGAAACAATGGTTCAGAAATTATCACTATCAGGTGAGTACCAAATTTGAAATAATATGTACCCTGCCATATGATCATGTATTACTTTCAGAATAGCTTTATATTTTGAACAAGTGTGTGCTCTATTCATGACCTTTTAAATTTTACACTTGCTACTGATGTTCTGACTCTAATGTCTAGTACAAAGTACTCTTGACAATTGCCAGCCAGGAGGAACAAACTGTAAATTGAGGCTAAAGTCAAATGAAGAACTGCAGGTATGGATGATCTAATAGAGAAACAGAAATTTTTGGAGAAATTCAGCCTGAGTTCGAAAAGGGTCAGTGGACTTGAAACATTAACTCTGCTTTCTCTCCACAGATGATGCCAGACCTGCTGAGTTTCTGCAGCAAATCATTATTTTTGTTTCAGTTAATTCAGACTGCTCTGTGTGATTGGCTGACAGAAAGATGTGTGTTTCATGGGATAGATTTCTGTTATTTTACTTTTGGTTTAATGTGAAACAGTTTCCACCTCCAATACTTCTGGAAAACACTTCACAAAGAAGTTATTTGGAAGTGGTGAAAAGTTTGTATCATAGATAACCTAATCTGAAAATCCTGACATTTTTCTTTTAATTGTTTGTTTTGAAACTAGAATAGTCTTTTTATGTTTAGAAATTACATCAGAAAATGCTGTCAATCATATTTTTATTCATCTCATCTGTGTGCTGCATGTGAACATTGTTGTAGAATTCTATTGTATACTACTTAAAAACAGTTTGCCTGCTTCTGACAGTAATTAGTACCTTAATACAATGATTTCAATTCTAACTTAAGTGGGTATATGTACCATGGTGATTCACATGCTGAGTTAGAAGGTGCATCGTGTTATAATACAGCTTCTAACTCATGAAGCTACTCTGTTTCCAGTTCTCAGTCGTCAAATTCATTATTTGGCCCTCTTTCTATCTTCCGACTGCATGTTTTCTCGTGCTGTTTCTTTGCTGTCCGTACCAAACAAGACTCGGGCCTGTGTGTGTCTGTCCTTCCTAAAGATGTAAAATATTTTGATCAAACACAACCAATTTAAACCCGTGCCCTTTTGTTTCCAAAAAAAATACTTGAATGTTTTTTCTTCAAATGACTGCAACTAATTGGCATTTTTCATTTTCCCCATGCTTGTTTTTGTAATATGTTATTCACATTTCTGTTTACTGCTTATACTTTCTCACTATCTCCAGTTTGACTTTTTCCTCTTTACTTTTTTTTTGGAATATTATCTTGCTTCCTCATTTTTCACTATTGCTCTCTGTCTGTCAGTTTTAATAAGATTTTCTCTGTGTCTTTTCATTCTTTTACCTGATGTTTTTGTAATTTTATTTCTGTATATTCTTTATCCCTCCAGCTGTTTATCTTTGTTTTCTGTATTCTACCTCTGCCTTTAGACTTGTTGAGAGTTAATGTTTGCAATTAGATAACTTCAGATAACTGGAAAGGAGCTTGTGGCAATCTTGTGATAAGTTATGGTATCTATGTTAACTTGAAAAGACTGTTAATGCTAAGAATCCTGAGCAGTGATTTCAAGGTCAAAATGTAGCTTAGTTGCCAATGTGACAGGGCTCAAGTCTGGATGCCAAACTTCTGTTTGGTTTGACCTCATTCCCTCCTTGAGCCAACCTCATCCCCGTCCCGTTTTGTTTTGAATACAATCAGCTGAGTCATCAACAGATTGTACTGAGAACTCTGTCCACTGTACCCTTCCTTCTTCCCCAGACTTGGAGAGACTGATAAAACAGCACAGTCTCTGAGGATTCCAGTGTACAAAATGCACAAAAATGATCTGCAATCGTTCATCTAGTTAGTTATTCACTGATGAGATCATAGTCTCCACTTATTCCATGCCACAATCTTCACTGCCCATGTTACTGTGCTGCTGCAAATAATTTGTGCACAAAAGGACTTGGAAGTCTGAGTTCAAGATTGTTTTAAGGTTAACTTGCTGATTCAGTTGGCAGGAAGGCAAATGCAATGTTCCCATTCACTTCTTCAAGAGGGTTAGAATGCAAGAGTAGGGATGTACTGATGAGGTTGTAAATTACTCTGGTCACACATTTGAAATATTGAGAGTGGTTTTGGGCCCTGTATCTTCAGAGTAATGATTTGGCATTGGAGGGAGCCCAGAGGAAGTTTACAAGAATGATCCCGGGATGAAAGGCTTATCATATGAGGATTCTGGGTCTATCCTTGATGGAGTTTCAAAGGATGATGGGGGATCTGATTGAAACTTACAGAATACTGAGAGGCCTTGATAGAGTGGATGTGGAGAAGATTGTTTTACTAGTAGGAGAGACGAGGACCTAAGGACACAGCCTCAGGGTTGAGAGAGAAAGCGCTTTAGAACTGGGATAAAGAGGAATTTCTTCAGCCAGGGAGTGGTGAATCTGTGGAACTCATTCCTGCAGAAGGCTATGGAGGCCAAGTCATTGAGTGTGTTTAAGATAAAGATAGGTTTTTGATTAGTAAGGGATCAAAAGTTATGGGGAGAAGGTAAGCAAATTGGCTTGAGAAGCAGAGCCATGATCAAATGGCAAAGCAGACTGGATGGGCAAATGGCCGAATTCTGCTCCTCAAACTTATGGTTTCAACCCCACTGAGGTCTGTTACCAACTTTGTTACATTGACAGGCCAAATAATCATCTTCCTTTTTTTAAGAAGTAAAAATGTTGGAAGGGTGGGTCATTAAAAGTAGCTACTTGGAATTTAGAGGAGGGATGCAAGTTTAGGGATGTGTGGAACTGGTCCTGGGTTTTGGTATCGTAACTGGAGTAGAGGATGTGTTGTTAAAACACACTGCATTGGGGCTGAGGGTTTGCAAATCTGAGGTAGAATATATTGTTTGGCTTCCTCTTGGGTTGCTGGTGTCTGTCATGAAGGAAGGGTGAGTGGATGGGAATGATTAGTTTGGGGATCTCCATTCTAGCACTATTGCTGTTTAAATTTCACAGGGTTCTCTGTAAACATTGAGTTTGTACATTTATTGATTTAGTTTTTGTTATGCATCCTGCATCTATAACTTCCCCTTTCTCTCTGTTTTACTGTTTTTATCTTTCTTTAATTTCTTTAATTTACAACGGATGAGAGACACAAACAAAATACTTTGTCCCAGTTACGTGATTTCCTTTGAATTCGGGAAAAATGGACACTGTTTTTCACATTATCCTCCATCTGCTAAATATTGCCCATTTTCTTAATCTATCTCCACAGACTCCTTGTATCCTCTTCACAACTTGCTTTTCCATTTATCTTTTTAATCATCTGTAAATTTAGCTGAAATACAGTTGGTTATGGAGTCATAGAGTTATATAGCACAGAAAAAGATCCTTAGGTCTAACTCATCCATGCTGACCAATTTTCCCAAACTAAATAACTCCCATCTGCTTGCATTTGGCCTGTATCCATCTAAACTTTTCTTATTTGTGTCCATGTTTTAGTGTCCTTTAAATGTTGTAACTGTATCTCCATCTACTACTTCCTCTGGCAATTAATTTCACATACGAACTACTGTCCGTGTGAAAACGTTGCCCCTCAGTTCCGTTTTAAATCTTTATCCTTTCACCTTAAAATTATGCCCTCTGGTTTTGAATTCCTCTACCCGAGGGAAAAGACTTCTGCTATTCATCTTATCCAATCCCCTCATGATTTTATAAACTTCTATAACCCCTCAAACCCCTATACTCCAGTGAGAAATGTCTCAGCCTGTCCAGCCTCTCATTATAACTCAAACCCTCTAGTCCCAGTAACATCCTTGTAAATCTTTTCTGCACCCTCTCCAATTTAATAATATCCTTCATATAGCAGGGCAACCGGAACTCAAACAGTACTCTAAAACTAGCCTCACCAAAGCCCTGTTACAACCATAGCAAAATGTCCCAGCTCCTATTCTCAATGGTCTGAGCAATGAAGACGAATAGGTTACCAACACTTGCCATCACCAGTGATGCCTCAAGATTATTTATGGGGTGCATCCTATGGTACCTCAACATTGGAGGAAGATAGTATGTTGAAGACATGGCAGAAGGAGAAAGAAATGAAATAAATTACCTGGAATTGAAGATTTCTTTCTTTCGCATACAAACAGGTTTACAAGAAAAATGTTCATATGTACGTGGACAACGCAATTGAAGTGGCTTGCATAAACAACATGGAAGGAATAAAGACGTGTAATAAAACTAGCTAAGTTTTATTTTTCTGGAAATGGTGAATATCAAGAGTATCTAGGTTGTTATAAGAAATTTGCCTGATGTCTTGAATCCAATAGCTTGTGATAAAGGAAGGCAGCTTAATCACTTGCTAGAATGGGAATTGGATGAGATTGTTATTCTTCAGTTATGCAAGTTATAAGGGAAACCAGATGTAGAACTTTTTTGCATTCTGTTAACTGCACAGGTTTGTGCATTTAACATGCATGTTTCTTGGCTGACTTGGGTGCCATGGCAGTTGGTGCTTTTTCAGTCATTTGGCAAAGCTGTTTTTTTACATGCACAGATCCTATTTTAACGGATAAGGATATGCCTATGGGAAATCGAAAAGGAGGAAACTTATGACTTTGTGGTAGATTTGAAATAGTCAACACCGCCATGATTTGCAAAGTTGTTGAATTTACTCATGCAATTTCCAATGATACTTTCAGCAATGAAGCACTTCGTTCTTCAAGTAGGATGCAAAAATTATCACATTTATAAGAAACTTAACGTTATGTCCTGCAGTATTTTTTTAAGGAGAAATCCACATGGCCAGGGCCTTGCAACTAAAACTGCTGACATCACTTTATCTGCCTGGCGGCCATCCACCAGGAAGCTGTGCATAATAATGTCAAACGATGGATGGGTTTTTTCGCAGTCGACAGCAAATTAATCCATTGGAAACATCTGTGAAAATTGTTTTGGGATTTTTAACCTCCTTATTTCATAGACTACAGTGTGCTGAATACAACCAAGTTGGTTGCATTGCCCATCATACACACTTGGAGTTTACATTCACTGATCACTTGTTTTATCAGAGGTGCATACAACCTCAAACTATCGGATATGAAGCCTGAGCTAGGCTACCTCTGAGAGCTTTCGCCTGTTTGGTCATGTCCTGTTAGAGAATTGTCAATTCAAACCAATATGCTAATTAATTTTGTGACTGCACAGTGACAACAAAGACAATACACCTGCCCATAAGCAACATGCAAAAAGCACCTATGATTTTTATTTTTCAAAGTAATGATCTTTTGAAGCAATATAAACCAGGGAAAACAGGTTGCAAACCTCCACTGAGAGATTCTCATCAGACCCATGTTTCTGTGGCTATGAGCATTTTAGAGAACCTTCAAAATGGTGAGAAAAATTTGAGTGTGTGGAGACCACACAAAAAAGTGACCATGGAATGCAGCCACATAGATTATATCAAATCATGGCCAAAGGTAGAATCAGCGTCACTACTCTCAAATCACTTTCTATTAGAGATGCAGCCTCATCTAAAATTAATTTACCTTGATCCCAACAGGGGACAACATGTGGCTTTTAGAATTGAGCAGTCGAAGAACTTTGGAAATGTTCTGCAACAAGCTCATTATACACCAACAAATTTATTTGGGGTGGCAGCCTTTCAGGATTAGGAAATTAAGCATTCCTTTAAGTGAGGGACAGACTTGTTTGAATGGCATTTTTTCAAAATGGAAGACTTGAACTTTTTTTTATAATTGAAAAATAACTTGATCCTCAGGAAAGTAAAAATACCTGAGATTTCTTTGCTTATTTTTGTGGATGAACTGGAATTTTACAAGGTGTGAGCAGGTTAAGTGCAGTGCTGAACATTAATGCTTCTGTTTCCTTTCATGTGCATTAAAAATTTCACAGCTGGGAGTTTGACTACATTTGTTCTTTATTGAGCTGGCCTTGTGAGCTTTGCTTTGACCATCTCTCATACGTTTAACGACCATTATGAAATAAAATGCAAAGTTTAAATGAGAACTTGCCTACTCAAACTTTGGTCTTCATTTTTTGATATAGCAGAAGTGAAAAAGAATGTTCACTCACCTTCTGCTATGAATTCCCGTACAACTTGAATTTGTTATGTAATTTGTCATGTCTCACTAGGATGGTACACTAGAAATCAAGACCAACTATTTCCAGGATTGCTACAAAAGTTAAGGATTTTAAAAGGTATACACAGTTCCCCAAATTTCATGTCTTATAGTCAGGGGTTAACAGAAAACATGGATCCGGTTTCTGTAATCAACAAGAATTCCTATTTATTACAAGTAAATAGATGCCAGCTGTAACTAACAATTATGAATTATTGACTAGTTAAAACCCTCATCCCCTTATAGACTTGCCCTTAGACACAGGCAGACCAGAGAAAGAAAACATGGATGTGATGGATTGAAGGGAAACAGGGAAAGCAGTTCAGCGGTCCCTGTTGCATATATGGTTACTGTCCTGATCACAGTGCTGCTTCTCTCATTCTTCCTTGTCTGTATGTTTTAACTGAACGGGAGTTAGAGGGTGCTGGTTCATGCTTAAATCAAAGTAAGGCAACAGATGAAATATTAAAGTATGAAATGATGAGCAGACTAGACCAGGAAGTGACAAAGTATAAGTCTAAGAATAAATCAGTAGATAAGACTAGAATTACAAAAATATTAGGATGCAACTTGAGGCACTATCTGGGTGCATTTGTATTCAACTACAGGTAGAGCAGATGAACTGATGGTACTAATTGAGAGAAACAAGTCTGATCATGTAACCATTGCAGAGATGTGTTGACAGGGTGACATTGATTGGGATGTGAATGTTGAAGGGGGTGTGAAATTTAGGAAGGTCAGGAAACTAGGAAAAGATGGAAAGTGGCTTTCTTGATTAAAGATGATGTCAACACATTTAGAGGGATGGTAAGTTCAGAAAACGAAGATATGAGAACCCTTGGGTCAACATGAAAAATAATAAAGGCAAGAAGTCTCTTGTGGAAGTTGTATGCTGGCTATCTCAAAGTAACCACATGTAGAATGGGATATTAAAGACGCGGGCAGTTAAGAAGGTTATCTAAGAATACAACAAAATCTTGTTGACTAGGCCAGTGGGCCAAGGAGTGGCAGATAGAGTTTGATTCAGGTAAGTAGGAGATATTGTATTTTGGTAAGACAAACCAGAGAAGAACTTAGATAGTTAATCACACAGGTGTAGGGTCCTGCGGAGTGTTGCTGAACAGAGAGATCTAGGAGTGCAGGTACTTACTTCCTTGAATGTCACGGATAGACAGGGTGAAGAAGACGGCATTTGACATGTTTCCCTTCATCAGCCAGAACGTTGATTGCAAGAGTTTGGTGGGATGTTATGTTACGGCTGTACAAGACATTGGTAAGGCCACCTTTGGACTACTATGTGTAGTCTTGGTTGCCCTGCTGTAGGAAAGATGTCAGTAAATACCAAAGGGTGCAAAAAAGATTTACAAGGATGTCACTAAGACTGGAAAGTTTGAGGTATAAGGAGAGACTGGATAGTCTGGGACATTTTTCGTTGGACCGTAGGAGGTTGAAGGATGATCGAAAAGAGATTTATAAAATCATGGGCACAGATAAGATGAATAGTCAACCTTTCCCAGGGTAGGGGAGTCCAAAACTAGAGGGCATAGTTTCAAGGTGAGAGGAGAAAATCTTAAAAGGGGACTGGAAGAGCAAATTCTTCACATAGAGGGTAGTTCATATGTGGAATGAACTGCCAGAGAAAGTGGTTGATGCAGGTACAAATTCACCAATTAAAGGACATTTGGACAGGTGCATGAAAAGGAAAGGTTAGGAGGATATGGGCCAAATGAGGGATTCATAGCATGTTTCTGATCATTCAGATCAGTTTCTGAGCACAGCCTGTTCTCGCCCTGATTTGGTATTGACCATTGAAATAGGATTTATTAATGACTCCAAAGTGAAGATGTTCCTTGGTAGCAGTGATCATGATATGGTTGAATTTACATATAGTTTGAGGACGAAAAGTGTAGATGTAAAACTAATAATAAATTGAAAGTATGAAAGCAGATCCAGCTGAACCGAATGAACTATTTCAGTTAAGGGATAGGTCAATGAAAAGAGACTGTAGTGAATATTTAGTCGGACATCTCAGTTTTAAGATTTAACTGTATCAATGCATTGCAACGAAGGAGAAACATTGTCCGATGACTCACTATCCACACCTCCCTAAATAGTAAAGAAGAGGATCAAACTTAAGAAATAAGGATATAATGGCAAAAGATGTATAGCAAATTAGAATATCGGATAGAATATATAGAAAAAAGATTGCAAGAATAATAAGGAGGGTGAAGTTAGATTAATGACATAATAAGTGTTTCTACAGCTATTTAAAAGAGTTTACAAAGTGAGTATTGCTGCCGAGAAAATGAGTTGACCAAATTGATATTGGGAAGCAAGGAGATAGCAGATAGATGGAACTAATATTTTTATCATTCTTCACTTTCGAGGATACAACTAAAATCTTGGAAACAGCTGTAAATAAAGAATTGGAAGAAGCTCACGAAAATTGCAACTACAGTTTTTTGAAAAGTGACAAAGAGGATTGATGAGGGCACAGAAGTGAATGTGATCAATATGGACTTCAGTAAGGCATTCAACAGGGTTCCTCATGATAGACTGGTTAGTAAGGTTAGATCACATGGATTACAGGGAGAACTAGCCTTGGATGCAGAACTGGCTTGAATGGAGAAAACAGAGGGTGGTGGTGGTGGAGGGTTGCTTTTCAGACTGGAGCCTGTAATCAATGGTGTGCCACAAGGATTGAGGTGTAGTGGACAGTGAAGAAGGTTACCTCCAAGTATAATGGGACCTTGATCAGATGGGCCAGTGGGCTGAAGAGTGGAGAATGAAGTTTCATTTAGATAATTGCGAAGTGCTGCCTTTTTGAAAGGCAAGTCAGGGCAGGACTTTACCATTAATGGTCAGGTCCTAGGGAGTATTGCTGAACAAAGACACCTTGGAGTACAGGTTCATTGTTCCTTGAAAATTGAGTCACAGGTAGACAGGATAGTGAAAAGGCATTTGGTATGCTTGCTTTTATTGATCATTGCATTGAGTATAGGAGTTAGGAGGTCATGTTGCGGCTGTACAGAACATTAGTTAGGCCACTTTTGGAATACTGCATTCAATTTTTGTCTCCTTACTATAGGAATGCGATTGCGAAACTTGAAAGTGTTCAGAAAAGATTTACAAGAATGTTGCCAGGGTAGGAGGGTTTGAGCTCTAGAAAGAGGCTGAAGAGGCTGGGGCTATTTTCCCTGGGGCATCAGAGGATGAGGGGTGACCTTATAGAAGTATATAAAATCATGAGCATGGATAGGGTAAATATCCGAGATGGGTGAGTCCAGAACTGAGGGCATAGGTTTAGGGCGAGAGGGGAAATGTTTAAAAAGGACCTTGGGTGCCGTTTTTTCATGCAGAAAGTGGTGAGTGTATGAAATCAGTTGCCAGAAGAAGTGGTGGAGGCTGGTACAATAACAACATTTAAAAGGCATCTGCACGGGGATTTGAATAGTAAGGGTTTAGAGGGATATGGGCAAAATACTGACAAATGGGACTAAATTAATTCAGGATATGCAGTCAACGTGGGCGAGTTGGACCAAAGGGTCTGTGTCTGTGCTGTATATCTCTATGATTCTATGACCAGGGAAGTAGCACTTTGCAAATTATTGGAACTGTGGCTCGACAAGTCAGTGGGTCCTGATGATTTTAGGGTGTTAAAAGAAGTCGCTGGGGAGATAATTGATGCTTTGATTTTAATTTTTTTTTTAAGTTCACTGGATTCAAAAAGGTTCTATTAGATTAGAAAGTAACTTGTGTGACTAGTTTATTCAGAAAGGGAAGGAGACGCAAAAGCACAGAACTATAGGCTGGAGCCTGTAATCAATGGTGTGCCACAAGGATTGAGGTGTAGTGGACAGTGAAGAAGGTTACCTCCAAGTATAATGGGTCCTTGATCAGATGGGCCAGTGGGCTGAAGAGTGGAGAATGAAGTTTAACATCTGTCACAGGGAAAATGTTGGAAACTATTATTTAGGATGTCACTCATAACAGGGTATTTCAATAAATTCAAGACATCAGGCACAGTTAACATGGTTTTATGAAAGGGAAATCATTAAAATCAATTGATTGGAGTTTAATAAAGAAGTAACATGTCATGTCAATAAAGGAGATCCAGTGGACGTACTGTACTGAGATAATTAGAAGGCATTTGATAACGAGCCATTTCAAAGGCTATTGTGAAAAATTAAAGCTCGTTCTGTTTTGATCATTTTTGCATGGATGGGAAATTGGCTTGTGAAGAGTGAGCAGTATGACAGCATAAATGGGTCATTTTCTGGTTGGCGAGATGAAACACTTAGGTGGTGTGCCACAGGATCAGTGCAGGGGCCTCAATGCTGCAACTTATATAAACAACTTGGATGAAAGGACCAACACTATGGTTGTTAAATTTACTGATGACACAAAGATATGTAGAAAAGTAAGATGTGAAGAGAGCAAGAGGTAACAAAGGATATGGACACATTTGGTGAGTGGGCAATGAACTGGCTATTTCGGAATAATATTGGAAAATATGAAGTTGCCCATTTTTGCAGGAGGAATGAAAAAGTGTTATCTAAATAGTGAGAGATTGTTTGATTCATTAACTCTTAGCTTGAGTGCAAACCAATGACAGAATATAGTTCCATAATTACTGAGTTTGCTGAACAAGTACTGCTTGTTTGGAGTATTTTAAAAATGTGCTTTGAGTAATATATTCTGCTTGGCTTATGTGTTTATTCGATGTCTTGTATTCAGGGTAAAAACAATATACCAAACTGTGCATTGAGAACATTTTCAAAATTTTCAGTTGGATTTTGCTGTAACAAATTATCTGATTTAGAACAACTGGTAGAAACGTGACCTGCAAGATATTGAAGTTAACTGAAAATGATTACAGTACACCTTTGTCTGAAATCCAGAATTCTGAAACCTGGAAATAACAGCTGGAAGTCTGTGGTGGTTATGACATCTGATGTGAGCCTTGTTGATGGTCAACAGGCTTTGCAAGGTTGAGAGATTCGATATGGGATGTTGAAGGGTTAATTTGTTCTGCTGACATGAAAGAAATTGGATGTCCCAGGGAGATGTGTTTTTCTGACTTGCAGGCAGGATGTGACAATCTAATTATATTCTGTAAATGCTGCAGTTTAAGAAATAACCTAATCACATGCTGTTTTAAGGAATAACCTAATTGCACATTGTTTCTGGAAATATTCCAATCACTTTACAATGTTTTTGGGTATCATGTGACTATGGGGAGTGGCAGGGGGTTGTCTTGCGTGAATGACTGACTATGATGTAAAACCCTATGTAAAGGGAGGATGGTTCCCTTGTTCAGGGAGCTTTGCTTGACACGCTCAGCAAGCATCACCAAGAGTGTTAAATGATCATCCAAAAGATTATACTTGCTTAAATAAATTGTGGCTTTTCGCAGAAGTTGGCGTATTGCAGTTGCATCAAGTGTGTAAGAATCTCAAGAGAAGGGAGCCGAACATTTGGTGATCAGGGTGAGTTTCCAACATAAATTGAGCTTTTAGGCGGATTGTGTAAGTGAGTACCTGCGTGATGGTAACGTGAGACGGATGGGCCGCCAGGGTAAGATTTACCATGACCTCTCTCACTAACCTATCACTCAGTCGACTCCTCATCCCCAAGAACTCTGTAGTGACGGAATCTCTGAGATACCTTTCGCACTTGAGTGCGGATGAGTTCGTCCCAGGAATGTTCGATTCCTCCTGGAATTTAGAGGTTAGAGTCCTCAGAACTGTATGTTACCAGAAGGGGAGGTTAAAACCCTCGAAGAGAGGGATTTGGGACTCTGGAACATAGTTATCCTTTATCTTGCATACTACTGTTACTGTATCAATCACCCTGCCTTAGATCAGTTGTCAAGAGGTGAACTCTCGCACGTGAGGGTCAGGACCCTGAAGTGGGTGTGGAGACTTTGGAAATGTAATATGGGGACGAAATGGAAAACTTCAAAATCTGTGTGGAGAAAGACTGCTGAGGAAATAAGAAATAAATCTAAAGAGGCCAGCTGGGAGAATAATGCACATCTAAAAGGGATTCGAGTGTCTGATCACAATGGAAACCCTAAGTCTTGGGAGGGGATGAAGAGTCAGTGTGAGGATTATGATAGGAGTAGAGAAAAACAAGGGAAAATTGAGAAAGGTGAGGCAAAATAAGGAATCAGGGTTCAAACGCCAAGCCAGATATCAAGTGAAAATAAAATGGGGGTACCTCCTGACATGTCTGGTCTGCAATAATGTTTCACAATAATGACACCAATGACTATTGTGGTCATAACGCAGTTTTCTCACCACCTCAGGGATACCTATTCAGGGTGCTGGGTGTCTGGAATGTGTTGGCAGCAGAGGTAGTAGAGGCAAGATGGTAGATTCATTTGAAATGCATTTGGACGGATGGATACAGATGCTGAGGAATTGGGCAACAGGTTTAGACAGTAGATTTCAATCAGCTTAGGCTTGGAGGGCCGAAGGGCCTGTTCATGAGCTGTAAATTTTCTTTGTTCTTCGTTCTATGTCAGAAATCTCTTCAAAACCATCTTCCTCCCCAAGCAATAGGCCAGAATCAAATGTGCTGCCCATGTAATGGACAATATGGATATCAGCAATGGCAATGCCAGAGACTCAAAAACAGCTCTCAATTCTATTGTGTCCTCTATCAATCACCTCCTTGAAAACAACGGGCATACCAGACATTGTCACTGTGCAGTGTTTAGAGGGGGCACCTCTGACACAGAAAAACAAATATCGAAGATGCATGGCTGTTCGCAGTCTGCATCAAAAGGCCTCTGGATTACTCCACTTAACCAAGTGTGTATACCTGATGCTTTGTTACTCATGCTTATTGACTGTCGTCATATTGATACCCATCTTGGCAAAGAAAGGAAATGCAAAGATACTTTCAACAGCTAACATCGTCTCTAAAGTTTCTCCATTCACAGGTAAAGCACACCTTCGGACCATCACCTGCCCCTCCACAACCTGATACAAGTCCCACTCCACTTACCCAGCCCCCTGGAAATGTTACCCATTGTGCACTCAGCGCCAAGTCACATTCCTAGAACCTTGCTCAGTGCTTCTGGTAGCTAATTGACGCCAGAACATATTGGGCCATTCTGATGACCCCTCCTGCTCTCCCAGCATCAGCACTGTCTGCCTGGAGTAGGGAGACACAATGGATTCAATCAGCTCCCCAGTCATGAGCACGAAAAGTGACCAAGCTAGCAACGGTGAAGAGGAGAGCTGTCTGCTTTTTGTTAGTGGCTTTCCTATGGATATTAATACATGACCTTTACCTTCTCTTCCGACCATTTAAGGGATATAAAGGTACACTGATCAAGCTAACATCAAAACAGCTAGTTGGCTTTGTTGCACTTGACAGCAGAAGCAGCAAAGAATGCATTAAATGGTGTTCAATTTGATCCTGAAAATTCTCAGACACTCTGATTGGAATTTGCAAAGACGAATGTCAAGATGGCTAAAAGCAAGCTGATGGCTACACCTAACCCCACAAATATGCACCCTGCCTTTGGAGCACACTTCATTGCATGGGCTCCCTACAACCTTGCAAGAACCACACTGATCCCTGCATCTCCAGAGGCCTGGACTTTTATCCATTGTACACAACAGAACTGACCCCTGCCAGACTGGATTTTGTTTTCAGGTTGGACTTTATTGAGGGAGATTTTTGATAACTTGGCTCATTTCCAGTCAACTTGGAGGGGGTGGAGTGGTCACTAAGGCCTGTGGATTTAAGACATTTACTGGTGAACACTTCCTTTTTCTACGTGGGCGGATCCTGGGGATCCTATCAATTGATTAGACTATTAATTGTTATTGTTATCATCATTATGTGTTGTGTGTCAATAACTTAAGCATTGGCTGTCAGATTCTTATGAATAAGCTGGTAGCACCTTTTTCAGCCCCATTTACTTGGTTATCATGGAATGATAAAAGGAGGGAATGAGATGTTAAAGAGTTAATTTGTTCTGACATGTAAGAAATTGGATGTCCAGGGGGTGGGTGTCTCTGTCTTGCAGGCAGGATGTGACAATCTGACCATACTCTCTAAATGCTGCAGTTTAATCGCACATTGTTTCTGGAAAAAATCGAATCACTTTACATTGTTTTTGCATGGCATGTGACTATGGGTGAGTGTCTTGCATGCATGATGACTGCTGTGAAACCTTGTAAAAAGAAAGGATGGCTCTGTTGTTCAGGGATCTTCACTTGACATGCTCCGTAAGCATCGCGAAGAGTGTTACGTGATCCTCCCAAAAGCTTGCACTTGCTGAAATAAATTATGGCCTTCCACAGAAGTTGGCGTATTGCAGTTGCATCAAGCGTGTAAGAATCTCATGAAGGGAACCTAACAGTTGCTTAGCACAGAATTCCCAATCTCTTACCTGCTCTTGTAGTTATAGTATTGATATGTCTGGTCCAGTTAAATTTCTGGTCAGTGATTAATGGTGGGGCAGTTAAGTGATGGAATGCCTTGAAGGTTAGATTGTCTTTGTGGAGATGTACGTTGCCTGGCTGTTATATGGTACACATGTTATTTGTCCTGTTAGTCTAAACCTGAATGCTGTCGTTGCCTTGGTAGAGGTAGGCAGGGACTTGAATATTAGTTTCAAATGATTTATGGATGAGGACCCCCCCCCCCCCCCCCCACCCAATCCTTCTGTGCTGCAGCTTTCTGCAGTCTTTTTCTCTAATTAAATAATATTCACCACCTCCGTTCTTCCTGACAAAATACATAACCTCACATTTTCCCACATTATGTTCCATCTGCCAAGTTTTTGCCCACTCACTTAACCTGTTTTTAGAGCTGTGTCATCCTTACCACTCACCTTCCCACCTGTTTTTGTGTCATCTCCAAACTTGGCGCTAGTACGTTCACTTCTCCGTTCCAAGTTGTTGAAATATATTGTAACTAATTGTGGCCCCAGCACAGATGTCTGTGACATGCTGCTGTCTACTCATCAACATCCTGAAAATGCCCTCCTTATCCCAACATAGTTTTCCAGTACAGTCTATTCTGATATAAAGCAACCCGTACAATCCATTGTTATAAGAAAATGGCATAATAACAGCACCATTTAAACTAATGGGGTCGGAATCTCATTATAACCTATACAGGTAAGGAAAGTTAACGTTCTACAAATAATAGTTTAAATTCTTCAATCCCGTTATAGCCAATTTTGATTGAAGAAATGTGTGTTATAGCAGAACTGACTGCAGTTGCCAATTTTCTCGTCATGCTCATGTACTACTTCCAGCAAAATGGCTGTTAGCTTATTAACTATCCTCGCATGTGGTGTCCAATTGAATGCCATTTGAAAATCTAAATAGATTTCATCTATCGGTTCTCCTTTATCCATGCTACTCGTTCCCGTTAAAAAAAACGATTGCAATCAAGTTGTCAGGCATGATTACTCCTTCATAAAGTTGTATTGACTGCTTGATTTCAATATATATTTCATATGCTGTGCTGTTACACTATTTAGGACACATATATATTTCCAATAGCAAATGTTAATATAATAAAGTTAACTGTTTTTTATTTCTTTTTGAACATTAAGATTACTGTCAGTGCATCCCATATCTCTGTAACCACTACCTTTTTTATCCTAAAAGGCAACTTGTCAGATTGAGGGGACTTGTCATCCTTTAGCACCATTAGTTTTCATTGTGCTTTTTCTCAAGTGTTCAGGATTGTATTTGATTCATCCTTTTCCCATTTCCCCCCGTAATTATTTAGTATTTTTGGAATGCTATGTACCATGAAGACTAACAGAAAATATTTATTTAACGACTTTTCCATTTCCTGGTTCCCTGTTGTTATTTCCCCACCCTTTGTCTTGAAAAAACTGTTAATTTTATCCTTTAGAACATAGAACAATACAGCACAGAATAGGCCCTTCGGCCCACGATGTTGTGCCGAACATTTGACCTAGCTTAAGCACCTATCCATGTACCTATCCAATTGCTGCTTAAAGGTCACCAATGATTCTGACTCTGCCACTCCCACAGGCACTCCCATGCCCCCACCACTCTCTGGGTAAAGAACCTACCCCTGACATCCCCCCCCTATACCTTCCACCCTTCACCTTAAATTTATGTCCCCTTGTAACACTCTGTTGTATCCGGGGAAAAAGTCTCTGACTGTCTACGTTATCTATTCCCTTGATCATCTTATAAACCTCTATCAAGTCATCCCTCATCTTTCTCCGTTCCAATGAGAAAAGGCCTAGCACACTCAACCTATCCTCGTACAACCTATTCTCCATTCCAGGCAACATCCTGGTAAATCTCCTCTGCACCCTCTCCAAAGCTTCCACATCTTTCCTGAAGTGAGGCGACCAGAACTGCACACAATTCTCCAAATGTGGCCTTACCAAGGTCCTATACAGCTGCAACATCGCCTCACGACTCTTTAATTCAATCCCTCTGCTAATGAACGCTAATACACCATAGGCCTTCTTGCAAGCTCTATCCACCTGAGTGGCAACTTTCAAAGATCTATGAACATAGACTCCAAAATCCCTCTGCTCCTCCACCTTACTAAGAACCTTACCGTTAACCCTGTATTCCGCATTCTTATTTGTCCTTCCAAAATGGACAACCTCACACTTGACAGGGTTGAACTCCATCTGCCACTCCTCAGCCCAGCTGTGCATCATATGTAAGTCCCTTTGTAGCCGACAACAGCCCTCCTCACTATCCACAATTCCGCCAATCTTTGTATCGTCTGCAAATTTACTGACCTACCCTTAGACTTCCTCTTCCAAGTCATTAATAAAAATTACAAACAGCAGAGGACCCAGAACTGATCCCCGCGGAACTCCACTTGTAACTGGGCTCCAGGCTGAATATTTACCATCTACCACCACTCTCTGACTTCGACCGGTTAGCCAGTTCTCTATCCAATTGGCCAAACTTCCCACTATCTCATGTCTCCTGACTTTCCGCAAAAGCCTACAATGGGGAACCTTATCAAATGCCTTACTAAAATCCATGTACACTACATCCACTGCTCTACCCTCATCCACATGCTTGGTCACCTCCTCAAAGAATTCAATAAGACTTGTAAGGCAAGACCTACCCCTCACAAATCCGTGTTGGCTGTCCCTAATCAAGCAGTGTCTTTCCAGATACTCATAAATCCTATCCCTCAGTACCCTTTCCATTACTTTGCCTATCACCGAAGTAAGACTAACTGGCCTGTAATTCCCGGGATTATCCCTATTCCCTTTTTTGAACAGGGGCACAACATTCGCCACTTTCCAGTCCCCTGGCACCACCCCCATTGACAGTAAAGACGAAAAGATCATTGCCAACCGTTCTGCAATTTCCTCTCTTGCTTCCCACATAATCCTAGGATATATCCTGTCAGGCCCGGGGACTTGTCTATCCTCAAGTTTTTCAAAATGCCCAACACATCTTCCTTCCTAACAAGTATCTCCTCTAGCTTACCAGTCCGTTTCATACTCTCCTCTTCAACAATACGGTCCCTCTCATTTGTAAATACTGAAGAAGAGTACTCATTCAAGACCTCTCCTATCTCTTCTGACTCAATACACAGTCTCCCACTACTTTCCTTGATCGGACCTACCCTCGTTCTTGTCATTCTCATGTTTCTCACATACGCATAAAAGGCCTTGGGGTTTTCCTTGATCCTACCCGTCAAAGATTTTTCATGCCCTCTCTTAGCCCTCCTAATCCCTTTCTTCAGCTCCCTCCTGGCTATCCTAAATCCCTCCAACGCTCTGTCTGAACCTTGTTTCCTCCACCTTATGTAAGCCTCCTTCTTCCTCCTTACAAGACATTCAACCTCCCTTGTCAACCAAGGTTCCCTCACACGACCATCTCTTTCCTGCCTGACAGGTACAAACATATCAAGGACACATCATATATATTCCTTGAAAAAGTTCCACATTTCAACGACATCCTTCCCTGACAGGCTATGCTCCCAATTTATGCTCCTCAGATCCTGTCTTGCAGCATCGTATTTACCCTTCCCCCAGTTGTAAAACCTGCCCTGTTGCACATACCTATCTCTCTCCATAACCAAGGTGAAAGTCACAGAATTGTGGTCACCATCACCAAAATGCTCACCCACTAACAAGCCCATCACTTGTCCCGGTTCGTTACCAAGTACCAAATCCAATATGGCCTCCCCTCTGGTTGGACAATCTACATACTGAATTAGAAAAGCTTCCTGGACACACTGCACAAACACCGCCCTGTCCCATCTACTTGATCTAAAGAGCTTCCAATCAATATTTGCGAAGTTGAAATCTCCCATGACTACTACCCTGTGGCTTCTGCACCTTTCCAAAATCTGTTTACCGATCTGTTTCTCCACATCTCTGCTGTTATTGGGGGGGGCCTATAGTAAACACTCAACAAGGTGACTGCTCATTTCCTATTTCTGACTTCAACCCATACTACCTCCAAAGGCAGATCCCCCTCGAACTGCCTTTCTGCAGCCGCTATACCATTTCTAATTAGCAACACCACCCCCCCCTCCTTTTGTACCACCCCCCCATAATCCTATTGAAACATCTGTAACCAGGAACCTCCAACAACCATTCCTGTCCCTCTTCTATCCACGTTTCCGTGATGGCCACAGCATCATAGTCCCAAGTACTGATCCACGCCTTAAGTTCACCCACCTTATTTCTGATACTCCTTGCGTTGAAGTATATACACACACTTGAGCCCACCTCTGTGTCCGCAAGTATTCCCCGTCAGTGCTACCTTCTCCACAGCCTCCCTACATTCATGGACATCCTGAAAAACAGCTAACCTACTTGCTGGACTACAAGTCCGGATCCCATCCCCCTGCCACATTAGTTTAAACCCACCCGAAGAATGCTAGCAAACCTACCTCCCAGGATATTGGTGCCCTTCTGGTTCAGGTGCAACCCGTCCTGCTTGTACAGGTCCCACCTTCCTCAGAATGCAGTCCAATTGTCCAAATACCTGAAGCCCTCCCTCCCACACCATCCTTGCAGCCACGTGTTCAACTGCACTCTCTCCCTATTCCTTGCCTCACTGTCAAGTGGCACCGGCAACAACCCAGAGATGACGACTCTGTCCATCCTAGCTTTTAGCTTCCAGCCTAACTCCTTGAGCTCCTGAATGACCTCCCCACCCCTCTTCCTACTTATGTGATTGGTGCCAATGTGCACCACAACTTCTGACTGCACACCCTCCCCCTTAAGGATTCTGAAGACACGGTCAGAGACGTCTCGGACCCTGGCACCCAGGAGGCAACAAACCATCCGAGAGTCTCGCCCATGTCCACAGAACTGCCTGTCTGTCCCTCTAACTATAGACTCTCCTATTACTAGCGCTCTCCTCCTCTTCCCCCTTTCTCTTCTGGGCCTCAGAGCCGGACCTCGTGCCAGAGACCCGGTCACTGCAGCTTACCCCTGCTAGGCTGTCCCCCCCAACAGTATCCAAAGCGGTATACTTATTGTTGAGGGGAACTACCATAGGGGATCCCTGCACTGCCTGCTTCCTCCCCTTCCCACCTCAGTAACCCAGCTACCTCTGTTCTCTGGCGTAACTAAGTCCCTGTAGCTTCTATCTATCACCCTCTCAGCCTCTCGAACAATCCTCAGTTCATCCAACTCCAGCTCCAGTTCCCTAACGCGGTCTGTGAGGAGCTGGAGCTGGCTGCACTTCCTGCAGGTGAAGTCGGCAGGAGCATCGATGGTCACCCCTACCTCAAACATCCTGCAGGAGGAACATTCCACTGCCTGCGCTGCCATAACTCTACACTTAGTCTCCAAAACAAGAACACTAAGTAGTTTACCTGTGGACTTTAAAGTTAGGTTAGAGGAGGAGGGATGGTGGGAGACACTACACGTGTCTCTGGTTTCTTCTCCACTCAAATTTCTTACCTTCCCAAAAGCCGCTGTTGACGACTTCTGGGCTCCCGCTCCTAGTTGGAAAAAAAACACAGACTGCGAAAAGAAAAACGTTAATTTAAACTGGTCTCCGCTTACCTTCCGGCTCCCCTCTCTCTGTGCGCCTGCTGTAGCACTGAGGACTTTCTCGTCCATTTTAGATATTTTAAGAAACTCTTAATATCCTATTATATATTAGTAATTTACCCTCAAAGTTTATTATCTCTCTATTATTTTTAATAATCTTCTGGTTTTTAAAACTTTCCAAATCCTGTACTTTGCCACATCATATGTTTATTTAAAGTTTTGATACTAGCCTTAACTTCTTCAGTTAACCATGATTAGTTTCTCCCTTTTTGTTCGAAGGAATCTTCCTCTTTAGAGTCATAGAGTCATTCAGCATACAAACAGATCTTCAGTCCACCATGTCTATGCCAACCCAAATACCAACTACGCTCATCCCATTTACTTGCATTTAGCCCATGGCCTACTATCCCCTGGCATTTTAAGTACCCATTTCAGATGCTTCTTAAATGTTACAAGAGTACCTGTGTCCACAATCCTCTTAGCAGCACAGTTCATATTTCTGCCACCCTCTGGACAAAAAAAAATTCTGAAATCTCCTCTGAACTACTTGTTCCTCACCTTACACTTAGGCCCTCTGGTCTTAGACACACCTGCTTTGGGGAAGAGATTCTCATGATCTATCCTGTCTATACTTCTCATAATTTTGTATACCTTAATCAGATCACACCTCCGCATCCTCTTCTAAGGAAAACAAACCCGGCCTATCCAGTCTCTCCTCAACTGAAAGTTTTCATCCCAGGCAACATCCTAACGCATCTCCTATGCACCCTCTCAAGTGTAGTCACGTCCTTCCAACAATGTGGTGACTGTACACTGTATAGAACTGTACACAGTATTTCATCTGTGGCCTAACCAGCGTTTCATAAAGTTTTAGCAAGAGTCTGTTGCTTCTCTGTGTTGTGTCCTGAGCAATGAAGGTAAGCATGCATATGCCGCCTTCACCATTTTGCCTACCTGTTATGATGATACCTCAAGAATTTATGGACTTAGGCACCAAGGTCCCTTTGTTCCTCCGTTGTCCTTAGGAAACCACCATTCATTCTGTATATCCTTCCCCTACTAATCCTCCCAAAATGCATCACTCACACTTACCAGGATTCAATTTTTGAACTGGGGTATATGTTTGTTACAGGTCCTGAACTATTTTCTTCAAAGTTTGCCATAGTTCATCTCTAGTCTTTTCTGCTAAATTACAAGACGTAAGTCAGTAGTATATCCTCTGTTTTCCTGAACTGATGCATTTCAATATTCAAGAATCTCGTTATCATCTAGAATAAGTAGCCTGCTTGATGAACCCCATTCACCACTTTTAAAATTGACTGCTCTCACTACTGAGACAATGATCACAGTGTGTACTATCTAAAATATGTACTTCAGTAACTCACTAAGTTCCTTCAACAACACCTTTCAAGCCTGCGACCCCTACCACCTAAAAGAACAAGCGCAGCAGACCATGGGAATACCATCACCTACAAGTTCCTTTCTAAGACACAAACTCTACTCATTTGGGACTATATAGTTGCTCCTCCATTGTTGCAGATTCCAAATCCTGAACTTTCTTTCTGAACTGCACTCTGGGTGTCTCCACACCACAAAGATGGCAAGCCATTGAGAAAGGCAATTCACTAGCACCTTCTTGAGGGCAATTAGATGTGAACAATAAGGCTTGCTGGCTGGCTAGTCCAACAATGACAACATCCCAGGAGCAAATAAACAAAAATTCCAGATGTTCCTGATTTGCTGACATGTTCTCTTTATCATTTTCAGACTACATAATTAATTGTATGGTCTGTTACTAAATCTGAATTTTAACAAGTTTATTTTGTGCATGTGTCCCAACAAAGTCAAGGTACTCTTTACACCCACCCACTTCCTTTAACAGTTCCATTGCTTTGTACAAGCAAATACGCATAGCACATCTGTCCTTCTGAGATTCATGCTGTCATACTTTTAAACCTCCTCCATCTTATACTGTATTTCTGTTTATCTGCCACTTGTGGTTCCGATGTGCTGATTTGTTCTTAGGATGTGGTCAGTTAAAGAATTGAGAGATCAACACTACACAAAGTAATTGGAAGGGAGAGTGCAATCGATGGGCCCTAGCAACCCATGAGGTGATACAGAACCTGAGAAGTATGATTCCCTGATGAATTTTGTCTCTGTATATTAAAGTATATGCTGGTTGTTCAATTAAATGAACTGGTATGATTGTATTTGCCCATTGATTGAATAGTTGTTTGCTGAGATTTAAAAAAAACCCATTGAAAATAAGTACCTATCTGGTCCACAAGACTGAACTCTAGAAAGAAAATGTTTCGCTGAACTGGAATGGCTGGAATACTTTAATTTGTCTCAACTCTGACCTTTCATAAAATAGTAGAATCCTACATTCTGGAAGCAGGCCATTTGGTCTACCGAGTCCACAGTGACCCTATGAAGAGCAGCCCACCCAAACCAACCTGCTTAATGAATCCCTGTAACCCTGCATTTCCCTTGATTAATCCACCTAGTCTACACATCCGTGGATACTATGGACAGTTTAGCATAGCCAATCCACCTAGCCTGCACATCTTTGGACTGTGAAAGGAAACCGGAGGAAACCCGTGCAAACTCCTGGGGATAATATGCAAACTCCACAAAGACTGATTCCACCTGAGGGTGGAATCGAATCGGGGTCCCTGGTGCTGTGAAGCAGTGTGAGCCACTGAGCCTCAGTGCCACCCTGTTTAGCTGATTCTCTGATTTTTAAAATATTGTTTCACTGCCTGATCCACTGTAATTCCATTTTTGGTGTGGAATTATGCATTTCAAAGTCCTTCAAAGTCATGAAACAGTTAGGCTGTTAGCAATTGAGAGAAATAGTCACAGATCTTGGAGCATAGAAGTTCCAGAATGCTACCACAAGAGTGACTATAGTACTGATATTTTTTTGCCCTGAATGCCTTAATGGTATAGCTTTACTTTATGAATGTACAAGTCAGTAGCATTTCCTGTATGCCTCAAAAAGAACAGAACAGTATCAAATGAGTTCTATGGCTCTCCTCATTTTCTGTTTCTTAACAAATTTCAGAAAATACTTTTAAGGCCAGATCATTTGCAGTTGTTTGTTACCTGGTGCAATTTGTGCTTAGGTCATGTGCAAGAAAAAGGGCTCAGTCTTCCACTGAATATCCTGATAGTAGAATATTTGAAGTTTTGTTACTGTTAACCAGAATAGTTTCACAAGACTGAACATTTCAAAATTTTCATTGGAGAAGCATTTTGCTTCCTCCACTGTGTTTATCATTATGTATTGCACAAAATACCCAATGCTGAATTAATTTAATTTTTTAAGAAATTGAAACAGTGGAAATGAGAGATGAGGGTGTGGAATGACCTTTGTGCCATATACAGACAAGCTGCTTTGTGTATGGTATTGACGTCAAAATTGCATAAACTTTTGTGACCCATTGAATTAAATTCTGCCCTTTTGTAAGAACTTCATCTTTCTGTGAGCTATACTCAGCCCTTTGATGTAGCACTGCATGACTGCACAGTCTGTTTCCTGTTTTTATAGTTGATGCAGTGGATTCAGCCTTTCATTATTGTAGCAAAGGATCATTTAAAAAGTGTTTCTGAAAATTGTGTGAAAAATTAAGTATAGCATATTGCATTCTGGTTAGAAGCTGAAGCAGTTGGCAATTTAGGATCATGTTTCCAGCAGGAATTGCATTTGTTTGTAATAATTTCAGATTTCAGTACTTTAATAGAACATTTGCACCAAAGTGTAGTTAGTTTTTGATGGCTGTTGAATAAGCAACCATTGCTGTGTGCAGGTTTAGTTCATTGGGTTTTACATTGCACCATTTTCTGAGACAATTGCCTGATAACAAATTTTGGTGAATGCAGTCACCATGTGCAACAATACATAAATGCATCTGCTAATGTCGTACTAAAACCTTGAAAACAGATTCTAACCTATTTATATTATCTTCTTCATCCCTTTCTGCTGCCGTTGCTCCACCTGTCATTGACTGCCTCCTCACATTGTTTTGCTCTGGCATGGCTCTGCTTCTTCCATGACTCTGCCTCTGCTCATATCTCCACCTTTCTTCATATCCGCCTGCCTTTAGATCTCTACTTGTGGCCATTACTCCTCCATCTACTGCTGTTGTTCCTCCACCTCCTGCCTTCTCCCCCTCCTGTACTTTCTCCTCCTTCACCTCCTCCATTCGAGGAAGCAATGTACGTCAGTGAGGAAATAAATAATAGGTGAGTGGGCCTTGTTGCAGGATAGGCTATAAGACAGCAGAGTTTTGAGTGACTTCTGTTTACAGTCTTTTGGAGGTGTGAATAAAAGTTTCTCAGAATCTAGTGTTCTCTGTGTGTGACTCTTAGTTTCACCTGTGCCTTTTCCTCATGATATGGTCGGGGCTGAGTGGTAATGTCTTTGGCCTCGTAATCCATAACTCCAGATTACAATGTCGTGGGAACTCAAAACACACAGTGCTGGAGAAATTCATTAGGTCTAGCCATCTATGAACAAAAAATAGAGTTGCTGTTTTGAATCTTACATGCCCCCTCTTCAGTCTTGAATAAGAGTCATATTGGACTTGAAATGTTAATTCTGTTTCTCTGCACATAGATGCTGCCAGACCAGCTGAGTTTCTCCATCACTTTGTGTTTTTATTTCAGATTCCCAGCATGTGCAGTGTTTTGCTTTTATTTTAATGTTAGGCATGAGTTTGAATCCAACTTTGGCAGACAGTGGCAAATTTGAATTCTATAAAAAATCTGGAATTTAAAACTAGCCCAGTGGCAACCATATAACTCAAGACCCACATTATAATGTGGTTGACTCTTAACTGTTACCTAAAATAGCCTAGCAAGCAACTCACTTCCAGGACAATTAAGGATGAACAATAAAGCTAGGTACAAATATATGCCACAAACAAATAAAGAAAATATTTATCCACTTCTGTTTTGAAAGCTATTTTGAATTTGCACTTCAGATTTTTCTAGAAGTGCATTCCACATCCATAAAACATTGTGGGTAAAATTCATCAATTATTTTGATTCTTAAACTTAATTTCTTTCCATAATTAACATTATGTAAAGTTTTTCAAAAATTCTTCCATGCTAAGGATGCCATGCACAGGACTCCGATTGAGCATTTCATCATGTTACGAGAAAAGTCATATCCATTTTTTAAACTGGTGTTCATTAATATTTTGCAGTCCATGTCCTGTATGTCGCCATTTTGTAAAATATGTGTCTGCAGTATTGATCATCTGTGCTTTGAACAAACGGTAAAAGGATGCCATATGTATCCTACCTTTGGAAAATTGGAGTAGAGATTGCTTTCATGGCCCTCTTGCAGTACAGTGGTAGTGTCTCTATCCCTGGCCCAGGAAGCCTGGGTTCAAGTCACACTTGCACCTGAGGTCATAGAGTCATACATCACAGAAATAGATCCTTCGGTCCAACTCGTCTGTGTCGACCAGACATCTCAATTTGCCCTTGTCTTATTTGTCAGCATTTGGCTCACATCCTTTGGAACCCTTCCTGTTCATATACCCTCCACATACCTTTTAAATATTGTAATAATACCCACTTTTAATAATACCCACGTTTAAATCAAATTCATTGATCTATGTCACACAAACTTAGAATTTTCAGTCTGGGACCTTGTCAATAGTTTTGATGTAATCAGCATAGACTATTTCAAACATGTTACCTTTGCCAAACATTCTTGTTACCTCCAAAAAAATTCATTCAAGTTAGTCAACTGTATTCTGTGTTCAACAATTCTATAAATCCATAATGTCTTTATGTAATGACATCTCTGAGCAGTTGATTGGAAAAATAGGGAAAAAGGAACCATAGATTCAGTTGTTTAAATCTGCTCTTACAGATATCGAAAGCTGACATTATAAATCTTCTCATGTCGGGGTGATACTTGTCAAAAAAAAGTGTAAGAAGGAAAATGTCTTCAACTGAAACCAGTTGATCTTTCAGTAATATATTTGATTAAATTGACTGTTATCTTCAGTATATCAGTAAGTTATTATCGTGCTGAATAATATGTAGCCATACAGTATTGATATTAGGTTACTTTGCAACAAAACTGTAGAAAGATTTTTAAATGATGTATTTTTTCATCTTTATTTATGGGATGTGGGTGTTGCGGTCTAGGTGATTGGCCTAGAGAAGGTGGTGTTGGTGAGCGGCCTCTTGAACAAATAAGTATGCATACTATACAATTAGAAACGGACTTCCAGGATTTTGACCCTGTGATAATGTAGCTGCAGTAATGTCAGAATGGTGTGGGGCTTGAAGGGGAACTTGGGGATGATGGTTCCATGTATCTGGTGCCCTTGTCATTTTAGATGTTAGAGGAAGTGAGTTTGAAAGATGCTGTTGGAAGGACTTTCGTGAGTTGTGACAATATGTGCCTTTAAGAGGGATTTGTTCTGTCCTGTTTCTCTCAAAGAGAGTTGTTGTCGACCTGATGCCAAGGTGTCTGCTGTATGGAAAGTAGAGTAAATAGCTTTGCGTTTTATAAAAGTTAGACAAAAGAAGCAAAATTCGATGGAGTCAGGTTCTCACAGCCCCAGAGCTTTAGTTTTTGCTTTCAGTAGACAAAACCTGTCTTTTTGCTGCTGCAAAAAGCTTGAGTTCTCTTTCTGCTGCTAGATTCATTCTATCGGTGTTCCTTTCTCCTGGAGTGGAGTAGATTGCAAGTGAGGGAAGTCATTTTATTGAATTTGTCTTTGCCGAGGGTGTTTTTCTGTTATTTTGGAAGAAGTTAATGAGTCGTAGGCAAATAATTTGTTATCTTGTGAAACTCTATTTTGATAGAGTTAAAGTTGTGCCAAATCTTTTTTTTGTTTGTGTTTAACTGTGGTGTAAGAATAAACTGTTTTGCTTAAAACTTAGTAGTGTGACCAATCAAATCACATTTGTCTGTAAATAATGTAAAAATTAGGATCTAGGCTATCTCCTTGATATATTGTGAGGGGGTATGATTTGGTCCATAACACAGCGCATCTTGTATATGGTGTACATTTATTGTCATCGTGAAAAGAGTGAATGTTGAAAGTGGTGAATGGGGTGCCAGTCAAGTGGGCTTCTTTGTCTTGAATTGTTGGAGCTGCACTTATCCAGGCCAGTAGTGAATGTTTCATCACAATCCTGACTTGAGTCCTGTGAACAATTATTTTGGAGATAGGAGGTGAGTTAATCAGTGCAGAGTTCTGAGCCTCTACCTACTGTTGTAACCGAAGTTCTTGTTTTGCTGGACCAGTTCAGTTCTTGTAAGTGGTAAATACAGGATATCGATAATGAGGGATTGTAATGTCATTGAACATCAAGGGTTCATGGTTGGATTCTCTCTTGTTGGAGATGGATATTGCTTGGCAATTGTGTGATGCGAATGTTTCTTGCTACTTATCAGCTCAGGTTTGGATGTTGTCCAGGTCTCTTTCCATATAGGCATGGGAAGCTTCAGTACCTGAGAGTCACAAATGGCTTTCAACATAAGGTAATCATCAATGCACATCCTATTTTTGACTTTATGATAGAGGGAAGCAGCTGAGGATAGGTCGAGACCATGACCCTGAAGAACTATTGCAGGCATATCTTGGTGCTAAGATAATTGACCTCCATTTGCCACAGCTATATTTGTGTCCAATATGACTCTGACCAGGAAAGAGTTGGACTAAGGATCTAATGAGTTAGGAGTTGAGTGTCCCTTTCAAACCTAAAATGGGAACCAGTGAACAGGTTATTCCCTTGGACATGTGCTTTCTATTATATTCTGAATGATGGAGTGTTGAATCGATAGGGTGGTTGTTGGCTTGGGTAAACTTGTGTACACAGGGTATGACTGGGCACTTTTCGACATATGTCAGGTAGATAACAGTGTGGTAACTGTCCTGGAACAGCTGGTGAGATGTGTGGCTATTTATGGAGCACTATTTTTGCCCAAATATTGTTAGGGCCTGTAGCCTTTATAGTAGCCAATATCTTTAACTGTTTCTTGATATGATGTGGAGTGATTTGAAATTGGTTGAAGACTAGCATCTGTGATGCTGCAATTGCAGGAAGAGGTCAAGTTGGATCATGCAGTTGGTACTTCCGGCTGTACACGGATGTAAATACTTCAGACTTAACATTTGCACTATGTGAACTGGGGATATTTAGGGTGGCGCAGTAGTTAGCACTGCTGCCTCACAGTGCCAGGGACTGGGGTTTGATTCCAGCCTTGGGTGACTCTGTGGAGTTTCCACGTTCTCCCTGTGTCTGCATGGATTTCCGCTGAGTGTTCCAGTTTTATCCCACAGTCCAAAGTTTTGTAGGTAGATTGGCCATGCTAAATTACCTCGTAGTGTTCAAGGATATGCATGTAGATGGGTTAGTTACTGTAAATGTGGGGTTGTGGGGAGAGGGTGGGGAGTTGCGTCTGAGTGGAATGCTCTTTGGAGGGTTGGTGCAAACTTGATGGACTAAATTGTCTCAATCTGCTCTGTAGGGATTCTGTTTGTGAAGCCTTCAACCCCGTTAATTCGTATTCCTAACTGTACGTGTTAGGACTGCAGAACTTAGAATTGATCAAATGGTCATGGGAACATTTAATTGGTTGCTGCATGTTTTTTTTCATTGTTATAGTGTCACCAACTAGACATTTCATTTTTAGGTATGCCTGGTACTGCTCCTGGCATACCCTTCTATAACTTCATTCAACTAATGTTGATCTCCCAGCTTGATGGTAATGGGATCATGAGGTTATAGATTGTGGTTGAAGATAATTCTCCTACTACTGATGGTCTCCAATACGTCATGGATGTCCAACTTTGAGTTTCGAAGTCTGTTGTTTGTCCCATTTAGCATGGTGGTTGTTAACACATTGGAGGGTATCCTTAATGTGAAGATGGGACTTGGTCTCTCAGAACTTAGTGAGGTAGTCATATTTTCAACTTTAGATTTCAACATTAGATTTTCAACATTGGAAAAGCACAGCAGATCAGGCAGCATCCAAGGAGCAGGAAAATTGATGTTTTGAGCAAAAGCCCTTCATTCGGAATGAAGGCAGGGAGCCTCTGGGGTGGAGAGATAAATGGCGGGTGGGGGTGGGACTGGGGAGGAGGTAGCCAAAATTAAAATAGGTGGATGGAGGTGAGGATGAAGGTGATAGGTCAGAGAGGAGAGTGGAGCGGATAGGTGGGAAGGAAAATTGGCAGGTAGGACAGGTCATGAGGATGGTGCTGAGCTGGAAGGTTGGAAGAGCTTCAGGGCAGAGGAGATGACCTGGGGGTTGCAGTGAGAGACACTCATTGAGATTCTTGTAGAGAGATGGGGAGAACTTCTTCAAGTTAGGCATCCTTGCAAGAGTATTCGCAGTAAGGTTAAAATTAACTAGGCCTATATTTTCAACATTGTCATGACTGGAGGTATCTGCATAGGTAGATTTGTGAAGATGAAGTTCAGTAGATTTTTACCTCTTGTTTGTTTAACTGACAGTTGACTAAGCTGACGAAGTCATTTAGGTAATACAATCTGCTAGACTGGGTACATGGAACATGAAAATGGAGATTGAAGTCTTCCACAAAGAGTACATTAGTGTTTTCTTCAAGTGTTGCTCAACATAGAAAAGTATTGATTCACATGGAGATGAAGGAGATTGCTGGTCATCAGCAGGAGGTTGGCTCCTTGCCCATGTTTCATCTTATGCTATGAGATTTCACGGGCTTTGTAGTCCATATTGAGTGCTCTCAAGGCAGTGGCTTTCTGACTATATACTTTGTTCCCTATGTCACCACTTATGGTGGAAGTGTTCTGTTAGTGTAACAGGACATACCCAGGGATGAGGATGGTCATGTCTGGGATATAGTCTGTGAGGTATGATTCTGTGATTATGACTACGTCTGACTGTGGCTTAAATGGTCTGGAGTACAGCTGTCCCAATTTTGGCACAAGCCTCCAGGTGTTAATGAGAGTATTCTGAAGTCAATGAGGCTGGGTTTGCTGTTGTACCTTCAAGCTGGGTTTGCTGTTGTACCTTCACTGCTGTTGTAGTTCACTGTCAAATAATTCCTCTGGTTTCATTCTTTTGTTTTGGACTTTATAGTGGTTTGGTATGACAGATAACTAGCTAAACCATTTCAGAGGGCAATTAAGAGTCAATCATGTTGCCTTGTGTCTCGAGTCTCCTGTAGGCTAGACCAGTTCAAGATGGCAAATGTCCTTCCGAAAAGGATATTATTGTATTAGAACCAGATGCGTTTTACGTTGGGTAGTGGTTACATGAATTCAAATTTCACATCTGCATCAATAAATTATTCGTAAAAAGCACATCGAGCCAAAAAGACAAATGGGCACTAGTCTGAATGGCAGAAACACTTTTTTATTACAGTTCTTGATTTAGTTAGAATTCAAGATTATTTCTATTTCACATGATTGTCTTGTCATATATTTTGGTAAAGAAATATATAAAAGTTTTGGCATTTCTACAGACAAATCAATATCAACCGAATATGAAGGTATAAGTAATACAATCAGTTTTTACTATTTCAGTAGACTACACACTGCTCAAAACACACAGGAAGGATCAGGCAAATTTGTCTTTGATTGCTCCCAAATTTCCGATGAAAATTCGATCTTGGGCCACCAATTGGAGAAAGTTCAAGACCAGCGCATAACTGTTCAGCTGTGACAGATCTGTGTATGGAAGATGTGTTTACGGTGGTGGCTTTTTGTATACAGAAATGTGTGTCACTTTTATTTTGAAAAGATCCACCTTGCTACCTGATGCGTCCTGTGTCACTTTTCCATAATAGTGTCTAAAAAATGAATACTTTCTTTGTGTATTGTGCCTTTAACTTTCACCCAGCAGAAAAAAATATTGAGGATACTGGTGAATCCTTCTAATTCTAGTTCTGTGAGAGTCTAAATATGTCGTCGGACAGTTCAAATAAAGAAGGAAACGTTATAAAAGGACTGTGTTACTTTTTAAAAGAGTGAGTGAGAATGAAAAAGGAGCTTCTGAAAACCAAAAAAAAGCCACTGCAAATCAAGAAATCATTCCTGTGAAAGATCCCAAGAACAGTGTTCAAAAACAATGGTTTGTTTGACCTCTGCATCTTCAGCAAAGAGAAATTTGGGAAACATTTAAGTATTGTGGTGCCTTGATAACTTGTTCAGTATTGAATTGAATGAAGAGCATTCAAATTAGCATCCATTTTCTTATATGTGTTTTCTTTGTTCACTGTGAAAGCTGCCACCTTTCAAGGACTTTTTAAATTAAGGCTCTGACTGGCTTCTCTGATAGATGCAAAAAGTTCTTCCTGGTGCTCTGGGCAGTTTTATTCCTTAACCAATGTCACTATCACCCATTATTTGGTCACTTACCTACTTGCTGTTTGCGGGACTTTCCTTTGCAAATTTTGCCATAATGTTTTCTTATTTTACAACAGTGACTGTATTTACCAAGTATTTAATGAGCTGTGAAACACTTTGAAATGTTCTGAGAACATGAAACACGACATATAAATGAAAAGTCTTATTCATTGAACTTGTATGGATGTGTAAAGAATTAATCTAATCAGATTGGTGCTGTCAAATGAAGAACCTAAATGTCTGCTGTCTTGCTGTGAGAAGAAATAACAAAGTTTACTTGGAATTCAGGGCATTGCTTGTTGTTTGTTTTCAGATGTTTGGTACCAATGCTAATATGCCCTGCACTTGGTTTTCACTTTTCTCACTGAAAGCTATTCATATGTCAATTTAATATCCCTGACTGTTTCTGATCAGAGCTTCATGCATTTTTTTTCTGTTGTTCCAGTACAAATGAAAAATCTCATGAAATGGTCTGTTGAAATTTCTTTCACTAACACTTGAATAAGATCCACGTGAGGTGGGGGATAAGCAATCTTCTTTATCTCAATTCACTTTTAGACTAACCAAAATGGTCACTTCTGATTTTTGCCTTATGTAACTTATGAACATTAAGAAAACAATTAAAAACAAAATATGTATTTTTACAAAATACTTGATTCCTCTTGGATATGGTACAGAGAGTGCCCTGTGGTATCAGAGAGATGTCTGATTAAATGGAATAATATATACTAGTTGTTAACACTAGATGTTTAAAGTAATATAAAAATAGAAACATGAGAATGTTAGGTGCATTAGTCAGAGGGAAGTGGGACTGAGTGGGTTAATCTTCAGAGGGTCGGCGTGGACTTGTTGGGCGGAAGGGCCTGTTTCCACACTGTAGGGAATCTAATCTAATCTAATCTAATTAGTCTATTTTCTAAGTGGGAAAGCCTTTGGAAATCTGAATCACAAAGGGACTTGTGTGGCTTAATTCAGGATTCTCTTAATTAATTAGTTAATTCGGGACTCTCTAAAATGCAATGTTAGCAATCATTTCAAGAGAGCGAGAATGCAAGAGCAGAAAGGTACTGTCAAAGCGGTGTTAAAGCCCTGGCCAGATCGCATATAAAATATGTGAGCAATTTTGGGCTCTGTATCAAAGGAAGAATGTGATGGTTTGGAGAGAGTCCAGAGGAGATTTACAGGAGTGATCTTGGGGAAGATCTTGGGCTTGTCATATGAGGAGCGGTTGAGACTTCTGGCTCTGTTCTTAGTGGAGTTTAGAAAGATGAGGGGAAATCTGATTAAACCTTAGATAATACTGAGAGGCCCGGAGAGTGAGCATCGAGAAGGTGTTTCCATTAGTAGGAGATACTCGGGCCTGAGGACGCAGCCTCAAAGTGAAGGGATGACCCTTTAGAACTGAGATCGGGTGGAATTTCTTCAGCCAGAAGGTGGCTAAATTGTTGAACCCATTGCTTTAGAGGGCTATGGAGACCAACTCATTGAGTGTATTTAAGACAGAGACAAACAGGTTCTCAGTTGGTAAAGGGATCAAGGATTATGGGGAGACGGCAGGAGAATGGGATTGAGAAACATATCAGCCATGATGAAATGGCAGAACAGACTCAATGGATTGAATGGCCTAATTATGCTTCCATATCTTATAGTCCGATAGAAAACTAACTTTTTAATAATAATTGAATTAAACATCTGATTGATTAGAATGGTGATCTCTGCCTTTTATTTAAATATTTTTGTAAAATTTTCAGACATTGAGTCCCTGTCAAGTGATATCTTACATAGAACATAGAATAGTATAGCACAGTAAAGGCCCTTTGGCCTTCAATGTTAGGCTGACCTGTCGAACCAATCTGAAGCCCATCCATCCTATACTATTCCATTATCATCCATATGTTTATCCAATGACCATTTAAATGCCCTTAAAATTGATGAGCCCACTACAGTTGCAGGCAGGGTGTTCCACGTCCCAATTACTGAGTAAAGAAACTACCTCTGACATCTGTCCCATATCTATTGTCACTAAATTTAAAGCTATGTTCCCTTGTGCTAGCCTCCGCCATCCGAGGAAAAGGGATCTCATTGTCCACACTTTCGAACCCTCTGATTATCTTATGTCTCAATAAGTCATCTCTCAGCCGCCTTCTTTCTAATGAAAACAGCATCAAGTCCCTCAGCCTTTCCTTGTAAGACTTACCTTCCATACCAGGCAACATCCTAGTAAATTACCTCTGAACCCTTTCCAAAGTTTCTACATCCTTCCTATAACATGGTGACCAGAACTGTACGCAATACTCCAGGTGCGGCTGCACCAGAGTATTGCACAGCTGCAACATGACCTCGTGGCTCTGAAACTCAATCCCTCTACCAATAAAAGCTAACACACCGTATGCCTTCTTAACAACCCTATTTATTTTTGTTTACAATCCTATTTTTTGTTTACTTGTGGGACATGGGTTTTGCTGGTTGGCAGTGCCTTGCAGTTGGTGTATAATCTTTGGGGAGTTACTTGTGTGTGTTTATGTTTCTGGTCAATAGTAACCCCTAAGATGTTGATAGTTGGAGTTCCTGTCAAGTGATATCTTACGTAGAACATAGAACATCTTAGCGTAGTAAAGGCCCTTTGGCCCTTAATGTTAGGCCGACCTGTGGAACCAATCTGAACCATCCTATACTATTCCATTATCATTGATATGTTTATCCAATGACCATTTAAATGCCCTTAAAATTGACGCGTCCACTACTGTTGCAGGCAGGGTATATCCTCCTCCTCTACCATTTCATTTTGATATTTAATTATCTCTACCATTCAGAACTGAAAGTGGCAGAAATACAGAGTTTAGATCAGATCCATTGATTATGGGATTGCTTAGTTCTGTCACATGCTGCTTACACTTTGGCATACAAATAGTCCTGTTTGGTTGAAGTCTCATTTTTAGGTATGCTTGGTATGCACCTGGCATGTGCTCCTGCTCTCTCCATTGAGCAGCGTTGTTTTCCTGGCTTGTTGGTAATGGTTGAGTGAGATTGTTGAGGGATATGCTGGACAATGAGGCTGTAGATTGTGTAGTAATTCTGCTGCTGTTGATGGTCCATAGCACCTCATGGGTGCCCAGTCTTGCGTTGGTAGGTCTGTTCAAAATCTGTCCCATTTAGCATGGTGATAGTGTCACATAATATGGTGGAGGGTAGTCTCATTATGAAGGCAGGACTTTGCCATGATAAGATGATGTGATGGTCACTCTTATCCATACTGTTATGGACAGATGCATCTGCAGCTGGCAAATTGGTAAGGATGAGGTCAAGTACATTCTTCCTTTTTACTGGTTCCTTCACTACCTGCCACAGACACACTCTAGCAGCTATGTCCTTTACGACCTGACCAGTTTGATTAGTAGTACTGCTGCTGAGCCATTCTTGGTGATTGCCTAGAGTCAATGTTGAGGACTCCCAAGGTAACTCTTTTCCAACTGTATACCATTGTGCTGCCAATTCTGCTGGGTCAGTCCTACCAGTAGGACAGGACGTGTCCAGGAACGGCGATAGTGATGGTCTCTAACATTGTCAGGTATTGTCCTGCGAGTGTGACTATGTCAGGCTGCTTCTTGACTAGTCTGTGAGACAGCTGTCCCAATGTTGGTGCTAGCTCCCAGAGGTTAGTAAGGAGGACTTCGCAGGGTCAGTGGGGCTGTTTCTGCCATTGTCTTTTCTGGTGCCTAGGTGGACGCCAGAAAGTCCATCTGGTTTCATTTTGTTGTTGAGACTTTATAGCAGTTGACAGAACTGAGTGGCTTGCATGGCTATTTCAGAAAGCAGTTGAAAGTCAACCACATTCCTGTGGGTTTGGAGTTACGTGTAGGCCAGACCAAGTGAGAATGGCAGGTGAGAAGAACTGAAGGATATTAGTGAGCAAAGTAGAATTTTCTGACAGTGGACAATGATTTCATGGTCATCAGTCCATTTTTAATTCCAGATACTTTTTATGGAATTCAAATTCCACCATCTGCTGTAGTGGGTTTTGGACTGGGTGTCCCTAGAACATTTGCTATGTTTCTGGATTAATAGTCTAGTGATGTGGCGGCACGGTGGCACAGTGGTTAGCACTGCTGCCTCACAGCGCCAGAGACCCGGGTTCAATTCCCGCCTCAAGCGACTGACTGTGTGGAGTTTGCACGTTCTCCCCGTGTCTGCGTGGGTTTCCTCCGGGTGCTCCGGTTTCCTCCCACAGTCCAAAGATGTGCAGGTCAGGTGAATTGGCCATGCTAAATTGCCCGTAGTGTTAGGTAAGGGGTAGATGTAGATGTAGGGGTGTGGGTGGGTTACGCTTCGGCGGGGCGGTGTGGACTTGTTGGGCCGAAGGGCCTGTTTCCACACTGTAAGTAATTAATCTAATCTAATCTGATAATACCACTAGGCCATTGCCTCCCCCAGACTTATCTTGACTTCAAATATTTTATCTTATCCTTATTTTCAAATCCTTCCATGCCTTACCTTGTCTTAACTCAGTAATCCTCTCCAGTCCCACAACCCTCAAGTGTCTGCACATTAAGTTTTGGTTTCTGTGCATTCCCTTTTATGATCGGTCTACTATTTGTACCAGTGTTGTCAGTTGTCTAGGCTCTTAGCTCTGGATTTCTCTCCCCTTGCTTCCCACCTCTACCTCTTGTTTCTTCTTTAAGGGACTCCTATTTACTTATTTGACCACTTGTTCTCTCATTTCACCTTATTACTCATTATGTGACTAAACATCATATTTTGATTTATACTTGGGAAGCTTCATTGCAACAAAAATTTATCAGGCACATTTATCAAAATTATTCCTAATGTTAAGATGCTTCACAGGAGAATTTTATTAAAGTTGTTTCGTAAATGTGAGTTGTACATTCGAATAGTTTTCTCTCTACAGGAGTATTATGTGCTGAATTTTAGCTGTAAGGATTTTTTAAAAGTTTCTTTCAAAAGATTTGAATGACCATGACACAGCAATTTGTATTTGAAAATGTGAAAGTAGAGAAAGTAAATATAATTGAATATATAGTGTGGAATTTTCAAAGCCATGTTCTTGTGTTTTCTTGCAGAATTTGAGTAGTGGTTATGGATTGGATCCTGCTGTTATGGGTGAGGCGCAAAGCCTGGTTACAGATCTTCTCGCTGACCCATCCCTCCCTTCGAACATCACCACATCCCTGCGAACCATCAACAGCCTGATTGCATCCCAACTCACATTCTCTAATACACATAGACCAAGAGTGAATCCACTTACATCATTTTCTGAGTCTTACTCCTGTTCAGAAATGGAGGACTTATCAGATAAAGGGGAAAAAATATTTCCAAAGGTTAGATGCCTTTGATGCAAAAGATTTGACAAATATTTGTAAAATATTGTTTGTGCGAATATGCTATAAGTGCAGCAGAATGTGAGATGCTGCTTTTCAGTCAAATTGATTGTTTTTGTCAGAGACATTTTATTTTAAAACAGCTTGTGTACCCAGACTCCAAAGTTTCTAGTGGTAAGCAATTTCATGAGTTTTACAGTCGTTTTTAATGAAATTTTAATTTGATCAAATGGTAAAAAAGGTGATAAAGCAGAATGTAATTGTTAGCATAACAGAATGTAAAGGCAATATTTTACTCAATATTCAGAGTGGGCTTATTGCACTTAAAAGATCTCTTGTTCTGCATTAAACTTATGGCCATAACTTCAGAAAGGCTAATTTTCCATTTCCACCAAACAGTACTAAGTAATTTGTGATAATCATAATCATAAGCATGTACCTGTGGGATCTTTTTCTTGTATGCTGCTTTTACAGATTGGACCAGGTTACGTTGTTGGAATGAATAGTGGGGTGAAATTGGTCAATGCTAGAAGCATAAAATAGGCTGATAATAAATCAACTATTTGTTCTAACGGTTCCTGATTTTTATTTTAAGAAATATAAACTAGACGTAGTGCAAAGCAAGTTAATTAAATTGTCCAATTTAATCTTGCATATTCCTAGAGCTCATATGTTTTGCTTTGCTTTGAAACCTAACACTAATTTTACCTCAAATTTTATTTAAAGTATGAATGGATGAGGTTTGCATATTTTTGAAAGTCGCTCTCTTAACCTTAGGTTTTACTAAATGTGGATTTAAGTGGACAAAACTGGAACTAAACTGCCAGCTGTTGCCACTTACAGGGTACAATGCACTTGTGTGCCTCGTTCTCTCCATATTGAGATGTTACGAAGAGTTCTGCCATTTACTTCCATCCTCCGTTAGGTCTTCCAAAATGCATTACCTGGCATTTGTCCAGATTAAATTCCATCTGCCATTTCTCTACCCAAGTCTTCATCCTACCTATATCCTACGTATCCTCCGACAATCCTCCTCACTATCTGCAGCTCCCCCAATCTTTGTGTCATCTACAAACATACCAGTTAAACCACCTATATTCTCTTCCAAATCATTTATATATAAATATTGTAAATAGGTGTCACAGCACAGATATCCAGTCAGAAAAACACCCATGTCAAAAGCTATTTAGATAACATCTGACACCCTGCCCTCATCAATAGTCTTTGTCACTTCCTCAGAAATCTCAACCAAGTTTGTGAGACATGACTTTCCCCTCACAAAGCCACGTTGCCTATCACTAATAAGTCTATAATTTTCCAAATGTGAGTAAGCCCTTTAGGTAAAGGTTGTTTCCAATAATTTCCCTGCCACTGTTGTAAGGCTCACCGGCCTGTAGTTTCCCAAATTATCCCTGTTGTCCTCCTTAAGCAAAGGAGCATCATTGGCTATTCTCCAGTCCTATGGGACCTCTCCTGTGTCTGAAGAGGATACCAAGGTTTCATACAAGGTTGGAGCACTTTCCTCACCTGCCTCCTCCAGCATTTTAGGATAGACACCATCTGATGTTGGGAGCTTGTCTACCTTAATAATTTTTAAAACAGCCAATACCACGTTTTTTTTCTCTTGACATACCCCAAATATCAATATACCCATTCTGAGACTCACCATCCACCATTTCTCCTTTGTTAGTACCAATGTGACGTATTTGTTAAACATCTCACTTACTCCTCCTGCTCAATGCATAAATTCCCTTTGTCCTTGAGTGGACTTACCCTAACTTTCCCTCTTGCTCCTTATTTATGTGTCGAACCCCTTGAAATTTCCTCAGTCCTGTTTGCCAAAGATATTTCATGGCCCCTTTCAGCCTTCCTAATTCCTTGTTTTGAGTTCTATCCTGCTGTCATTGTATTCTTTGAGGGCCCTGTCTGTATTCAGTTTCCTAGACCTTAAATATGCCTCCCTTTTCACTTTAATGAAACACTCCATTTCTCTTGCAGCACTTATCCTTCATTTTCAAGGAACCTGCTGGTCCTGAATTCTAATCAACTGGCCATTAGAAGATTCCCACATGCTAGATTTGCCCTCAAACAGCTGCCCCCAGTTTATGTTTCCCAGTTACTGCCTCATATCATAGTAATTAGCTTTCCTCCAATTTAATGCTTTCACCTGAGGACTGGGCTCATTCCCCAACATCAGGTGTAGTAGTATGGCCTCCTTCCCTAGTTGGACTATTTACATACTGTTTTATATGTAATATTCTCCCCAATCCAGGCCCCTGGCACTAAACGAGTTCCAGCCAATATAGGGGAAGTTAAAATCAACACCATCCAATGCTGGGAACTTGTTTACCTTAGTGCTTTCTAAAACAGCCAGCAGGTCAGAGGAAGGGTAACCAGACTCAAAATGTTTACTTTGATTTCCCTTCATAGATGCTGCCAGAGCTGCTGAGCTTTTCCAGCAACTTCTGTTTTTGTGTCTGATTTACATCATCTGTAGTTCTTTTGGTTTTTACCATAACAACTCTGTTGTTTTTATGTTTTTCCATAATCTGTGCACCACTCTGTTCCCCTCTCACCCACTGGCTGTTGGAAGGCCTGTAGTACAATCCCTTCAAAGTGATTATACCCTTCCTGTCCTTAAGCTCAACCCATATGGCTTCGCTGAATTATCCCTCCAAGGTGTCCTCCCTCAATACAGTTGTGATATTCTCCTTAATTAGGGATAATATTTTGGGACTATGGTTATATTTCAGATAGAATGAAGATTGGAAGATGGTCATGTAACATCTCCTGAATTCTTCTAATAGTAATTTGAGTGGTTTGATTATTAATGATTTAAGTGGGACCAAGGAACTTCTAAGGGGAAGAAGGTGATACCACTTGTACATAGTGGCAAAAGCTTCTGTGCTAACAGCAACTAACTATTAGTCCCAAATTCCAGGGAGCTGTGTAAAACGTCAATTTGTAAATGGTTATACTTTAAGCTGGTCACTCAATTCCAGGTTAAATGAAGTTCAAGTATGAAAGGTAGCTAATCATCTCTTCTACCTGCATATGTATGATTCATGTTGCCATGGAATGAGATTTCAGAAGGGAAGCATCTCAGATCTCCCTGAAATACTCAGATACAACAGCCTGCTAAGATGGAAGAGAGAGAATGAATGAGCAATTGTGGCTGGTAGGTCGCATTTGGATGGAAAAGACCAAATTTGTAAGCATTTAAAAAGATTCTCAAAGAGTTGGGCTAGAGAGAGAATTTTCAGGAAAGTTCACCATCAAAGACAATTCTGGGGTTAATAGTTACCAGACTGAGAGAGAAAAAGGACAAAACTAAACCCTAGGGAGTGAAGAATCATATTGGGGTGATTATAGGAATAAATTATGCTATAAGGGAGAGTTTCAGAGCTATAGTTGAAAGTTCAAGCTGTGTACTGAAAGTAGTGTTTAGTCAGTTGAGTTTTGTTGCAGTGAAAATCTCAAAACATAACATTTGCATGCATAACAAGAAAATTTAAACTGGAAGATCAGATTTTTAAAATAAGGTTTCTTTCTCTGCTGTGTTCATAACACCTTTGGTCATCCTCCATCTGAGACATCTGCCTGGGAATAACTTGCTTATTTTCCCCACCTTTTAGGTCTGTGAATGGATTTTGCTCAAGTTGGCCCAGAAGTGTGACTGAAATAGCATGAGAGATTGCATCCTGCAGTTTTGTGGGCTTTAGTAAGTTTAAGAAGGAAGGTGTGGGGGGCAATGAGTGTCAAAATGAGAATACAAGGAAAGGAGAATATAATGGTTGTTATCATACAAGGAACCAAAAGTCTTTTACTGGTATTGGAACAGTAAGTAAATGTTAAGAGCTTTGTGACCCTCTTAGAACTAAAGAGGGTGATAAACCTAGAGAACAAGCCTTGAATACTTGACGAGTACTTTATGGAAGTTTTACTGAGGAAGAGGATGCCAGTCAAATAACAGGAGATAAGATGTTCGAGGAAATGGGTGCAGTAAAACCGGTAAGGATATAATGGAAAGACAGACGATGATTCATGTGGATAATTCATGTGATCCAAGTGGTTTGCATCCTGGATTGCTAAAGGGAGTAGATATGGAGATTGTCAGAAGCGTTTCTCTTAATATTTCAGTCTTTCCTAGATAATGATGGGCCAGAGGATTGTAGAATGCCAAACGTGACACCTTTATTCAAAAAAGGGCATGAGGATATTGCTGGTGACTAGGCTGGTTGTTTTACCATTAGTGGCGGGTAAGGTTTTTAGACACAGCAATTAAGAAAAAAGGTCAGGCAATTCAAAACATTTCAATTAGTCCAACAGAGCTTGCACAGTTCAAGGCTTGTGTTAAGATTTGTAGCTTGGATGCTGGTTGCAGTTGTTGTGGGTGTGTTCGCCAAGGTGGGAAGTTGGTTTGCAGATGTTTTGTCCCCTTTCTAGGTGATGTACTCAGTGCTGTGGAGCCTCCTGTGAAGTGCTACTGTACTGTGTCAGAGTTCTGGTTGTTCATTGCACAGTCGGATCACACATTCGGCTGTGACAACACAACAATAATAGGACAAGCCAAACAGAGGACAGCCAGAGAATTTCTAGAGGCATGGCACTCATCCACTGACTCCATCAATAAGTACATTGACCCAGACACAATATACTGACCACTGCAATTAAATACTGGAACTGGTAACCAGAAGCAGTGGGAACGAAACCAAATAAATTCCACCGACTCAGTATAGCAGCGTTTCACAGGAGGCTACACGGCACTGAGGATGTCACCCAGGAAGGGGATAAAACGTCTGCAAACCAACTTTCCAGTGTGCCAAACATAACTATAAACTACCACAGATTGTGAAAGGCAGATATATAACTTAATTTATTGCTGGTTGAAGTAATAGAGACGATGATGGATGCTGTTTACGTAGCTTTTAATCAAGTATTATGAACAAGGCGGCTTAACAAAACTGAGGCTTGTAGAATAGGACTGCCATCATCATTCAGTTTAAAAATATAAGCTTGAGGATAGACAAAAGCAAGTCATAATAAACCATTATTTTTGAGACTCGAGGTTGATAAAGTGCTATCCCCCAAATTTCAGTCGTAGGATTACACATAAGTGACTTAGATACTTGAATATGGGGTATATAATTTCAAAATTATGTTTATGATGGCAGTAAGGCCAGACCAAGCACTTTGGATGTTCTCTAGTTTCTGTTCATTGAGCATTGTCAGGCTGATCAAGTAGGTCTGTGATTATAGAATCATTCAGTTTCCTGTTGCAATGCATCTGTAGCTGCTCCTGTTTCTGCTTCTGCTATTTTTAGGCCAGCCTGATGGTGATAAAAAGGCCAGCTTATGCGATAGTTGGTCCAGAATTTGTCAGCTTCTGTCACAGCGGAGGTGATGTGGATGTCTTACAGTCCCTTGCTCCAATGATGGCATAGTCAAGCAGGTGTCAATGTCTGGACTAAGTGTGTAGCCAGAAAGCCTTGTATTAGGGTGTTTATGAAATAGGGTGTTTATGACCAGACCATATTCTCGACTTTTCATCATCAGTAGGAGGGCTTTGGTGCTGTCTGATTTCCACACACCTTACATGCCTATCACATCATTCCAGAAGTTTGTATCCTTCCCAATTCTGGCATAGAAATCATGGGCAAATCAGCTTGTCTCTGATGGGGCATGTTCAAGTGTCCTCTACCAGCCTGCTCCCATCAAAAAGCACTGTCCCCATTTATCAAGATCCATGGCAAGCCCCTCGACGATGTCAATCCATTCCTTCCAGGAGGATCTCCTCCCAGGAAAGCAGATATTGGCAAAACTCAACTGCCTCCACTATGCGACTGCAGCTTTTGCTTGTCTGAGGCAAAGACTGCTTGATCACAAAGACCTCAAACCTGACACCAAGATCATCGTCTACAAAGTAGTGCAGTTTTACCAGCCCTCCTGTGTGCTTGTTAGATATGGAAAATGTACAGCAGATGCCTTAAATCCCTTGAGAAATAACATCACTGATACCTTTGCCAAAAACATGCAAATTACTGGCACTCCAATACATTGTCCTCTCAGGCAATGTTGAGGCACTGGTCATGGACAGTCAGCTGCATGAGGTGGACCACATCATTTACATGCCTGACTCAAAGCTTTGAAAACAATCTCTTCACTCCACATTTGGGTATAAGTGGTAAGCAGGAGGGGGAGGAAATGCTTTAAGGATGTCATAGAGCCATAGAGATGTACAGCCAGCAAATAGACCCTTCAGTCCAACTTGTCCATGCCGACCAGATACCGTAACCCAATTTAGTCCCACCTGCCAGCACCCAGCCCATGTCCTCAAAGCTTCGCTGAAGAAGTACTATACATCCATTAACTTGTGTGAAACCCAAGCCCAAAACCCAGTTTGGAGAAAGGGAGAACTATTTCAAGAGTTTCTAACAGGCCCATATGGCAGAAAAGCACAAAAATTGTGCATTCCACTCACCAACCCACTTTAGCAAATGCCTCCTGCTCCACATGTCATAAGATTTGCTGATCCAGTGTTAAACTATTCAGTCAACAAAGGATCCACAATACCAGAGTGGAAGAAAGTCATACTTAATCCCGAGAAACTTAAGAGGAAGTGGCTGATTGAAGGTAATGCTGATCGACTGTAACAGGACACGGCTCGTAACATCAGCTAGTGGAATTGGCAGACCTCGTTGCTGACAGATCTTAACACAGAAGTGTGAGATGATGCATGTTAGCAGAAAAGATAAGGAGAAGGATTACAGACAATGTGTGACAGCTCTAAACTATGTGCAGGCCAGTGACCTGGAGGTTCATTTGTGGCATTTTTGAAGGTGGCAGGACATCTTGAGAAAGTAGTTGGCAAAATTTGACTTCATAAATAGTGGTGTTGAGTACAAATTCAGCTAACTTATGCTAAATCTTTATGAAGTGCTAGTTCTGTCAAATTGAAGATGAGGTAAAGTTGTGGACTGAGAGCCTTAAGTTGAGATCCTTAATGAATACTTTGCATTGGTATTCATAAAGGAGAATGGGATGGTTGATGGTGAGTCTAGAGAGGAGTATGTTGATATTCTAGAGCATATTGATATAAAAAACTGTGTTGGATGTCTTGTAAAGCATTAGTATAGACAAGTCCCCAGGTCCTGATGGGATCTAACCCAGAATACTGAGAAAGGTGCTGATGGAAATTGCTAGGACCTTGAACAAAATCTTTGTTTTGGTCTTTAGTCACAGGAGAAGTCGCAGAAGACTGGTGAATAGCCAATGCTTTTCCTTTTGTTTAAGAAGTGGGACAGGGATAATCCAGGAAATACAGGCTTACATACTGCTTAGGAAGTTATTGGAGAAGATTCTTTGGAACAGGATTTACTCACATGTGGAAGAATATGGACTTATTAATGATGGGCAGGGGAGTTCATGTCTCACAAACTTGATTGAGTTTTTTGAGGAAATTACAAAGTTGATTGAGGAGGCCAGGGCAGTGGATGTTGTCTGCAAGGAGTTTGGCAAGGCCTTTCACAAGGTTCTTCTGGCAGGCTGATACAGGTAAAGTCACATGAAATCCATGGTGAGCTGGTATGATGGATACAGAATGAGCTTAGTCATACAAGACAGAGAATGATGGTGGAAGGGTGGTTTTAGAAATTTGGAGGTCCAATTACGAAGTTTGCAAATGGCACAAAGATTGGGGGAGCTGTGCATAGTGAGCAGATTGCTTGAGGGTATAGCTGGATATATAGGTTGGTGACTTGGGTGGAGAAATGGCAAATGGAATTAATCTGCACAAATACAAGGAAATGCATTTTGTAAGGTCTAATGCAGCACAGAAGTATAGAGCAAATGGCAGACCCCTAAGAAGACCACAAGATATAGGAGCAGAATTAGGCCATCGACCCCGTTTGATTCTGCTCCTTCATTTGATCATGGCTGATATGTTTTTCAACCCAATCATTCTGCCATTTCCCTTTCATCTTTGCTTCCCTTACCAATCAAGAACTTGTCTGTCTCTGCATTACACTCAGTAACTTAGCCTCCACAGCCTTTTGACGTAGTGAATTCCACAGATAAACCACGCTCCAGATGATGAAATTCCCACTCATCTCAATTCTAAAGGGGGTTGTCCTTTTGCTCTGAGGCTGAATCCTTGGGTTCTCGTGCCTCAGTAGTAGAAACATCTACTCCATGATCACTGTATCCAGGCCTCTTGGTAGTTTATACATTTCAGTTAAATCTTCCCCACACCACCCCCCCCCATCTTTCTAAACTACATCGAGTACAGACCCAGAGTCCTCAACTGCACCTTATATGACAAGCCACTCAAGCAAGACTCATTCTTATAAAGCTCCTCTGGACCCTCTGCAATGGCAGCATATCATTCCTCAGATACAGGGCCCAAAACTGCGCTCAATATTCTAAACATGGTCCGACCAGAGCCCTGTGCAGCACCAGCAATGCATCTCTGCTCTTGTAATCTTAAACGCAACCTGAACTAGGACTCCTTAGACCACTTCAGCTTCAGATTTCGGAAGCTTTTCCTCATTTCAAAAATAGTCTACACCTTTATTCTACCAACCAAAGTGTGTAACCTCATGCTTTTCCCACATTTCAGGCCATGTGTCCTTTGTTCAAGCCTGACCAAGTCCTTCTGCAGTCTTCCCACTTCCTCAACACTATATCTCACTCCACTTTGTCATCTGCAAACTTAGGGACAACAACTTAACTTCCTTCATCCAGATCAGTAATGTATGTCATGAATAGTTGTGGTCTCAACACTGCCCCCAGCGGGACTCTCATCATTGACTGCCGTCCTGAAAAAGACCCCTTTATCCCCACACTGTTTTCTGCCAGTCAGCCATTCTCTATCCATGTTAGTTCCTTGCCCCTAGTACCATAGGTTCTTATCTTATTTGGCAGCCTCCTGTACAGCACCTTGTGAAAGGCCTTTGAGAAAGTAGATTATTATCTCACTTGCCCATTATGTCCTCAGAGAAGCTATAGGAGATGCTGAACATCTAGGGCTGTTTCCCCTGGAGCGTCGGAGGCTGAGGTAGCCTCATAGAGGTTAGCCAAATTATGGGGGTCATGGATAGGGTAACTAGGCAAAGTCTTTTCTCTGGGGTCAGGGAGTCCAGAACTAGAGGGCATAAGTTTAGGGTGAGAGGGGAAAGATATAAAAGGGGCAACTTTTTCACGCAGAGGGTGGTACGTGTATGAAATGAGCTGCCAGAGGAAGTGGTGGAGGCTGGTACAATTGCAACATTTAAGAGGCATTTAGTTGGGTATATGAATAGGAAGGGTTTGGAGGGATATGGGCCGGGTGCTGGCAGGTGGGACTAGATTGGGTTGGGCTATCTGGTCGGCATGGATGGGTTGGACCAAAGGCTCTGTTTCCATGCTGTACATCTCTATGACTCTATGATTTGTCATGCATGACTTCCCCTTGATAAAGAAATCTGTGCTTCCTCAGTCCTGTTTTACTATGCACTACCAAATACTCTGTAATCTCATCCTTGAAAATGGACTCTAAATTCTTAGCAACGATCAAGGCCAAGCTAACTGGCCTATGGTTTCTTTTTCTGCTCCCTTCCTTCTCAAACAGGGGTGTTAGCCATGTTTGTGTTTCCTGGCACCCTCCCTTGCTCCAGTAATTCCTAAAAGAACACCACCAATACATCTCCAATTGCCTCAGCCATCGCTTTCATAACTTGAGGGTGCAGTTCATTCCATCTGGGTGATTTATTCATCTTCAGACCTTTCACCTTCCCTAGTCCCTTTTCCTTATTGATGGCCACTACACTCATTCTGCCTCCTGTCTGCCTTGAAGTTACGGTATGCTGCTGGTATCTTCCATGATGAAAATTGATGCTAAGTACCAGTTCAATTCCTCTTCCATTTCTTTGTTCCACATTACTACTACTTCAGACTCATGTTCCAGCAGTCTAATGACCACCTTTTATATATGTAAATAAAACCTCTTGCAGTCTTCTTTTATTTTACTAGTTAGCTTACCCTCCTATTAATCTTCTTCCACCGCCTTATTGTTGTTTTAGTTACCCTCTGCTGGTTTTTAAAGGCTTCCCAATTCTCTAGCTTCTCACGTCTTCACAACATCATATTAATTTTCTTCTGCTTTTTACTTTAGATGTTTTGCTCTTTTTATTTTGCTTTTATATTGTTCTTTGCTTTCCCTTGTCAGCCATGTTTGCCTCATCCTCTCCTTAGTTTGTTTCTTCTTCTTTGGGATGAATTTCTGTTGTATCTCCTGCATTAACCCCAGAAACTCCTGCCATTGCTTCTCCATCATCTTCACTGCTAAGCTCCCTTTCCAATCAATGCTGGTCAGCTCCTCCCGCATGTCTTTGTAGTTACCTTTACTCAATTGCAATACTATTAAACCTGATTCCAGTTTCTCCCCTTCAAGCCGCAGGGTGAGTTCTGTCATATTGTGGTCAATGCCTTTGAGGGGTTCCTTCACCTGAAGCTCCCTAATCAGGTTTGCCTCATGACACATGACATGGCACAGTGGCTCAGTGGTTAGCACTGCTGCCTTCACAGCACTAGGGACCCGGGTTCGATTCCATCCTTGAGCGACTGTCTGTGTAGAGTTGGCACATTCTCCCCGTGTCTGCGTGGGTTGCCTCCGGGTGCTCCGGTTTCCTCCCACAGTCCAAAAGATATGCTGGTCAAGTGAATTGGCCATGCTAAATTGCCCATAGTGTTAGATGAATTGCCCATTGTGTTAGTCAGGAGTAAATATAGGGTAAGGGAATGGGTCTAGGTGGGTTACTCTTCAGAGGGTCAGTGTGGAACTGTTGGGCCGAGGGGCCTGTTTCCGTACTGTAGGGAATCTAGTCTAAACTTCTCCAAATCCACAGCTGCCTGTTCACTAGTGGGCTCTACAGCTAACTACTCAGAAAAAAACATCTCGTAAACATTTCACAAATTTCTTTTCTTCAGATCCTCTACCAACCTGATCTTCCCAGTCCACCTGCATATCACAGACCCCATGATTATTATAATTAAGTGCCTTCAAAGTTTGGTAGAAGATTTGTAGCTCGGGTGCTCGTTGTTGTGGTTCTGTTCGCCGAGCTGGGAATTTGTCTTGCAAACGTTTCGTCCCCTGGGCTTCACAGGAGGCCCCCAAACACTGAGGATGTCACCTAGACCGGGGACGAAACGTTTGCAAGACAAATTCCCAGCTTGGCAAACAGAACCACAACAATTAAGTGCCTTTCCTACATGTGTTTTTCATTCCTTGATTTATCTTATTCTAAACTCCCATCAGAACCTTTTTATCCTTTGCGGTTGCTCAGCTCTACCCACATAGACTCTACACCTTCTGACTTGATATCACTTCATGCTATCAATTTATTTTCATTTCTTATTAACAAGGCAACTCCGTACCCTTTGCCCATCTGCCTGTACTTTCAATGGGACATGTATCCTTGGATATTTAATGACCATTCCTGATCTTCCTTGCAGCCATGTCTCTGTGATACCAATATCATAACACCAATTTTAATCTGTACTGCAAGCTTATTTACCTTGTTTCGTATAATGTATGCATTTAAGTACAACACCCTCAGTCCTACGTTGACTGCCTATCTCTCCACTTATTTACAGTCTGAAGTTAAGTTTCTGACCTTTTCCATACTCTCTGTCCTACTGTTCTGAAACTTTAATAACTTTTGCTGAGCCCTCCCCCAACTTTTCCATAATTTTCCATGCAACCGAACCCATCCCCCCACAATTTAGTCTAAAGACCTAGTTATCCAATTTGCCAAGACTCTGGTCCCAACGTAATTCAGGTGGAATCCATTGGAACAGCTCCTTCCTTCCCTAATACTGGTGCCAATGTCCGATGAAGTCAAACCTGTTTCTCCCACACCAAGCTTTGAGCTATGTGTTTATGTCTTTAATCTTGTTGACCCTTTGTCAGTTTGCTCGTGGCATGTGTAGTAATCTAGAAATTACTACCTTTTGGTTCTGCTGTTTAATTTGGCCCCTAACTGCTCATATTCCCTCAGCAAAACCCCTTTCCTGTTTTTACCTATGTTGTTGGTACCTACGTGGACCATGACAGCTGAAGCTTTTTCCTCCCACTTGAAGTTCCTCTGCAGACCAGATGAGATATCCTGAACCTGGACACCTGGCAGTCATCATAGTCTTTGGGACTCTTGATCCTGACTAGAACAGAGTCTATTGCCCTGACTATGCTATTCCTGATTAAAGAACTTCACTTCTCTATTCTCACTCCTGCTTAGGATCCCTCCACCCCGCCTACGTTCTAGTTTAAAGGCTCCCGGGTATCTCTAACAATCTTCCCGCTAGGATATTGGTCCCCCTTTTGAACAGGTCTCTTCTGCCCCAGAAGAGATTCCAACAATCCAAAAATCTGAGTCCTTTCCCCAGTACCATTTTCTCACCTTCTCATTTATCTGCCCTATCCTGTTATTCCTCCTCTCACTAGCACATGGCACTGAAGTAATCCAGAGATTATTACCTTTGAAGTCTTGCTTTTTAACATCTTGGAGACATTGAGGTATGCAGATGCTGGAGATCAGAGTTGAGAGTGTGTTGCTGGAAAAGCACAGCAAGTCAGGCAGCATCTGAGGAGCAGGAAAACCGACATTTCAGGCCAGAGCCCTTCATCAGAAATTCCTGATGAAGGGCTCCAGTCCAAAACGTTGATATTCACTCTGTCTACTCTATCCTTTGACAAGTTGCCGCAACGGCTCCGAAAAGTCCTTTACCTTGTTTACTCATCCTCCCTGCAGCTCTTGCTCTCGTCCATACAGGGAACAAGAATCTCCAACATGTGGGACAAGCTCAAGGGATGCGGGTACTTCAGCACTACCCCCTGGATCCCCTTAACTGCCTTGCACATAGTCACACTCTCCTGTCCCTGATCACTGACTGAATTCGAGGTAGTTAACTTAATAGTGTGACTGCCTCCTAAAACACAGCATCCAGATAACTCTCTCCCTCTCTGATGTGTTGCAATGTTCAAAGCTCTGAGCTGGAGTTGCTCAAGCAACCAACCCTTGCTGCAAATGTGGTCATTATGATGGCACAATGGGATCCACGAGCTCCCACATCATGCAAGCACAACACATCACCTGGCTGTGCACTCTGTTTAATTTGACATTTAAGAAACATTGGTCTTTCAGTTTACAATTTGAAAATTTTTTTTATTTATGTTCAGTCTGGAAGTAAACTGAAATTAATTGTGAAATTAATAGCTATCACCACCTTATGGTTTAACTATGACGTCACCCTTTTGTTCTGGGTCCCTGATCATGGGCTCCAAATTATCCTGTTAAGTAAACCTAACTAATATAAGCCAAAACAAGCACCTGTTCTCCTCTATAACAAATACCTATGCTGCCTCCAAATTCTTCAAAATACATATACACTCAGTGTGTGTCTCACTCTGGATATAATCTTTCCTTGCTGACCATGCAAACCATTAACATACAGAGGGATTTAGGTGATGGGTCCTGGAAGTGGTAACACAAATGGAAACGGTGGTGAAGAAGGCATACGGCATGCTTGCCTTTGTCAGTTGGGCATAGATTATTTAAAAATTGGCAAGCCACATTATGGCTGTGTAGAACTTTAGTTAGGCCACATTTGGGATATTGTGTGCAGTTCTGGTCATCACACTCCCAAAATTATGCGAAGGTTTTGAAGAGGGCAGAGAACAGGTTTACCAGGATGTTGCCTGGTTTTGTTGGCTATGAGGAGAGATTAATCAAACATGATTTGTTTTCATTTGAGTATCAGATGCTGACTGGCAACCTGATAGAAGTTTACAAAATTATGTGAACCAGGGATAGAATAGATTGTCGCAGTTTTTCTAAAGGTAGAAGTGCTAGTACTCAGGGACATAGGATTTAAGGTAAAAGAAGGTGCCAGAGGAGGTGGTTGAAGCAGACATAATGGCAACTTTTGAGAGGCATCTTGGCAGATACATGAATAGGCAGAGAATACAGGGATGTGGACTCCGGACTCCAAAGAAGCATAAGGTTTTGAGTTTAGGAAGGTGTCATGTATCAGTGAGGTTTTATTGGGCCACAGGGCCTGTTTCTCTGCTGTACTTTGTTTTTTGTTCTACACTTTAAGAAGAATATGAGGGTTCTTAAAAAGGTACAGAGGAGATTTATCAGGTGGTTCCAGGGATTAAGTATTTTAGTTCCAAAGTTAGATTGAAAAGCTGGGATTGTTCTCCTTCTAGCAAAGGAAATTATAGGATATTTTTGAATGAGTTGTATAAGATCATAACAGGTTTAGATAAAGGAGCAAATGAAAATCTATTCCTATGAGCTGACCTCATAGAGGTCCACAGATTTAAGGTTTACAGCACGAGATGTAAGGGAATAGAAGGAGGAATGGTTTTAACTCAATAACAAGAACTTGTTCCCCAAGAGGGTGGTAAGTGCAGAAACAATGAGTGATGTAAAAAGGAAATTGGATGGGTTTTCAAGGGAGGTCAATGATGGGACTACACGGTTGATTGGGAGGAGTGGATTTGATTAGATTTCCCATATAAAACTGGCTTGGACTCAGTAGGCTAAGTTACCTCCTGTGTTGTAATATTTTTATGACTAATAAAATTTAAGGCAGTAGTTAAGTCATTTGTTCAGTTAGTTTGCTAACTTTGTGTATTTTTCCAAATTTAGCGTTTAAGACGAAGTTTACCAACTGGACAGCTTAGAAGAAACACAGGATCATGGACAACCACAACATCAGCTACTGGTTTGCCAACAATGGAACCTGCTCCTCTTAGATGGGACCGAAGCAATGGAATGAAACCCCATCCAGAGAGTGGGTCAGTGAGGTAAATTATACTTTTTACTAGTTCAGTTGAAATCATGTAAGCATTCTAAAGGAAATATTTAATAAAATACCAAAATTCTAGTCACAACAATTAGTTTATTTTTGTAATAGTTATGTCCTGGAATTAGCTGCAAAAGTCATGGTAAATTTAATATGCATGCTATGTTTAGCATACAAATAACTGAAATTTCTGTTGAGCAAAAGGTAGTCTGCGAAATGTGAATCGACTCCAACTGCTCAGCAATTTGAATAGTTTTGCCATTAACCATGCAAAAGTTACTCTTTGGGTTCAAAGAAATTGTTACTTTTGCACTATTTAACATAAAATTAAACTCTGCACCAGAAGTTAGGCTTCTCACTGGAGTAATGCACTGTAAATCAAGTCCATTTGTTTCCAGAATTGACACAAAATTATATATTTTAGTGGAATATGCAGTGTGCCCGGTTTACCTGCCAGATATCCACCAGATTACCAGAAGATACAAACCGGGTTTCTGTACTTAACAAGAATTTATACCTATTACAGTAAATTCCTTCTAATTAAAGGTAAACAACTACAAATTGTCAACATGTAATCTTACTGGATCGAAGTACACACACAAACACACCTGTGGCCGCACATGCGTGTTCAGTGTTGTTCAGTGCTGAGAGTCCCTCCTAGGCATCCCGGAGGTGAACTCAAGAGGTGCCTGAGGGATTGGCAACCATTTCATGCCATCGTCCTTTGTTGAGGGATCTATGTGGCCAGTGCCCATGGATTGTGCCCTGATGTGGTGATGACTGAGAAACCAGGTATTTGCTTTGACCACCATGTTGAGAATTCTGCCCATCCACTTTACTTATGATGGTTGGTAGGTTGGGAAGCTGAATATGAATGATATAATCTGAGTGGTTAATTCAGTCGTTAACCATCAGTAATTCTCACCTATCTTAAATCTCTCCACAAACTCCAGAGCTCAGTTAAAAGATGCAGTGAATGCTCCCAACATTGAGAGAGGCCTAGTTAAACTTGTTTTTCTCTCCACAGATGCGGTCTGGCCTGCTGTGTATTTCCAGCATGTTTTGTTTTTATTTCAAAAGTATTAACTTCAGCCAAGAATAGTTTTATATATTTAGGAAGGGTTTTCCATTCCACTAGTAAATACTAAATAAATTTGGCAAAGCGAAATGCTAATGAGTGTTTCTACAATAAATTCCTGTTTTGTGATAATCATTTGTAAAGGCAGAGATTCATTTTTAAAAGACCATATGCACTTGAGATTATCTAATGTTTACAGGTTCAATGACTAAAATAAATGTTTACCTTTGGACTTTGGAGCACTAGTGGCATTACATTTGTGGTGCAAAATGTTTTATGGTGGCATGGAGAAAGCTCACTCAAATGCAAAATCATAACTACCTGTCCCCTTGTTTATCTTCAAATCACCTACTTTTTATGTTGATATACTAGAATTTAAGTATCAGCTTTCTCTGTTAAGTGAACTATATCTGACCAGTCCCATCTCCTTTTGTTATTTATTTCTAATGATTTTTTAAAGTTTAGTTAATGTTGAAATTTTGAATCTATTCTTAAATTATGTTGTCTTTGCCTATCTAATCTCCTTTTCCTGTGGGAAAACATTGTGGGCACAATTGTTTAAAGACTGATTAATCTTGAATATCAAATCAAAGTACATTGTGTTGCTTTCTACAGACAGTTTGTAGAACTGTGTATCTCTGAATCAGAGAGCTGCAGGTTAAAATTCCACTTCAGAGGTGTGAGTATGTAGAATAGGTTAGTACTTGGAAAGTGCTGCATTGTTGGACTTGCTGTCTTTCAGAGAACATATTATATTGATATCCCTTTCACCTTCTCTGGTGGAGATGGAGAATCACATCATGTGATTGACAGACAACAGGGGTGCCTTGCCCATGTGTATTTCTCCAGTTCTCCTTCAAAGCAGACTCGTCGATAATAAACTTCTTTCTCTTTGTAGTTCCTTGCTTTGCAAAATTAGTTGCTACAGTAGAACAGTGACTATACCTTGTAGTACTTCTTTGACTTTGGAGTCCTTTGGTTCTGAGGCCATGTCAGATATCATATAATGTTATGTCTTTCTAGCAAGCTTCAATTTTTACTGAAGAGCAAGGCCTTATCGATTGGGCACCTTAGATCTTCTGTTGAACAGGGTTTGTCAAGATTCAAACAAGTAATTGTTATAGCGGACTCTCCAGTCAGGGGCATAGACAGGTGATTCTGCAGTTGTGAGCCAGAATTCAGGAAGGTGTATTACCACCCTGGTGCAAAAGTCAAGGACTTCTTGGAGCAGTTGCAGCAACTTGTCAAAGGAGAGAGTAAATAGAACATAGAACATTACAGCGCGCTACAGGCCCTTCAGCCCTCAATAGTTCCACAGGTCAATGCAACAATCTGAAGCCCATCTAACGTACAATTTTCCATTCTTATCCATATGCCTATCCAATAACCATTTAAATCTCCTTAAAGTTGGCGAGTCTGCTACTGTTGCAGGCAGTGCTTTCCATGCCCCTACTACCCCCTGAGTAAAGAAACTACCTCTGACATCTGCCCTCAATTTAAAGCTATGTCCCCTCATGCTAGCCATTGCCGTCCCCATCCCCGAGAAAAAAGGCTCTCACTGTCCACCCTATCTAACCCTCTGATTATCTTAAATGTCTCAATTAAGTCACCACTCAACCTTCTCTCTAACGAAAACAGCCTCAAGTTCCTTAACCTTTCCTCATAAGACCTTACCTCCGTACCAGGCAACATCCTAGTATATCTCCTCTGAACCATTTCCAAAACTTCCACATCCTTCTGAAAATGCAGTGACCAGAACTGTATGTAATATTCCAAATTTGGTTGTATCAGAGCTTTGTACAGCTGCAGAATGGTCTCATGGTTCCGAAACTTACTCCCTCTACCTATAAAAGCTAACACACCATATGCCATCTTAACAACCCGGGGCAACATTCAAGGATTTGTGTGCCTGGACTCTGAGATCTCTCTACTCGTCTACACTACCAAGAATCTTATCATTAGCCTAGTAATCTGCATTCCCGTTACCCCTTCCAAAGTGAATCACCTCTCACTTTTCTGCATTAAACACCATTTGCCACTTGACAGCCCAGCTCTGCAGCTTATCTGTGTCTCTCTGTAATCTACAACATCGTTCGTTACTATCCACAACTCTACTGACCTTAGTGTCATCTGCAAATCCACACAGACAGTCGCCCAAGGCTGGAATCAAACCCTGGTTCCTGCCGTTGTGAGTCTGCAGTGCTAACCATTGAGCCACCATGCTGCCCCTGAACAGCCAGAGGTCATTGTATACATTGGTAGAAAAGGGGATCGGGTTGTGCAGAGGCAATATAGGACATTAAGTAGGAGGTTAAAAAGCAAGATGTCAAAGATAGTAATCTCTGGATTACTTCAATGCCACGTGCTGGTGAGAGGAGGAAGAGGAGGATCGGGCAGATAAATGAATGGCTAAGCAGATGGTGCAAGGGTGAAGGACTCAGAGTTTTGGATTGTGGAAATCTCTTCTGGAGCAGAAGAGACCTGCTTAAAAAGGGTTGGTTCAAACGGGAGACCAATATCCTGTCGAGGAGATTGCTGGAGTTACTCAAGAGCCTTTAATTAAGAATGGAGGTAGGGGTTTCCTAAGTAGTAGTGAGAATACAGAGAAAGCTACAGAGAAAGTAGGGCAGCATGGTGGCTCAGTGGTTAGCACTGTTGCCTCACAGTGACAGGGACCCAGGTTCAATTCCAGCATCAGATTGTCTGTGTGGAGTTTGCACATTGCATTCTCCTTTGTCTGTGTGGGTTTCCTCCCACTGTCCAAAGATGTGCAGGTTAGGTGAATTGGTCATGCTAAATTGCCCATAGTGTTCGGGGATGTGTAGATTAGGTGCTTTAGATTAGATTCCCTACACTGACTATCCGAAGAGTAACCCACCCAGACTCATTTCCCTATATTTTACCCCTGACTAATGCAATTAACACTATGGGCAATTTAGCATAGCCAATTCACCTAACCTGCACATCTTTGCATTGTGGGAGGAAACTGTAGCACCTGGAGGAAACCCACGCAGACATGAGGAGAATGTGCAAACTCCACACAGACAGTTGCCTGAGGCAGGAATTGAACCCAGGTCCCTGGCACTGTGAGGAAGCAGTGCTAAGGCAAATATAGGGTAGGGGAATGGGTCTGAGTGGGTTATTTTTCGGAGGGTCGGTGTGGACTTGTTTGGCTAAAGGGCCTATTTCCACAGTGTAGGGATCCTAATTCTCATTCTATGGATTGTTCTGCAGTTAAAGAGAACAAGTTAATTAGACAAGATGGCAGGTAAGAGCATGTCAGAAAACAAGGAAACTCTGAAGAATTCTTTTCAATGCAAGAGGTCTGACAGATAAGGTGGATGAACTCAGGGCATGTCTAGGAACATGGGACTGGGATATCATAGCTGTTACAGATACAGAGCTGAGGGGGGGACAGGACTGGCAGGTCAGTGTTGCAGGATTTAGATGCTTTAACAAAGATAGAAAGGGAGGCAAGATAAGAGGGGAGTGATTAGGGAAAATATTACTGCTGTATTTAGAGAGGATATTCCTGGGTGATCGTTCACTGAAGCTATATGGGTGGAACTCAGAAATAAGAAGGGGATCATCACTTTCATGTGATTGTACAATAGGACCCCCAAAGGTCAGCGGAAAACTGAGGAGCAAATACGTAGGGAGGCCTCAGATGTCTGTAAGAGTAATAGAGTTGTAATAGTGGGGAATTTTAACTTTCCAAACATGGATTGGGACTGGCTTGGATGAGGAGGAATTTGTTAAATATGTTCAGAAAAACTTTCTTCTTCAATCTGTAAATGTACCTACTAGAGAAGAAGCAAAATTTAAAACTTCTCTTAAAAAGTAAGGCAGGACAAGTGAATGAAGTGATAGTAAGGGAGCACTTTGTGTCTTGTGATCATAACTATTTTAAATAGAATTTTAAAACTAATAACAGAATATTTTAAAACTAGAGGAAAAGGATAGGCCTTCTGTAAAAGTTAAAGTTCTAAATTGGAGTAAGACCAATTTTGATAGAATGAGATAGAAACTTTCAAAAGTTGATTGGAGTAGACTAATCACAGGTCAAGGGATAATTGGCAAATGGGAGACTTTCAACAGTGTTGTAAGAGAGTTGAGAGGCAATATGTTCCTATTCAGTGAAGGATAAGGCTGGTAGGAGTAGATAACAATGGATAAATAGAGTTAATGAAGCTTTGGTAAAGAAAAAGAAAAATGCATATGTCAGGAATAGACAACTAGAATTAAGTGAATTCTTGAAGAGCATAAGGGGAGTAGGGGGCATTCTTAAGAGAGAGGGAGACCAGCACGGCAGGAAGGGAACATGAGATAGCCTTAGCAGATAACATTAAGAATAATCCAAGGCAATTCAACAAGAACATTAGGAATAACTGGGGAGTGAGTAGACCCACTTAAAGATCAACGAAATCATCTACTTGTGGAACCACAAGAGATGGTCGAGATTCTGACCAAAAACTTCATATCAGTACTTACGGGAGAAAGACATAGAAACTAGGGAACTCCAGGAAATAAATACCCATGTCTTGAGATAGTCCACATTTCAGAAGAGGAGGTCCTGGAGGTCTTATAAAGCATAAAGGTAGATACATTTCCAGGACCTGATCAAGCATATACCAAAATATTGTGGGAAGCCAGGGAAGAAATTGTGGTGTCTTTAGCAGAGGTATTTGTTTTACACACAGCCAAAGGTGAAGTGCTGGAAGACTGGAGGGTGGCTAATGTTGTGCCTTTATTTAAGAAAGGTTGCAAGGAAAAGCCTGGGAACTATAGACTAGTCAGTAGTGAGTAAGTTGTTGGAGGGGATTCTAAGAGACAGAATTTACATGGACTCGGAGAGGCAAGGGCTGATTAGGCACAGTCAGCATGCCTTTGTGCATAGGAAGTCAACTCTTGCAAACTTTAACTGAGTTTTGTGAGGATGTGACCAAGAAGATAAATGAGGGAAGAGTGATAGAAGTTGTCTGAATGGACTTCAGTAAGGCCTTTGACTAGTTTCTGCATGGTAGACTGGTTAGTAAAGTTAGATCACATCAGATTCACAGAGAGCTTGCCAATTGGCTACAAAATTGGCTTGATGGTAAGAGACAGAGTAATGGTGGAGGCCTGTGTCCAGTGATATTCTGCAGGGATTTTTGCTGTTTGTCATTTATATAAATTGGTTGAGAATACAGGTAGCATGGTTCACAAGTTTGTGGATGACACCAAAATTGATGGTATAGTAGAGAGTGAAGAAGGTTATCTAAGATTGCAAAGAGATCTTGATCGATTGGGTCAGTGGGCCGAAAAGTGGCAGATCAAGTTTAATTTAGACAACTGCAAGGTGTTACATTCTGGTGAGACAAATAATGGCAGAATTTACACAGTTAGTGGTAGTACTCTGGGCATGTTGTCAAACAGAGAGCGATCTAGGGGTTCAGGTATGTAGTTCTTTGAAAGTCGCGACAAAGCTAGGCAGGGTGGTAAGGAAGGCATTTAGCACGTTTGCCTTCATTGCTCAGACCATTGAGTATAAGAGTTGGAACTTTATGTGCAGTTGTACAGAACTGGTAAGGCCACACTGAATTACAGTGTACAGTTCTGGTCACTCTGCTAGATGAAGGATATTATTAAATTGGAGAATGTTGCCAGGGCTGGTGGGTTTGAATTATAAGGAGAGGCTGGGACGCTTTCACTGGAGCATCACAAGTTGAGGATTGACATTGTAGAGGTTTATAAATCATAAGGGGCATAGATAAGATTATAGTAAAGGTATTTTTCTGAGGGCAGAGGAGTTCAAAACTAGAGGGCACAACTTCAAGCTGAGAGGAGAAAGATGTAAAAGAGACCTGAGGGGCATCTTTTTCACAGATGGTGATTTAAACGTGGAATGAACTGCCAGGAATTGGTCGGTGCAGGTACAGTTACTATTACTTTAAGACATTTGGACATGTGCATGAATAGGAAAGATTTAGAGGGATACATGCTAAGTGCAGGAAAATGGGACTAGTTTAGTTTGAAAAACTTTATTCAGCACGGACAAATTGAACGGAAGGGTGTGTTTCCATGCTGTATGACTCGATATTTTCTTGGAGACAAAACAACTCACGGATGGAAGTTTAACTTAAGAGGTTAATTATTTAAATTGTATCTCTTAACATATTATATATTTGTGCTTACACAACATATTGGTGGGTGCAACTTTTTAATCTATGTTAAAGTGGTTTGAGAGCAGTTTTTGACTGACTTGTTTGTCGGTTTTCCCTTTTCAAGTACTTTAAATGCAGGTTCACAGGCAAATGGACCTTCCAGTTCAAACCTGTTGACAATTCCCAAATCTCGGTCTGCATCCCTATCTTTAACATCTCATCATGTTGGACCCAGACGGGCAGGTAACAAATTTTTGTCTTAAGATAACAGCATTTGCTCTTGATGCAGCTGTCAAGACAATTATTGACTAACAAATTGATTTCTAGTTAACAAAATCAAAGTGAAAGGTTTTGAAGTAGTCTCCCAAAGCAAGGTCTGTATCTTCAATATGGAAGCATGAAACCAAAATGAATATATCTATCATCTTATCTGAAAGACAGCACTGCTAGATTATTGTTCTCCATTGCTGCATGTATGTAGGCATGAAAGGGTAACTTTGCATGTGAGTAAAAAGAAAAAAGATCTTCTTAATTTCAGAAGACGAATCATTTCAATTGTCTTCTTCTGATTTGAGAGATTGTCAGAATTATTTGACCACGCAATTTCATTTTGATTATTTTACCAATCCATTATTTTTATGCAATGACAGGCAGTGTTCATTTTCTCTTTGAAGAATAGTTGTAACTGAAGATAAATAGTCAAAACCTTTCAAAGGAAAAATGTAAGCATATCACAAATATAACAAAGACTGGCACTTCGAATTTCATTCATTTCCACAGGGTCCATAGTTGAAAATTTATCTTTGATTTCTATTTGGTGCTATTTTTGGTTTTCTAAGATTTAATCATAAAATGTTTTAGCCCGGTTTAAATTCTTGCTGCCTCTATTCTTATACTTCCTTTGGCTCAATGTGCTTTTCTCTATTTGCTCGCTCATTGGCTCACAATTTTCTCTTAATTATATATTCTTCAACAGCACAGAACCTTGAACACTTTGTGTATCTAGTTTAGACATATGAATACAGATTTATTTGAAGATATGCAAATGTATAATTAAACCTGATTCCTGTTTTGTGCTTTAAAATTTATTAAGATTAGGATTTAGAAATTAAATAATGCTCTTGTTTCAAATAGTTCTCTTTGTTGTGATGAAAGGTGCATTATTTATATTTGGATTTCAAAATAGAGGCATGGATTTTGGTTAGTTCTAAGAAGTTAATCTATTTGTCAAACAGGTTAGGAAATTATTTGAAGCAGTGACCCAAGTGCATTAGTTTCAAGAAAGTATGTGATTACGGTCAAGTGCTTGGGACATCCCTGTAGTGTTAATGGCTAAAATAGAGTCATACAGCACGGAAACAGACCCTTCGGTTCAACTTGTTCGCACTGACCAGGCATTCCAATTTGACCTAGTCCCATTGGCTAGCATTTGGCCCATATCCCTTTAATCCCTTTCTCCAGCTGTCTTTTAAGTGTTGTAATTGTACCTGCCTCCATCAATTCCTCTGGCAGCTCATTACATACACACACTAACCTCTGCATGAAAATCTTACCAGTCAGGTCCTTTTCGAATCTTTCCTTTCTAAACTTTAAATCTATGCTGTCTAGTCTTGAACTCAACCACCCTAGGAAAAAGACCGTTGCTTTTCACCCTATACATGCCCATCCTGATCTTATAAACCTCCAGAAGGTTTCCCCCCCCCCCCCCCCCGAGCTTCTGACACTGCAGGAAAAAGGCCCCAGCCTATTCAGCTTCCCTCTGTAACTCAAACCCTCCAGTCCCACCCTGCAACATCCTCGTAAATCTTTTCTGCACCCTCTCAAGTTTAACAAAATCATTCCTGTAAAAGGTGACCAGAATGATATGTCATAATCTAAAAGTGGCCTCATCAATGTCCTGTACAGTCGCAACGTGATATCCCAAATGCTATACTCAGTGCTCTGACCAACGAAGACAAGCTTGCCAAATGTCGTCTTCACCACTCTGTATACCTGCAATTCCGTTTTCAATCAACTTTGCACCTACATACCCAGGTCTTTTTGTTCAACAACACCTCTGGGCCTTACCATTAACTGCATAAGTCCTGCCCTGATTTCCCTTATGAAAACGCGACACCTCACATTTACCAAAATTAAACTCCATTTACCACTCCTTGGTCTGATCAAGGTCCTGTTGTAGCCTGAGATAATCTTCCTCACTGTGTACCACATCTTCTATTTTGGGGCAGGTTTACTTACCATATTCCTATATATGCATCTAAGTCATTTATGTAAATGCTGAAAATTTTTATATACTGTTCTTTTATGGCAGACAGAGTAAATACTTTCAGGCAGTTAGCTTAGTTTTGTCTTTCAGAACTTTTAACGTTCAAGGTTTTAGTTCAGAAGAACACAGATTTCACATGGAAAGTAACATAGTTCCTCCGAGCAAGGAAATTGAGTCAATTCAGGAAAATTGGTCCTCTCAGCAGAAGTGGGTTCCAGTCTATGGTACTTCAAGCAAGCAGAGTTTGGTTACAAATCTTCAAGTTGTTGGAACTGAGAAAGTTAAGAAGTTGGCTCTACAGTTCAAATCAACGAAACTAGGCAATGTCTGTTACATAAAGATTTAAAGACGTTGAGATTGGAGTGATATTTCTTTGGAATTGAAATACTGCAGTACATGTTGTTGGAAAATGGATTGAGACTTTGTTTGTATTAAGATTTTTCTAACCCTCTTCTAAGCTTCTATTTCTTTTTTGTTTTAGAAAAACTCGTGCTCTGTTTTTAAAGGACAGCTGTAATCTTGTTTGAATATGTTCCAATGAATAACTGCCACATTAGTCAGCTGCAAAAATTAAACATATGATCTTTCAAGCCAGGTTTCATTCTGGGATCTAACTTCTGCAGTATTGCCATCAGCAAGGAACATAACACTGCTCCAGGTAGTGCAGGCTGACAGGACCATGCAATGCTCTTTCTTTTCTGACCCAGTCTTAACTTTAGAATGTTGCAAATGCACAGAGTGATATTTTCCATTATGTTTTTTTAATTCACTCGTAGAATATATGTGTTGCTGGCTGGCCCATTCCTCATTGCCCTTGAAAAGATGACTGTGAGCCACCTTCTTGAACCACTGCAGTCCATATGCTGCAGGGTGACCAACAGTGTCCTTTTGGGAGGGAATTCCAGGATTTTGACCAGGCAAAGTGAAGGAGCGGCAATGTATTTCCATGTCAGGAAGATGAATACTTGAGAGGAACTTGCAGATGATGGTGTTCCCATGTATCTGCTGCCCTTGTCCTTCCAGATAGAAGTGTTCGTAGGTTTGAAAGGTGCTGTCTCAGGATCTTTTGTGAATTTCTGCATTGCTACTGAGTGTCGGTGATGTAAGGTGTTTATGTTTGTGGATGAGGTGCCAATAAAGTGGGTTGCTTTGTCTGGATAGTGCCAAACTTCTTGACATTGTTGGAGCTGCACCTATCCAGGCATGTGTGTAGCATTAAGTACAAGTGACAGTATTATATAAATAAATAAAAGCTTGTGCCTTGTAAATGGTGGACATGCTTTGAAAAGACATGAGGTGATTTATCCACTGCGGTATTCCTACTCTCTGAGCTCATTTGTTGCCACTGTGTTTGTACAGTGCATCCAGTTGACTTTCTGGTCAATGGTAATCCCACGCATGTTGATAGTGGGGGACATTCCGTGATGTTAATGCCTTTGAATTTCATGGAGCTACGATTAGGTTGTCCCTAATTGGTCATTGTCTGACAATTGTGTGGTATGAGTGTTACTTGTTGCTTGTCATCTCAAGCCTGGATATGGTCTAGATCTTGTTCCATGGACTGCTTCAGTATCTGGAAGTGCAATCATCAGTGAACATCCCTACATCTGACCTTACATCGTAGGGAAGCTCATTGATGAAGCAACTGGAGATTGTTGAGCTCAAGACAATTGCCTAAGGAACTCCAGAGATATCCTGGAGCTGAAATGAGTGACCTCCCACATTGACAACCATTTTCCTCTGTGCCAGTATGACACCAACCAATGGAGAATTTGCCCTTAATTCCCATTGATTCCAGTTTTTTTGGTCTCCTTGATGTTGAATGCAGCCTTGATGTCAAGGGCTGTCACACTCACCTCACCTCTGGAATTGAATTCATCTGCCCATGTTTATACTAAAGCTGAAACGAAATCAGGAGGTGAGTGTCTTTGGCAGAACCCGAACTGACCATCAGTGTGAGGTTTATTGCTGTGCAGTTGCTATTGATGACACCCTTCTACCACTTTACTGATGATGGAGTGTAGATTGATGGGGCGGTCATTGGCCGGATTTGATTTATGTTGCTTTTTGTGTGCAGGACATACCTAGGCAATCTTTCCACATTGTCAGGTAGATGGGATTGTTGTAACTGTGCTGGAACAGCTTGGCTAGAGGAGCGGCAGTTTGTGGAGCACAAGTCTTCAGTATTATTGCCAGAATGTTGTTAGAGCCTATAACCTTTGCAATATCCAGTGCCTCTAACCATTTCTTAATATCCCGTAGAGTGAATCGAATTGGCTGAAGACTGGTGTCTGTCAAGCTGGGGACCATTGGTAGAGGCCAAGATTGATTATCTTCTGGTTGAAGATTGTTGCGAATGCATCAGCTTTACCCTTTGTACTGATGTGTTGGTCTGTTCCGTCATTGAGGATGGAGATATTTATGGAGCCACCGCCTCCATTGAGTTAATTGTCCACCACCATTCACAATTGAATGTGGCAGGACGGCAGAGTTTAGACCTGATCCCTTGGTTGTGGGATTGCTAAACTCAATCTATCACTTGTTGCTTATGCTGTTTGGTATGCAAGTAGTCCTGTTTAGTAGCAATACTAGGTTGACACTTCATTTTTAGGGTGCCTGGTGCTGCTTCTGGCATGCCTTCCTACATTCTCTACTGAACCAGGGTTCATCTCCTGGCTTGATCGTAATGGCTAAGTGAGGCAAATGCTGGGCAATGAGGTTGTAGATTGTGTTGGAGTATAATTCTGCTGCTATTGATGTTTCAGAATGCCTCATGGATGCCCAGTCTTATGTTACTGGATGTGTTTTAATTCTGTACCATTTAGCAGTGTGACAGTGCCATTCAGTACAACGGAGGTTATTCTCAATGTGAAAGTGGGACTTTGTATTTAACTTTTGCAAGGTTATGGTGGCAGAAGGTGTGATATAAACCTGTGAATTTTGTCTTGTACTTTAACAAAAGAACCACTCAGAATACTTTGCTTGCAACAAATAGCAGTCTGAACAGTTTGGTATCTTAAACTATTTAGTGATCTAGTGATGAATCTTTTTTTCTGATGGTGTTTATGTTTCAATAGCATGTATATTTGTTGAGAATTATGAAATATTTCTGAAATATATGCCATTATTCATCTGTCATCATACCTTTCAATGTAATATTCCAATTTATCTTAGTAAACTTTCCCACTTAATTGTGCAAACTACTTTTGCCAATTTCTGCTTTCAAGTTTGTATGTCCATTGAAGTTGATGAAAGTGAGGACTACAGATGCAGGAAATCAGAGTCAAGATTAGAGTGGTGCTGGAAACACACAGCAGGTCAGGCAGCATCCGAGGAGCAGGAAAATCGACGTTTCGGACAAAAGCCCTTCAAGCTTCCTGATGAAGGGCTTTTGCCTGAAATGTTGATTTTCTGCTTCTCTGATGCTGCCTGAATTGCTGTGCTTTTCCAGCACCACTCTAATCTTGACTCTGAATATTGAAATCCTCATGATGTTTGCATTATGTTTAGAGATATAAAAATTGGAACAGAAGTAGACCATTTAGCCCTTGAATCTTCAATTAGATCACAGCTGATCTGTTTATGTGACTGATTCTAAATTCCCACCTATCCGCAATAATATGTGATAATGCTGCCTAACAAAATCTCTCATCACTGACTTTGAAATATTCAGTGACACTGCCCTACTGCCTTCTGAGTTAGTGGTTCAAAGTTGCATAGTTCTCTTAGGGAAAAACATTCTCGTCATCTCTGTCCAGAACAGAAGATCCTAATTTTTAAAACAGTGTCCCCTTGTTCCAGACTGATCCACATCAGGAAACCTACTTAACACTTCCACCACGTCAAGACCATTCTGGATCTTAGACACTTCAATCAAGTTGCCCTTCATTTTTCCAATGGAACCAAACCCAACTTATCCCTATTAGACAACCTACTCATGCCAAGTATCAGCCTAGTGAGCATTGTCTGAACTGCCTTTAATAATTTTTATATGCTTCCTTAAATAAGGAGCCTAAAATTTCACACCATAATACCATAGTTTGAAAGGTCAGAAACTGGCCATTCAACCCATTGAATCTGCTCTGTCATTCACTGAGAACATCCACTTTGGTTTTATAACCCTTGATTCCCTTACTGATTAAAAACCTGTCTGTCTTGACTTTGAATGAACTTAGTAATACAGCCTCGACAGTCTTCTATGGTGAAGAACTCCACAAATCTAACACCGTCAGAGAAGAAATTCCACCTCCTCTGTGCGTTAAATAGGCAATCCCTTAATCTGACATCATGCCTTCTGGTCCTAGACTCTCACAGAAAGGTTTCCCCTTGTGAATCTACCCTGTCAAGTTCCTTTAGAATCTTGTATGTTTCAATTATGTCATAGTATTCTTCTATATTCCAATGCATACAGACTTAATCTACTCAACCTGTCCAAACCCACAACCACCTTCAAGTTTCCCCTTCAAGCCACTTGCCATCTTGGTTTAGAATAAATGGCCGTATCTTCACTGTCGCTTGGTCAAAGTCCTGGAATTCCCTCCCTGATGGCATTGTGAGTCAATCCATAGCAGGTGGACTGCCGTAGTTCATCACCACCACCTTCTCAAAGGCAATAAATGTTGGCAAACGATGCCCGCAACCCATAAATGAAGTAAAAAAACAATTAGGATCAGTCGAATGGACTTTCTCATGATAACCTCCCATGCCAGTATATCTTTCCTTCGATATGAGGTTCAGAATATTCCAGCTGTGGTCTGACTAATGCCTTGATTTATTTTAGCAAGACTTATCTCTTTTTAATCCCCCATTTCTATTGAAATAAAGACCAGCATTCCATTTGCCTTCTCTATTACCTGGTGAACTTGGATGCTAACTACTTGAGATTTATGCAGAAGGACTCCCAAATCCCTCTGTAATGCAGCTTTTCGCAATCTTTCTCCAACGGAATAATAATCTGCTCGACTGTTCTTCATGTCAGAGGGCAAAATCTCATATTTTCTCAGATTATAATACATCTGCCAAGTTCTTGCTCATCACTTAATCTGTCTATATCCCTCTACAGATCCTTTGCACCATCCTCAGTAATTACCTTTCCACCTGTTTTTCTGTCAGCCACAAATGCAACTATTGTGTTTATGCTTTTCTCTTCTGTGTCACTGATGTACATTCCAACTAATTGTGGCCTCAACACTGAGCCCAGTAGCATTGCATTAATTATATGTTACAATCTTGAACTTGCCCCAACTCTTTGCCTTATATTAGTTAGCTAAACTAGACATTTGATAAGGTATAATATTTTCGGCTACTTAATTAGCTAAGAGCCCTTAGGTAGTAGGTAACATATTAGCATGGTCCCCCTTTATTAACTCCCCAGTCCCATTCTGTCAGGAGCCTATGTTAACCTTGGCCTCTGTTCCTTTTTATATATTGAAAGAAACTACCCATCTTGATGTCAGTTGCTAGTTTACACTCAGAGTTTATTTTGTCCATTTTTTGGTTGCTTTTTGTTGGTTTTCATAAAACTTCTCTAATCCTCTGACTTGGCATTAATCTTTGCCACATCGTGTGGGTTTTCTTTCAATTTGATGCTCGTCTTAACTATCCTGTTAACCATGGCTGGCTTACCCGTTTCTAGAATAATTCTTTCTCACTGGATGTATATTTTCTGAGTCATGTACTGTTTTCTTAATCATCTACCATTTTTCCTCTACTGTTTTCACTACTAAATGCCTTTGCCAATCCACCCAGCTAGCTGTATCCTCATTGCTTTGTATTTGCTCTTAAGCTCAGAACAGTTATTTCTGAGTCAGGTTTCCTCCCCCACCACCCCCCCTCTCCCCACCACCCCCCCCTCCCCCCCCCCCCCCCCGCGCTCCCTCAAATGGAATACTAAATTCTATCATATTATGGTCACTGATTCTGTGGGAATATTTTACTCTGACTCTGACATCATTTATTGAACCTGCCTTATATCTTTGCTGATCTAGCTATCCTTATCTTCATGAAGATTAAAGTCACTCATGATTACTGTGTTGCCTTTTTTACATGCCTTCACTATCTCCTGATTTATTCTCTGCTATTATTAGAGGGTAAAGACTATTCCCACTCATGTCATCTTCCTCTTAGTTTCTCACCTTCATCCATATAAAATCTACATTTTCTGATACAAGTTGCAATATTTGAGATGTGGTCTCACCAGTGCCCACCAGTGGTCTCACATGGAGCATAATACCCTCACTTCTACATTCAATTCCTCTGGTAATTAAGAGCTTCTGTTAGCTACCTTGATTATGTGCTGCGTATGAAGTTTGTGACTCAGACATCAGAAAATATATATCCCTTTACGCCTCATAATTTTGCAGTCATTCTCCATTGGACTAATACTCTTTTAAACTTCCTGCCAAAGTGAACAAATTCACATTTTACCTCATGATCCATCCTCTGCCAGCATTTTTCTGAGGCTTTTTCAAAATATTGCTTTTTCCCGACCACCACATTGTCTGCACCTCAGACTGTAGTGCACCTCAATTTTATTTGCTGCTGTTATAATCTCAGAGTTTTGTTATGGAGCTCTTTCAAGTTCTCTGTCTTAGTGTTCTTTCTAGTGTGTCCCCTGTTTAAGAAGCTAATAAAAAAGTTATATACATAACTATTAAAGGTATGGCTACAAGTTCCAGTTACATGTTGAACTAATGTTTTTGCATCTGTAAATAGGTTTTTTTGTTATCTGTTGTTGAATGTTTCTAGTTGTCTAAATGTTATCTTGCAAGTACTTTTTTCATTACTAATGACTGTCAATTCTGAGCAATATTTTGAAATGATTAGAAATGTTTATTCTGACTTGTACATGATCGAAAAGAATTAGAACTTGAAGGAAAAATAGAATTGCTGACTGTGAAAACCAAGGAAGCTGTGTATATTTGACATTTTATAAAGTATGAATAGATCATGGAAATTCTTCTTCATTAATGACACCGTGCTGTTGTTGCTCAGTTATGCTGTAACACTAAACACCATCTGTATTAGCAGTTGGGGAGTTCACAAGATTGTAGCTTTTACATGATTCGGAGATGCCGGTGTTGGACTGGGGTGTACAAAGTTAAAAATCACACAACACCAGGTTATAGTCTAACAGGTTTAATTGGAAGCACACTAGCTTTCGGAGCTCCTGATGAAGGAGCGTTTCTCCGAAAGCTAGTGTGCTTCCAGTTAAACCTGTTGGACTATAAGTTGGTGTTGTGTGATTTTTAATGTAGTTTTTACAGTAATTGTTAATCTGAGTTGTAGGACATGCTGCCACACAGTGTTGAAATGTGGATCTACTTCTGCAATCTCCAAAGCTGCTGACCTTAATGTCAGTTCTGTAAAACAAAAACTGACGGGCATACAGGGAAGTAAAGGGAACATTGTTGAAGGACAGATTGACTTGTTGCGTAATCATTCCTTTTAATTGGTGGTTCAAAAGAACATTGTAGATTGCTGGAAATAGGTTGTTCTCGACGACTGTTGGCAAGTCAAAAAAAAATGAGAAAATTAATTTGGGATTAAATGCACATAACTTCATTCTCATGACTGAAAAGTTTCAAAGAGAAGTATCTATGGTATCTTTTGATTAAACTGTTGCAATTCTCCTTCATTTTAGGTATTTCTCCTAGCCTCAGTCCTGTGAATTCCCCAATTCATGGTCCTGGGTCAATAACGGGTTTCAACCGCTCACCGGTGGAATTTCCTGATACCGCTGACATACTGACCAAACCCAGAGTGACTCTTCATAAACCAATTGGATACACACTCAGTTCTCCAGATTTTCAGCAATCTTTTAGAATGTCCAGTAGTGCTGTCTGCAGCAGGTACTTGATGCATTCCTGAATATGTGCATTGAAAGCTATGTCTGGGATTTGAACCTTTGTGAAAAACTTTTTTTTAATATTCCACAAGCAGGCTTATAACATACTGTACTGTGGTTTGTCACTTGTCACCAACAAAGCTGGCTGGAAGCCTTTAGTCACAATTAAAATGAATAGAGATGGCAAATCTTTCAAGTGTTGTATTTTAGCTTTAAAAGTCATAGTTTTTATTTAAAATTATGTACACATACATCCCAAATCTAAGTATGAAACAGATATTTACAGTACAGTAAAAAGAAGATATTCATGATTTTACTCCAAAGTTGCAAATCACATGGAAGGGAATTACAAATATTTCAGTGTTTTATTTCATGAAGGGTCATCTGTAAATGTTCTATTTTTAACTTCACAGCTATGACAAATATTCCATTCCAATACAGAACAACCTCGATTATCCGAATGACAAGGGCAGGGGGTATTTTGTTCGGATAACGGGTAGCATTTTTACGGGACCTTGAGATCTGATCCAGATAATCCAAAATTCAGATAATTGACATTTAGATAACCGAGGTTATTCTGTATTCAACTTGATAATTATTATTGCAAGATAAGTTTCATCACTTATTGTTCAGTTTTAGATTTTGATATTTCCCGTTACTCATGTTACTTGTGCAGTTATAATTTAAAATAAAGCATTTAATCAGTAGTTTTTGTTTTTTTAAATCTGACTCCAGTCACTGATGTGATTTTCTTACAGACCTTTCGTGCAAGTGTTGTTTTCTCTTAAAGCTTGCATAGATGCTTTGTCAGGATGTTGCCACAGGGATGCAGCAGATTATCGAAGTGATAATGACCCCTTTTGTTTCATTAAAAATGTGCAATATATGAACGTATTCCTTTTGCCTCCACAAAAAGGAGTAGCACATACACGTGCATTACACTGTGAGCCCAACTGATGATTTTAAATTATTTTCTAATATAACTCTGAGCATAGTCCATATTACTTATTAAATGGCTTCCAATAGCAGAATCACATTGAATGGTGAGTATACTCTTATGAGGTTTATAAGCTTGGTATGGTTTCGCATGATTAGCATGAGAACTCGTCATAGTCATACAGCACAGAAACAAGCTATTCGGCCCAACTCATCCATGCTACCAAGTTTCCTAAACTGAATTGGTCCCATTTGCCTGCGTTTGGAGCATATTCCTTTAAACCTCTCCTATCCATGTACCTCTCCAAATGTAATTGTACTTGCCTCTATCACTTCTCTTTTTGTAGTTCATTTCACATACAATCCACCCTCTGTGTGGAAAAAAAAAACCATCTCTGGTCCCATTTTAATCTTTCCCCTCTCACCTTAAACCTGTGCCCTTTAGTTTTAGACTCGCCCACCCAAAAAAAAGACCATGACTATTCACCTTATCTCTGCCCCTCATTATTTTATAAACCTCCATAAGGTCACATCTCAGCAACCTATGCTCCAGTACAAAATGTCCCAGCCCATCCTCATAACTCAAACCTTCCAGTCTTGGTAACATCTTGTAAATTTTTTCTGTGCCTTTTCCAGTTTAATGTGGCAGGGAGACCTGTGTCTCTTGAGTGTCCACACGTATATGGACTTCTAAGACTGCAAAAGCAAGGTCCGTTTATGATCTATATTAACTGTGACTGGGTCTGCAAAAAAGAATTGGCGACATGGTGTGTAAACTGATGCAACCAGTTCAAAATGAAGTTTTCAGATACACTTTGAAGGAATCCTTAATGAATTCAGGGACATCTTTAACATCTCCCTGAGTTGTGCCATAGTTCCAACATGCTTCAAGACTGCTACCATCGTCCCTATGCCAAACAGTCTTCAGTAACCTCCCTCAACAGCTACCGCCCCGTTGCATTAATGCCCATTATCATGAAGTGTTTTGAGAGACTCATGATGAGGCATATTAAGACCCTGCTGCCCCCCCTCACTGGACATGTTGCAGTTCACATATTGTCCCAACTGCTGAACAGATGCCATCTCCACTACCCTCCAGCTGGCCCTCACCCACCTGGACAAGAAGGATACCTACATTAGATTATTGTTTATAGTGTTACATGCAGAATTGAAGTCTATCATTTCTCAGCACCTGATTGGAAATCTGAGTCTGCTGGGCTTGAATACCTCCCTCTGTAACTGGATCCTGGACTTCTGACTGGGAGACCTTTAGTCTGGATTGGGAACAGCATCTCCAACACTATCACACTGAGCATAGGGGCCCCCTAAGGGCTGTGTGCTCAGTCCACTGCTGTTCACGCTGCTGACGCACGATTGTGCAATGATGCACGGCTCAAATTATATTATTAAATTCGCTGATGACAAGTTGGATAGTGGGTTTCATTAGCAGGAACGGCAAGTCAGCACACAGAGAGGAGGTGCAGCAGCTAATGGGCTGGTGCGGAGCCAATAACCTGTCTCTGAATGTGGACAAAATGAAAAAGATGGTTGTTGACTTCAGGAGAGCACAGAGCGATCACACTCCACTGGATGTGAACTGCTCCCCCGTGGAGATCGTGAAGAATGCCAAATTTATTGGTGTCAGCCTGGTGGAGAATCTCATCTGGTACCTCAACACCAGCTCCATAGCCGAGAAAACCCAGCAGCATCTCTACTTGAGGAAAACCCATCTCCCACCCCTTATCCTCACCACATCCTGCAGAGGTTTCATTGAGAATACCCTCAGCAGCTGCATCACTGTCTGGTCTATGAATTGCATTATCTCAACTCGTAAGACCTGACAACAGATCGTGAGGACAGCTGAGAAGATCGCTGGGGTATTTCTTGCCTCATTGCAGACATTTACACCACCTGCTGCATCTGCAAGGCTAATAGCATTGTGGACAACCCCACACATGCTTCATTCAAATCGTTCTCCCTCCTGCCACCTGGCAGAAGATACCGGAGCATTTGGTGTCTCACGGTCAGACTGCAATAGTTTCTTCCCCCAATCCAGCAGGCTCCTTAACACTGTATGATCACACTTTATTTCATTTGCAATTTTTGGACGACTTTTTGAATTGCGACAAAAATAGTGTTTTATTAATGGTCATCCATTGATACATTGTAATTTGTCCACCACTGTGCCTATTGTCTTGTTAGGAATTGCTGTGCTGTCTTGCATGTTTTGCACTTTTCCATGCACTTTATGCTGCTCTATGTACTTTTGTGTCGTCTGTGTGTTCAAATAGCACCTTGGTCCTGGAGGAACACTTTCATTTTCATTGTGCCAGTTGTATATGGTAGAAACGGCAAATAAAGCTACTTTCATAAAGACTGTACAGGATCTACATCTTGAGAGCAATAGCATATCGATATGGTCTTTTGACATTGCTAGCCTGTTTACTAACAGCCTACTCAAAGAAGCCATTGACATTTGCACTATGTTGCAAAATAATGGCAATCTGGATGTATCACTTGTGTCTGAACCTGTTCAGTGAACTCATTAACTTCACAACATTTGTAGTTGAGTTTAATTTCAATGACAGCATGTATGTTCAAATAGTTGTGTTACCTCTAGGCCCCAATAGGCCAAGCGCTTGTGTGCATCTTCGTTGATTGCTATTAGAAGCATGTCTTTTGATGGAGTGACCACCGACCTTCTACTCCTTGGATATTTCCAAACTATAGTCGACACATTTGTGATATTTGAATGTTCAGTTGCATCAAAGAATTTCTTTCAGAAATGTAATATATTAACTTAACATAAATTCATCATTGAAATGGAGCAATCAAGCAAGCTCCCTTTACTCTGTGCAAGTTGAGAAATATGCAAAAAGTTCCTTTAGTACTATCTACCAAAAGCCTATGTCAGTGATCAATGTGTTGGGTTCCTGCACTTTTATGTGCTATGGGATCTGTGTTATTGAGCAGCTTGTGAATTGAGCCCTAACCATCCACGCAGTATAAAAATGTAATGTTACAATAGGGCATTTTAAAACAATCATGCCTGGCAATAGCTACCTAATCAAATAGCTCACTCTGTACTGCAAAGTCATGAAAGGGCCTCTGTCCACTAGTTTTAGCTCTTAGAAGTTCCCAGATGACTGTGGAAGAAGTAAGTGTTAAACTAAGTGTTAAACAATAGACAAAGCTAGCTTTCTCATGCTGTCAGTTTGTAGTAAACTCTACAACACAAATGTGTAATATATGAATTTCAGTGCTTGTGTGGTATTAGTTATGTAGGCTCGCAGACCATATCAAACAGTACATCCTATCAAACATTCATTGTAGGCAGCATGTTGATTTTGCTCAGCCAGGTCATTCTTGTAAGCCTTGGAAAGATGTGTGCAAATTAAATGTAATTTTGTTGTTGGAAGTTATTTATTAAATAATCCAATTGTGCTCAAAATTACACTGAAAACTAAATTAAAATAATCAGTCAGACTTGCTGTGTGACAAGTTTGCATGTGCGATAAGCTACATACATAGGACTCAGTTTTGTGTTGGCAAAGGAATTCATATACTTTTGTGCTTCTTTTCATGAAACCGAAGGAGAGATGGAGGCTGCCAGTGTCTATTGCATTCCCGTGGCAACACCTTGACTAGTTGGTCTCCCTTTCTTGTCTGCAAACTAATTTTGACAGTGAACTGTTCTTGCTGCATATTGCAATGCCAATGATATTTTAATATATCTGCACCCATTTATGCTATATAAGTTGGTCTTCTCTTTTCCAGTGTGCTCCTTACAACCTTATCCTAATGAGTGCAAGATGAAAAACTTTGAATTTGATCTTGGAAAACCATGCATTTACAAACAGAGTTTAGCCAGTTTTGCAAATCTTGCAACTTAATGCAGAACGATGATATATAGAGTAAAACTTGATCATTCTGGATTGTTGGAAAATAAATTTGCTTCAGAATTACTTCTTATTTCTGTCTTTTAAAATGAATTTGTTCCAGTTGTGGACGAAATATGCTTAGACCTGTACAAAATATAGATTTAGGAGACAGCAGTTTGCAGTCAGTTGCAGAATCGCCCTGTACCAAAAGACAAGGTATGTGCTAATTGAGGTTTCCTTCTTTAACAACAATATTGTGTCATGGGTAAAAATCATTGTTGGGATCTGCTTATTTTTGTTTTGCTGGCAGAATGTTGGACATTGCAGGGACATTGTTAATTTTCTTGCCATGTGTTTATGAAATTCTAAATTTTTGACATAGCTCAGATATGGTAAAATTTCTCAATCTGAAGTAACTCATTCATTTGCTTTTAATAATGGGTTTTTTGCAATAAAACAATGCAATTGACTTTTTTCTGGAAAATTAGCATCACAGGCAATGATCAGAAAAATATACTGGTAAACGATCCTTTATTCGAAATGCTCGGGACCAGCTGTTTTTTGGAATTATTCGGTTTTCAGAATAAGTGACAGTTTAATAGTGAAAATCTTACTGGAGGAGCTGACTTCTAAGTAAGAACAGTGGGCGGCACGGTGGCACAGTGGTTAGCACTGCTGCCTCACAGCGCCTGAGACCCGGGTTCAATTCCCGCCTCAGGCGACTGACTGTGTGGAGTTTGCACATTCTCCCCGTGTCTGCGTGGGTTTCCTCCGGGTGCTCCGGTTTCCTCCCACAGTCCAAAGATGTGCAGGTCAGGTGGATTGGCCATGCTTAATTGCCCGTAGTGTTAGGTAAGGGGTAGATGTAGGGGTATGGGTGGGTTGCGCTTCGGCGGGGCGGTGTGGACTTGTTTCCACACTGTAAGTAATCTAATCTAATCTAAAAACAGGATAATCAGTGCTTGGCCATGTCCCCTCACGTTGCATCTGAGTGACACACATCGAATGGGTGTCGACTTGAGCTAACTGCACGCCAAACGACCTTGCTGATGAGAAAAAACTTCACAAAAAACCTTCGGATTTCAGAGCTTTTTGGTTTTTGGATGTTCGAATAAAGGATCTTCTACCCGTATTAAAAAGTAGCATAAAAATAAACAGCATTATTTTAAATGTTGTTTCATAACTTGCATTTTAACTGTAATAATTTTTTTTATTGTCTTTCTGTAAAGGCATTTTTTCCCCTCTCCATGTATACATCACTCGGGTTTAAGATCAGTGTTTAAAATAATTTAAATGAGATTTATATCCTTGTGTCAGAAGGAAGTTCTTAGTTAGTACTTGGTGTGTAAAACAGTATGGAATAGTGTAAGAAAAATTGTGTTTTTGTTTTAAGATGAAGGTAAAGCTCCTGACAGTGGATTTAAGGATGAACACATATCTGGAGCTGACAAAAGGGAACAATTAGAAAATGAAGGATCCATGAAATTTACTGGTAATGAGGACCAGCAGGTGCAAGCGCAAAATAATCAGTCTGGGGTGAGGCTAATTTCTGTGATTGATTCTTCATTTGTTTTTGTTTACTGATTCAGCAGAAGTGCATTGAATTTGATCTGTCATTCCTATATGAATACGTAACATAACCATAGAATTTATATTTGAATTCTTGTGTGGTAATTGATAGAAATTATTAATAGCAAATAGTGAGTGAAATATTTTTGACATTTAATATCAAGAGATTTTCTTGACCCTCTTGAATATTCTACCACAGGAAGTAAAAATATTCAGTGATGGTAATATGATTGAACATTGAGGGGCAATGATTGGATTTTCTCTTTTTGGACATTGCCATTGCCTAGGTTATTTGTGTTTTAAGATGAAGGTAAAGCTCCTGACAGTGGATTTAAGGATGAACACATATCTGGAGCTGACAAAAGGGAACAATTAGAAAATGAAGGATCCATGAAATTTACTGGTAATGAGGACCAGTAGTGTGTTACAATTGTTACATGCCACTTATTAGCTCAAGCCTGAATGTTGTCCAGGTTTTGTTCCCTTGGATATGTCTGCTTCAATATTTGAAGAATTATAAATGCTGTTTACATTGTGCAATCATCAGCAAACATCCCCACCTCTGGCCTTATGATGGGAAAAAGTCCTTTAAAAAGCCGATTAAAAGTAGTTGGGGCTATAATGTCTTGCAATAATGTCCTATGGTTAAATTGATTAGCCTGCAAAAACCACAACCATTTTCTTTGGTATTTGGTATGAATTTAGACACTGGCAGTTTTTCCTCGATTCCCTTTGACACCAGTTTTCTTTGGACTCCTCAGTATCACAGATCAAATGCTGCTCTGATATTAAGGACTGTCACTGTCTCTCCTCCTCTCACTTGTGGAGTTCTGTTGTTTTGTACATATTTGGATGAAAACTGTAATGAGGTCAGGACATACCTTGACCTCGCAACATCTAAATTGTGTGTCAATGAGCACTTGTTATGTAGTAAGTCCTGGTTCATAACAGAGACAACATCACCTTGCTATTAATAGAGAGTAGACTGATGGGTGGTGATAAGAGTCATAGAGATGTACAGCATGGAAACAGACCCTTCGGTCCAACCCGTCCATGCCGACCAGATATCCCAACCCAATCTAGTCCCACCTGCCAGCACCCAACCCATATCCCTCCAAGCCCTTCCCCCTATTCATATACCCATCCAAATGCCTCTTAAATGTTGCAATTGTACCAGCCTCCACCACATCATCTGGCAGCTCATTCCATACACATACCACCCTTTGTGTCGAAAAAGTTGCTCTTAGGTCTCTTTTATATCTTTCCCATCTCACCCTAAACCTATGCCCTCTAGTTCTGGACTCCCCAACCCCAGGGAAAAGAATTTGTCTATTTATCCTATCCATGCCTCTCATAATTTTGTAAACCTCTATAAGGTCACCCCTCAACCTCCGATGCTCCAGGAAAAACAGCCCCAGCCTGTTCAGCCTCTCCCTATAGCTCAAATCCTCCAATCCTGGCAACATCCATGTAAATCGTTTCTGAACCCTTTTAAGTTTCATAACATCTTTCCAATAGAAAGGAGACCAGAACTGCATGCAATATTCCAACAGTGGCCTAACCAATGTCCTGTACAGCCGCAACATGAGCTCCTAACTCCTGTACTCAATACTCTGACCAATAAAAGAAAGCATACCAAATGCCGCCTTCACTCTCCTATCTACCTGCGACTCCACTTTCAAGGAGCTCTGAACCTGCACTTCAAGGTCTCTTTGTTCAGCAACACTCCCTAGGACCTTACCATTAAGTGTAGAAGTCCTGCTAAGATTTGCTTTCCCAAAATGCAACACCTCGCATTTATCTAAATTAAACTCCATCTGCCACTTCTCAGCCCATTGGCCCATCTGATCCAGATCCTGTTGTAATCTGAAGTACCCCTCTTCGCTGTCCACTCCGCCTCCAATTTTGGTGTCATCTGCAAACTTACGAAATATATCTCTTATTCTCGTATCCAAATCATTTATATAAATGACGAAAAGTAGATGACCCAGCACTGATCCTTGTGGCACTCCACTGGTCACAGGCCTCCATTCTGAAAACCAACCCTCCACCACCACCCTCTGTATTCTGCCTTTGAGCTAGTTCTGTCTCCAAATGACTAGTTCTCCCTGTATTCCGTGAGATCTAACCTTGCTAATCAGTCTCCCATGGGTAACCTTGTCGAATGGGATGGATTTGATTTGACCTCCTTTTTGTGGTCAAGATATCAGAATTGAACAGAGGTATTCCACAAAGCAGACACACAATCTACTTTTAGCAGTATGCTAAGATGAATGAAATATAAATAAATTGCTGTTTTGCCTAGAAGGAATGTTTGGGGTTTGAAACTTTGGGAAGAGAGGTGAAAAGGTATGTTCCTATGCTTGCATGGATAGATGCTGGCCAGAGGACAAATAGTATGCCAGATTTTTTTTGGAACAGTTGATAGCATTTGAAAGAAAAAATGTCTTGCAAACTGAGATACAGTGACATAGGCTTTGATATCATGTCTTTTTAAACCAACAAAGCTGCCAGAACTTTCAGTTGAGCTGATCGAAGGACAAGGCACTGACCTATGCATGGAAAAGCTAAATAATTGGAATTTTCCCATTTTTGAACTTGTGGAGATGACAGGTGGACAATCTGGAAGAATTCTTAGTCAGGTTAGTTTTCTGACTGATGGTTTATTTTGCTATGATTAAGTGTAAGTTAACTTTCACAAAAAACTTTATGAACAATTATATTAGTTAATTCAATTATGAATAAGAATCCAAGATGCCCATTTATGGTTAAAGAATTTGTTTAAATTCACATGCCAAAGTTCTGTTTTAGAAAAGTTGAACATTAAGTATTATAGTTCAGAGTTTGAACATTTAAAAATATGTTATGACTTTTGTTTTACATCATTAACTTTTAGATGTACGATTCACAAAGACCGACCAAGCACAAGTTTGTGCAATTTCTTAATAAGCAATAATTTTCAGGATCTTTATTTCTATTTCAAAGATCAAAGCAGAAAAACCAAGAACCAAAATGTTATAATTTTCAGTGCTTTTGGATTCTAAACTTCAAATTTCTGTTTTAAAATTTTATTTCCTAATTAATATTTATGGTATCTGGGAACTTAAAACACTTCATCTTTCAAAGACTAATCAAAAATAAAAAGTAGCATCAGTGAGTCAGCAAAATTTTCTTTTCTGATATATTAAAATTTTAGAGTGAATCAACAGCTCACACAATAGACTGTTAAGCAATATCCAGTGTATGATATTGAAGATGCTGACTCTTCTCAGCTGAGTCACCAAATGAAACACTGATCCATTAGCAACACTTCCATTGCAGTGTGAACAAAAGAAGCATGAATGAACTTAGTTTCCCTTAAGCCTTTCAGAGGTATACTTTTCCACAGCAATAGCATTGTGATCGGAAATGTCCATAATGTTGACTGACTATTCATGATTGATAGCAATTGTAAAAGAGAGATTTTAAAAAAAATAGCTGGAGGTTAAAATTATGATGACTAAAGGTATTTACAAAGGGACTATGCTTGGATTAAGTTACTAGATGTTGAGTTTTTTTCAAACAAGAATAAAAATATGATAATTATTATTTTTACACTATGCAAATGTGTAGATACCATGCAATGATTGAAGTGTCAGTGCAGTCAAGTGGAAACTGTTTTACTATCTGAAAGTTGAAAGGTAGAGGAATTGCATCCTATTATGTACTGCAGTATGTCTCCCTCACTCTCTGAAGAGCAATGTGATGAAAACCCTCAGCTGATGTCCTATCTGCAGGTGTATCAGACTGGAAAGAATGAGGGGAAATGAAAGGGTTTTAAGAGGAAAGGTTTGATTGTTTTTCAATCTCGTTTTTCAAAAAAATTGAGATATTAGAATTTGGATAACCTTGTATTTTTCTCTCAAATTGTTTAAAAGATTTTTTAAAAATCTCTCGTGATGTGAATACTAAGGAATTATAGATATACATCTGATGGATATCAGATTGTTTCAATAGCCTAATTTTTTCAAAAAGTTAACTGATTTGTCTACTTGATTTTTACAAACTTCTGATACTACTCATAGCAAACTAGCTAATGAATTTTAAAGTGTACGTATGTGCGAAAATATCTGATCCATGAATACGAATATGACTGCACAAACCAGTTGTGAATAATCTGCTGTGAAATGATACCAAGCACGACAATAACTGTACACGCTAATAGTCAAAACGTGAGAAATTGTACTTTGCCGATCATTTTCCCTTTGTAATCTCTCATAACCAACAAAACCATTTTGGTGTTTTAGGTGATTTATTCCCTGTTTCTTGATACTGGCTTATTTGATCTCTTTAAAATTCCTGTTCGGGAATTTATAAGCTACTTTCGTGCACTGGAAAATGGTTACCGTGACATTCCATGTAAGTATTAATAGTACCCCTGTTTATCTAACAGCTACATGTCTTTATAAAGGATATATTATCATACGTGACATTGCAAATGCCAAATTGGAGAGAATGACTTGTCTTTGCTTTAGTATCTCTGTGCCATTTTCTCTATCTCCTCTTCTGTTTTTACTTCTCCACTTGTCTTATCCTTAGCTTTATTTATCAGTCTTTTTGAGTCCTCTTTTTTCTTCAGGGATAAGAAATTTTCACCCTATAGCAGGTTTCCAGCATTGAGGTTTTGGAAATCTGCCATTGATATATGTTTATCATTTCTTCTGAAAGACTGGCTTTTAAAAAAAAGTGCTGCTGACAGTACGGAAGACTTGAAGGTTACAATTCTTTTTAATGCTTGCTGCAAAGTCACAAAGCTGTCTGAAGGTGGGAAGCAGCAGTTGCTACTCACAGCAACAGTCAGCTCCAATTTTATTTCAAAGAAACCTTAAACTGTCAATTAAATTGACAGTTGTTGAGAGTAAAAATTGACTGTAGAGCAGAGCTGAGAGGAGAGAGTGTGGAAAGGACAGTCACAGCTGCTCTCTCTCCTGCACTGATTGCTCCTGCTCCTCCAATCACATGCTCCCTTTTATCCATCTTACTGCTCCTGCTCCTAAGGTTGGAGGAGTAGCATGGATGGAAGGAAGGAAACATCTGGTCAGTAGTCAATGAGCAGTTATTCCCGCACTCAATATGTAGGAGAGTTTTGCTGGATGATCATCATCCGTCACATTGACCAGAAGCTCAATGACCAGTTGGACCTGTTTGTTAAATTAAAGATGAGAAGCTGACTCCAAAATTAAAAGAGGCAAGAGACAGAACAAAACCCAGAGCAGGGTGGAGATGGGAGTTTGTCCAGGTGTGGATTCTACACCGGGTCAGGCTAGTTTGGGAGTCTGTAGTCGGCCATTTTCGGCGTTTCTGCTGGATTACTGTTGCTCTAGATGCTCAAGACTTTTCCATGTTCAGAAATGACAAGCTGACTGTTATTGCAACAAATTGGGAACCTTCTCTTTTGAACATGGGGCAATGACAGGCCTATTGTTACTTAAAATATGTAAGTTAGAAATGGTACACTTGGGAAATATGGCTACCCTAATTCCCAGTTTTTTCATGAAACTGAAACTTGAATATGTTACCTTGGGCTGCAGCAAGCTTAAGCAGTTTTAGAGGAAGGATAAGATGAAAACGATCAAAATGATGAAATTCATTTAGTCTGTTATCCACTGACAGAAACTATTTATGACTGTCCAATTTCAATTTCATTGTGTTGAAATTTTAGGTGAAACGGATCTTACTTTGCAATAAATTGGGAGTGGTGTTTAGAATCCAAATCTGACAGAGGATACCAAAAAATCAAAGTATCCCGTGCCCCCTCATGTTAACTTGATTTGAATGACTGAGACTGACTAACCTTGCCTTTATATGTGATGAACAAAAACATTTTAGATGACAATCTTAGCTTGTGGGTGGTAACACTTTGCCCTGTTATTGAGGCTTTTCTGCCAATGATGTATGTAAACCAACAAGAAGATTCTGCAACAAAAACAGAAATTGCTGGATAAACTCAGCAGGTCTGGCAGCAGCTGTGAGAAAAAAGCAGAGTTAACATTTTGAGTTCATTTGAAAAACCTTTGGCTTGTGCGGTTCTTTGTCTCATGTTAATTTTTTGTCAGCTTTCAGAATGGATTTCATATTTCAATACATATGCTAACTGCATAAAAAGCTAACATATTGAAATGCTAAGTCCACTTTGATGATTTTATACAAATGCATTTGTCTACAGTCTTGATGGTAATAGAAAGCAGTACTCAAGTTTCTATCCACTTCATAGCTAATAATTTCACTCATTTAAAGTAGCCTAAAAGCATTTTTATTTCACTGAAGATCTTAAAATGTGCTTTAATTTCCAGTCTTTCATGTTGGGGTGACTTTGCCACTTCTCATTATAATGCGTACTTGATTCCTTTGCGCACACAAAAACGTTTGAACCCTTTCAGATGTTTTTGTCTTCAGCCACTGCCTCATCTGTCCTTGGTTTCCTTTGAAATAGAAGGTAGTGAGTTGCTTGGTATTGTTGTGGCAGGAACCACAGATGGTAACAAGATGCACTTTTTGGTTACAGTTGAAAAGAACATTTTACTACTATTGGTTTATTTTTTTTCATCCTTTTCCTAGCATTTTTCACCTCAGGTTCCCATCACATCCTCTACCTATTTCACCTTTCCCCTTTTTCATCTCCTCCTTTCCCCTTCATCTGTGTTCATTTTGACCATACACTCTTCCATCTCCATGCACACTCATTCCCAATAGTAAGAGGTCTTCTCAGCTTCAATGTACTTCCTTTTTCTCATCCTTTCACATTTGTTCATCTCTTTCTTCAAATAAAAATGTGGTTAGAACGAGAAGACATCGTGGCTCACTTTGTCAAACTTAAGTAAATAGAAAGTTAGGTACAATGTACATATTGAAACTAGTATTTTCATTCTGTTAGCAGAAAAACACACCTTTGGAAAAATAAAATGAGGTCCAAGACAAGCATTTAGGAGAGGCTGAGGTCTTCATGTAAGAACCTTAATTAAGGAATTCAAATGCATAAAAGACTATTCAGTAGGCAAATGTAATCGTATAAATTTAATCACACAATTATGCAAGATATAGCTTTGTTTTTAATTAGTACCTTAGTTTGGACACTTTAAGAATAGTTAGAAAATGTAACTGAGTAATAAGACTGGCTTGGATACATGTCTGGACCATAATAACAGGAAGTCCAATTTCTCAGACATTGTGTGTGCAGACTCCAAGCTCTGTCGTCTTATGCTCAGTGTATACCACTTAGCATTGAGATGTTGTACTCTGCTACAATGCAAACCAGACTTTAAAAACATTAATAAAATCATGTCATTTCCTGTTTTTGTTTCTGATGCAAGAGCAAAAGATTTAAAATTAGTTGCCCTATTTAGACAGAAAAATGTACTCTCGAGCCAACCTCAAAATTAACCTTAAGTGAGTGATGAAATCCCCTAATGCCATACCTAAAATAGAGATATTCCTGTTTTACAGCAAGAGAAGAAAATTTACCTTATAGTCATTATCATAGAGTTGTCAGAAAGTTTGATTTGTTATTGCAGTCTACATACAATTACCAGTACAGGGTATATGCTGCATACTTGTCACAAGTAAAAATGCATATTTCAATACATGAGTATAATTGTCCGTTACCTCCGTGTGAGTAGCACAAATGCAGTTTTTACAGACTTTGTGCTGAACACTATTGCAATATTAAAATGTAATGTATTTCTCTTTCCACTTGTATTGAAATATTACAAACAAACCATCTGTGGTCAAGTAAATATCTGTGCCGCAGCAGTGCTTCTTAAATGTAGGATTTCTAGTTCCTCTTTCACGGCTTTTTTTTGTGAAGTTTGAGAGGATATGCTTCACTTGCCTAGATAGCTAGAGTGTGAAGCAGAATGACGCTGACAGTGCAGGTTCAGGCTCTGCATTGGCACTTATAGGTCATGAAGGCTTGCCTGTTCACCTTGCCTCATGTTTGTAGAGTGCTGCCCCTCAAACTATGTACAACCAATTGATTTCCTTCGATAGAGGGACCTGTTGCACCATGGCTATTTTCCAAATTACTTTATCTTTCACCAATAACTTCACAATGGACTGAGGGCTTTTACTTTATAAAAAGTTGCATAAAGCTATCCAAGTATATAAAAGACCTAAGAATATGACAAAGGATCAGTTAGACTCGAAACGTCAGCTCTTTTCTCTCCTTACAGATGCTGCCAGATCTGCTGAGATTTTCCAGCATTTTCTCTTTTCGGTTTAAGAATATGACTGTCTGTTTTGTCCAGAGCTTTTCCGTTGTTTGAAAATGTGAAAGTCTAATTAGGAACTTTTTTTTGCAAAGTTACATCTAAAGGCTTAATATCATTACCTTGAAACCCGCATGTTATTAGTTTGGCATCCATTCTTGGAGAAGGCATCTTTCGAAATATCAAGCTTAATCCTGGACAAAGTCCTTGATTAGGACACAGGCATTACAGCAACATTATAACTGCTTCCTGGAATGAATTTGGTGGTGGCATGCCCATTGAGATTATCCTATGTAGAAGCCCAGGATGATTCAAGCTATTGTTGTCACCTTTGTCCATAAAATCAGTACTTGTTATTTTAATTAACTTGTTCCAATTTTTGTACTAAAATCTAGAAAATCTTCAATTTTACCACACCTTACCAGTTCCATCATCTCATGCCATCTATTCCCATATCGTTTTTTCGATCTCATCTCTGTCTTGTTATGTGTATCCTATTTTGTCTACCTCTTCCATTAATTTCTTTCCAAATCTCCCAAATAGAGTCTCCAGACACGGTAACTTTGGATACCCCTTACCATTTTCTGCTTGTGTTCTCCACCGACCCTGTCGCTGCCATCAAATCTTGGTAGCAGCCTGTGCATCATCCAGTCCTCTATACATGTCATGTTTCTCCATTTGTGCAAGGTACCATCACCCAAATAAAATGGAACAATAAATGTGCCCCTTAAACTTGTCCAGTAATCTAGACAGACAAAACCTGCATTATTATTGACCAGCTGTGTAAATTGAACTGGAGTGCATTTTACAGACATATTAATAAGACTTGCGCATGCCTGAGGTGAAGGGGCAATGGGGATAATTTGGAAAATCACATTGAAGGCAGAATTCAGCCTGCCCTTAATGATTGGATATTCTGCTGATATCCTGTACCATAGTTTCTACAAGAAGAATAAGGCTTGGGCAAACTATTACAAGAATAATCATACCTTTAGTTTGAAATAATTTCTCAGCTAGAGTTGTTTATGTCTAAAGTGAAGCATTAGGGGAAGATTTTAGGGGAGGTGAAGCTGGGAATGTGTTGGTGGGGAGCAAAAAGTATTGGCAGCATGATGGATAGGACAGAAATTGAGGGTTAGTGGGGAAATAGAGAAAGTAGATGGCGACTGCAAAGATATATCATGATGTCCAATAACTGATGATCAGTTGAGTTTATCAACAAAGGAGATTTTTTCCCCAACCTTTTTATAAGGACAAATGCTCCTTTAAAGAGAAAGGAAATTCACGAATATGTTTTTGACTCCACCTATTGTCTTGTCATGTTTCACTATTTTGAATAGACCACAATCGTGTCCATGCCACTGATGTGCTTCATGCTGTTTGGTACTTAACTACTCGACCTATTCCAGGATTCCAGCAAATGAACAGTGATCACGTCATGGGAAGTGATACAGGTACAAACTTGCACTGTTTCAGTAGAACTATTATCATTTATACGCTGAAATAAAAAAAGTTTGTACTTTTTGTTCTGTTATGCTAATGTGCTTTTCATCTAATATATACAATGCTTTGCTGTTGTAATACTTTGCATGAACGAAGAGTTGAAGAACACTTTTCAACATAGTGCTTTTGAACTTAGATATTGAAATTACCTAAGCATTTAAAAACATGACAGCAAATACATTTTTAAAACAGACAAATTTTGTCATATCCCATTTCCTTAATTGTGAAAATTCAGATTACTGTATTAGCATGTATGTTTGATCTGTTGTATAATCAAAAGTATAGTTTTGAAACATTTTGTATATAGAATCATTTAACAAAATAATAAGGTAGTGTCCTGAGATCTATAGCCCCTGTTTGATGTGTGCTCTGTCTTTGAGAGGAATAAATGTTCATTAATAATTAGCAGGATATGCTTCTTCCATTCTTCTGTGTGCTCTATTGCTTTCTGTTGAATGTTCCTTTGAAATTTTTAGAAGACAGAAAAAGTGAAAACGTGCCAGAAGACTTAGGAGCAAATGATATGTGGGACACCATTCAGTAATGTCATTTTCACTCTTCCCCACCCCTCCTCCCCCCCATATTGTGATTCTTTGATGTTGGAACCAGGTAATTTGAGAGTAGATGATCATTTTGTGGTTTACAAAGTGTACTAAATGTTAGTCTTTGCAAGTCACAGCGGGAAAAAAAACCTGCAAACTTTCTAAGTAACTGGTATTAAAATAAATTTTTCAAAATTCAATGTTTCTTAGATTCTGATAGTGGAATATCACCAGGCCGGGTTGCCTACATGTGCTCCAGAAGTTGTGCCATTTCTGATGATAGCTATAACTGTCTTGCATCAAACATCCCAGCTCTGGAGTTAATGGCACTTTATGTTGCAGCTGCCATGCATGATTATGATCATCCTGGACGTACAAATGCATTTTTAGTAGCAACAAATGCACCTCAAGTAAGTAGGTTTAATTAAATATGGTTACATGATTAATTATTTAATTAAATATTGCAGTCATTATTATTTTAAAAACACACAAATGCTTAATTTTTAACTTTGTGCATGACTTGGGTGCTGATTACAACTTAATCAGAGTCTTTAATCAAAATTTTTGCTGCTGAACAATTAAATTCAAACTTAAATACTTCACACCTGTAGACCATGGAGCTCAGTGGTGATTTTTTTTTCGAGCAATAGGTTTGAGTTCTGCTTTGTTGAGGTTCAAGGCTTCAGTTGTTTATAGCAGGAAGAGCAGAATTTTTGCCCCAGTTGTTCTAGAGTGATAGAGTCCTACAGTACAAGACCAGTCCTTTGGCTCAAACTGGTCCATGCTGACTCAAAATGTTCGTCTACACTCACCCCATTTCCCTGCACTTGGCCCATATCCTTCAAATCCTTTCCTGTCTATGTATTTGTCCAAATGCCTTTTGAATGTTGTCAATGAGCCCCCTCAGCCACTTGCACTGGCAGCTCATTCCATATCCGTACCACCCTCTGTATAAAAAATGTTGCCTCTCAGCTTCCCTTTTATTCTTTCCTCTTTAACCTTAAACTAATGCCCTCTAATCCTTGATTCTTCAATCCTAGGAAAAGTACTGAGTCCATTCATCCAGTTTTCTCAGCCAATTTCTCCACTCTCCTTCCTTACTGAAGGTATTGCTTCATTGCAGTTTCTCTGCACTGGTATTTTTCCCAGTGGATTGGAAGTCCTCAGTTTATTTCAGCTTCAATTATCTTTGCTGACAGCACATCCAAAGTAGGGATTAGGATATTTTGGAGCTGGTAATGCTAATGAGGTAGACATATTAAATAACCTCAGAGTAAAAGATTCCCTCGAAAACTGACCTTAACATGGTAGAACTTAATATTCAGTTTGATAGGAAGAAACTTGGGTCAGAAGCAATGGTGAAAAACTTAAAGATAATTATAAAGGATTGAGGGCAGAGTGAGCTGAAGTGGACTCAGAAAGGAGATTAGCAGCAAAGATGGTTGAGGAACAATGGCAGACATTTAAGAAAATAGTTCAGAACTACTCTCAATTTGTCTCACTGAGGAAGAAAGCCAACCATGGTCAACCAGTGAAATTAGGAATAGCATCAAAACAAAAAAGAAACAGACAGTGTGGTAAACATTAGTTACAGAGAAGCCATAGAATTGAGAGAGTTTTAAAAACCTACAAAAGATATCCAAAAGAACAGAAAGGAAGAAAATAAATATTGAGGTTACGTTTGCAAGTAATACAAGATGGGCAGCAAGAGTTTCTTTTAATATCTGAAAAGGAAGAGAGAGGCCAAAATGAACATAGACCCTTTAGAGAATAAGGCTGAGCACATAATAATGGAGAACCAGGAAAGGGTGAGGAGTTGAATAAATACCTTGCATCAGTCTTCATGATAGAATATACAAATGGCATTCTGAAAAAAAGAGCTAAATGTGGAGGTACTGAGAAAATAAATACTGGAAGTATCATTAGAGAGAAAGTACAAGGGTCACTCATGGTTCTAAAAGTTGACAAGTTCTCTGTACCTGGTTGGACACACCTCAGAATATTAAAATGATTATCTGTATAGATAATGTGGATGCACTGGTAGTAATCTTCTGGGGATTCTTCAATTCTGGAAAAATGCTGGATGATTTGAAACTTCTAGTGTAAGTACCTTGTTCAGAAGTGAAGTAGACAAATAAACAGCTAAACAATAGGACAATTAGTTTTACATCTGTTATATGTATGTTAGAGACTATCATATAATAGAGCATTTTGATATACACAATACACTCAAAGTCAACGTAACTTCATGAAACTTCATGGTTGACAGATTTTTTTTAGAATCGTTTGAAGAAGTGACAAGGCTGGATAGATAAAGAAGAAGCAGTTTGGATTTCTATAAGGCATTTGATGTGGTACAACACATTAGGCTGCTTAATGAGATAATAGCCCATGCTCTATTAATATAGAGAGAGAGAGAGGATAAACTAATTAATCGAAGAAAGGGTTGGGATAAGGTGACATTTTCAGGATTGCAGCCTGTAACTAATGGAAATCCATTGGAATCAGTGCTGGGGGTCACAATTAGTTACAATATATATCAATGATTTGTCTGAGGAAAGTGAATGTACCTATTGTCAAGTTTTCAGATGGTGCAAAAATATGTGGGATGAGAAGTAGTGAGGATGACACAGAATTTACAATTGGATATAGACAGGTTAAGTGAGTGGGAGATAAACTTGGCAAATGAAAATAGTGTGGGAAAGTGTACGGAATTATACTTTGGCAGGACAAATGGAGGAGCAGAATATTTAAATGAAGGAAGGGCTTCTAAAAGGTGCAGGACAGAGGGATTTGAACATCCTTGTGATAAATCACAAAATGGTAGCATCCAAGTTCACAATTATTAAAGAAGGCAAATAGAATATAGAATAGCTTAGTGAACAACAATGATGACAGATTCAAGACTGACATTAAATGCCGAGCTAATGTGGAAGAGACCGGTTGCAGCGAAATATCTGCCATCTTTATCTCCCAAGGGAGAATCCCCCACAACAATGGAGACCTCCCACAGAATGAATCTTCAAGGAACACAACTAAGGAAATTAAAAGGTTGATTTTTATGAATAGTTAATGACTGAGAGCAGACGAAAGTCTGATCAATAGGTTGCAGTAAGATATCTACACACCTACAGGTAAATTGAGAATGAAGACTTGTTGACAGACATGTGACACATACAACTTTGTTCAAGCCACCACTAAAACCAGCAATAGCCAAAGCTTTGGGATGCTGTGAAGAACAGATTGCCTGCTTGTACTGGGATGACACTCTTGAAAGAAATCCAATAGTTTTGAGTCTTCCCATTCCGAGAAAACTACAGACCTCGGTGGAATGAAGGCAGTTCAAATCTACTACCCAACAAGCTACCCCATTAGTCCAAGCCTGAGGAGAGCACATTTTGACTGGGGAGAGAATGCCAAAACCTCCAGTTTCTGTCTAAGTCTGTAAAGTCAAAGACTTCTGTGGGGGATATGGGGTACTGCTAAATATAATTATATTAAATGCATTACAGTAATGAAAAAAAAAGCTTGGAGAGGGATTGTTGTACGTGACTCTGAAAGAGTTAATACATTTGGAATGTTGCAAGGACCACCTATTGTGATGAAGTCACGAGGACTGATGGGGGAAATTAGGGATATTGAAGGAGTCATACCCAAAGATCAAAACATCCTAACACTTTAGTCATGTATACATGACCTTGTACCCTGTAAATAGTTGGAGAGAAGCTATAAATTATACATCTTGTTTTATTATAACAGACTGCTCTATTCTAGTTAGGCCAGAAGGTGGCTATCCTCATCCACACTAAACTACTCAGCCCTAGAGAAACATATATTGATAAGACATTGCCAGCACATATGGTGTGCTATCTCAGCATAAAGATGGTGAGATCCAGGTAAACCAATTTAAACATGAGTTCTGCTTCAGTTTGCTGACCAGAATGGCACTGAGCCGTTCAAGCCATGAGGTTTTCAAATCTAGTCCCTGGTGTATACTGAATTAACTAATCTCATATTGAAATTGATCTCAGTGCCATGAGCTAGTAATGGATAGCACGACTACTATCCAGTGACTCCTTGCTCGCAACTCTAAGTGAAGTTGCCTGATGAAGAGAAGTGGCAGATGGAGTTCAATTCAGATAAATGCAAGATGCTGCATTTTGGGAAAGCAAATCTTAGCAGGACTTAGACACTTAATGGTAAGGTCCTAGGGAGTGTTGCTGAACAAAGAGACCTTGGAGCACAGGTTCATAGCTCCTTGAAAGGGGAGTCGCAGATAGATAGGATTGTGAAGAAGGCGTTTGGTATGCTTTCCTTTATTGGTCAGCGTATTGAGTACCGGAGTTGGGAGGTTAAATTGTGGCTGTACAGGACATTGATTAGGCCACTGTTGGAATATTGTGTGCAATTCTGGTCTCCTTCCTATCGGAAAGATACAGGAAGAGGCTGAACAGGCTGGGGCTGTTTTCCCTGGAGTGTCGGAGGTTGAAGGGTGACCTTATAGAGGTTTACAAAATCATGAGGGGCATGGATAGGATAAATAGACAAAGTCTTTTCCCTGGGGCCGGGGAGTGCAGAACTAGAGGGCATAGGTTTAGAGTGAGAGTGGAAGGATATAAAAGAGACCTAAGGGGCAACTTTTTCACACAAAGGGTGGTACGTGTATGGAATGAGCTGCCAGAGGAAGTGGTGGAGGCTGGTACAATTGCAACATTTAAAAGGCATTTGGATGGGTATATGAATAGGAAGGGTTTGGAGGGATATGGGCCGGGTGCTGGCAGGTGGGACTAGATTGGATTGGGCTATCTGGTCGGCACGGACAGGTTGGACCAAAGGGTCTGTTTCCATGCTGTACATCTCTATGACTGTATGACTGTATGACTGCAGACTTTTATTTCAAAGATAATCATTCTAAAAATACGGGGCTCTTGCTAAAAAAAAGCAAGGCATTCTTTAGGCTACACCTGGAATGTTGTGAACTGTTTTGGCCCCTTACCTATCATAAGACATACTGGCATTGGAGTCAAATTATTTTTAAAATTATTATAATATATTAACTTCTGCCTGAATCCCATGTATATAAACCTTTATTTCACTGCCCATGAAGTGATTAAAAGCTGAAGGACAGTTACTGCATTTATTTGAACAGAAAATCAAAATACATTGAATTTTAACTAACTTGAGGGCTGATGAAATTCTTAATCATTAGATGAACAAAAATTGCTTGATCTTTATGGGTAGCTTTAGAGTCATAAAGATATACAGCACGGAAACAGAACCTTCATTCAACTCATCCAGGCTGACCAGATAGCCTACATAAATCTAGACCCATTTGTCAGAATTTGGCCTATAACCCTTTGAACCCTTCCTATTCATATATCCATCCAGATGACTCCACCACTTTGCCGAAGCCCATTCCATATACGCACCACTCTCTGTGTGAAAAAGATGTCCCCTTTGTCCCTTTTATATCTTTCCCCTCTCACCTTAAACCTGTACCCTCAAGAGAAAATACCTGGCCTGTTTGTTCTTTCCATGCTCCTTATGATTTAATAAAGCTCTAGGTCACCTCTCAGCGTTTGATGCTCCAGGGAAAATAGCCCCAGCCTATTCAGCCACTCCCTGTAGCTCAAACCCTCTAACCCTGCCAACATCCTTGTAGATCTTTTCTGAACTCTTTCTAGTTTCACAACATCCTTCCTATAGGAGGAAAACCAGAATTGCACACAGTACTCTGAAAGTGGCCTAACCAATGACCTGTACAGCTGCAACATGACTTCGCAACTCCGAAATTCAATGCACTGACCAATAAAGGTAAACATACCAAACGCCTAGCTTTCTTAAAGGTCAGCAGGAAACATTATCTCATTATTGTGCCCTGCAAGATCTTAGTCAGGATATTTTTTGATATCATATAATTTTTTGCAAGTTTCAGATGACACTAAATAAGGTATATTTTCTAAAAGCCAATTGATCTTTTCAATACTTTTATCCAACTCCACCTGAACCGATCTGAGGCCAGTGTCCTAGCAGAAAGGCTAAACATCAATGGTCATAAGGATTTGTTACAAACATTAAATTAATAAATAGAGTTGACGGCTTGGAGGAAGTCAGTGCAGTTTCAGAATTCAAGACAGAGTAAAGAAAAGGTCAGGGCTTCTACTTCAGATGTAGCAAGGAATGACAAAATTGTTAAGAAGTGCATTGTTTGAACCAAAAGAGAAAAGTAATAACTCTGTGAATACAGCATTGTTGAGAGTGTGTTGCTGGAAGCCCTGATGAAGGGCTTCGGCTTGAAACATCGATTTTCCTGCTCCTTGGATGCTGCCTAACCTGCGGTGCTTTTCCAGCAATATACTCTCAATTCTGGTCTTTAGCATCTGTCTTCGAATAAAGCATTGTTGCTGAGGGACTGGTTACAGCGTATGGCTGAAACAGGAGTTCATTGTACAAATGCATGGAGTGTAAGGAATAAAGTAAATGAGCAGGCACAAAGTCAAATTGGATTTTGTAGCCATTACTGAGAACAGGCTCCAGGATGTTGGGATTGGAAACTAAATATACCAGGTTATGAGGTTTACAGGATGGACAGGAAAAACCTTACTGGTTAGAAACAAAATTGCGTCAATGATAAGGGAGGATGTAATGAGGGCAAAGCATTCAGTGGAGATTGCTTGAGTGCAACTGAAGAACAGTATGGATCTAAAACTTTAATAGGTATTGTATATGGGGTCCTGGTAGTAGGTCTAAATTAGACAAGTGTGTAGCAAATCCAGGTAGTACCAATAGGGGATTTTAATTTAACGTTGATTGCGAGAGGCAAACAAGTACCTGTCAGAAAGGTAGTAGATTTCTGGAGTGTATCCAGCATAATTTCCTATAGCAATATGTCCTAGACGCAATAAGGGGACAAACAGTGTTGTATTTGGTAATGGGTAATGAGCTGGATTTAATTAGTAATCTAATTGTGTATGAATATTTGTCAAATAGGAATGTGGAATAATCAGATCAGCTAAGATCGTATTGAATGGTGGCGCAAGCTTGAGGGGCTAATTGGTCTATGCCTGATTCTAAGTTGTGTGGTTATATCTCAAAAAAGTGTGCTCTTCAGCAGTGGTGCAATTAATTCCTTGCATCTCAGTCAATTCTAGAGGAAATGTATTTTTAACATTTTCTTACTGACATAATTTTTCTGTTAAGCCAGATTTCCAATTCTGAGCCACATCTGCTGATTCAATTTTACAATTGATAGGGATGTGTTTTTACCTGAAAATATAGTTAATTTTGACAAAGTTCTTCCCACATAATAAGCCTGCATTTTAGTTTGGTCTGTGTCCTACTTATGCTGAACGCTATGTTCCATATTTGTAATGTGGATTTTTTATTCAGATTAGTGTAAATGCATTTTTAAAATATATATTATGTGTATCATGTATATTTTAAAGGGTATGTTATTTGAAGACTCACTTTCTTTAAAAAAATGTTTGTGGTTGTGGTAGTTTTGCTTTTGAATATTACATTTTTTCTCTAATTTTAAAATAATATTATTTCAATGTTTTTAGGCTGTCCTTTATAATGACAGATCCGTCTTAGAGAATCACCATTCTGCCGCTGCATGGAACTTGTTTATGTCCCGTTCAGAGTTCAACTTCTTGGCAAATCTGGATCATGTTGAGTTCAAACGTTTTCGTTTCTTGGTGATCGAAGCAATCCTTGCTACTGATTTGAAAAAGCATTTTGACTTCCTTGCTGAGTTTAATGCAAAGGTTTGTAAGGCAGGGCTTTGCTAATCAACGAAATAGCCATGCCATCTTTTATTTGACATATTTCATAATTGCAATCATAATTTCTTTAATTTTTGCAAGGCAGATCAGAACAAAGGAAAGTTTATTGATTATGCTAAAACAAAGTATGTATATTGCCTCAAATTTTTCAGTCCCCAGATCAGTAGACCGGGCATACGCATTAGAAATCCCTCCATCAGCATTGCTTGAGAAGTTCAACTTATGATGAGCAATTCTTCTGGTCCTTTGGATCATCTGCAATTGTTTCTGACTCTGATTTGGAGACTTCAGATGGTTTCAATGGACATACCTGAATTGTTACTTAGGAAATGCTAAAAGCGATAAATCTCGTCGCACTGCTGGTTAACAACAGAACTGCCTCACTATCCACCTTTGACCAACTCTGATTGCACCCAAAACCTCCAAAAGTACACAACTAGCATTTTGACACCCTGACTAATCTAAAACAGGATCCAACCATCCTCCAACCACATGACTTTCATGACCAAACCTGACAATATTCCCAGCAGCTGAAAATGTGTTGCTGGAAAAGAGCAGCAGGTCAGGCAGCATCCAAGGAGCAGGAGAATCGACGTTTCGGGCATGAGCCCTTCTTCAGGAATATTCCCAGCACCAATTACCCACTGATGCATGCATCCTGCTACTGTACCCATTCACTTATTCATCCACTTACCCATTTCCTCATATTCAGGCAGGACATTTAAACTTAGCATGTTGCTGTAAACTGTTTTGACTTCCCTGACTTTGCTGCATTCCAATAGAACTTAAACAGTCGTTATTGGGATGGCTGTGTCAGAAAGATCCAGCACGGATTGCAGAGCAGCATCGACTTGGAGGAAAGTTTGAGTGAAACACAATTTTGAAAATTATTGCTGCTTCTTAGAAGAACTAGACCATGGAGTTTTGAACCTTGTTGGAAAGGTTGATATTTATGTATCTTTTGTGTTTTTGCCAATCCTGTTATGTTTTTCTTCCCTTCAATCACCAAGGTTGATGATTGTTGCTGGGCTTCATTACAAGTCATCAGCTTTCTCTTATCTTGAGAAATCGCAGGGTGATAAAGTACGTTGCACAGTTTGCCTGTAGAAGCAAATGGCGCTGAATAAATCTTATTCTTGTTCATTATCCACATCGCTGTTGTGATCAGATAAACTGGATAGTGATCATAAGTGGAACCATTAGTTGATATCCCCTCTCTAAGTGCTAAGACTGTCACTAACAAGTTTTGTTAAGAAATCAGTTAATCCAGTACTGAACAGGAATTGAACCTGGGGACACCTAAATGCTTTGCATCCGTACTAGGTTTCATGTTACTTTGTAGGACATTGAGAGAGTGTTCAGTTAACTTATCTAATTAGCAACAAATGCATTAAGACAAAAATCTTCTTTTAAAAAAACCCTTGTTCCAAAAAAATGTTTTGCTATCTACTTAATTTCTGTTATATGTTACATTTGAAAGTGCAGTGATAAATTGTGGCTGTGGATGGAAAATTATACTGACATTGTTTGCTGTCTCAAAGCAGGTAAATGAAGTCAATAATCCAGGAATTGATTGGACCAATGAGAATGATCGTCTGTTAGTATGCCAGGTGTGCATAAAACTGGCCGATATCAATGGCCCTGCAAAGATGAGGGAGTTGCATCTGCAGTGGACAGAAGGCATTGTCAATGAATTCTATGAACAGGTTTCAGTTGCTTTCTTTTCCTTCAAGAAAATGTATACTAGATGTTATGAAGCATTGGGCCTCTCCTCATTACTGATGATTTAACATTCTAAATGGATTACTGCATTTAATTTTTGCAATGCACTAATATTGACCATGTAGTTTCTAGTGTCTGTATCTTTATTGTATGGTAAAAAAGCAATTAATAGAATGTAAGTAGATTTGGAATAATCTTTTACAAATTACTACTCTCAGTATTAAGTTCATCATAAATTCTGCTGTAGAATGAAAGGGACTCAGTTTAATACTGGAAGATTTCTGATAATATTTTATATTATACAGGGAGATGAAGAAGCAAGTCTTGGGTTACCCATTAGCCCTTTCATGGATCGGTCTTCACCTCAGCTAGCAAAGCTGCAGGAATCTTTCATTACACACATTGTAGGTCCTCTGTGTAATTCCTATGCTGCTGCAGGATTACTACCAGGTCAGTGGGTGGATGATGATGATACTGATCCAGAATGTGGTGAGGATGATGAGGCAGAAGATTTAGAAACTGAAGATGAAATAGATGATGAGGACCTTGATCTTTCAACAAGTGAGTGTTTTAACTTATAAATTCGCGACAATGGTGAACATACATGTTGCATTTATAGTGGACCATTAGCTTAGATAGTTACAGCATGTTGCTTTCACGTAAAATTTGTGGGTTCAGTCACAGTATTGGCGAACAAGCTTCCTCTGTTTGAAGGCATGCCTATATTACATTGGGCTTTAATTCAAAATGTATTCTGCCTAACAGTAGCATGGTGGTAGTGTCCCTACCTTTAACCATAAAATATAGGAACTGAAGTAGACTGTTTGTCCCAATAAGTGAGTTCTGCTGTTCAGTGAGATTGTGGCTGAATTGATGGTCCTCAGCTACACTTTCCTACTTTATCTAAATAATCTTTGATTCCCTTACCAATTAAAAATCTCTCTTAGCCTTGAGTATACTGAATGACCCATCCTCAACACCCCTCTTCAATAAAGAATTCCACAGATTCAGTAGTCTCTGAAAGCAGAAATTCTTCCTAATCTCTATTTTAAATGGGCGATCCCTTAGCCTAAGATTATGCTCGTTAGACTTTAGAGATTAGACTCTCCCACAAGTAGAAACAACCTCTCCGCATCTACTCTGTCAAGAGTCCTAAGAACTTTGCACCAGAAACTTTAGGGTCAAACTTCACATCAAGATGTGAGATCCAAGGAAGCTTTGCATAACACATCCGAACAGGTTGATTTAAGACAATGCTACGTTTTCCTATGTGACAAATAAGGCTTCACCTTGTTACCAATTTGGTTATGTAAGTCGAATTTGTATCATTTGGTACAATTATAACATGTAAAAGGCATATGACGAATAGGAAGAGTTTAGAGGAACAGGGACCAATGCTGGCAAATGGGACTAGATTAATTTAGGTTATCTGGTCAGCATGAACAAATTGAACCGAGGGGTCTGTTTCCATGCTGTACATCTCTATGACTCTAGGATGACAGGCATGGTGGCTTGTTACTGATACTGAGCTTCCTAAAGCAGTCTGTATGTGATTGTTCCAAGTAAGTTATATGGATTGTATTATGAGTGCCAATAAATCAAGAACAATGATTGTATGAAACATATACTCTAAATTGGTCAGTAACAGTGACTGCAGAAATATATAGCGTTTTTAATTTATGTCTTTTTATTTGTAGGGCAGGGAAGGAAAAGAAAAGGAAGGCGGAGAATCTTCTGTCCGATTATGCATCACCTAACAGAAAATCATAACCTGTGGAAGAAAGTCATTGAAGAGGAGGAACATGAACAGCAATGCAAGTCAGAGTTAAATATACAACAAACAGATAACTCATCTTTACCTCAAACTTCAGATGAAATCCAGGTAATTGAAGAAGCAGATGAAGAGGAAGAGAGACCACAAGGGGAGGAGAGACAGTGCTGAGAAGAGGAGATGCAGTGCTAATTAATCAACATATTAAAGCCTCACTCTGCTGACACCAGAGACTGATATACTTCCTTGTTAAAAGGCCTTAATACTGTGAGAGGATTCTAGCACTCAGCAGAATCCCACTCCTATATGCACTTTCACCCATGGAAAGATTCGTGTATACCATGGAACAAAGCCCTTGTACCCTGTGGTGTCCAAATGTTTTCATGTTGATGCTGCCTTTCAGAATGAAGAGTGCTCAGTTTCCATGTGGTACTGGAGGATGTTGCAAAACTTCAGCTTAGCAACTGCTGTTACCAAAGTGAACTACAAGTTTACTGTATTCCGTTAGTAAGGAGGAAGGTGGACTTTAGGCATGTATCAGATGTCCAGCATCTATATCAGGTGGACTTGAAAATTGTGGATTGTGTCTGTAGCAATTCAGAATGGAGCACTGCAGTAAAGAGCCTTGTTGTAAGGGCCCCTGATTTTTTTTTCTCTGAAAGTATCTGCTTTAATGCAGGTAAAATTCTTGTAGAATCTTTGTCTCATTATTTGACTGCAGAAGAGAATGTCAGTGACTAAAAATTCTAGCTGCATCATTTTTTTTGATGCTTTTTAATGTACAATTTGCCTTGTTGGATTTTGCCTTTCTTGTGCTGGAAGTAGCCAGGAATGCACAGTGGCCAAGCATTTCAGTTTGCCCGAACATAACTGTTCTGTAATAGAACAGAAGAATAATGTTAATGATGAAGGGATTTTTAATATTATAGTTTTTTTCTCACTGCAACTCAGGATCCATGCTAAAATACATGAAACAATGCATTGAAGTTATGCAGGTTGAAAGAGAAAAAACAATTGACATAATTAACATGTTATTTTGAATCTAATTTTGTTTGGGAAATTCGACTGGTCTTTCATGTCACGTACCATACACAGACCTCCTCACTTATGTATCCACATTGCTAATAATATGCATTGGTTATTGCACATCTTGAGGCTGAAAGGTTACTGTGTATTCCATTCAGTATACCTTGAAAACAGTAAAATACTTGCCAATATGATTTCAATATGTTGGATTTTGTCATATCGTATAGTATGTAGTTCTATTTTTTCACAGTAGAAACTCTAGACATTCCACAAGGGCATCGTACCTATTCAGAACTATTTATCTGCAAACTCATCCAGTGTAAACATGGTTGCAAAGAAGATGCATGTACAGCTCTTACACAATATTTGTAAGTTAGTTTAGGCTGCAGGTATGTAATTTTCTTATGCAGACTGTACAAATAGCTACTGGAATGGTTGTGCACATTTTTAATACCAAACAAGTGTTTTTAGTTATGCACAGACTGATGCCTACATTATAAAAAAGATTAATTCATCTGAAAATGTTTGTATTAATAATGGATTGTATCAAAATGCATTTTATATACCTTTACGGATGATGCGAGTAGTGGGTCTGTAAATAGCACGAGATTTCAACTCATCACTGTCAGCAGGAATAAGGTTTTTGATAGCCATGGGAGCATTTTCTCACTCCTTAATTTCTGCATCAATGTGTTTGTGTGCCTTTTCTCAGCCACTTAGAATATTAACGCACTCAACCTCAAATTGTCATATTGGTCATAAAGTGAATGCCAAGCTCTTTGTCCTATTGTCTGTAATAGATCAGAAATCTTAAGTCAGTGTGCCAGTAATATGCATAATACATCACAGTAAACCACCCCAGGGACTAATAATATTGATAAAACAAGGGGGAGGCGGAAATATAGAGGTACTATACTTGATTGATAAAGGAAGGAAACGTTAAGCAAACTGAATGCTCCAACTATGGTTGTCAGATCTTTTATAAGCTGTGCACTAAATGTTAAAAATATGAACACATCCCAACAGCACATACTGTATGTAATTTATTCCATTAAAATCCTTGTTTATTTTGTGTGTATGTGTATATATGTTAATATATACGCATTTTATATATATATGTTATATATAAAAAAGCACACATTTGTTTTGTCATGTCCAATATTAGTAGCATTGTCTGTCTGACAGACAACCTTGGTGTTTAAACATTTTGCATCTTGATTGTGTTTAAATACTTATTTTTTTAAAATGTGACTCGGCAAACACTTTTGTTTTTCAGACAATAGTACAGAAAACTGCTACAACTTCTGTTTTGTATTTATCAGTAGTTAGGGCAATCTACTTGCTCTATAAATTAGTATATAATTTTTATAATTGTTTTCAGTGGATTTTTAAAATACTGCCTACCGAGTGGTTAACCTACAGCATTTTTAAACAAACAGTAATATGGTACTTTTTGCGTCAATTTCTTGCCTTGTGTTTGCTAAAGTTGTTCTCGCTCTGGAAATATATTTTTTTTAACTCTGTGGAGAGTATTTTGTGTCCTTTTGCTTTAAGTTTTTACCTCCCTTCTTTCTTTTGAAAAATATAGTTACTATTTCATGGAGTTCAGAAATTGAGGTAATCAACCTCCTGTCAAGAGGACTATATTGATTTTGAGATTCATTTTTACTTGGTAAACTTAGTTAGCAGTTTGCTAATAGAAATCATTTGGCATTACCAGATATTGTCATAGAACATAAATATATAGCAACAAGCAACATTTTTGAAAATTTTTTATTTGTCTTATTTTCCAAGGTTATTGGTTCACACCAACTAATGAATGTTTTGTTTGTCTTTTTAAAAAATCAGTTCAGTTCTATTGATAAATTATTCTAAATAATAAATATAAATTCTACCACTCTCTATCTAAAAATAATCTTCAGTTTCTTTTAAAAAGCACATTGCTAGAATTCCTCAAAAGTAGTTGTAATGTTCTCGATGATTCCTACCTTTTAATCAAACTTCATGGTGGCCAGAATTGACTTTTCTCATTTCATCAGCAGCAAATGTATCACCTATGCAGAGAAGTTTGTAGTTGTGTTTTATTGGGGGTTATTCAATTTTTTAAAGATTTTAGTTCAAGATCTCCTTCTGCTGCTTAAATATGCCAAGAAAAGTTTTCCTCAAGCTACTGAAATTTTTATTGATTGCTTCAAGACTTGCAAGTTGGCTTTCGCCATTTAATGGTGTATTTTTATTTTGAGCCATGTATTCCGCTTAGTTTTGATTAAGTCTGCCTCAGCCATCAACCAAAGTCAGTTTTCAGTTTTGAAAGTCAAAGATCTTTTTGATGATTAACTCATCTGGCACCTCTTTTCATCTGTCACATTACTTCTGAAACATAGAATTAGCTCTTAACATCCAGATTTTATTGATTTAGATGACTCAAAGGATATCAAAACTCAAATCTCTTAAAATGCACACACGTACTACAGAGAGTAGCCCAGTTCTCCATTCTCAAGAACATAGTTAAACACTACTAGCAAATGTTCTCCATGGTGGTCTATTTCTGACTCTGATTCAGGACAACATTAATCTATGTTAAGAAAGGACTTTTTTTTTCTGAGCTTAATAGAACCAATGCACACTTGACAAAACTACATGCAATAATCAACTCCCAAAGAAAGGAATTTCTGTAAAAGGGCTGCTGGAATATGATTTCAAATATCTGCATTCCTAGCAAAATGGAAATCACCGATGGTTTGGGTTCCTGTGCATTGTCTCACACTTTCTCTCTGAGCACAGAAGATTCCCAGAGTTCAAACAGTTGGCACAAATCTGGTTTGCAAACCAACCTGCTCCCCACATAAAAGGATTAACCTGCATCAATATGCAAGTAAGCCTACTGATTCAATAAGTCAGTCAGATCTGGCATAGTGAAATGTAGTTGTTTCCTGCTAACAGTTCCTCCGAGTACTGGCTCAGAGGAGCAAAGATTTAATAGTCCTTTAGAGGGTAGCCTAGATATTGAAAGTGTACATTAGGTATGTAGAATCTGTTCATCCATTAAAGTCATGATAACATCAACCTATCAAAGCTTAATGGCAGGCACATGTATCCATAAGTATTTCCAGATCATTTATACTCTTAGGTTATTGCACATTTTTCCCAACTACCAAAGTGTCTTTGCCAATAATGGCTGTTTGTGAACTTGAATTGGCTTCTCTACTTGTATAAAATACCTGCAAGTTGCATTCTTTAGTTTCTACATTGGATTTGATCTTCAGGCACTTTAATTTTCAGTTAATTAATGTTTAAATGATTTGTAAATTTGTATTCTTTTGAGTTTAGGCTTCTGATGCCCAAAATTGTGGCATGAGAAGAAACAAATATTACTCCAACAACATCCTGAAGATATCTACTTGGCTATGTTGATTATTAGAAGATTAATGCTTCAGGATTATAATTCTACACTAGTCTTAAGATGTATGGAAATCCTTGGTCACCTTTACCAGTTTTATTTTTGTTATCTTGATAAATTGCCAGCAAGTGGAAGTTGAACCAGTTTGAAAATTCATTCAAGTTTTTGGCTATACTTGGTAGTTGGGAAAAATGTGCAATAACCTAAGAGTATAAATGATCTGGAAATGCCTGCACTAATTCTTCATCCGTGATTGTTCTTGAAAATATGGTGATAAGCTGCTGCTGCAGTTCATATAGTGCGACCTCAGTACTGTTCAGTGGGGGATTTTCAGATTGTGACCCTACAGCAACAATGAGTAGTGATATATTTATAAAACAGGATAGTGTGTTACTTGGAAGCGCCCTTAATCTTTTAGGTGGTCGAGTTTGCAAGTGTAGAAAGTGCTGTTGACAAGTTGCTGTCAGTCATTTTGTAAATGGTTCATTCTGGGGTGATGGTATGCCAATGGTGAAGGGAGGAATGTGGTAGGTGAATGAAGGGAGTATGTGATAGGTTGCCAGTCAAGAAGAATGCATTATCATGCACATCTTGAGGCAGGTGGGGTATATCCCATCACATGTGAGTTGTGCCTTGTTGATGGCTTTGTGGAGTTAAAAGATTAGTTAGTTACTCTCGAATTCCTGCTATCTGCACTGCTCTTATAACAGAACTGATCAGTTCTGAGGAAGGGTCACTGGACCTAAAATGTTAACTCTGATTTCTCTTCACAATTGCTGCCAGACCTGCAAAGCTTTTCTAGAACTTTTGTTTTTGTTTCTGATTTGCAGCATCCACAGTCTTTTTGGTTTTTATTTTATATGTTAAGTTCCTGGTCAGTGGTAAGCACCCAAAATGTTGAACGTGAAGGATTTAATGATGCTTTCATTGAATGGTACATTATTCTCTCTTTTTGGAGATAGTCATTGCCTTAATAGTGCATGAATGTTGCTTACCACTTATAAACTTGAGCGTGAGTGTTGTTCCAGGCCTTGTTACATACGGACACAGACTGCTTCAATATCTGCAGAATTGCGTTCAAACGGGAAAATCCTACTTCTGACCTTATCATTGAGGGAAGATCATTGGTAAAACTGCTGAAGATTGCTGGGCCAAAGTTACTTCCCTGAGGAACTCCGGCAGTGTCCTGGTGCTGAGATGATTGGTTTACAAAAACCAGCACTTCCTTCCTTGGAATTTGGGATGATTTCAACCAATGGTGTGTTGTATGCTGGATTTGATGTTTGCTTGCGCTCCTGATGCACACTCTGTCGTAAACTGTTTTGATGTCCAGTACAGTCATTCTCAACTTGTCTATAAATGTCTGCTCTTCCATCCATGTTTGGATGAACGTTGTATTAACATTTGGAGTGGGTACCTGGCAGAACTTGAACTGAGCCATTGATGAACAGGTTATTCATAAGTAAATATCACTTATTAATATTGTTGCTAATATCTTCTTGATTGAGTAGTAGAACAAAGAATTAGCCAGATTGGATCTATCCTGGCATTTTTTAAATAGGACGTACCTGGACCATTTTCCAACTTGTTAGCTTGGCACCAGTATTGTTGCTTGGCTGGAGGTAGTTATAGAACACAAGTCTTCCAACCCTGCAGGTGAATTTTTGCCAGCGCCCCCATAGCCTTGGCTACATTTAGTACATTCAGCTGTTTTTGATATTGAATGGAGTGAATCTTATTGGTCTGACATCAATAAAGTTGGGAAGCTTAGCACAAAGATCAGAATGGGTTGACTTAGATCTGTCTCTGCAGGTTGAAAACATATCAGTTTTGTCTGTTGCACTGATGTGCTGAGTTAATCATCACTGAGAATGGGAATGTTAATGAATCCTCCATTTAGTTGTTCAGTTAGTCACCTCCACTCACAACCAGATGTGGCAGGATTGTAGAACTAATCAATTGGTTTTGGGTTTGTTTAATTCTGCTACATGTTATTTCTGGTGTTACAGATTGCATGTAATTCTGTTGTAGCTTCAACTGGTCGGCATCTTAATTTAAGTATATCATGTGTTGCTGCTTCTGTCAGACTGGTATTTCACCTGTAAGTTTGATAGTAATGGTACAATGAGGGGTTTTTTTGGACCCTAAGGTTATACATTTTGGTGAAATGCATTGTTGATGCTGGTGGCCCACAGCACTGTTTTGAGGTGCTAGATATGTTCTGAATCTTTTTTATTTAACAGTGGTAATGTCATACAGTTTAGTGGGCAATGTAAAGGTGGGCTTTGTCTCCGTGAGAACTGTGTGATAGCCATTATCATTAATATCGCAGGCAAATGTTCTTTTTGACATGCAAGATCTCGAGAACAATATCAAGATTGTTTGATGCTCTTGTGGGTTTTCTCACAATCTGGCGCAGGCCTATTCTTGCAGCTGGGCCTTTCAGGGCTGTGCCTCATCTCTCAGAATGTTTACTGTGCCACTCTTGGTGATGAACATTCGAGCCCACACCCCAGAGTACATTCTGTGCCTTTACTTCCCTTTTTGCTTCTGACAAGTGTGTGTTTAACATGGAGGACTATACTGCCACTTACTTGAAAGATGTTCAACAAATATTTCTACTCTACTTTCCCCTCATTTCCTCTTCTTAGTAACCATGCCCTTTTCTTTGGATTCCAGGTATTATTTGGGGTTTCTGTGTTGGTTCATCCAACCAGAGAACAAAGGTTGTATTCCAGTGTTAATTCTCTTACAGCTCAGTGGTATAAGACAACCTGGCTGTTCAGAGTGCAAACATTTGCAATAGACAGTTATTCTCCCATATGGAGCAATGACACATTCCCATCCACATACAGATTCTGAAGCTTCCACATGTGAAGATGATGATTCTGTGAAGGGTATTCTGACAGTTATTAATTAACATGGGAGAAATCACCTGTCAGCTGTTCAGCCTTCACCAGATAAAATCAGATAAATATAAATGAGGCAGGCTTTTTGCACTGTACATGACTGAAATGCTTGTTATTGTCATCATATAATTAGTTTTTTTTAGGGGATATTGTATGCAATTTAATCATTTATTTTTTCAGATCCAGACTTTATCAGCTTTCACAAAATATCAACTGGAATCTGAAAACTGTTAGATTTCTGACAGGCATTTCCCCTTGTGCTCCCACATTGGCTAAGAAGAGAGTCCTTTTGTTGGGCTATGGCCATAACTGCATACCTTTTGTAATTTGCTACTGGAGTGTTTTAATTAATGAAGTGCATTGTTGAAATTTTTAATCCAGAATGTAGGATTAAGCTGCAAGATATGTCAAACCATTTGCAAAACTGTTGGAATTTACCTTATTTCAGTGATGTTTCAGCAATATATTAACAGTATTAATAAAAATGAAGGGATTGTTCAAACAGTAATTGCTATTTACAGCAGTGTGCATTTTTAAAGGCAAATATCATTTGTAACAGAAGATAAAAGTATTGTGAGTGAGTGAGCAAGGTGATGCTGCCAACATCATTTGGGTCACAACTGAACATGACCTGCACAGTTCCAAACATTATTTAGTAATGTATTTTGTAGTATGAAGAATTTGTGTAATTGCAAATAGCTCACTGAAGCAGAAATTAAATAATCTAAGCTTGGGACATGTGACAAATAGCCATCTGACCTGGGAAAAAATGGTAGCTACTCTAATGTTTTGCATTTTGTTAATCCAATAATACTTCCATTTTGTGTTGACAGGTAATATCATACTTACCTAGTAAAATGATGTGATGATGTGTTGCAAAGGGAATTTTGGGAGTTATGTAGAAAGTTGAAAAGCAGGACTTCTAGGTTTGCAATCTCAGGATTATTCCCTGTGTCATGTGCTTGTGAGGCCAGAAATAGAAGATAATAAATGAGTTGATTACATAACCATCCTGAGGTCAGAAGTGTGGTGCATGAAGGGTTTAAACTAGTGTGATGGGGGCTGGGGGAGGTGGGGAACCAGAGCAGTAGGTCAACATATCGAGTGATTGAAGAGAAGGTAGAGAGGTTAAGTGAAGTAAGTCTAATAGGAAGCACAGGCAGGATCAGTTCAATGAACATGGTAGGACAGGTGGTCTGAAGTGTATTTATTTTAATGCAAGGAGTTTAACAAGGAAAGCAGCTGCGCTTAGAGTCTAGATCAGTACATGGAACTAAGACATTGTAGCTATTACAGAAATTTAGTTGAGAGAAGGGCAAGACTGGCAGCTCAGCAGTGTAAAAGTGCTAAGGGAGTTGCATTATTGATTAAGGAGACTGACACAACTGCACTAAGAGAGGACACCTTGGAGGGATTGTCCAATGATGCTATGTGGATAAGCTTCAGAAGTAAGAAGTTTGCGATCAAAATGATTGCATTCTATTATAGACCTCTCGACAGCAAGAGATAGAAGATTAGATAAGCAAGCAGATCATGGAAAAATGTAAAAACAGCAGGATTGTTGTGGTAGGTGGTTTTTACTTTCCAAATAGTGACTAAGGCTCCCTTAATGCTTAGATGAGGCAGAATTTTAGGTGCATATTGGAAAGTTTCTTGAATCACTATGTAGTTAGTCCAACTAAGGAGGGGTCCATACTAGATCTCGTACTGGGGAATGTGCTTGGCCAGGTGATCAACATTTCAGTGGTGGAGCATTTTGGGGATAGTGATCATAATTTGGTAAGTTTTATAATAGTTACAGATAAAGACAAGACTGGTCTGCAGGGGGAAGTATGCAATTTGGGGAAGGCTAATTACAACAATCTTAGGCAGGAAATGGAGAAATTAGATTGGGGACAGCTGTTTGAGGGTAAAGTATTTTAAATTCTGGATTAGTGGTGCTGGAAGAGCACAGCAGTTCAGGCAACATCCAAGTAGCTTCGAAATCGACATTTCGGGCAAAAGCCCTTCCTGATGAAAGGCTTTTGCCCGAAACGTCGATTTCGAAGCTACTTGGATGCTGCCAGAACCGCTGTGCTCTTCCAGCACCACTAATCCAGAATCTGGTTTCCAGCATCTGCAGTCATTGTTTTTACCTTAAAATATTTTAAAGGCCAGTTATTCAGAGTTCAGAACCTGCATGTTCCTGTGAGGATGAAAGATAAGTATGACAAGATTTGGGAACCTTGGTTGACAAGGGATATTCAAAATTTAGTCGAAAAGAAGGTGGAAGCGTATGTAAGGCTTAGGAAATTGAAATCAGATAAGGTTGAGGAATACAAAGGAAACAGGAAAGAACTTGAGCAAGAAATTAGGAGGCTAAAGATGGCCTTGAAATGTACTTAGCAACAGAATTCCAAGGCATTATATGTGTCCATTAAGAGAGCAGCTGGTAGAAGGGTAAGTCCACTGAAGGATAAAGGAGGGAATTTATGTGTGGAACCAGAAGAAGTACAAGAGGTCCTTAATGAGTACTTTAAATTGATATTCACTAAGGAAAAAGACTTGGTTGATGGTAAGTTGAGGGATGATTTTGTTGATGTTCTATTCTGTGTTGATATTAAGAAGGCATTCTGTGTTGATATTAAGAAGGTGGTGGTGTTGGGTGTCTTGAAAACAGTAAGGTAGGTAAGACCCCAGGGCAGAATAGCATTTATCCGAGGAGATTGAGGGAGGCAAAAGAGGAGATTGCTGGGGCCATGACAAGATCTTTTGATTATTCTCCAGTTTTCTGTGCTCTTGTAGGGTCATACAGCACGAAAACAGACCCTTTGGTACAACTTGCCCGTGCCTACCATGATTCCCAAACTGAACTAGTCCCATTTAGCCCATATCCCTCTGAACCATTCCTGTTCATGGACCTGTCCAAAAATCTTAAATGTTGCAACTTTACCTGCATCTACCACTTCCTCTGGCAGTTCATTTTACATAACCACCCTCTGTGAAAAGATTGCCTCTCAGGTCCCTTTTAAATCTTTCCACACTCACCTTAAACCTATGCCCTTTAGTTCCCCTGTCCTTTGGCTATTCACCTTATCTATGCCCGCATGATTTCATAAACCTCACAAAATCATCCCTCAGCCTGTTACATTCCAGTGAAACAAGTCCGAGCTAATCCAGCCTCTCCTCCTAATTCAAACCCTTCAGTCTTGGTGACATCCTTATAAATCATTGTAAATCGTTGTCTACAATTTAAAAATATCTTTCCTATAGCAGGGTGACCAGAACTGTACCCAGTACTTCAAATGTGGCCTCACTAATGTCTTATACTGATGTAACATGACATCCCAACTCACTGGTCTGAGCAATGAAGGCAAGTGTGCCAAATGCCTTCTTGACCACCCTGTCCACTTGTGATGCCACTTTGAAGGTTTTTCTGTACAGCAACACTCCTCAGGGCCCTACCATTACCTGTGTAAGCCCTGATGGTTTGTCTTAGCAAAATGCAACACCTCACATTTACCTGCATTAAACTCCATCTGCCATTCCTCAGCCCACTGGCCCAGTTGATCAAGATCCTGTTGTACTTTTGAATAACCTTCTTCACTGTATGTTGACTTGGATAAAAATGTAGGTGGTCTGATTAATAAGTTTGCATACAGCATCAAAATTGGAGTTGTAGATAGTGAGGAAGGATGGTGGAAAAATGGCAAATGAAGTTTAATCCAGACAAGTGTGAGGTGGTGCATTTTGGGAGGTCAAATGCAAGGGGAAAGTATACAGTAAAAGGCAGGACCTTAAGAAGCATTTGATATACAGAGGGATGCTGAGGTGCAAGTGCATAGCTCCCTCAAAGTGGCAACACAATTGGATAAAGTGGTAAAGGAGGTGTACAGTATGTTTGCCTTCATCAGTAAGGGCATTGAGTGTAAGTCATGTTGCAATTGTACAAAACTTTGGTTGGGCCAAATTTCAATTATTATATGTGATTCTGGTTGCTGCACTGTAGGGAAGATGTGAAACTTTGGAAAGATTTTCCAGGATGGTGCCTGGTTTGGAGTATATTATCTATGAGTAAAAGTTGGACAAACTTGGATATTTCTTGCTTGAGTATTGGAGGAAGAGGAGCGACGTGATAGAAGTATATAAAAATATGAGAGGCACGGATAGTTGGAGTCTTTTTTCCTAAGGTGAAAATGTCAAATACTGGGGGGTATAGGTTTAAGGTGACAGGGGAATGATTAAAGGAGAACGGGAGATAGGTTTTATTTACACATAGCGATAGGTACTTGGAACATGCTATCAGGGGAGGTGGTAGAAGCAGATGTGATGGCAACACTTAAGAGGCATTTAGACAGACACATAAACAGGCTCTGGAGGGATACGGACTACGTGCAGACAGATGGAATTAGTTTAGACTAGCATCATGGTTGGCAGAGACATGTTCGGCCGAAGGGCCTAATCCTGTGCTGTTATCTTTTATGATGAGTCCTGTTGTGTTTGAACTGTCAGCTAACAAGTTATTCTATAGGTAAAATGCATGTTTAATAGTTTTAAATTGTGCTGGTGTGTGAAATAGCTTTTGATGGTTTCTTTTGTTGCAGCAATGAGAGTTTTGAGAACACAACTTGCAACTAAACATATATGTCCCTATCAAGAAACCAGTTTAACTTGCTTGAGAAAAGCAAGTGATCAGGGTGTGTGCCGTATCGATAGTAAGCAAGGCATGTTGTCAAAATCTCTGGAGATTTCCCTAGTTTAAATTGGAATACAGCCATTTAGAGTTTAAATTTTTAGATTCAGGGTGTCCAGTGCAGAAAAACAAGCCATTAAGTACTTTATAATTGGAAACAAAGGTCTGTACAGTCTTAACATACCAACGAGTTAAAAGATACCCAAAATGTGGACTACATGAGAGACCATTTCAGAGTCAATTTTTTTTCCCATACCTATTGACAAGAAATCTTGTCTTTTAGACAAATATGTAGAACAAATGCATAGAAAATGGCCAAAGCTGTGATTTTATTTCAGATGGGAAGCTAGCAAATACATTGGTGAGTTGGTGATCACATCCACCAGGGATACTTCACAAAGAATTTTTAGTTAATCCAAAGGTAGGTGGTATGATTAATAAGTTTGCATACGACATCAAAATTGGAGTTGTGGATAGTGAAGAAGGTTGGCGGAAAAATAGCAGATGAGGTTGAATCCAGACGAGTGTGAGGTGATACATTTTGGGAGGCCAAATGCAAGGGGAAAGTATACAGTAAAAGGCAGGACCTTTAGAAGCATTGATATACAGAGGGATGCTGAGGTGCAAGTGCATAGCTCCCTCAAAGTGGCAACACAATTGGATAAAGTGGTAAAGGAGGTGTTCAGCATGTTTGCCTTCTTCAGTAAGGGCATTGAGTGTAAGTCATGGTGCAATTGTATAAAACTTTAGTTAGGCCAAATTTTGATTATATGTGATTCTGGTTGCTGCACTGTAGGGAAGATGTGAAGCCAGAACTAATGTACATAATGAGACAAAGTGTGGTGAACACATATTTCGCATACTCAAATATCATTGAAGAAATCAATAAATATCATTTGAAGTACTTGCAAAAATTCAAATTGTTTAATCTCAAAATTTGTGACATCATACTGTTCACGAAGATTAACACAGGGGCAAATCCCAATATTCCACCCCATGAATTTTCTTAAAGAACAATATGCCCACAGGTATAGGTAACCACGACAAATCCTATAAAGGTAAAGCTTTCAACTTACAATGGCTCACCAATTTATGTGTCGGATCAATTGTGCTGGAGTGGCAAGTATGATCAATCTACCTGGATATCACAATATTCTGCATCCTAAGTACTGCTGGGTCATCTGCTGTACCTCTACCTTACACTAGTCACAATCCATGGAATAAGTCAACATTGGAAATAATAGAATGTGCAATAGGTAATTCAAGAAACATTTGCTGAACTAAATGAGAAAGAAAAATGGAACACCACTTTCTTCTGAATCAGTGGGGCTAAACTCGGCCAAGATAAAAGTCCAAGTTAAAAAGAGAAAGTCTGAACGACAAATTTGGATAAATCCAAATTTGAAAATATCATTTCTGAGACAAAGAAGGATGAATGTATGAATAGGAAGGATTTGTAGAATCCCTACAATGTGGGAACAGGCCATTTGGACCAACAAGTCCACACCAACCCTCTGAAGAGTAACCCACCCAGACCCATTGCCCTACCCTATTATTTTTTGTTTACCCCAACTAATTCACTTAGCCTGCACATCTTTGGAATGTGGGAGGAAACCAGAGCACACAGAGGGAACCCATGCAGACACTGGGAAAATGTACAAACTCCACACAGACAGTAGAGGGATATGGGCCAAATGCTGGCAAATGCGACTAGGTTCATTTGGGATATCTGATCGGACTGGACGAGTTGGACTGAAGGGTCTGTTTATCTCTGACTTTTAAGTTCTTAGGAAATATCTCTGCTCAGCTTGCAATAATGTAAGGGCTGAAAGGGAAAGGGATCAAAATGGATCTCATGCTTTGTGTCATTAAATTCATCAAAAGATTGACTATTTACAGGAAGGTTTTGTATTGTATGCTGTTCTGGCCAACTTACCAAAGGAAGAATGGACTTGCCACAGAGTGTGGAGTAACAAAGGTTACACACTTGATTTCAGGAATAGCAAGTTGTTCTTTGAGGAGGAAATTAAAAGACGGGACTTGTATTCTGTCAATTTTAGAAGAACAGGAGTGACTTAAATGAAGCATACAACATTCTTAAACGGGTAGGGTTAGAAATATATATCTGCTTATGATCTGTGAGAAAGTGGAATATGGAATAGCTTGAATATTTCTGGTTTGAACAGACTTTATGGGCGGCACAGTGGTTAGCACTGCTGCCTCACAGTGCCAGAGACCCAGGTTCAATTCCTGCCTCAGGCGACTATCTGTGTGAAGTTTGCACGTTCTCCCCGTGTCTGCGTGAGTTTCCTCCGGGTGCTCCGGTTTCCTCCCACAGTTCAAAAATGTGCAGGTTAGGTGAATTGGCTATGCTAAATTGCCCGTAGTGTTAGGTGAAGGGGTAAATATAGGGGAATGGGTCTGGGTGGGTTGTGCTCTGGCGGGTCGGTATGGACTTGTTGGGCTGAAGGGCCTGTTTCCATGCTGTAAGTAACCTGTACAATCTATACATTGAATTATCCTGTGATTTTTGGAGACAATAAGTCCACAAGAACTCAATAGGTCAAACAGAACTGTGGATTATCTGCTTTTTACTGGAAAAGCAAGTTTAATTTTAGGAGGAGAGTTCAATAAAGCTTTTATGAGAGATTAGAGGTAAATTTTAAAGTGGTGCTTAATTGCTATACAATCAGATTTCAAAAACAAAACACAGGGACTGCTGTTTAGTGTCTGGCATCTGTCTTTGGACCGATGATGATGCATGTTTTCATAGACATGGATGAATTAGAGAAGTTTGTAAGGAAAATCAGAGCTCTGTCTCTTCCTCAATAAGAGACAAAGTAAACCATCTGAAAGGTCGCTGTGAAGTACTAATGAAACCTGAAGTTTCAAATATCAGGGATCCTAATCACTTTCCATCTGAATCTGATATCTCGCCTCGATCTTCCACTATTCTGTGACTGTCAGCAATTTGACCTTGTCAACAGAGAATTAGAAGAACTGAGAGAAGTAAATCCATTCTATCAACTGAATTTGTATCCCTCACCACAGGGGTTCTGTTCCTTTTTCTTTTTTTAAAAAAACATAATATCTCTGCAGAGAAGAGTTGTCTGCATGAATGCATGTGTTTCTGATTCTGGGGAAATGGTTTAATTCTGAGCAGTAGTTGTTAACCATTTTTCCAACTTGTTTAAAAAACTGTCTTGCTATAAAGAATCATTTTTGAATTAATTACAAAAGCCTACTGGTCATTCCTTTTACTCTGCATAGTAATATAAAAGCTAGACAAATCGACCACTTTGATAATTAAATAAAAAACTTCAACTTTTGAGACAGCTTGGGGAATGGTGGGGCTTGAATATCACTAGATTCCTCTTTTAGAGTCATAACAGTAGATGCAGAAAGGATGTTTCCCCTGGCAATGCGATCTAGAACCAGGGGACACAGTTTGAGAAAATAAGTAAGGGATTTAGGACAAAGGTGAGGATAAATTTCTTCAATCAGAGGATGGTGAATCATTTAAATTTTCTTCTGTAAGCCACGGAGGCTCAGTCATTGACTACTCAAGACAAAGATCAATAGATTTGTAATATTAAAGATATTAAGGAATATTGAGGTAGTGTTTTAAAAAAGTGTTCAGCATGATCTAGTTGAATGGTACAGCAGGCTTGATGTCTGAATGCGCTACTCCTGCTCCTATTTCCTGTCTTCCTGAAACATCTATCATGGTTGAAGGATGTCCCAAAGCACTTGCAGCAACTCGGGTATGTTTTAAACTGTTATTACTATCGTGATTATAGAAAGTGTACACAGCAAGTTCCCAGTAACAGCAATATGATAATGATCACATCATCAGGTTTAAGGGTGTTGAGGGATAAATATTATTCACCTTTGAAAGATCATCAAAGGATCAAATTCTGAAAGGGCAGATGGGACTAGATTTTGCACTCAGGACTCCAGAGTAGAACTTGAATTTGCCTAATTGTCAAGAGTTAAGAGTCATAGAATTATATAGCATGAAAACAGACCCTTTGGTCAATTCGACCATGTCAACCAGATAACCTAAACTGATCTAATCCTATTTACTGACATTTGGTCCATATCTCTCTCAACCCATTCTATTCATTTACCCATCCAGATGTCTTTTAAATGTTGTAATTGTACCACCTCCACCACTTCCTTTGGTAGCTCATTCCATTCACACACCACCTCTGCATGAAAAAGTTATCCCTTGGGTCCCTTTCAAATTTTTCCCTCTCAACTCAAACCTATGCCCTCTAGTTTTAGACTCACCTACCCTGGGAAAAAGGACTTCAGCTCTTCATCCTATCCATGCCCCTCATGATTTTATAAATCTCTATGACGCCACCCCTCAGCCTGTGACACGCACTCCAGGGAAAAGAGTTCCAGTCTATTCATCCCCTCCTTAATGCTCAAACCCTCCAATCCTGGCAACATCCTGTAAATCTCTTTTGAAGCCATTAAAGTTTAAGAAATTTGCTTCGGTGTTCAGTATATTGCTTTTTTTTAAACATATGATTCATTTATGTTTGATTAACTGGGAGTATCCTTCTTGAAGCAACATCTACAAGTTTTCATACAAATCTCTTTTAAGAGTAAACTTCAATAACTTTGTTTGGATTGCCAAAATTCATTTTGCCTTGCCTGGGGAGTTCTCTCAGTTCTTAATTGGTCAACATTTCAGGGAAGGACAAAGAAAACACTTTTGAAGATGCGAACAAGATGTTGAAGAATTCAGGTGGTGTTGAGCTTAATGACTGGGAGGAGCTTGCTCATAAATGTTCAGAATGGTAACAACTCATCCCTCAAGGTGCCATGCTTTAACAAGGAGGCCAAATCGAGCTAGAGAGGAAAAAATGATAATCCTGTAATCTTGATCCCACTACCTGCCAGGCAGTCACATCTGTCCAAGATCTTTGGGTTGAGAATTAGCCTGATTATTCACATACAGACCCATGGCAGAAACACAATACTGAGTAGAAGTCATTCAAGAATTAAGTGGCAGCAGGCATACAAATCATATCCACTCTCCTAGGTTAATAGAAGAAAGGACTCCTACATGGAAAGGAAGGATACCTGGTCGTTCAGGATTGTAATTGAATATTATCCAGTAGTTGGTTCTGGTACTTGGTTATTGATCACCTCCGTTAAAGTCAACGTAGAGATTTGAGAGAAACATGCAATTTACAAAATAAAATAAAGTTAAAATCTGAATGCAAGGCCATTTGCTCACATGATTTAACAGTTTCATATTCTGTGTGTTACAATTGTAATTGAAAACAAAGACACTGTTACTGGAATTAACCACTTTGTTTAAAGGTATGAATTTTGCAGGTCTGATGCAGAGAACTATGAACTAAGCGATTTAGAAAGAAGAGTAAGGAGAAAAAATGCAAACAAAAAAAATGTAATTTTGAAGAAGATGCAATAACAGCTGGCAGTTTACACATTTCTTTGGAGGTGGAATGATAAGTTAGAATAGATCACATACAAAACTATTCGGCACATAATGTTCTCTGAAAGAGCTATAGCCAGTTGATGAGGCTGTTAAAAATATGGGATGTTTGACCTTATAGTGATACAGAATATAAAAGTAAGGAATTGTGTCCAATTCTGAGTGCCACTTTTTATGTCATGCCTGACAAAACGTGAAAAGGTCACATACTAGTATTATAGCAAGGATAAGAGACTTCAGTTCTGGGAAGATACTACAGAAGCTGGGATTCATTAGAGATAGGTGATTCTTGAGTGGGAAGGGTTTTGATGGAATAAATGAGAAATATTCTGCCAGCAGATGACTGGTAACGAGAGATTAAAGATAATTGGCAAAAGAGAGAGTTGAGAAATATTTTTTGGTTAGCAAGTAGTAAGATCTGGAATGTACTGCCTGAGAAGTTGATGATAGGAAATTCAATAGGAACTTTCAAACTAGAATTGTACGTGGACACTAAAAAGGAGAAATTAGCAGGACTACAGGGAAAAGTAGAAGAATGGATAAAATGGATCATGGTTTTAAAGTGCTGACCCAGAAACACTTTGCCATATGACCTTCTGCACTCTGATTTTAAACTTTTGGGTATTTCACATTATCTGCATTCAGAATTTTTAGATCACAAGATTAAAGTAGAGATTTAGAAATATGGAAGAGAATTCATTACAACAAACATTTTGAATTCTAGATTGCTTTTTCTTTTTTATTTTAATTGGAGGTAACATTCCCTTTATTTTAGCGTCTTTCAACTGAGATAAGATATGGATAAGGCTGTAATGTCATTCCCATTTTAGGTTTCAGATTTGGAATTGTTCCTGGTGGAAAATGAAGATGAAATCTTTGTAATAACATGGTAAAAAACAGAAATAGCTCCATTCTTGCAAGCTTTTCTCCAAGACAATTCCTTCGTCCTGCGAAACATAGAATTGTTAACTAGTTACTCAAAATTCATGAAAAAAAACTGTGTAATTTTTAAATAACTCTTCGTCCTGCTCAAAGCATTGAATATTATCAGTCCTAAACTGTTCACCCTAAAGCTGTTACCAAGCTTACAAAAAATTGCACACTATGCATGAGATAGGGCTTGTAAAAATAACAGGAAGGTTAACTGTGCTCATCATTTATTATGTGCAAATTAGACATTAACGTTCGGAGTTGTACAATAAGTGTGCAAATCCACAAGTTCCTGTCTGTAAGTGCATCTTAAAAAGGTGCATGAGATAAATAGAAATGAAATTCCTGTTTTTTTTTACCATACTTGTACACAAAATTTGCCACAAAAGATGAGGTCAAGCCATTACATTCTAAGTATCCTTTCACTGGTATGATAAATCTTTCTTAATGCCAAAAAAAAGCACTGAGAGCTTTTACAGGTATGAAAAATTCACAATCTTACAGCTTTTAGTTATTGTTAGTGATTATTAAAGAAACTCTTGTGTCTTCTTTCAATCTCAATTTAATATTTGTATCCCATTTCTGATTTTAGACACTGAATTCATTATTCTAACTTACGTTGCATGATTCAAATATGCACTGCTCATTGACAACTCTTCAATCTGGCTACTTTGGTTAAGGAGATGTACAGTTTTTTGGTCTGTACCTACACATTTCATATACCCCAAGAATGGTGCAATGTTGGTTGGATGTCTTGTTGATAGCAACTGGCCATAAAAGAAATTCCCATATACAGTAATGGGAAAATACAAATCTAAAAAACAGCTCATTGTCCAAGTGTTTATAAATTCCACTTTTGGACACATTCATTATGAATTTAGGACTTTGGAATGGCATGACAATACCATTCAAGTCCAAATCTGGGAATTCTGCAAGAACTGAAGGTTTTTTAAAAAGCTAAATTGCTTTGCTTGGCTTTTAAGGTCTCTCATTCCAAATGGGACATGATTCCACGAAAGCAAGTAATGCTCTAGTAATTGTGCAAGTATATTTTTTTTAAATCTGTTCACAGGATGTGAGTGTCATTGGTCAGACAGTATTTATTGCCCATCCTGAACTGCCTTGTAAAAAGGGTGAGTGAGTTGCTTTCTGAAACTGTTGAAAAGCTTGGACTGCTGGGACCCTCACAGTGTTGCGAGGATGGGAATTTTGACCTAGTGGCAGTAACGGAATGGTGATATAGTTCTACTTCTAATGTACAATCTCTGATTGCAAACTCAAAAGTAAAAGTCAGGCTTCTTTTAGTTCTCACTGGAAATCTTCATTCATCTACTCTGCTACAGCACCCAATATATAGTTTTCAGAAACAAGAACTTTGGATGAATTTTCTCTTTGTTGCAGTTGTACCCCAGTTAATTTCTGATCTGAGATGTTCTAGTCTGTATGGGGGCTTATTCTTCTATTAAACCATTTGCAGAGTTCCCTAAAAGCGCATTTTAATTTTTTTCCAACTGAGTTTTGCAAGTCCCTTTCCATGACAACTGCAGTCTTAGTGCAATACCACTGCTAAAGCAGCACTGTACTTTTGAAAGCATTTCATAAAATATTTAACTTTTTCTTCCATTCACCAGTGGGACTTTTTCACCAGCACTTTTTAACCTGTGCTAGCGGGCCTTGAAAATATGATGGTGAACTGCCTTCTTGAATCACTGCAATCCATGTGCTCTTGACCACAATGCCCTTCAGGAGAGAATTCTAGGATTTTGATCCATTGGCAGTGAAGGAATTGCGATATACTTCCAAGTCAGGACGGTGAGTGGCTTGGAGTGAAACTTACAGGTGGAGGCGTTTCCATGTATTTGCTGCCCTTGTCCTTCTAGATGGAAGTGTTCACAGGTTTGGAAGGTGTGAAGGATCTCTAGTGAATTTCTACAGTGCATCTTGTAGATAGTACACACTGCTGCTACTGAGCATTGGTGGAAGAGGTAGTGGATGCTTGTTGATGTGGTGCCATTCAAGAGACTGTTTTGTCCTGGATGATGTCAAGCTTCTTGAGTGTTGTTGGAGCTGCACCCATCCAGGAAAGTGGGGAGTATTCTATCATACTCCTGACTTGTACTTTGTAGATGTGGGTAGATTTTGGAGAGTCAGGAGGTGAGTTAACGAGCTGCAGTATTCCTAGCCTCTGACCTGCTCTTGTAGCCTCTGTGTTTATATGGTGAGTCCAGTTGGGTTTCTGGTCATAGTAACTTCAGGATGGTGATAGTGGGGGATTCAGTGATGGTACCACCATTGAATGTCAAGGGGCAGCAGTTACATTGTTTCTTATGGTGATGGTCATAGCTTGGTATTTGTGTGTCCCAAATGTTATTTGCTACTTATCAACCCAAACTTGGGTATTGTCTAGATCTTGAACATGGACTGATTCAGTATCTCACATCTGGAATTCAATTCTTTGGTTCAGCCATAGACAAATGTGGTCAGGAGCTGAGTGGACCTGGCAGAACCAAACTGGGTGACACTGAGCAGATTATTGCTGAGCAGGTGCTGCTTGATAGTACTGTTGATGACACCTTCTATCACTTTACTAATGATAGAGAGTATACTGATGGGGCATTCATTGGCCAGGTTAGACTTGTCCTGCTTTTTGTGTAGATTTTTGTGTACCCACATTGTCCGGTAGATACCAGTGTTGTAATTATACTGGAAGAACTTGGCTAGGGGAGCAGCAATTTCTGGAGCACAAGTCTTCAGTACTATTACTGGAATGTTGTGAGGCGCCATAGTGTTTGTAGTGTCCTGTGCCTCCAACGGTTTCTTGATATCATGTGGAGTGAATCAAATTGGCTGAAGAATGGTGTCTGTGACGCTGATTAGAATGGATCATCCAATCAGAATTTCTGGCTGAAGACTGCTGTGATCGTTTGTACTGATGTGCCAGCTTCTTTTATCATTGAGGATGGGGATATTTGTAGAATCTGCTCCTCCAGTGAGATGTTCAATTTAAAAGAAAATAGAATCCCTATAGTGTAGAATCAGGCCATTTGGCCCATTGAGTCCACACCAACCGTCTGAAGCATGTCTTACCCAGACTCACCCCCTAACCTATCCCTGCAACCCTGCATTTCCCATGGCTGATCCACCTAGCCTGCACAGTATGGGCAATTTAGCATGGCCAATCCACCTAACCTGCACATCTTTGGAATGTGGGAGGAAACCAGAGCACCTGGAGGAAACCCACGCAGACACGGCGAATGTGCAAACTCCACACAGACAGTTGCCCAAGGGTGGAATCTAATCCGGGTCCCTGGTGCTGTGAGGCAGCAGTGCTAACCACTGAGCCTCAGTGCTGCTCCCTGGGCCACTGTGCTGCCCCTGTCATTCACAACTGGATATGGCAGGACTGCAGCTTAGATGCATTGGTCGTGGGATTGCTTCTCTCTGTCTCTCACTTTCACTAATCAAAAACTGCTAGGACCTGTTTGGAACTGTTAGGCAGAGGAATATTTTCTAATTCACTTGCATCAGTTTCTTATCCAAATGCAGCATGTTTGCATTACTTACCAATAGAAAACGGAACAAATGCTTCCTTCTTCACAAATTGTTTGTTGCTATCCAGAAATCTCTCGGGGCAAAATACATGAGGAGTGCTCCAATATTTCTCATCAAAATGTACAGAGTAAAGATTTGTTATAACTGTGGTTCCCTTTGGAATGGAATAACCTCGAACTATGGTGTTCTTGGCAGTTGCATGAAAAATACCAAGTGGAGCAATGTTGCAAAATCGAAGAACTTCATGAAGAACTGCCTCTGTGTACGGCATCTGTGGCTTGTGTTCCAGAGAAGGTATTTGATTTTTTCCCATTATACTGTCAATTTCTTGATGTACCTTTTCTGAAAAGGCAGAAATAACACTCTTAATGATATCTTTCTTTTATTTCAGAAAGTACACTTACCATGAGAGCACTTTAGAGCTATTATATAAATTACTGCGGTTAAGTGGGAATTGATAAGAAAATACTAATCTGATTAAGGTGTTCAAATGATAAAATCTTCAAGTTTTAACCTTGAATTTTCTCCATTGTTTAACTTACATTGAACTACTCTCTCCAACTCACCCATTATGTAATATTACTCTAAATAAATGAACTTTAACTGCAGGTATCATGTTAGTTTTTAAATTCTATCAGAAATTATAAAAATGGTGTGGGATCTCAGGAATTCACTGCTGATCACATGAATAAATATATTGCTGCATTTACAGTCATTTACAATGAGTTTTTTTAATTCATCGGCAAAAATAATTTGACTTTCAATCTATAACAAGGCATCTGCACTGAAAATAGTATTTTTTTTAGTAAAACTGCATGACAAGTTTTGTTTAGAAATAATAACTGTACATTAATCAAATGTAATTTGAAATGATTAAGTATCATTGCTCACTTGAATTCATTGATAAAGTTTTCCCACAAGGACCCAAGTGAGAATGAAGGTGGTTGAATTTCACAATAAGACTTGTAAATTAAATATTCTATCCTCTCCTACTATCTGTGAAATAACAGTCCAATTCTATTGCTGTTTACTCACCCTGAATATTTGGATACAGTGCCATGTACAAGATGGCCCATCTAAGTGCATTAGTTGTAGTCTCAGTTCCAGCTATAATAAGTTCCCCAACTGTAAAAATTAAGTTTTCTGTTGATAGGGAAGATTCAGGATCATTCATGTTATTTTCCAGTTCATCCAAATATGAATCAATCAGATGCCGGGGTTTCTGTGATGTTCTGTTTTGTGAAAATCGCTGTATAATCTTTTGTAGAAAGTCATACACTTCTGCTGCATTTTTAAATAAACGCTTATGTTTTCCAAAAGGCAGGATCCCAATCCAAGGGAAAGCATTATATAAAAATGCCCATACACTGGCTGCCAGTTCGATATTTTCACTAAATATCTCAATCATGTGCTGATACTCTTTATCATCATATGTGAAACGCTCTCCAAAAATTATTAGGTTTGTGATGTTGGAAACTGCGTTAGTTACAAGCCACTTGGCATCAAAAGGCTTTCCTTTGTATGTGTCAATAGCATCTAAAAAAAACATACATTCCTCAGAAATTTTGCATTCAAAGTCCTTTTGACCTGGTCCAAAACAGCGAAAGCAGTTGACAGCAATCTTACGATGATCAGTCCAACCACGACCAAATTTGGAGTTCAACAGCCCTAGGAACAAAAGTTTTCATTTTGAAAAAAATGCAATACCATAGTCGTATCAATGCCATTAAGTTGACTAAGTTATGAAGATTAGAATTGGTCTCAAGTGACAAAATTGATCATCGTGGACCACTTCTTTTCTAATTAACAATCCCACTGGTTGGATAAATCCCACAGATAGTGGCATAATGATATTCAGGCAGGAGAAAGTAGCCCTAAGTGGCCTTGCAATTGACTCTGGATCGAAAATGGTTTCACAGCGTCAGGTTTGACATAAACAAGGATAAATGCTGCTGGTTATCATATACTGTCTCCCTCAACTGCTGAGACCGTATTCCTTCATGTTGAATATAATTGGAAGAAGTATAAAGGGTAGAAGGGCTGAGAGTATTCTCTAGCTGAGGGGCTGAAGCATCCATCACTAAGAGCAGTTTGCTGGCATCACCACTCACCCATTTGCCAGAGAGACCTTGCCAAAGGTGGTATGAATATCACATACTGTCATAATGACCTTGTCCTCATCCATCTACCCATCACAGCTGCATCTGTCCATAACTACGTTAGTAGGAATAGTTACAGAAACAAATTTCCATTTTCACGTCGAGACATTCTCTATTGTATTGTGTGATACCACCAATATGTAAATGGAATTAATCCAGGAAAGTTCTAACAACGCAGAATTGGCCATCCATAAGCCACTGTACGACAGCAACAACAGAAGAATTTTATGATGGCCCAGCATATCCCTCACTAGTATTACCATAAAGCAAGGGAATCAACCCTCTTTCATTGATTATGTATGGCACCATGTCAGGAGGAACACCAAGCCGATCTAAAAATGAAGTACTAACCTGGGAAAACTAATAACATAGGGCTAGATACATGCTGAACAGCAGAAATAGCAAGTTACAAACAACTAAATTATTCCACAACCTGTGGATCAGAGCAAAGCTCAGGAGTTTTGCCATATCCCAGTCATGAAGAGTAATGAACAATAAACAAGCAACAGGAGCAGGCTCCACAAACATCTGATCCTCAAGACTGAAGTAGACGAGCAAAAGACAAGTCTGAAACATTGACAATCCTAGTAATCTCAAGCAAATGGTTGATCTTGGCCTCCTCTTTGTTTTGTGAGAAAGTTTAGACCTGAAAGGGTGAACTAACATCATGAGAGATGTTCTGCAAATCGGGATATAAAAATCCGTTCCTGTGATGAGCTCTTCAGCATTGTTAGAGTTCTATGCTTGTAACCAATGCAGTGTGAGAATGTTTCCGTAGCTGTAACGTGAACTTACTTTTAACTTAAGGCCTATGTCTCACAAGGGACCATCATATACTTTAGACACTATTTTCTGAACTATTAGATAATATGTAATAAATGTTTTTATCATTTGCTAAGATTGAGGAGATCTTCTGCTGGAGACATTGCGTGGGCAACACTCCCCACATGCTATCTTTATAGTGGGCTAACACCAGGAAGGATGTTTTGTGGCAGTGACTATATCCAAGAAATCCAGATAGTTTTAGAAGAAACCCACATATATACAATGGTGATTGTGATTGTTGTGGGCATCTAAGATTTCATTTAGTTAAAATACATGAGATGGTAGCAGTGCAGGCACTACCGTCAAGTAAAATAAGTTAGCGATGACAGACTGAGGAATCTTCAGTTTTGCAAAAATACAGCTATCCAAGAAGAAAAATATTAAGCCAGAAATCTGTGAATGTACCTTTAAATGTTCAGCAGCCTGATAGCAATCAGAGCCTGACAGCTTCTGTCAGAGCACAGCCAGCATTAAGAATGTTGTAAGCCTGTCTATAAAAGCTCAAATCAATTAAAATTCTTGAAAAATGTTTAAAAAAAAAACCTTGTGATGACAAAGCAGAGTTTCAGTGACAGTTGTCAATATCAGACAAGCTGTATGAGTGAAGTGCCTTAAAGAAAGGGTGAAATATTTTATTTTCAAAAGGAAAATTCGAGGCTGAGAAGCTGAAAGGAAGATGAACATGCTACATTGAGCAAATGAGTATTGTTACAATTGTTTCAAGAATTAGGAAATTCGTTGTTATAAAAAAAAAGTAACTTTATTGTAAAAATTGGGAAAACAGCAGTTTAACTTGGCCAATCACATGGAAAATTGAAGACAGAAGAAGAGTTTATTCAAATTTGTCTTAAAGGGGAAAACCAAGTTCTTTCAATGTTCAAGTAAAAATATTTATTTAAGAAGTCAGCATTTTATTCTGTGTAAAATGGGAAAAAGATGTCGCCAAAGAACGAGAAAGGGATGAATCCTTCATTGTGCGAGAAATCACTGCAAAGGAGAAGGAAACAGCTCAAGAAAACAGATTTCCCTCAAAACATTAGAATACTGTATTTCTTCACCTTTAAGGCACCTCAGTGCTTGAAAACATTCTTTTACAGCAAAAATAGGATAATTCTGAAATATATAGAACATCTATAGTTCTAATTCACAGAAATTAAGGAAAATTTCTGAAAAAAAGACCAAAGTTAAAATTCTTTGTGTTGAAGCTTTGTTAGTAATTTATCTTCATATGATCTTTGGAAAACTTACTGAAGCGAACTCAACGCTTAACACAATTGAACAATTTATAACTGAGTAGTAAAATCAACTACATCTGCAAATTTATTTTTTAAAAGTTTCTGCAACAGCTTTCTTGGAAATTGTTTAAAGAAATGCAATGGAATTAAAAATGATGAAAATGGAGAAAGATATACACCTCAAAATGCTATAACATGTTACCAGATGGTTCTGAATTTGTGGCCTGATTGTAAAATGACCTCAGTTACCTACCTGCAGTAAGCCATAAATTATTTAGAAATTAAGAACATTAGGAGCCTTCCACCATTTAGTAAGATCTTGGATAATCTTATACCCCAAACTCACTTTCCTCACTATTCCAAAAGCCCTTAATTCTCTCAGTAGCCAAATATCTTTCAATCTCTGCCTTAAATATAATCAGTGACTGAACACCACTAATCTCTGGTATAGAGAATACCAAAGATTCGTGAAGTTCTGAGTGAAAAAATATCTTCTCATCTCAAGCCTAAATGAACTTTTCATATTCCGAGACTGGTTCTAAATTCCCCAGCCAGAGGAAACATCCACCTTGTCGAGCCTTGAAATAATTTATAATGCTTTTGTTCAATCATCTCTCAGGCTGGGGATTTTGTTTTATTCATTCACGAGTCTTGGGTATAGCTGGCAATTATTGCCTATCCCTAGATTCCCTTGAGAAGTGGTGTAGAGCTACATTCTTGAAGCACTTCAGTCCATTTTGTGTAGGTGGATCCACAGTACTGTTAGGGAGGAACTTCCAGCTTTTGACCAAGAGACACTGAGGAACTATATTTCCAAGAAAAATATTTCCAAGTCAAAATGGTGTGTGGCTTGTAGGTAGTGGTGTTCCCATTTCTCTGCTGTCCTTAGCTTCTTGATGACAGTGATCATGGATCTGGAAGGTGCTGTCTAAGGAGCATCTGAATTTCTGCAGTGCACCTTGTAGATGGTCGAAAGAGTGGACGTTTGTAGATATGGTACCAATCAAGCGGGCTGCTTTGCCCTAGATATGTTGAGCTTCTTGAGTGTTGTTGTGGCTGCATTTATCCAGGCAAGTAGGGAATACCTCCTGTCTCCTTGAAGCTTGTGCTCCATTTACAAGGCACTCCTGACTTGTACACAGGCCTTAGGAAGACTGTGCTTATGTGGCAGGTCCAGTTCAGTTTCTGGTCAATCCCCCAGGATGTTGTTTAATTAATGGTAACACAATTGAATGCTAAATGGTGATAGTTAAATATTCTTTTTTGTGAGATGGTCATTGCTTGCCACTAGTGCAATGCGAATGTTGCTTGCCAATTGTCAGCCCAAACCTGTATACATGGACTGCTTCAGTATCCGATGAGTTTCAAATGGTACTGAGCTTTATGTAATCATTGGCAAACATCCCCACTTCTGACCTTATGATGAAGGGAAGGTCATTGGTGAAGCAACTGAAGATGGTTTGGCGTAAGATACTACCCTGAGGAACTCCTACAGAGATGTCAGGGAGCTGAGATGATTGACATCCAACAATTACAACCATCATCCTGTGTGCCAGATATGACTCCAATCAATGGAGAATTCAAACCAATTTCAATTGATTCCAGTTTGATTAGGGCAGATCAGTTAGATGCAGCCTTCAAGAGCAGGTTATTGCTAAGCAGGTGCTGCTTCGCACTGTTAATGACACCTTCCATCATTTTACTGAAATCGAGAGCAGGCTGAGGGGATGATAATTGGCTGGGTTGGCTTTCTCCTCGTTTTCATGTATAGGACATACCTGGGCAATTTTTCACGTCAGGTAAATGCTAGTATTATAACAGTACTGGAACAGCTTGGCGTGGGAGCAGCAACTTCTGGAGCAAAAGTCTTCATTCCTATTGCCTGAATGTGGCCAGGGCCTGTAGTCTTTGCAGTGTCTAATATCTTCATGTATTATTTGATGTGCAGCATGTTCAATTGGCTCGAGACTGGTATCTGCAGTATTGGCATAATTTGAGGAGGCCTATCTGGATCATCCACTTGGCAATTTTGACAGAGGATTGCTGTGAGTGCTTCAGTCTTATCTTTTGCACTGATATTTTGAGTTCCCCCATTATTGAGAATGGGGATATTTGGAGAGCCTCCTCCTCCATTGACTTGTTTAATTGTCCACCACCGTTCATGATTGGATGTGGCAGAGGTTAGACCTGATCCACTGGTTTTGGAATAAAGGCACAGCTGCAACCTAATTTCCCAACAAGCAAGATGTTTCATTCTCTGTCAATGGTTAATTATAGAATTATACAAAGTAGGAGCAGGGGAACACCAATTAGCCAATTGAGGTCATTTCACCATTCAACGTGACCATGGCTGATTCTCTATCTCAATGCGACCCTGCTTTCCTTCAATACCACCTGACACTTTTAGCCTTTAGAAATTCATCTATTTATTTTCAAAATATAGTCAGTGACTCGGTCTCCACAAGCTTCTGTGTGGCAGAGTTCCACAGGTTCACCAGCCTCTGAGTGAAATGTCTGAAATTGCCTACCCTTTTCCTGGAAAGGTGAACATTTGTCTGGACCCCTGGTCAGGGGTAAAGCCACTCCTGTATCCAGCTTGTCCACACCTGTCAGAGTTTCAATGAGATCCCCTCTCAATCTTCTAAACTCTAGTAAATACAGACCCAGTCGAACCAACCTCTCCTTACATGACAATCCTATAATACTTTGAATCAGTCTGGTGAATTTCCTCTGTACTCTCTCCATGGCAAAAATACTTTTTCTTAGGTAAGGAAATCAAAACTGCTCACAATTCTCTAGGAGTGGGCTTACCAAAGCTCTGTACAGCTGCAGTAAGGCTTCCTTGCCTGACAGACTTACTGCTGTTCTCAAACCCTCTTGCCAACATATCATTTACTCTGCTAACTTCTTGCTACATCTGTGTGTTTGCTTTCAGTGTTCTATATACATAGACACCCAGGTCCCTTCATACATCAATCTTTACCCACCACTTATCGCTGGTTCCTCAAGTGAATGCAGACAGAGCCAAGCTTTTGGCCTGACTGTACAGGAAGGGAGGAAGAAGAAAGGAAGCGTGATAGTGATTGGGATTCATTATTTAGGGGAACACACAAGTGTGTCTGCAGCTATAGACGTGACTCAAGGATGGTGTGTTGCCTCCCTGGTGCTAGGATCAGGCATCCAAAAAGAAAAGGATGACAAGACAGAGATTGTGGTATACACTGGTTCCAATGATATAGATAGAATGAGGCACGAGGTATTCCATCAAGAATTTAGGGAGTTCGGTGGTAGGTTAAAAAGCAGGAACTCAAAGGTTGTGATCTGTAGATTACTCCTAGTGCTATGTGCTACTGGGTCCAGAAATGGGAGAATAGGGCAGATGAACATGTATCTCAAGAGTTGGTGCAGAAGGGATTGTTTTAGATTTCTGTATCTTAGAACCATTTCTGGGGATAATGGAACTTGTACAACTAGGACAGACCGTACTTGAACCAGAGTGGTGCCACCATCTTTGTAGGCAGAAGCACTATGGTTCTTAGAAGAGTTCAAACCATATGGAGGGGGAGGGATACAGAGCATTAGTACAACAGTAAGTCAACATAGTTTAGCATGGGAACCAAGGCAAAGGCAGTTCAGTCATGCTCAGTTTCAAGGGATAAAGGGAGAGGCAGATTGACCTCCAATGCAAGGATTACTTTCGGCAAGATAGATAGATTAAGGGTGTGGATTGAAATGTGGAATTGCAATGTTGTTGTCATCACGGACGCATGTTAAGGGAGGAGTGGGACTGCAGTAAGGAGGGATGCTACCTTTAAAGGATCTTTAAGTGAGGCCTTGTGGGGATAGCCTGAGAATAAAAAGGAGGCAGTCACATTGTTAGGAGTATATTAGAGACCCCCAAACAGTCAGTGGGCAATAGAAGAGCAGATATGTAGACAGCTCACTGAAGTGTGTTAAAATAAAAATATGGTAATTATATTAGGAGATTTCAATTTCCCCAACATTAATTGGAATAGTCATAGTGTAATGGGTTTGGAGGGATCAGATTTCTTGAAATGTATTCAGGAAAGTTTTCCACACAACAGCATATTGGAGGTCCAACAGGGGGCACTGCAGTGTTGGGCCTAATTCTGGGGAAAAAAAGCCGGACAGGTCTTTGAGGTGGCCTCCAACGCAAGGATTACTTTTGGCAAGATAGATAGATTAAGGGTGTGGATTGAAATGTGGAATTGCAATGTGGGGGGTGGGGAGCGCTTTAATGCCAGGGACCAGAACACCTCATACATTTTATGTTTGCTGTGGGAAAAGAAAATTATCATCTACAAAAAATGGGGTTTGGACAGGGGGAAGGCAGGTTTTATTCAAATAAAGCAAGATTTGGTCAAAGTAGACTGGGAACAGTTACTTCTGAGTAAATCTACTGCAGAACAGTGGGAGGGTTCAAATTGGAATTAGCGAGAGTACAGGCCCAACATGTTCCTTTGAAGGTGAAATGGAGGAGCAACTAGTCCCGAGAACCCTTGATGTCTAGGAATATTCAATACTGGATAAGAAGGAAAAGAACGTCTTTTAATAGGTACAAAAGGAGCAAAACAGCAGAGTAGCATTTAGAAAGTGCAGGAGGGAATTTAAGAAAGCAACTAGGCAAGCAAAGAGGAGGCAGGACAAAACACTGACTGGTAAGATCAAAGAGAATCCCCAAATATTCCACAAGTATATCCAGAGGAAGAGAATAACCTGGGAAACTGTACATTAGGGATAAAAGGGGAAATTTGTGCATGGAGCTAGAAGTCATTGGTTCAGTGTTAAATGAGTACTTCACATCTGTGTTCACTTTGGAAAAGGAGGATGTTGATTCAGAATTTGGGAAGAGGGATTCTGAGATTCTTAAGCAGCTTGACATAGGGAGCGAGAAGTTATTGGAGGCTTTGTCAGGCTGAGAAGTGAGAAAATCCCCATTTCCAGATGAGTTGTATCCCAGGCTGCTATGGGAAATGAGGGAGGAAATGACACGGACTCTGATCCAAATTTTAATTCCTGTCTAGCTACAGGGAGGTGCGATAGAACTGAAGGACAGCTAATATGGTTCCACTGTTCAAGAAGGCTTTTAGAGATAAATCAGGAAATTACTGAAAGTCTTACATCAGTTGTAGGGAAACTGTTGAAGAAAATTTGGAGAAGCAAGGTTTGGTCAGTGACAGTCAGCATGACTTTGTTAGAGGTCATTTCTACAAATTTGATGGAAAGTTTTGAGGAGGTGACCAGGTGCAGAGAGAGGTTAGTGCAGTTGATATTATCTGGATTTCAGCAAAGTCATTGATAAAATCTTTCTGAAAAAGAATCTTAAAGCACTTGGGATCCAGGGAAACTTGGGTTCATATTTGGCTTCATGGTAGAAGACAGTATGGTGGTAGAAGACTACTTTTGTGACTGGGAGCTGGTGTCCAGTGATGTACCACAGGGATTAGTGCTGTGCCCTTTATTAGATTAGATTACATTACATTACAGTGTGGAAACGGGCCCTTCGGCCCAACAAGTCCACACCGATCCGCCGAACCGCAACCCACCCATACCCCTACATTTACCCCTTACCTAACATTACGTGCAATTTAGCATGGCCAATTCACCTGAGCTGCACATCTCTGGACTGTGGGAGGAAACCAGAGCACCCGGAGGAAACCCACGCAGACATGGGGAGAACATGCAAACTCCACACAGTCAGTCGCCTGAGGCAGGAATTGAACCCGGGTCTCTGGCACTGTGAGGCAGCAGTGCTAACCACTGTGCCGCCCATTGTTTGTGTAGTTTATAAATAATACAAAAGAAAATATGAGGAGTGGGGGAATGATAAGTAAGTTTGCAGATGATACAAAGACACAAAGATTGGCCAGATGGTTGACAGTGATGAACAATGTCTTAGATTACAGTAGAATATAGACAGATTGGTCAAATGGACAGATCATTGGCAGATGTGTGAGGTGATGCATTTTGCAAGAAGGAATAAGACAAAGAGTACTTCATAAATGGTAGGGTATTAGAAGCACAAAAGAAACAGACAGTCCTTGTTTGTCCGCAGATTCTTGAAGCAGCAAGATAGGTTAATAGGGTTTTTAAGAAGGCTTATGGAACACTTGCCTTTATTACTCACGGCAAAGATTCTGAGAGCAGGGAGGTTATGTTGGAGCTGTACAGGACTTTGGCAAAGCCACAGCTGGTATACTGTGCGCAGTTCTGGTCACCGCACTATAGAAAGAAAGTAATTGCACTGGAGGGATTGCAGAGGAGATTCACCAGCATGTTGCCTGGGATGGAGCAGTTTAACTGTGAAGACAGGCTGGATAGGCCTGAGTTCCTTCTTTGCAGCAGAGCTGGCTGTGAGGGGATCTGATTGCGTGTGTAAGAATATGCACGGACAGGATGGATGGAAAGCAGCTGTTCTCGCTCGTTGAAAGGACATTAACGAGAGACCATAGTTTTAAGGTGAAAGGCAGGGGTTTCAGAGAGGATTTGTGGAAAACAGTTTTCACTCGCAGGATGGTGGAAATCTGGAATGTACTGCTTGGGGGTTAGTTGAGGTGGGAACCTCACAATATGCACCTGGATGAGCACATGAAACGTTGCAACGTTCAGGGTTATGGGCCAAGTGTGGGAAAGTTGGTCTGCTGTATATTGAGAGTAGTTTTGCCAGTGCAGACTGAATGGGCTGAAGGTCGTCTTTCTACCCTATATGATTGTAAGATTTTATTTAAATACCAAATGGACAACTTCACATTTTTCCCATGTTACAGTGCATCTATCGTGCATTTGCCCACACACTCAACTTGTCTCGATCATTGTGAAGCCTCTTTGCATCCTCCTCAAACTCACAATATCATCTTGTTTTGTGGTGTCAGCAGCCTTGGAAATATTGCATTTAATTTGCTCGTCCAAATCATCGATACATATGTGAATGGCTGGGATCTAATCACTGATTCCCATTGTATCTAATTTGTATCTGCCTTATTTACCTTCGCACTGTTAACTGATTCTCAATCCTCACTGGTATATGACTTGATTCTTCCCAGTTTTGTGTCATCGACAAATTTTGCAATTGTATCCTGTACACCCAATCAGTTTCTGTAAATGTCCTCACTGCAAATGGTGCATACCATAGCAATGCTGAGGATCTACCAGTAGAGGGGACTAAACTCAAAAGAATTTCCCCTCACTGTATATTTAATCTCGGTTTTCCTCTACATTTATTCTTACAAAGGAAGACTTTCTGAAAGATTCTTCCAGTAACAATTAAGCAAAATGTACACTGGAAAAATTATATTTGAAAATAATATATTATTGAGGAATCTTTTTGAGCACAAAGTGTGTTTGAGGGGTGTGCATATTGGATGAAATGATGAGCTTTTCTACGTGCAAAGTCTATACTGCTGAGTCTGCAGCACACCCATATTGGACCAGGGAATGCGCAAAGAGGCGTTTAGGTTGAATTTTGTGAGAAATCAGCTAATTGGCAATTTTGGGGAACTCCATAGCAAGTTTCTCTCTGTAACCATGAGTGACTTTTCTCATGCTATTCTCTGCATTCAACACAACCTTACGGTGGCCCAGTCATGATAGCTTCATCGCAGCAATGGCGGAAGAGTTCACTACTAATGGCATCTCCCACAGCTCCCACTACTTCCACCATTTTCAAAAGACCAGTCATGCACCAGGTCAGTGCTGCCAGCCAGGAGCTGTCCTTCCCTGTGCAGCTGGTGGCAAATTAAAAGAAAAGCTTCAGAGGGCAATAGGTGTCACAGCTGACACTTCATTACAATACAAGAGGATGTTCATTAATATATTGATATGCAAGACCCAAGTGACCCAGGTTGACCGAAACGTTGATTTCGCTGCTCGTTGGATGCTGCCTGAACTGCTGTGCTCTTCCAGCACCACTAATCCAGTATTTGATTTTCAGCATCTGCAGTCATTGTTTTTACCAGGTTGACTGTGCCTAGCCTAATTCATCTTGGAAGCCTGTCTACTCTTTCCCTAATGCCCACTGCAGCATAGTATCTTCTTATCATTTAGTGTGGGATCATTACATACTGGAAAGCCTTCAAACAATTGAAAATATTCACGTTTATTCAACAACGGCAAAAGCAAAGAGAAAACAAAACAAGAACTGGCTGAAGTGTTGCTTCTAGGAACAGTCAGGGACTGCATGCCTCTTGAGCAGGAACAAATTTACAATGATTGTAGCACAACAATGATAACCCCTGTTGTGACTGCATCCATTAGTTACATTTCCAATGAACCTGTGTGGGGAACATCAGAAACAGAACAGGTCCTTAGTAATGTGAGCAGGCAATATTCACATTACACACAAACAACAGTTTAAGATTGTCCTTGATACAATGGGGCATGGAGGACTCCGACAAAGAGAGCCATGGAACGCTTCTACATGGACCTTTGACATAGAGGAACTTATGATTCTGATGTAGGCAGCACAGGCCCTGCCATGCAATTGCTGCTGAAAATTGTAAGTGGGGTAGGAGGACTGAAAGCTTGTACCCACCAACTCAACCTACATCACCAGGGAAAGGGGACATTACATCATACAGCTTGTCAAATATTTACAGTTCAAGGTGAGAGGAATTCAGCAGTGTGCCTTAACACAGACAAGATCTCAGACTGTCTTTCGAAATGTGGCCTAAAAGTGATAGTTTTCTGGTCGCCGGTAATTACTTCTGCTACACAGAGGTGACAATGATCAATCTGTAATGGCCTATGACATGGTCGGGATCGCTTGTGATCTGGATGGACAGCCATGACTGGCAGGTGACCTAGCTGCTATCTGAACTCTGTCCAGCTCCCGACTGACCTCCTGTGAATCCCTGGAGCCATGGCACAGAACTGGCAGGACTAACCATGGCCCACACGTCAGACTGAAAAGACATTAATTCCCTGACACCAGCTACTACTACAAGGAGGCAGTTCACCACAACCTTCTCAAGGCCACCAGGGATGGGCAATAAACACTGACTCAGTCAGCAGTACCCACATCCTGTGAATGATTTTAAGAAAGGTAGCTGACTCACCATGTCCAAGCCCCTGGACTGGTATTAGATACTGCTGTTGACTTATGTCTGGCTCTAGACTGTCTCACTGAACTCAGTGATTTATTCTCTTCAGACTTGAGACATGGCCATTTAGTTGAAGCACATTCAGTGTGTTTGCCATATAAACTGCTGGCACATGGTGTAGCTATGATATTGACACAACAGCAACATGTGCACTCCTTGACTGATCACAGCTGGTAACCATGACAAATTGGCTAGCTTTGTACCTGGCCTAAGTAACAAGACAAGACAGAAGTCCTGGGAGGCTGTAAGCTCTAGCTGAGGGGACAAAGCTCATACAGATAAAGCAAAACAGGGATGCTGTGAACATCCAAATAAGTGCAAAGCGAGCAAGTATGAACCCTTGAGGTGCACCCTGGTCAAATGTATCAGATAGCTGCCTGTTTCCTGCACACAAAGTGTCCTGGTCACAGCATCACAATGGAAGATGCTGGTGTGGTCCAAAGTGTAGCGCTGAAGCACACAACTATATTGTAAGTGTGTTTGATGTGCCTCAATGATGCAGTGAGGCTGGTATATGGGTCCGATGCTAACCTCTGTGGATGATATTCTGTGCATAGTTGGTTCCCATGGGTATACCCTAAGATATTGAGAATGCTGGCCAGGATGGAAGCCCGAAGGAGTAAGCACTAAGCTGTTATCGCAAGATACCTGTTCTGACGTTCTTTCCCAAATTGTCACCGTCTATTTTCTATCTGGCAGGGTGGTGGGGGGGGTGGTGTACTAATGACATGCAAGTAATTGCAAGTAGGCTTCCCTCCCCTTTCTGGACTCGACATTTAAAACATGGCAGATTGAAACTTTTTTCTTGTTTCTTGATGTTGAGAATTTCATTCCTGTTGATCACATCATTTTTTTTTCTCAATTGACTCCCATTACCCACGTCATTCAGAAACTGCGAAGATGCCACCATCAAGGTTCTGATGTCTACCATATGATGCTGATAACAGACTTTTTATTTAAAATTTGCTGACTGATTACAACATTTTATTTAAAAAAGTAAATGGATTATCCACTGGGATGACTGTGCATTCAATTTTTCTCACGGCTGGGCTTCGCTATAAAGTGCGATACTACCTGCAGCTGACAAAACCATTTTCTCTAAACATTTTCTTGGCCATTGTATCTGTCAGGCACCATTAAATTTTGAAGAAATCCAAACTTCCAGTAATTACCTGACAGCACAATGTCACAATATTTCACATTTTAAATAAAAACAAACCCTTTTAAATCAAATAGAAATTAAAGCCAGCACAAGAGCTTAACACCGGAGCTTATAAAAACATGCTGCACACTGAGTGCTATTTTTCACTCATCACTCACCCCCTGTAACCTCCCTTGTCTTATGAAATATTGAAGATTGTTTTATTTCTCCTGAGATCTACCAAAGGCATGCTACAGTGCTCGAGAATATGCTTCAATTGTCTTGGTTATTCTAGCTATTCCTCAAAGTAGACATTTCACATAGATCCTTCCACTAAATTCTAGCTAAGCAATCCTCCAATTTTCTTTAAAGACTCTTGGTATCTTTGACTCCATGCCTTTGGACATACATAGACAGTTTTTCCCCAGCCTGATCCTGCAGCTGCTGTTCAGCTGTTTGCAAGCTGCTTTATTCCACACGCTCTGTGAAGATCACTATAGATTTCTTCCATAGCCTGCAAGTTAGAGAAAATCTTCCAGCTGCATGATCATCACAAAATTACATTAACAAATGCACAGATAAAATAACAAAACAATCTTCCAGCTCCACAATTTGTGTCCGTGATAACAGGGTGTGCCTTGAAATGATTCAATCAGAAATGCAAACAAATCATTCTATTTTTAACAACTCTGATTCTGTAACTCATATGCATAATCTATATTGCTAATGGATGTAATTTCCCTCGCTCCAGATTCTCTTCCTCTAGTGCAAGTTTAGAAATGGATTATTCCTTGTTCAAGTATTTCACCAGCAAATTTGATCATTCAAGACAAACACAGGCTACTATTTAAGTGAAATAATTCTAGATGTATTTGAATTACACTTGCATCAGAATTGTTTTTACTAGGTTCACAACCAGATAGACCCACTTTCTAAAGTTTAAGGTTAATTCCTAAAATAAAAGTTATATTCTAAAATCTGCGATGATTAACTTGATATTTGCAACATTATGAATGTGCATTCTCTCCTGCTTTATTTTTGTCATACATTTTCAATATACAGATCCCATCGACAGATTTAAAAGCAATCAAAAAGAAATTGGGATACAAAAGATATGGCCAAATATAATTTTATGATGATTGATATTTAACATATTAGGTTACCTCCCATGTTTGTCAGCTTTTTGAAGAGAGGTAGCGATGGTCTGTCCGCAAAAATATCACTCTGCCGAACAAGACATTCTTTGATTGCATCATACCCATTCACAATAATAGTTGATATGCCACCAAGATCAAGGCTGTAAATCTGGTAAATAAGAAAGTGACATTTATAAAGTAAATTAAACGTTTAAACCATTCCACTATAATACACTATACATGTGAAATAACGGTGTAATTTGAAATCTTTGAAATTTAAATGGGAGTCATGGTGGGCACAGCTGACATATATAAACTAGTAGTTAATAATGGGACTAAGATATTCCAGAAACGTATCAAATATTTTATACTTTTGCTCAATATTGGGAAAGCTAGTACTTCCAAATAACATCACACTAGTAAGATAACAGACTTAGAATCTATGAAGGTTTGACTTTGCAACTTGTTTTATCAACTTCTGGTTTGCACCTTATACTTGGTCATAATTTATAACTCATCAAGGCAAGGGAATGGAAAACTGGTGAACAAATATAGGAACATAGAAAACAGGACCAGGAGTAGACCCTTCGAGCCTGCTGCAGCATTCAATCAGATCATGGATGATCATCCTTTTCAGTACCCTCTTTCCACTTTCTCCCCATACCCTTTGATCCCTTCAGCCCAAAGAATAATATCTAGTCCTTCTTTAAAACATTCAATGTTGTGATCTCAACTGCTTTCTTTGGCAGTGACTGTCACAGGCTCACCATTCTCTGGGTGAAGAAATTTCTCTTCATCTCAGTCCTAAATGGCCTACCCCTTAGAATATGACTCTATGAGATAGAACATAGAACAATACAGCACAGAACAGGCCCTTCGGCCCACGATGTTGTGCCGAGCATTTGTCCTAGCTTAAGCACCTATCCATGTACCTATCCAATTGCCACTTAAAGGTCACCAATGATTCTGACTCTGCCACTCCCACAGGCAGCGCATTCCATGCCCCACCACTCTCTGGGTAAAGAACCTACCCCTGACATCTCCCCTATACCTTCCACCCTTCACCTTAAATTTATGTCCCCTTGTAACACTCTGTTGTACAAGGGGAAAAAGTTTCTGACTGTCTACTCTATCTATTCCCCTGATCATCTTATAAACCTCTATCAAGTCACCCCTCATCCTTCTCCGTTCCAATGAGAAAAGGCCTAGCACTCTCAACCCTATCCTCGTACGACCTATTCTCCATTCCAGGCAACATCCTGGTAAATCTCCTCTGCACATCTTTTGTAAAATGAGGCGACCAGAACTGCACACAGTACTCCAAATGTGGCCTTACTAAGGTCCTGTACAGCTGCAACATCACTTCACGACTCTTGAATTCAATCCCTCTGTTAATGAACGCTAATACACCATAGGCCTTCTTACAAGCTCTATCCACCTGAGTGGCAACTTTCAAAGATCTATGAACATAGACCCCAAGATCCCTCTGCTCCTCCACCTTACTACGAACCCTACCGTTAACCCTGTCTTCCACATTCTTATTTGTCCTTCCAAAATGGACAACCTCACACTTGACAGGGTTGAATCCATCTGCCACTCCTCAGCCCAGCACTGCATCATATCTAAGTCCCTTTGCAGCCGACATCAGCCGTCCTCACTATCCACAACTCCACCAATCTTCGTATCCTCTGCAAATTTATTGACCCACCCTTCGAATCCCTCTTCCAAGTCATTAATAAAAATTACAAACAGCAGAGGACCCAGAACTGATCCCTGCGGAACTCCACTTGTAACTGGGCTCCAGGCTGAATATTTACCATCCACCACCACTCTCTGACTTCAACCGGTTGGCCAGTTTTCTATCCAACTGGCCAAATTTCCCACTATCCCATGCCTCCTGACTTTCCGCATAAGCCTACCATGGGGAACCTTATCAAATGCCTTACTAAAAACCATGTACACTATATCCACTGCTCTACCCTCATCCACATGCTTGGTCACCTCCTCGAAGAATTCAATAAGACTTGTAAGGCAAGACCTACCCCTCACAAATCCGTGTTGGCTGTCCTTAATCAAGCAGTGTCTTTCCAGATACTCATAAATCCTATCCCTCAGTACCCTTTCCATTACTTTGCCTACCACCGAAGTAAGACTAACTGGTCTGTAATTCCTGGGGTTATCCCTATTCCCTTTTTTGAACAGGGGCACAACATTCGCCACTCTCCAGTCCCCTGGCACCACCCCCATTGACAGTGAAGATGAAAAGATCATTGCCAACGGCTCTGCAATTTCCTCTCTTGCTTCCCACATAATCCTAGGATATATCCTGTCAGGCCCGGGGGACTTGTCTATCCTCAAGTTTTTCAAAATGCCCAACACATCTTCCTTCCTAACAAGTATCTTCTCTAGCTTACCAGTCCGTTTCATACTCTCCTCTTCAACAATACGGTCTCTCTCATTTGTAAATACTGAAGAAAAGTACTCATTCAAGACCTCTCCTATCTCTTCTGACTCAATACACAGTCTCCCACTACTGTCCTTAATCGGACCTACCCGCGTTCTCGTCATTCTCATGTTTCTCACATACGCATAAAAGGCCTTGGGGTTTTCCTTGATCCTACCCGCCAAAGATTTTTCATGCCCTCTCTTAGCTCTCCTAATCCCTTTCTTCAGCTTCCTCCTGGCTATCCTGTATCCCTCCAATGCTCTGTCTGAACCTTGTTTCCTCCACCTTATGTAAGCCTCCTTCTTCCTCCTTACAAGACATTCAACCTCCCTTGTCAACCAAGGTTCCCTCACATGACCATTTCTTTCCTGCCTGACAGGTACATACATATCAAGGACATGTCATATCTGTTCCTTGAAAAAGTTCCACATTTCAACGACATCCTTCCCTGACAGCCTATGCTCCCGACTTATGCTCCTCAGATCCTGTCTTGCAGCATCGTATTTACCCTTCCCCCAATTGTAAAACCTACCCTGTTGCACGCACATATCTCTCTCCATAACCAAGGTGAAAGTCACAGAATTGTGGTCACCATCACCAAAATGCTCACCCACTAACAAGCCCATCACTTGTCCCAGTTCGTTACCAAGTACCAAATCCAAAATGGCCTCCCCTCTGGTCGGACAATCTACATACTGAGTTAGAAAAGCTTCCTGGACACACTGCACAAACACCACCCCATCCAATCTACTTGATCTAAAGAGTTTCCAATCAATATTTGGGAAGTTGAAATCTCCCATGACTACTACCCTGTGGCTTCTGCACCTTTCCAAAATCTGTTTCCCAATCTGTTTCTCCACATCTCTGCTGCTATTGGGGGGGCCTATAGTAAACACCCAACAAGGATCCCTCCTTATTCTCCTAAACACAAGCAAATATAGTTTGAACCAATCCAGATCTCACTTAATACTTAGGTCCTGCCATTCAGGAATCAATCTGATATGTCTGTGTTGTACTCTCGCCATAGCCAGAACATCCTTCTTCATAAAAAAAGAAGACCAAAACTATACACTACCATTTTGGGCACTCAGCTTTTCCAGGTCATGAATTGTACATTTAGATGCAAACAAAAGCTTATTTTAACAGCAGTAACAAATCTTATAACATGCTGAATCCCAAAGTCTATGTGAAATTGCATGGAATAAAAAGGTAAAAACAAATTTGAGAATATAACAAATACATGCTTTCAGTGTTAATAAGAAAAAATAAATTCAACATTTGTGTAGGAAAATTTCAGAAATTGTGATTAAAAGAAATTATAATAGAATTTTGAGGAAGGCATGAAGGGCAATGTAAAGGTTCCTGTTGACATATTAGCTGTAAAGAGACAATGTTGGGATAATGTCACTTAAAGATGAAGGAGGTTTGCTTATGGTCAACAGTGAAAACATTGCAGAGTTTAAGTAGACTGGTGGTGACTTTCAACAGGATGTCGCCCACTCATCTGCAGTGACGTTGGAAAAACCATAAAAACTACTGAAAATAGCACAGGCAGAGAATCCCCATGGAAATGTACTTCCTTTGCTTCATTTTCATACAGAAAATTGATATTGGGATTCTTTTGCCTGTCACCTTAAACTTGTATCCTTTGGCTAACAACCCATCAGCTACTGGAAATGGTACTTTACTTCTCCTTATTTGTTTTCTCAAAACTAAGCATTTTTCAGACTATTGCCTGGAGCATTGTCTGGGGCAATTTGTTCATCCTCATACCTTCTTGTTTTCATTCTTGTATCTACCAAAATTTGTTTGGCAAGCCACATCCTCTTCCTCAGCAACTGTCTTCAACTCCAACTTATTTCACATAGATTCCAACTGAAATTCCACCCCCAATTAATGATATCTCAGAGATTTTCAACATTCATTGAATGTTGTTCTTACTGAGGTGCACCACGAATGGCAGTGGCACCACACTTATGTTCCAGACTTTAACTGGACACGTAAAGATATGCAGATTGAGCATCACCTGTTTAGTCACATATCGATCTGTGGCAGAAATGCATGACCCTGAGTTTCCATCATTCTCGAATTGACAACGACCAGACTTGTTCAAAAATTTAGAACATGGATACAAAAATTGCGTAAAGGACTGATAGAGAATAGTGATGGTAGGTGGTTGTTTTTTCAGACTGGAAGGCAGGAATATATATATAATGGTGTTTCTCAGTGGTCACTATTCTAACTACCACTTTTTGATGTATATATTGTGCATAATATGTATAAAACATGCACAAAAGCTAATGCATTTTAGAAATTATGATATATGTATAAATATATTGCATATTAAAATAACCTGTACACAGATTAAAAATATAAAGTATGTGCAGGAATAAATGAAGACATACATTTACATTTATCTATCTTTTTAGGTGACAGAACATATCTCTATAGGCTGCTGAAAGAATCCATATAGGATCCTAGAGTTCATTAGCAGAGAAATAGAATGCAAAAGCAAACAGGCCATGCTAAGTCTTTATAAAACACTGATTAGATCTTATCAGCAGTAATGAGTTTGCTTTTGGGCACTAAATTTTAAGAAGGGTGCCAAGTCCTTAGGTACATGCGATTTATTACTCTGACCAGGGGATGAGAAACATCAGTTATTTGGAAAAACTGAAGACACTGGACTTATTGTTCTTAACACAAACACAGCTAAGAATAGACTTGATAGAAATAGTCCAAAAAATGCCTAGTTTTGAGAAAACGAATAAGGAGAAGTAAACTACCATTTCCAGTAGCTGATGGGTTGTTAGCCAAAGGATACAAGTTTAAGGTGACAGGCAAAAGAACCAGAGGCGAGAAGAGGACATTTATTTTAAGACAGAGTTATTGTGATTTGGAATGTCTCCCTGAAAGGGTGATGGATGAAGATCCAGTAGTTACATCCAAAAGAGAATAAGATAAATACTTGAAGGGAAATGTTTAAAGGAATGCAGGGAAAGAGCTGTGGAATAACAGCTGACATAGAAATCCTGGGCAGAATGATCTCCTTCTGCACAGTATAATTTTATGCTGTGTTTTATCAATATGAATAAATTTATTGAATTAAAGTATCTTTGTCATTACTAATATCACCAACATATTGATGAATGGCTGTTTGGTATAATCTAATTATGAAAGATCCAGCATCTACTTCTTTTCATTCAAGGTAGCTGAGGTATTGATTCCAAACCACCTTGGCACAGATCATAGAATATGCTCCACTCTGGGTGAGTAATTATGATACTAACTCTCTTTGGCATCTTATAAAAGGGGACAGAGTCAATAGTCGTCTGGAGTCCACTGGGATAGGTATCTTTGAGATCAATACCTCCTGCAATAGAACAATATTTTATGACAGCAGGTAACCCTGCTGTCACAATTTGAGGTTTGCAATCTACATGTATTTCTAAATATTGTACTGTACAGCAATTTATGTCAATATAAAAGCTACAGTAAGTGCATTGCTTCATCAATTTTTCAGGACAAATATTGACTGTTGAGGTGCCTCAGCTGCACAGGAAGAAATGGAGAATGGGGTGCGTGGAGGAGGTGGTGGCTGGGCCCAGAATGGAGTTTGAGGGTCTTGTCTGGATGTCATTAATGCCAGGGATCCTCTGATTCAGGCTGTTTTTCAGTGAGATCATCTGCCCCAGGAGAAGGAACAACAATCTGAAACTCACTTTGGGTTGCATTGGAAGCTCTCATCACTAATGTTTGCAGCAATGTTTCCCTACCATGAATGAAACAATATTCACATATCTGGCTTCATTCATCAATATTGACATGGTTTTCATCAACAAAACCATGCACAGTTACAAGTCGAAGACATCCCAATGGTACTTTACAATGCAGTGGCCTCTGTGGTTGGCCACTTTTACATGGTGCCCCTCCAGTGGCTTTGCTCAGGATGAAGGCAGCCTATACACTGGTCTCTGTCTGAGGCTGAAATGTATCTGGTTAGTGCCCATAGCAGGCAGCCTCCTTCACTACACCCTGCTCCATAGATGCTCCTTTGTCAGAGGGGCTAAGGAGGCTGCTGCTGATGATGGCATCCCAAGACAGCTAGAAAGGTATACCAGCTGGAGATTAAGTGGTATCCCTGCAGACATCCCTCTATCAGTTCATGTCAAAAAGTGTAACATGCAATTGGGAGGTGGTAACATAGTGGTATTGTCACTCAGCTAGTAATCCAGAAACCAGGCCAGTGTTCGAGGGATAAAGGTTTGAATCCTGCCGTGGCAGATGGTGAAATTTGAATTCAGCAGATAGTGCAATTAAAAAGCTAGCATGATGGTAACAACATGATCTGAGGCATAGTCACACTCATGAGCTGGATATCTCCTCCATTCTCCAAACATGATCCTGTACTTCCACATGTCAGAGTAAATCTGCTGTTATTAGTCTAAGTGGAGTCCCCTTTCCCATCACTTTTGAGATCCTCTGTCTTCACCCAGCTGAGCACAGTCATGTCTATACTCCACCTTCTAAAGGTTCTGCCTCAGTTACAGGGATCTCCTGTGCTCCTCACCAAATGCCATCTTTGCTAACCATACTGAGGTAACTATATCTACCCTGGTATGGGATGCACATGTTAGGTGTGATGGTGCTTCTGCTGAGGTCTGCTCTGGATGTGCATAGGCCAATAACGGTGCTGGGATTGATCACCGTACTTGGATGCTGAGACCTATGGAAGACATAAGAAGAGAACATGAGAACTAGCCTTGGAGGGCAGAATGCTCTGCAGAACTGAGGCTTCCCCATATAATTTTGTTTGGCACACCATCAGACAAGGTGCTATTGGACAGTTTGGAGCACAATGCACCATGTAATGTATGCTTCCAGCTCATACTCTCCATGTCACCATGGATATTCCTCGTGCTGAGCAATGCTAGCAAGGTCCACGGCTTCCTCCCATCTTGCTGGTGCTGACACATGGTTTTGGAACTTATCTTCTTGCATTGGGCCACTCATGGACATTACAGATCTGTTTCTCCTGTAAGGATAAAAGAGAGGGAGATGAGGAGTTTTTAGCCTCTGGCCAATGCAGTCACTCTTGTTCATTAGAAGCTGTATGATTCAGTCCTAGGTGTTCAGGTGTTGAGCAACTCTACAGCTCAGATCCATTTCAAAGTTTAGTAGGTAATCTGGGCACACTCATTTCCCGTTGCACTCTCAGATAGATCCAGACACATGTACTAAATGGTGTGCCTGGTTGAGCCTGTTGTGGGTTTCTTTGGGTACCAGGTGTATATTCATGTGAAGTCATGTGAAATCTGGTCTTTCTTCAGATGAGGAGGATGCCAGTTTATGTGCAACTCCGTCTTGTTGGAGCTCCATTCCTCTCTGCACTGTGATATTGTGAAAGATCGAGCAGATCAATGACAGTGAAGAATGCCTCCAAATTTGTCCAAGTCCTTAAGCTGCATCTTGAGCAAACAGAAGACTTCTTCAATGACCTGGTGGTCATGTGGCACCTTTAATATCCCACCACTAGCTCATCGATATTTTTCTTCAAAGGAATCAGCAGCTCAGTCTTCAGTGACTATCCTTCTTCTTCCAGAAGCTTAGTAATGAGTCTGAATGGAGAAGAAAACAACTGCAGGACACATGATTGTCACTGAATGAATGAGGCTTGGCATCTCCCTAGATAGCTAGCACAGATATGCAACTTCTGGTGGTCCCAAACTAGCTGGAAATTGAGGGAGTGAAATTTCTTGAGGTTACAGGACATTGGTTAGGCCACTTTTGGAATATTGTGTGCAGTGCTGGTCTCCCTCCTGTAGGAAGGATGTTATGAACTTTGTAAGAGTTCAGAAAAGATGTACAAGGATGTTGCCAGGGTTGGAGGATTTGAGCTATAGGGAGAGGCTGAAGAGGCTGGGGCTGTGTGTCCTGGAGCAATCAGAGGCTGAGGGGTAACTTTGTTGAGGTTTATAAAATCACGAAGGGCCTGGATATGGTAAATAGCAAGGTCTTTTCCCGGCTAGGACAAGTCCAAAAACTAGAGGGCATAAGTTTAAGGTGAGACAGGAAAGAATTAAAAGGGACCTAAATAGCACTTTTTTACAACAGAGCGTGGTACGTGTATGGAATGAGGTGCTAGAGAAGAAGTGGCTGATACAATTGCAACATTTAAAGTGCATCTGGATAGGTATATGAATAGCAAGTGTTTAGAGGGATATGGGTCAAGTGCTGGCAAATGGAACTAGATTAGTTTAGGGTATCTGGTCGGTATGGACAAGTTGGAGTGAAGGGTTTGTACAATTCTAGACTCTAAAGCTACCCATAAAGATCAAACAACAATACGCCTGTCTCTTTATTACCCTTTGAAATGGTTTGGCAGGCTGTTCAGTTCAAGGGCAATTAGTGATGGGCAAAACAATTGCCAGTGATGCCCACATTCTACAAAAGGATTTAAAAATGGAACGTTTTCAAGTGAGATAGTAATCATAGTGTCACATTCCATTCTCCTTCATGAATGCCGAAGCAACACGAGTTGCTCGGAATGGCTCTGTTTGGTCTGATGAGCTGTTTGCTCAGCAATGCACAACATGGTAGAAAATATAAATTGACATTTTCAGTGGATTATGGGACCAATCAATACTCCCACAGTAGTTAACTTATAGTTCATGACTGGGACCAGTAAAAGTCTTTAAGCTGCATGAAGTTTTCAGCTACAGTCATTTCCTGCTTCCCTCCCATCACTGGCAGGCTTCCAATGACCTCTGTCAACTCATTGCAACTCTCTTCTGGATGACTGCCAATCCTCCACAAACTTTGGCTCATCCATTATCCTTGTGTTCAGTGGCTCACAGAGACTCCTATTCTGCATTGTGCCTCATTTCCAGTGCTCACCCTCCAGTTCCGATCATCCCTTCGATCAGCTGGGAACTCTGTTCCTCGAGTTCTGGAGTCCTGTTTATCTTCTTCCTTTCGCTTTGCCTTCAGACCCTGTGCTGCAGAGTACCTGCCCCAACCTCTTTGCTTTCCACATCCCTTTATTTTCTTTTTAGAACCTTCTTAACACTTAACAATTTTACTCAAGTTCTTGGTCAACTTCCTAATATCTCTTCCTTTGCTCAAATTTTGACCTTTTTCGGAAAGGTACGAGAGAAATGCAGGTTATAAGTAACTGACGAAGTTTCTCTCTTCCTTTAACAGGAATGAAATATACAGATGCTCTGCACTTGGTGATCACGCTGCCAGCCGGACACACAGAGTACAAAGTCCATGTGTTCTTTTTCCATACTTTATCATACACAACAACAGCTGAAATCCACGATAGATCCACTAAAGAACCAGCATTAATATCCCAAGTCCAAGATTACAAATGTTTGCAACTAATTTTGATGATACGGCCCTGATTGTAATCGAATATCGATTTGTTTTAATAAATAAGTTTGAAGTCAGTACCTGTCCATAAATTTCACTCTGTTTCTTCAAGAGGACGTGTGGCTCATTGATGAGTGACAGGAGATTGCCAATGAGAGGGAGAGCGGTGGGACCCGGTGGGAACCCTCGAGGTCTCCTCTGTTTCAGGAGCTGCCGGACCAGCAGGAGACTCAACAGAAACAACAACAAAGTGCCCAGGGCCGCGCACAGTTTGGAAAAGGGGGTCAACCCAAAGAGTGGCAGCGCTGCGTGCGCCGACATTGCTCACACACTCTCAGCACTTGCCGCTCATTGGAATGAGCTCCATGTGTCCGGCCTGTCGCCAGTCCCACCTGTTGATTGGATTGACCCAGAGCAGCGGCTGTCTGACTGGCTGACGGCGATGTCACTCCGGTTGTGAGTGGTGTGTCCGGACTCTGTGGCGGTCCCTGTGCTCCTGGCCAGGCGGACACCAGCAGCAGTCCCACCATCAGCCCAGGAACCCAGGCAGGGCATCGACTCATTCCGGGGGGCATCTCGAAGTGGAAGAGCGTCGTGAAGTTTAAACATTTAAAAATTTTTTTTGAAAAAGTAATCCACAGGGTTACACGCTCCCTCTTTCTCTGGTTTAACTTGTTCAACACCAATATCCCGTTTAAATTACAGTTAAAAATCACACAACAACAGGTTATAGTCCAACAGGTTTATTTGGAGGCACTAGTTTTCGGAGCACTGCTCTTTCATCAGGTGGTTGTGGAGTATAGTAAGAGCGTAAGACAGAGAATTTATAGCAAAAGTTTACAGTGTGATGTAATCTTTTGCGATAAACTATAATTTTTGTTATAAACTATAAACTGTAAACTTTTGCTATAAATTCTGTGTCTTACAACCAAATGAAGGAGCAGTGCACAAAAAGCTTGTGCTTCCAAATAAACCTGTTGGAGTATAACCAGGTGTTGTGTGTGATTTTTAAATTTGTCCAGCCCAGTCCAACACCGGCATCTCCAAATTAGGTTTATTTAGAAGTACTAGCTTTCAGAGCACTGCTCCTTGGTCAGCTAGGTAGAGGAGTAGGATCACAGGACACAGAATTTACAGCATATGATCAGTGTTGTACAACTGATGCCTTATATTAAACAAACAGTATTTCAAACATCAAAAACTGTAAGTACAACAAACTTTTATCGACCCACCTCCATAACCAGCACTCCTCAAACATTCCAGAAGATTCCCCTGGCCTCGGAAACTACTCAGACGCCATTAGCCATGCGGCTGATGCAGCTGCCACCCTCACGCTGATTGATGATGTCACTTCCGCCCCCCAAATCATAGCCGCTCCCACAACCACTTTCATCCCTCACAATTCCTCATGCATCACACGTGACATCACTTCCGCCCCTCACATCATTGCTGATGCCACACGCTCAGTGACTTCCACCACCCCGACTGCCGTGGTCACCACCACTTCCGCCCCCCACCAGCGCCACTCACTTGCATTCTGCTGACACGCCCCCTCCCCCCCCCCCCCCCGTCCCCACAGACCCCACTGTCACTATCCCCACCTCCCAGAACCCCGAAGGGAACCCTATCCCTGCTCATGACTCCACCCCCATTCCCCCCACCATCACACCCACTCCACTTACAGGTTCCGCCCCCACTCCCAGCTCCACACCCACACCAGATCCCAGCTCCTGGCCCTGCCGAGTTTTCACCATCCCTCCAGACCTCCCCCTCACTGAGGACGAACGATCAGTCCTCAGCAAAGGACTCACCTTCATCCCCCTCCGTCCACGCATCAATGAATGTAATACACACCGTGACGTCGAACAATTCTTCCGTCGCCTCTGCCTCCGAGCTTACTTTCACAATCAGGATTCCTGCCCACCTTCCGAGGACCCCTTCACCCACCTCCAACACACTGCATCCACCTGGACACCCCGCGCTGGCCTATTACCTGCCCTCGACCTCTTCATTTCCAACTGCCGCCGGGACATGAACTGCCTCAACCTGTCTACCCCCCTCCCCCACTCCAACCTCTCACCCTCACAACGCACAGCCCTCCAATCCCTCTGCACCAATCCCAACCTCACCATCAAGCCAGCGGATAAAGGGGGCGCAGTGGTAGTCTGGCGCACTGACCTCTACACCGTTGAAGCCAAATGCCAACTTGAGGACACCTCTTCCTACCTCCCCCTTGACCATGACCCCACCCCCCCATCACCAAACAATTATCTCCCAGACCATACAGAACCTCATCACCTCAGGAGATCTCCCACCCACAGCTTCCAACCTCATAGTCCGGGAACCCCGCACTGCCCGGTTCTACCTCCTTCCCAAGATCCACAAGCCTGACCACCCTGGCCGACCCATTGTCTCAGCATGCTCCTGCCCCACTGAACTCATGTCTACCTACCTTGACACTGTCCTATACCCCCTAGTCCAGGAACTCCCCACATACGTTCGAGTCACCACCCACGCCCTCCACCTCCTCCAAGACTTCCGTTTGCCCGCCCCCCAACGCCTCATCTTCACCATGGGTATCCAATCCCTCTACACCTCCATCCGCCATGACCAGGGCCTCCAAGCCCTCCGTTTTTTCCTCTCCAGACGTCCCCAACAGTACCCTTCCACTGATACTCTCATTTGTTTGGTTGAATTGGTCCTCACCCTTAACAATTTCTCCTTTGAATCCTCCCACTTCCTCCAGACCAAAGGGGTAGCCATGGGCACACGTATGGGCCCCAGCTATGCCTCTCTCTTTGTTGGCTACGTAGAACAGTCCATCTTCCGTAATTACACCGGCACCATTCCCGACCTCTTCCTCCGCTACATTGATGACTGCATTGGCGCCACCTTGTGCTCCCGCGAGGAGGTTGAGCAATTCATCAACTTCACCAACACATTCCACCCTGACCTTAAATTTACCTGGACCATCTCTGACACCTCCCTCCCCTTCCTGGACCTCTCCATCTCCATTAATGACGACCAACTGGACACTGACATTTTTTACAAACCCACCGACTCCCACAGCTACCTGGATTACACCTCTTCCCACCCTACCTCTTGGAAAAATGCCATCCCATATTCCCAATTCCTCCGCCTCCACCGTATCTGCTCCCAGGAGGACCAGTTCCACCACAGAACACACCAGATGGCCTCCTTCTTTAGAGACCACAATTTCCCTTCCCACGTGGTTAAAGATGCCCTCCAACGCATCTCGTCCACATCCTGCACCTCTGCCCTCAGACCCCACCCCTCCAACTGTAACAAGGACAGAACCCTCCTGGTGCTCACCTTCCCCCCTACCAACCTTTGCATAAACCAAATCATCCGCCGACATTTCCGCCACCTCCAAACGGACCCCACCACCAGAGATATATTTCTCTCCCCACCCCTTTCCGCCTTCTGCAAAGACCGTTCCCTCCGTGACTACCTGGTCAGGTCCACGACCCCCAACAACCCACCATCCCATCCTGGCACCTTCCCCTGCCACCGCAGGAACTGTAAAACCTGCGCCCACACCTCCTCCCTCACCTCCATCCAAGGCCCTAAAGGAGCCTTCCACATCCATCAAAGTTTTACCTGCACATCCGCCAATATAATTTATTGTATCCGTTGCTCCCGATGCAGTCTCCTCTACATTGGGGAGACTCGACGCCTCCTAGCAGAGCGCTTTAGGGAACATCTCCGGGACACCTGCACCAATCAACCACACCGCCCCATAGCCCAACATTTCAACTTCTCCTTCCACTCTGCCGAGGACATGGTGGTCCTGGGCCTCCTTCACCACCGCTCCCTCACCACCAGATGCCTGGAGGAAGAACGCCTCATCTTCCGCCTCGGAACACTTCAACCCCAGGGCATCAATGTGAACTTCAACAGTTTCCTCATTTTCCCTTCCCCCACCTCACCCTAGTTCCAAACGTCCAGCTCAGCACTGTCCCCATGACTTGTCCGGTCTTGTTCTACCTCCTTATCTCCTTTTCCACCTATCCACTCCACCCTCTCTTCCCTGACCTATCACCTTCATCCCCTCCCCCACTCACCCATTGTACTCTCTGCTCCTTTCTCCCCACCCCCACCCTCCTCTGGCTTATCTCTTCACGCTTCAGGCTCTCTGCCTTTATTCCTGATGAAGGGCTTTTGCCCGAAACGGCGATTTCGCTGCTCCTTGGATGCTGCCTGAACTGCTGTGCTCTTCCAGCACCACTAATCCAGAACCAAACTTAGATTGCTGTTAAGTCTTCCATCTTTCAGAATGGTTGCAGGTTGTGATCCCAGAACTTCTTCCAAGTCGCATTCTCGAGAAAACGTAAGGTTTTATTAAAAAAAGGTGACATCTCAGCTCAGACAATGGGTTAAAGGTGGGAGGTTAGGGTCTGTATGTATTCCAATCTTGAGTCAGACTGTTCTGTTTCCAAAATAGGAATTTATAAAATGTCACATGGATTGACTGCCTATAGATTGTTTGCTTTTTGCGCAAAATAGAATGTATCTGTAAATATAATTCTGCAAATGCAACTTCACCCCATAAAATAGAGTGTGTGATTTTTGAATCAAACACTTACAGCATTGGGGCAAGTGGCTTAGTTCAGTAGGATGCCTTTCAAAAGACATGATTCCTTTGTGGATTGAAAAGTATGAAAGGCTATTTGGAATGGGAGTAAACTTTCATTGGACATTTCATTATGTTGGCTATGGAAAGGGTCCAGAAGGAAGACAAAAACACCCTGCTAATTATTGCCATTTAAAAAATTTTACTAGCACTAATATGCCTAAAGTGAAAGGCTGTTCCACATCAATAGGCACATATTGTAAAAAGCAGCTCATGTACTACACAGAGGTAACCTTCCAGAGCAGGGTCATGCTTGCAGGGTACGGGCTGTTCCACAAATAAGTTACAGACTCTTTGTTTTACTCAATGTGGCTTGTTGTGTAAGAGTCTAAAATGTTCATGTCATATGGACTTGGTGGGAGCATAGCAGGATCTCAGAAGTAAAACCTAACGTCAAGCCTCTCCTCATAACCCCTGTAACATTGTCTGGCAGAATGTGTAGATGGTTACTACATGCAAGAGCGTCTTAGTTAGACTGACAAGTGAACTTCCTCTTGGCCTACCAGACCAGACCAGGTGGGCCCTGGAGGCCTCTACCCTTGTGGTAGCAAACTTACCTCATGATGAGCAATAATGTAGACAAGCTGGTCTGCAATGAGGATTGCTCTAGCAACATTGGGAGATTGCATTGTGACCATCAAATAGGGGAAAGTGAGGACTGCAGACACTGGAGAGTCAGGGTTGAAAAGTGTGGTGCTAGAAAGGCACAAGCTGTAAAACTAGAGAGTTGGCATTTTGGGCATAAGTCCTTCAGGAATGTGGAGGGTGAAGGGGGCTGTGATATAATTAGGGCAGTGGAGGTGGGGATTGGGGTGGGCAGGGGGAAGGTAGGTGGGAAGACAATAGGTAGATGCCAGTTGGGGGTAATTGTGAAAGATCAGAGGGGAAGGTGGATTATATAGGTGGGAAGGAAGATGGACAGGTAGGACAGTTGAAGAGGGTATTGCTGAGTTTGAGGGTTGGATTTGGAATGAGGCAGAGGAAGGGGAGATTTGGAAACTGGTGAAGTCAACGTTGATGTTGTGTGGTTTAGGGTCCCAAGGCAAAGATGAGGCGTTCTTCCTTGAGTTGTTGGGTGGCTTGGATTTGGCACTGAGGAAGCCCAGGATTTGCATGTCCTTGGTGGAGTGGGGGGAGAATTGAAGTGGTCGGCCACAGGCCAGTGGAGTTGTTTGGTGCATCTGTCCCAAACATGTTCCCTGAACCGCTGTGCGAGTTGGCGTATTGTCTCCCCGATGTAGAGGAGAGCAACAGACACAGTAGATGAGGTGGGTAGATGTGCAGGAACATCTCTGCTGGATGTGAAATGATCCTTTAGGACCTTAGACAGAGGTGAGGGGTGGGGGGAGGTGTGGGGCACAGGTTTTACACCTCATAAAATTGACAGAAGCATAACTAAATTACCATTTCTGGAAGGACTGTTCTAAATGAGAAGGTAAAAGGTGGTGCATCCTTTGTGTTTGGGGAGATTCCATGGGAAGGGGAAAAAATGTGGGGCTGTCTGATCAGTGGAAACTATTGTCACAGAGACGGGGGATGGAAGACTTGTTTGGTGGTGGCATTATTTTGGAGGTACAGAAACACGAAGAGATGATCCATTGAATGTTGAGGCTACTGAGATGAAAGGTGAGGGCAAAGGAAATGGAATTTGTGATTCTGGCAAGTTATTGAGAACAGATGGGCAGAAGATGAGAAAAAAAACCGATAGTAATGAAAGCAAAATCCTGTGAATGCTGGATATTTGAAATAAAATCAGGAAGTGCTAGAGAAGCTCAACAGGTCTGCCTGAATCTGTGGAGAATGAATTAACATCTTCAGTCCAGTACGATTCCTTTGAAATAAGCAGCAATTTTTAGACCCTCCTATTTTCAATGAATTTTAACAATTTGATTGGGGAAAAGAATACATTAATCTCCTCATGTGTGCTTAAAGGAAAGACAGGTCATTTTCTTGCAGATCCTCTGCGGAATGCAGTTGCTGTCTCTTGAGTTTTTATTCCCTCCCATTATCTCCACCAAAAAAAAACACTGGCTCTAATATGGTCCCCAAACCCAAATACTAGACCCTTACCTCGGGTAATGCAATTAGAGCAGGGATGACCAGATTCTAAGGTCTCAAATGAGCCTGTGACTGAGAAGACATTTTGTCTTTTGATAACTAAACAATGTAAGCAAAGTTGTAGCCATAATGCACAAGGAATTTCATTTATGTGACTGGGGGAGAAAAGAGTGCATGATGAGGTGTGTTTAGGAGAAATATTCTTAGTCACGATGAACTAAATCCCTCTTTTGACATTCCTGTGTACAAGCATGTCATCTATGACACCTTGTACTTATGGGAATTTGCCACTTGAAAGAATCTTTGGTGACTCTTTTATTTAATTTTGTGTTTCCCATGGGATCTGTGATATAGCTGCTTGCTTGATCAAACAATCCACCAATTCATCTGTTTCTGATTGCAAACTGGAATTATTGATATTCTCTGAAAGAACTGCGGATGCTGTAAATCAGAAACAAAAACAGAAGTTGCTGGAAAAGCTCAGCAGCTCTGGCAATGTCTGTGAAGAGAAATCAGAATGAACATTTCAGGTCCGGTTCTGAGGAAGTGTGACTAGACCTGAAACATTAACTCTTATTTCTCTGCACAGATGCTGCCAGACCTGCTGAGCTTTTCCAGCAACTTCTGTTTTTGTTATCGATACTCCCAATGGTTCTGGAAAGAAGCTGAACCAAAATTTTTTTTTAAATGTTGAAGCTGATTGTCACCATCAGTAAGTGCTAGTGCCATCTTGCCCAAGAGATCAGCTGCAGGTTTCTTTTTGCATACAGCTCTATCGTTGCCTCCATAATGCATCAATTTCTGAAGGGATTGCTCCTCAGACCATTTAAGTGTGACAGCAGGTCCTAAACTCTTCTACAGCAATGATGACGCAGGTCCTAAACAATCAATTGTTTTTTCACCTTCTTTCTCTTGCTCTGAGTATCAAATATGTAATAGCTTTTGAAATGGGGCTAAGGAAAGTGATAGCTACAGAATACTCTCGTTTCTGAGTTGCTCATTAAATTGCCTTGATGCAGTACAAGTAGCTGCGATGAAACATTATCGTATTAACTCTTCAACTGTTGAAATGTTTTGTGATTCATGATACAAATGAGTCAAGATGCATCAAACTGCTAATCCATTGAAAAAAAAACTTTGACTCTCAATTGCAAAAAATAGCTGAGTACTCATGGTCTGACTAGATAGTATTCGCAAGTAATTTGCAAACATAAAGGTGAAAAATGACACAGAAGGAGGATTTCCTTCCCTTTTGCTTTGTAATTTAAACCCCAAACCTTGTTTCAAATGTTATTCTATCTGTCTATGTTAGAGATATTGCTGGAAGTTTGCATCTAGAAGGGCTATGGGGTTAAGAACAGTTGTTACATACCCCCAGCCTTTTCCAACTGCATAATCCCAAATAGTTGTACAGGGGGTATTAACCAGAGAAAAATGGCTTTAAAGATCCAGAATGATAATAACAAGCAAGACCAGGGGATTCAAAGGTGGCTGTAAAAAGAGCTGGATAAAGAAATTTGTCTCAAGTTCCTCGCCTACAGGGTAAAGTATGTTAATCAATACCACTTGCATATTCATAGCACAATTAAAATCATTTGTTATTCGTTTGTTCCTTTTGGGAAAAAAAAGCAAATTGTTGTGCCATCCACATCAGTTAGTTTGAGCTAATTCTAATTTAAATAAATAACTGTCTAATTAACAGATTCCCTGTATTTAACTATAGACAGACATACTTTGTGATATTATTAACTAATTCTATTTAATAGTTAAAAAAATAAATATTACAGCAAAGAATTGCTAACACAATATTTACGGCACAGTGGCTCAGTGGTTAGCACTGCTGCCTCACAGTGCCAGGGACTTGGGTTCAATTCCAGCCTTGGGTGACTGTGTGGATTTTGCATATTCTCCCTGTGTCTGTGTGGGTTTCATCTGGGTGCTCCTCCCACAGTCCAAATATGTGCAGATTAGGTGAATTGGCCATGCTAAATTGCCCATAGTGTTCAGGGATGTATAGGTTAGGAACAGAAGTCAAGGGAAATGTGGAGTAATAGAGGAAGGGAATGGGTCTTGGTGGGTTAATCTTCGAAGGGTCGGTGTGGACTTGTTGGGCCAAATGACCTGTTTCCACACTGTAGGGATTCTATGACAAAATTAATGTGTGGAAGTTAAACTGTTGGTACTATACATGGGTTTCTGACTGAATGGCAGGTGACTTCTGCTATCTTATGCCAGACCTGCTCTGCAGTACTGTTTACAACATGCATAGGAATAGCATAAATTACCATTTGAGTTTGCAGTTTTTTGTCCTTGAGAAAGCATTGCACTATAGATCATTTCTACATGGTCTACACAGCTCTCATTATGTGAGATAACCTGTTTCTTATCATTTTATGCTGCACTGCATTCCTGCATACTTAATGGAGATTTTAACATTGAATACTATAATGGTACGTATCCCTTAGGATTGTTGGTGTATCAGATTACACCAGATGAACTTGTAATGGTGGTATATGAACTTAATGCTCAAACAGAGCATGGAGTGAAGAAAATAAATATCCATGTTAAAGTAGCCATATTATAGAACTGAGCAAAGACCTAAGTCCATTTTTAATGAGTTTATTGCTGATAAAATATTATTCTAGTCGTCAGCAATGGCAGCTTCTTTAGATTTAGGTGAGATTATTAGAAAGGAAGTTACAAATTTGAAGGTTTCCTTCACATCTTCAGGATTTCTTCTCTCTTCTTGAAAATGTAAATAGCTTTGGATCTGTACACCCTCAATTTTATACCTGACTCAATCACTACTCTAAATAATGAATACTATTGAGCAGAACTGGATCAACTATATATATGCTGTAGCTACAAGAGCCGATTAGAGGCTAGGAGTTTTGGCGCGAGTAACTCATCTCTTGAGTTCCCAAAGTCTGTCCACCAGTCATCAGGAGTGTGATGGATTACTCTCCACATGCCTAGATGAGTGCAGTTCCAACAACACTCAAGAATCTGGATAGCATTCAGAACTAAGCATCCACCTAGTTGCATCTTCGACATTCATATCTACCTTCAACACAGAGGAACAATGACCATCCACAAGATATACTATAACCAATTCCATCAATAGCACTTCTTGAAGCCTGTACCAGTTAGAAGGACGAGGGAAGCAGATGCATGGGAGCATCATCATCTGCATGTTCCCCACCAAGTCACACACTGTCATAACTTGGAAGTATATTGCCATTTCTTCACTGTCACTGGTTCAAAATCGTGCAACATCCTTTTAAGACCATAAGACCATAAGACCATAAGCCATAAGACATAGGAGTGGAAGTAAGGCCATTCGGCCCATCGAGTCCACTCCGCCATTCGATCATGGCTGCTGGGCACTTCAACTCCACTTACCCGCATTCTCCCTGTAGCCCTTAATTCCCTGAGACAACAAGAATCTATCAATCTCTGCCTTGAAGACATTTAGCGCCCCGGCCTCCACTGCACTCTGCGGCAATGAATTCCACAGGCCCACCAATCTCTGGCTGAAGAAATGTCTCCGCATTTCTGTTCTGAATTTACCCCCTCTAATTCTAAGGCTGTGTCCACAGGTCCTAGTCTCCTCACCTAACGGAAACAATTTCCTAGCATCCACCCTTTCCAAGCCATGTATTATCTTGTACGTCTCTATTAAGTCTCCCCTTAATCTTCTAAACTCCAATGAATACAATCCCAAGATCCTCAGCCGTTCCTCATATGTTAGGCCTACCATTCCAGGGATCATCCGTGTGAATCTCCGCTGGACACGTTCCAGTGCCAGTATGTTCTTCCTGAGGTGTGGGGACCAAAACTGGACACAGTACTCCAAATGGGGCCTAACCAGAGCTTTATAAAGTCTCAGTAGCACAATGGTGTTTTTATATTCCAACCCTCAAGATAAGTGACAACATCGCATTCGCTTTCTTAATCACAGACTCAACCTGCATGTTGACCTTTAGAGAATCCTCGACTAGCACTCCCAGATCCCTTTGTACTTTGGCTTTACGAATTTTCTCACCGTTTAGAAAGTAGTCTGTGCTTTTATTCTTTTTGCCAAAGTGCAAGACCTCGCATTTGTTGAATTCCATCAACCATTTCCTGGACCACTCTCCCAAACTGTCTAGATCCTTCTGCAGCCTCCCCACTTCCTCAGTACTACCTGCCTGTCCACCTATCTTCGTATCATCGGCAAACTTCGCTAGAATGCCCCCAATCCCTTCATCCAGATCATTAATATAAAATGCGAACAGCTGCGGCCCCAACACTGAACCCTGCGGGACACCGCTCGTCACCGGCTGCCATTCTGAAAAAGAACCTTTTATCCCAACTCTCTGCCTTCTGTCAGACAGCCAATCCTCAATCCATCCCAGTAGCTCACCTCGAACACCATGGGCCCTCACCTTGCTCAGCAGCCTCCCATGTGGCACCTTATCAAAGGCCTTTTGGAAGTCTTTTAACAGCACTGTGAGTGTACCTTGGTTTAAGAGGGTAGTTCATCACTAACTTCTCAAGGACAATTAAGAATAGATATCAAATGCTGGCCAAGCCGGTGTTGCCCACATACCATAAAAGAATAAAAACTGCAGTTAACTTTTGGACATCAGCTAATTTGGAAATGATGCTGTCCTCACTGAACAATAAAACATGTAGTTTCCAATAGACATCAGATTGTGAGGAAGAGAGAAAATTGTGCAGTTTGCCACTTCCAATAATATGCAGGGGACTCTGACGTTAAGTATCTCACTGTGGCCCTATTAATATTGCAATATTCTGAACCTGAGCCCTTCCTGATTCCAAGGAATCATTAGCACATCAAGGGGTGTTCAGATTTGTTTTGGAGCTTTAAAAAACATGAACTATTACAACATCTCTCCAGTTGCAAACAGTTGTTCTTTGGCAAACTATTGCAAAACTATAGTTATGTAATTGTGCAAAAAAACCCTTGTACTTATTATCAGTTAATAGCTGTTGTGTTGGAATATTCACAAAGAGCAGGGACGCCAATTGTTGACAAATGATATGGACATGATATTGAATACCTTCAGTAAAATGGGCTCAAAAGAAATGGAGTGAAGTTCACAGTGAACTGTCAGTATAAAATCACTTCCTCAGTAAGTCTTTATATTAGTAGAAATGACTGAAGACTCCAAAAATAAACTAAAATATAGATTTTTATTGTATATTAATGAAAAATCTACAGTGTGGGAGCAGGCCATTTTGCCCATCAAGTCCATACTGGCCCTCTGAAGAGCATCCCACTAAGATCACCCTATCCCTGTAAGCCTGCATTTCCCATGGCCCATCTACCTAACCTACACATTCCTAGGCACTAGGGGAAATTTAGCACAGGCAATTCACCTAAACTGCACATGTTCAGACTATGGGAGGAAACCCATGCAGACAATGTGCAAACTCTACGTAAACAGTCACCCAAAGCTGGAATCGAACTCAGGTTCCTGACTCTGTGATGCAGCAGTCCTAACCACTGTGTCACCCACCCATTTAATAACTAAATGCAAACAAATTGATTTCTTATTGAATGCTCATTTAATTTGAGATAGAGAGAGACAACTGGGCAAGAAGAGCTTGATATTTGGATTTCAATCCCTTGCAACTATATACAAATGCCAATATTGAGGGGTATTTTGTTTTGTGCATTTATATTAATCTTGGTTATGCAATATCTCTGTCTAACTGTAAACCACAGAAATATTCACTTAAAAATTCCTATTTTTTGAATATCTCTAGTGCAGAAATTAACATCAGAATCATACAACAAGGAAAGTGTACACATGTTAAGCCTGCCACTACCCTAGTCCAGGGTGAAAGACCATCCATTAATTAATTATTTTAATGTAAAGTTCTGTATAAATACTTCCTAATCTTATTGGTAATGCCCAACGATAACGCGGAAAAACTTCCCCAATATATCAGGATGTTCTCACCTTCACATCTCCGATCTTTAGTACTGTTGTACACTGCCCACTTTATCAGAGATGTGTTCTAAGAGGACGCTCTTACCCATTTTCTCCAATTCCAGCTGAAGAATCATGTAGATCCTGGGACAGTGTTGTAAGAACTGTTCACATTATTTCTCCAATTAGAAGGGCAAAGTGGAGGCTCTCCCCTGGAAATTTGATCATATCATAATCTTAATATTTACCAAGGTTGTATGATATTTTTGATTCATGTGTGAAGCTTTTAATGAAATAGATAAGTAAGTGACTAATGAACTGGTGAAATAAAAGCACCATGTTATCTTGTCAGTGCTAACTTGCTAACCTGTGCATTGACATCTGAGACATTTGTGTCACCGAGTAATCTTGCTGAAGGTGGGGTCCAGCTGGCTGGGGCTATCCACATAGCAACAGTAGATAGGAAATTAGATGCATTTAATGAGGCCTAGCCTAATTGGGGAAATATTGATGACAAATCTTGAATCTTCCTGACAGCAGCCAAGTGCCCTGTTGAGGCTGGATGCTGCGTGGTGCAGCACCTTGAGGGAGTCACCAATGCCTCCACTAAATCGCCCCAATGTAGGCCAATAGATGGGATGACCATAGCTACCACTATTAGCCAATTTGGATAGGATTCACCTTCACAATTATACTGGACAATTGAATTTTCCCTCTGCTGTAGGAAGCCCTTGCATTTTGAGATGCCCTCAGTCCTCTGCTTGTCTCAATAGTGTCCAGCTCTCTTGATCTGATTGCAGACCAGTATGTACTCTAGACCCTTCCATTGTGTCTATCGCTTCCACAGTCTGAATGTTATCCTTAATTGAACTGGAAGAGTCTTCTTAATTGCTCTCCTCAGGAAAATTACATTATCTCTCCACAGCCACTTTCCAGTTTCTAATGTGGAATTGAGGTTGAAACCCAACTGAAAAACATCAGAGCTCTCTTTATTGCTCTGTCAGAGGAATAGGTTTGAGAACCTGATAATGTGGTTTGAGGAAATTGATTTTGGTAAAACTTTGAATCAGATATTCACAGAAAACATATCTAAAATCTTAACAAGAACAAATGTTCATTTTTTTGTAATCCTGTGACTTGCAACAGCCCAGAAATTGATTCAACTGTAAGGATTGATATTAAGTGATAAGAAATGGATGTGATTCGATTAGATTACTTACAGTGTGGAAACAGGCCCTTTGGCCCAACAAGTCCACACCGACCCGCTGAACCCACCCATTCCCGTACATTTACCCCACACTATGGGCAATTCAGCATGGCCAATTCACCTGACATGCACATCTTTGGACTGTGGGAGGAAACCCACGCAGACATAGGGAGAATGTGCAAACTCCACACAGTTAGTCGCCTGAGTCGGGAACTGAACCCGGGTCTCTGGCACTGTGAGGCAGCAGTGCTAACCACTGTGCCACCATGCCACCCACAAACTTCCCAGAGCTGTGGAAATGAACATTAATGAAAACAGTACAGATGTGACCTACACATCTAGAACAAGGGAACTGATTTTTATTTTTCTTGTAAGTTTACATTGGATCACATAATTGTAGAACTTCCCTTTACTTGTTTATATATTTAAATGAGCAGTCCTATATATAATTCAGAAACAATTTCCATTTCCTGGAGAGAGGTAGTAGCTAGTTTGTGGGATAAAGGATCTTCTCTACTTTGTGTATGAATGATATTGGGGCTGGGTAGTTCATCTCAAAGCGTCTAAATTTTCAAACTTTTTCTGTTGTACATGTCCATTTGCATTCACCTGTGGGATGTTTTGTTGAGTTTGTGAGGGGTTTCTTCCTGTACTCCCGCAGGAACAGAGCCAGCCTACGATATATCTTTCCAAACTTACAAAGAGGTCAGACATTACTCACTCTGACTAGACAATTCTATAGATATTCAGTCCACGTGGTAGTGGGAGGAGGAATTTGACAATAGCTTTTAATGTCTTTTTGCTGATAGCAATGCATCAATCTCCTGTTAAGGCAAGAAATGCAAAGCTCAGCTTTATTTTCAACAGTTCATAACACAGCTAAAATAAAGCACACTCTCTGCATTATATTTCTTCAATTTGAATAAAGCCAGTGGAGTGAGTCATGGGGCTGTATTTTTATCTCTTGGCAGGAATGGGAATGGAGATAGGTGGACTGGGAATTTCAAGCTGTCAGATTGGGTGCAGGTTTCCTCACTCTAGCTTGCTGTTTGGCCATTTTCCCTGAGGTAGGATGAACTGTGGGGACCTGCTGATTAAAATGTTAATCATGGCTGACTTGGACTTTCCAGTCAGTTTCCAGGTTTCTGCTCTTGGTGAGGAACAGTTCAGTTCAGCCACTGGAGGTGGGCTCTAAGTAGCAGAAAAAGAGCTCAGCCTACTGACGGACCCCTTTCTGACAATGAGAGAGTTTCCTTTCTCATGGGCCAGCTTGCTGGCTGAAGCCACTTTTCATTACAAATGTGAATACGTTGTCAACTTGTGGCTTAAACTCTGAAGTACAAACTAGCTTTTCAGACTGTTATAGAATTGCAGGGACACAGTATTAATTTAGTCAGTCTCATGATTACTTAAACTATCAACAATTAACCCAGACGTTAGAAGTAATTATGGTATTAACTGCCTCTGAAGACCATGCTTTCCAGTTTACAATCTTAATTAATATATTCAGGTTCTTTCGCAGTACAGGCAATAAAACTTTGAATGATGCAGTAAAAAGTAATTGTTTTCTTGTGAGCCGTGCACAGCAGTTGTACAGGACCCTGTTTAGTGACTTGGCAGAAAATTATTCAATCAGCTTCCAAATGACATAATTTTAAAAAGAAATTTAATGAGGTAGTGCTGGTCTGATCAGAACATTGAGTGTTGGAGGGGTAGGATCTTGGAGGGGTAAGGTGTTGGGGGTTGTGATGCTGGGAAGTGTGCTAAACCCCAATCAGTTCCTACTGTATTCTTCTGAGGTTCTAGTTCCGTCGTATTTCAGCTTGCATGTGTATGCGATACCTTCCCAAGTGACTCCCTATGTATGGGAACCAATCAGAAAGCTGAAGTCTGGATACCTAGAGACTTTTATTGTGTGTATGGGAGAGTTGGGGGTGGTGACAGGGATGCAGAGACTTTTTCAGAAAACAGTTCTTAATGAGTACTTTGAAAAATGCAGGACCTAGGGCATCAAAATTGCCTGAGTAGTTCTACATTGTGAGTATCATTTTGTCTCCAAAATGTTATTAGGGACACAAATTTCTGGTGCGAGCTGCATTACCAGATGTCACTTTATGAGAGCACAGGTGAGAACAGAGAGCAGTTGCTGGAAATATGCAGATAGACACATTGTGATTGTCAATGTTGATCTAACTCCAGTTCTAGCATTTTCGAACCATCCCATGTAACACTATTAAACATATAATTGAAACAAATGTTCAGCAGCAAGAAGGACACTTCTAACAGCCCGACATAAAGGATCATCCATTAATTTAAGGTCAGTTGCTGAAGGATTTCTATAGGCTCATGTTTGTCATTTCTTTTGCCGATCCACTACTCCTCTTGCACTTTCTGCTCCTTTGAATATCCTTTTTCTCTGATTCCCATTAACTCAAATATTTGACAACATTTCCAGCAGTGACAGGACTAGCACAAATCAGTGTAGTCACAACTCATGAGAGCCAAACCACACCCACAATGGTGGAACAAACCTCACGTGACACAATCAAATCAGTTGAAGTTGAACAAGTTCTTAAAGTTGATCTTTTATGCTTTTGGCCAGAGCCAGTGTGACCAGTTGCAATTGAATATGGCTGAAGATAAGCAACTATAAAGGTTGCAAAACACCATTATGAAGGGATGGTCTGACAGTACTGGAGATACCTGAGAGTGTTCATTCATTTTTGCCAGGTGGAGATGAACTTTATAGATCATAACAAGGGCAAACAAGTTCCAACCCAAAAGCATTACACTAAGATATCATGCCCATATTACATCAGGTATTGAATGTAAAAGAGAGTGAGTGTGTATGAGTGTACTGTCCAGGGATGAATTCGGATGTCAATGATCCATAAATACACGTGAAGCTTCTCAAATGTACGAACCCCAGCTGCAGAGGGACAACCACGTGATCTTCCATCCACTCTCTGAATGAAAGCAGTAGCAGACATATTCACATTAAATGGGAAGATTACATCCTTGTGATGGATTAGGTCTCCCAATTTCTCATTGATCGATGACTTAGCAGCATAGCAAACACAACTGTCATTAACACAATGGGAATTATTTTCAACTTGGTCAATACCCCAGAGTGGATAGTGTCTGACAACAGAATACAAACCATTGCAAGGCATGTTTATTAAACAGGGAGTGCCACACATCACATATTCATTCCATAAGAAAAATGATCATATGGTTCACCAGAATGTAAGATAGACTCTGTCATAATCAATTACCATCAAGTGTTAAGCAGCAAAACCACATTTTCACAGTCCATTGCGCATTTCCATTTTCAGCACTAAGGGAGAGTGAATGACCATCTCCAGTGCAGGATTTTCATGGAATGCTAATGTGAATGACCTCATCCAGAACTGCCTCATCATCTGGGACACACAAGTGAATGGGTAAAGAGTTATTAAAACTGGGCAGAGTATATGGACTAGAAATACAAATACCTGGATGCCAGCACAAATATCTAGAATATACAACCAGCCGAGGTCATATAAAGTCATTACTGATCCTGTTACATTGCAACAGAACAGACACCAGCTCAGACCAATATTTCACACCAATCACACATGAAGAAAATGAATAAGAAAACTCTGATGATGTTGATCATACTGTGTTGTTGAGTGACTGCAACCAGCAGCAAGACAACCCAGAGCAACAGAGAACATCATGTACCTCTCCAGTGAGTTAGAAAATCACCAAGTTAGGACAAGCTGTAAACCTCCAAAACATTACGTTGAAGCTTAAATGATTAATTTTGTAAACACTGATTATTGTTTGAATAATTACTAGATATAGCAATATGTCCCTATGTATCTGCTTGGGATAACTTTTCTATCTGTGGAAAAAGAGATATGTTTTATGTCTCATGTTCAGTGCGTTTGTATTCCCTACAGAAATGTAATATGTCAGTATGCCTTTCAGACACATGCTCATGATATCATCACTATTATAGTGTGTCACCTGATGGCACAAACATCTCTGACTCCATGATAAGTTGGATCCCTTGAAGCATGATATACTAATGGAAGCAGGCTGCTCATTGTATCTTAATAGCTTAACATGAGCCCAAATGCTGATCGGTCTGTGTCTGTAATATTTGTGTATAAGTAAGCTATAATGAATGTCTGATACATTCAGTACCACATTATTTGTGCCTACCTCATTATGTTGGGATGTACAACAAGCATTGCTGCATCAGGTGAAGTATCTGCTTTGATGCAAAATTGACATCATCTCCATTCTTGTGTTCAGATACAAGTATAACTTGATGGTAAACAATTAGGTGGTCTCTAAGATTACAGAATTTGGTGAAAATAAGTTAAGTTTATAACTATTACACACTCACAACTTTAAAAACTTGATTAATTTGTTCATCAAAGTTGGATGTGAATCAATCCTTGCATCGAAACCAGCTATGTCCCAAACTCTCAAACATGAGTGTCATCCAATTGCACCTATTTTTGAGTTTCAACATTGCAGCCCAATTTTATGGCTCAGTAGGAACTTTTAATTGTATTTTGTTATGATTTGCTTATGAGCATTTATTGAAAAATGTCTTCATTCTATTATCTGTTTGTTTTGACATTGAAAAACTACCCCGATGTTTGGTTCTTAAACATACCTGACATGCATGAATGATGGGAAAATATGAGGAATTCAACTCAAAACATACACCTAACCAGTGTGGGTTTGATGTTTCCCTGGAATTTAATGATTCAGGCCATTTTGCCCATTTAGATCCATTTTAAATTCTGGCATGTTCTCATGAGATTACAAGGACATCCAAGTGTAATTGGACAATGGCAAAATGGGAAAAGCATCAGGCAATTTCAGCTGTAATTTCCAGGTTGCACCCAAAAAAACTCCAGTTCATTGTATTTTTGTCATAAAAAGGTATGGTAAAGTTGTCATAATCCTACCAGAGGGTTGCTCTTTCATTAGGGAGGGATGACTGGTGTTTGGTTAACCTGAGGGTCACCACACATCTCAAGCTGTTGGTAACACTCTCCGTTGCAAATCTGCTATCAAAATAAATATTATAACTTGTCATAAGAGCTTTAAAGCTTTTCTGTTTGTGTCATATCTGTCTATTATTTCTTCCAGGACTACCACAAAAAAGTCAGTGGCGTATGCCCTCTGCAGAGGGTGTTTCCTCAGAGGAAACTGATTCCTTCTGTGGGTGCACTATCACAGGATGTAGTCTGACTTCTCATGTGTGTAGATATAAACACTCTAGGGGCTCTGCTTACATAGGTAGATGGATCACAAGTGCATTACAAGTGAGTATGAACAGACAGATGATAAGAAGATTAGTGGAGAGTCTGCATTGAGGACAGACCCTCCCCATGCTTTGCTCAGCTGTACAGAGATTTTAATAATAGGGGGTTTAAGTAAAGTGCGAGATACTTGAATTTGGCGTATCAAAGCTTTGTATATTGTTAAACAAAGTGAAAGACTATAATTCAAGCATTTATGAATTGATATCAAAGGCTGTTACGAGGATGGCTTCCATGAAAAAGTGGACCCCTCTTGAATCACAGCACCCAGTAAGATCCTACAAGCCCTGACAACAGTGAATATAAACATTTCTTCTTTCTTAGACAGACAGCTGTAGTCATTAGCCATATATTATTGATCTGTTTCAAGCTGTCCCTTGCAGAAAGATAGAAATGATTTAACACGAGTAGTGGGATGATGGTGAATGTGGAGATGACAGTAGAAACTGAGGATGTCCTCCATCATGGTGTCTGGCACCATCATTGTTCAAGGTGAGATTGATCTAGAATAGAGTTCGCAGCTCAAAGCTCAACATTGATGAGGTGCTATAGGCTATCTGCAGGAACAGAATTCTGTTCAATTATAAATCAGTAACCCTATAGCTGGGCATATCCCTCACTATAGTATTGCTATCAAACCAAGGAACGAAGACACATTCAATTAGCAATGTTGGAGTTCATGCCAGGAGCAGCAAAGGCTAAACTTAAAAATGAGATGCCAACCTGGTGGGACCACAACACAAGGCTACGTGCATGCTGCACAACAGAAATTGCAAGTTCGAAACAGAGCTAAATGCTCCCACTGCTGACAGGTCAAACTAAAACTGCAGCCCTGCCACATTTAGTTGTGAATGTGCTGGACAATTAATCAGCCTATGACAGAGGGTTGATTCCCGCAATATAACATCAAGAAACAGTTGAAGGCATTGAATATTGCAAAGGTTATAGGTCCCCACAATATTCCAGCAGTAGTACTAAAGATTCTGCTCTTGAATTAGTGTCACTGCTTGTCACACTGGATCAGAACTATGGGACTGGCATCTACCTGAAGGATATTATTTGTGCTGTCCAATTTGGTAAATTACTACCAATTTATTGAAGGTGTCAGTGACAGTGCTATCAAGTGGCGGTCACTCAGGAACATGCTGCTCAGCAATATTCACTTCAGCTCCTGTTAGGGGCACTCAGCTCCTGACATCCTTATTGCCTTTGTTGAAGCATGAACAAAAACGTTGGATTCCTGAGCTGAAAGAGAGAGATTGTCCTTGACAGCAAGGCACTATATGAGTGACTGTGGCTCAAGAATGCCTAGCAAAACTGGAATCAATGGGAACAAATGAGGAAACTTACCATTGGCTGGAGTCATACCGAACACAAAAGATGGTTGTGGATATTGAGGTCCAGCATTCCAGCTCTAGGGCACAGCTGTAAGAGTTGCTCAGGGTAGTGTCTGAGGTGAAACCATTTTCAGCTGCTGAAAAACCACTTTCTCTCTGTTCTAAGTTCAAAACTGGGGATGATTGGTATTCTGTACCATTTGCACAGTTTGCACCCACATGTAAGAAGAGCTGAACAACATTCAGGCTTGGAATGTGAAGAGGCAAGTGACATTTGCACAAATGTCAAGCAATAACCTTCTCCAACAAAAGAGGATCTAACTTCCTTCTCTTGTCATTCAATTGAATTACCATTGCTGAATTCCCACTACCAATATCTTAATGAGTAGACATGCAAATATGTAGCTACAAGAACAGGCACAGAGTAGTCATGATTTGGAGATGCCGGTTGGACTGGGGTGTACAAAGTTAAAAATCACACAACACCAGATTATAGTCCAATAGGTTTAATTGGAAGCACTAGCTTTCAGAGCGATGCTCCTTCATCATGAAGGAGCAATGCTCCGAAAGCTAGTGCTTCTAATTAAACCTATTGGACTATAATCTGGTGTTGTGTGATTTTTAACTAGGCACAGAGTAGCAACTCTTTACTGAGTAACTCATCTCATAATTCTCAGAAGCTGAGTTAAACATATATCATTCATGCTTAACTATTGCATGACAATGAATGCTCCTGCTGGGATTTGCAGATCCTAGGACTTGCCCAGCTCTTGGTAATAGCCACCAAATATTGATCTTGGAAGCTGAGTTGTTTACAACCGCTTCAAGTCAGAACCTTAGCCTTCATAAACTCTCCTACTGAGAAGTCAAGGAAGTTGAGCCTCTATTGTTACTCCCTCCTGCCTGCTGCAAACTCAACCCATCTGTGTCTCTCCCCAATCTGTTGGACAACTGCAGCTCCTTGCACAGCACACACTTACTGCTTTGGTTGTTGATTGTCTTTTAGGTTTAAGATCTGATCAATAACACTCATGGTGCTACATTCTTTGTGTATACATTTCCAAACTGGACAAGCAAGTGTCTGTCACAGTAATCTCATCAATCTGTCTGCCAGACAAAACTGAAGGCAGCGCTGTGCACCTGATCCATTATTTGTGGATACTCCTGACCTTACCAGCCCCATAGAGTAGAACATAGAACATTGCAGCACAATCCAGGCCCGTTGGTCCTCAATGTTGCACCGATCTGTGAAACCAATCTGAAGCCCATCTATCCTACACTATTCCATTTTTATCCATATGCCTATCCAATGACCATTTAAATGTCCTTAAAGTTGGCATGTCTACTACTGTTGCAGGAAAGGCGTTCCATGCCCCTATTACTCTCTGAGTAAAGAAATAACCACTAACATCTGTCCTATACCTATCACCTCTCAATTTAAAGCCATGTCCCCTCGTGCTAGCCATCACCATCCAAGGAAAAAGCCTCTCACTGTGCATTCTATCTAATCCTCTGATCATCTTATATGTCTCTATTAAGTCACCTCTCATCTTCTTCTTTCTAATGAAAACAGCCTCAAGTCCCTCAGCCTTTCCTTATAAAACCTTCCCTCCATCCCAGGCAACATCCTAGTAAATCTCCTCTGCACCCTTTCCAATCCTTCTACATCCTTCCTGTCATGATCAGAACTGTACACAATAACCCAAGTGCAGACGCATCAGAATTTTGTGCAGCTGTAGCACAACCTCATGGCTCCGAAACTCAATCCTTCTACCATTCAAAAGCTAACACACGATATGCATTCTGAACAACTCTATCAACCTGGGTGTCAACTTTCAGGGATCTATGTTCACGGACACCGAGATTCACACTGCCAAGAGAGTCTTACCATTGGCCCAGTACTTTTACTCGTGTTACTCCTTCCAAAGTAAATCATCTCACACTTTTCCACATTAAACTCCATTTGCCACCTCTCAGCCCAGTTTTTCAGCTTATCTATGTCCCTCTGTAACCTGCAACATCTTTCCATGCTTTCCACAATTCCAGTGACCGTAGTCCATCCGCAAATTTACTAACCCATCCTCCTATGCCCTCATCCAGGTCATTCAAAAAAATGACAAACAGCAGTGGACCTAAAATAGATCCCTGTGATATACTACTAGTAAGTGAACTCTAGGATGAACATTTCCCATCAACCACCAGCCTCTGACTTCTTTCAGCTAACCAATTGCTGATCCAAACCACCCTAAATCCCATACCTCCGTATTTTCTGCAATAGCCTACCGTGGGGAACCTTATCAATCGCTTTACTGAAATCCATATTTACCACATTAACCGCTTTATCCTCATCCACCTTTTTTGGTCACCTTCTCGAAGAACTCAGTAAGGTTTGTGAGGCACGCGTACCCTTCACAAAACTGGTTGATGATCTCTAATCAGATCATTCTTTTCTAGATGATTATAATTCCTATCTCTTGTAATCCTTTTCGACACTTTACCAACAACCGAAGTAAGGCTCACAGGTCTATAATTATCAGGTTTGTCCCTTATCTCCTTCTTGACCAAGGAGACATTTGTTATCCTCCAATCTTCTGGCACTATTCTTGGAGACAATGATGACCTAAAGACCAAACGTTTCATCACCATACGCGGTAACATCATCAGTGAGCCTCTAGATGAAGCACTGGATGTATGGGCTGCTTTCTATTTACGTGTTTAGGTTTCTTTGAGTTGGTGATGTCATTTCCTGTGGTGATGTCATTTCCTGTTCTTTTTCTCAGGGTATGATAAATGGGATCCAAGTCAATGTGTCGGTTGATAGCATTCAGGTTGGCATTCTCATGCATGTCTCTGTTTGACTTGTGCTAGGATAGATGTGTTGTCCCAGTCGAAGTGGTGTCCTTACTCATCTGTATGTTAGGATATTAGTGAGAGTGGGTCATGTCTTTTTGTGGCTAATTGACAATGAACATTAATAATGAATATTATTGTAACGAGCCACCACACAATGCAGCACACAGGAACTACAAAGAGACGAGGAAAATCACCTACAGAGTGTATTCAAAAAGAACGGGTACCCAATGAACACAGTCCGCTGGTTTCTAAACAACAAACCCAAACAAGCAGACAAGATATGTCCAGAAACCTGAGCCACTCTCCCCTACATCAAAGACATCTCAGAAATGACTGCCAGACTACTCAGACCCCTTGGTATCATGGTAGCCCACAAACCCACCAACACACTAAAACAGCAGCTAATGAACTTGGAAGACCCGATTCAGACAACAAGCAAAACTAATGTCATTTACAAAATACCGTGCAAGAGTTGTAACAAACAGTACATTAGACAAACAGGCAGAAAACTAGCCACCAGAAAACATGAACATCTAATAGCCACAAAAAGACATGACCCACTCTCGCTAATATCCTTACATACAGATAAGGAAGGACACCACTTCGACTGGGCTAACACATCCATCCGAGGACAAGCCAAACAGAGACAATCAGGAGAATTCCTAGATGCATGGCATTTCAACTAGAACTCTATCAACAAACACATTGAGTTGGATTCCATTTACCACTCTCTGAGAAAAAGAACAGGAAATTACACCACGCAGGAAATGATATCACCACAGGAAATGGCATCACCAACCCAAAGAAATCTAAACACCGAAATAGAAAGAAGGCAATAGCTCCAGTGCTTCATTCAGAGGCTGACTGATGATGTTACTGAGTATGGTAACGAAACATCTAAAAACTAACCTTCCAGCTCAGCGAGCAAACCTACATCCAGAACCTCAACTTGAGCTACAAATCTTCTCAAAACTTGCTAATAAAGATCAAAGCCAAAGGTTCTGCAATCTCCTCCCTAGCTTTCCAGAGAATCATAGGATAAATCCCGTCCGGCCAAAGGGACTTTTCTACTTTCATTCTCTCCAGAATTGCTAACATCTCCTTCTAATGAATCTCAATCCTGTCTAATCTGTCCATATTACAGAAGAGGAAGTGCTGGATGTCTTGAAACACATAAAAGTGGATAAATCCCCAGGACCTGCTCAGGTGTACCCTAGAACTCTGTGGGAAGTTATGGAAGTGATTGCTGGGCCTCTTGCTGAGATATTTGTATTGATAGTCACAGGTGAGGTGCCAGAAGACTGGAGGTTGGCAAACGTGGTGCCACTGTTTAAGAAGGGAGGTAAGGACAAGCCAGGGAACTATAGACCAGTGGGCCTGACATTGGTGGTGGGCAAGTTGTTGGAGGGAATCCTGAGGGACAGGATATACATGTGTTTGGAAAGGCAAGGACTGATTAGGGATAGTCAACATGGTTTTGTGCGTGGGAAATCATGTCTCACAAACTTGATTGAGTTTTTTGAAGAAGGAACAAAAAGGATTGATGAGGGCAGAGTGGTAGATGTGATCTATATGGACTTCAGTAAGGCATTCAACAAGGTTCCCCATGGGAGACTGGTTAGCAAGGTTTGATCTCATGGAATACAGGGAGAACTAGCCATTTGGATACAGAACTTGCTCAAAGGTAGAAGACAGAAGGTGGTAGTGGAGGGTACTTTTCAGACTGGAGACCTGTGATCAGTGGAGTACCACAAGGATCGGTGCTGGGAACTCTACTTTTCATCATTTACATAAATGATTTGGATGCGAACATAAGAGGTACAGTTAGTAAGTTTGCAGATGACACCAAAATTGGAGGTGTAGTGGACAGCGAAGAACGTTATCTCAGATTACAACAGGATCTTGATCAGATGGGCCAATGGGCTGAGAAGTGGCAGATGGAGTTTAATTCAGATAAATGCGAGGTGCTGCATTTTGGGACAACAAATCTTAGCAGGACTTATACACTTAATAGTAAGGTCCTAGGGAGTGTTGCTGAACAAAGAGACCTGGGAGTGCAGGTTCATAGCTCCTTGAAAGTGGAGTCGCAGGTAAATAGGATAGTGAAGACGGAATTTGGTATGCTTTCCTTTATTGGTCAGAGTATTGAGTACAGGAATTGGGAGGTCATGTTGCGGCTGTACAGGACATTGGTTAGGCCACTGTTGGAATATTGCATGCAATTCTAGTCTCCTTCCTATCAGAAAGATATTGTGAAACTTGAAAGGACTCAGAAAAGATTGACAAGGATGTTGCCAGGGTTGGATGATTTGAGCTATAGGGGCAGGCTGAACAGACTGGGGTTGTTTTCCCTGGAGCGTTGGAGGCTGAGGGGTGACCTTTATAGAGGTTTACAAAATTATGAGGGGCATGGATATGATAAATAGACAAAGTCTTTTCCTTGGGGTCAGGGAGTGCAGAACTAGAGGGCATAGGTTTAGGGTGAGAGTGGATAGATATAAAAGAGACCTAAGGGGCAACTTTTTCACGTAGAGGGTGGTACGTGTATGGAATGAGCTGCCAGAGGAAGTGGTGGTGGCTGGTACAATTGCAACATTTAAAAGGCATTTGGATGGATATATGAATAGGAAGGGTTTGGAGGGATATGGGCCGGGTGCTGGCAGGTGGGACTAGATTGGGTTGGGCTATCTGGTCGGCATGGACAGGTTGGACCGAAGGGTCTGTTTCCATGCTGTACACATCTATGACTCTATGACTCTAATCTAATAGCCTGTACCTCAGTATTCTCCTTGACAGCATTGTCTTTTTCCATGGTGAATACTGACAAAAATCAGTCATTTCGTGCCTGTCTTATCTCCTTGGGCTACATGCACCACTTCCCACTACTGTCCTTGTATGGGCCGAATCATACTCAGTCATTCTTTTATTTTTGACATACCTATAGAAAGCTTTATGATTCTCCTTGATCCCATCACCCAAAAATGTCTCATGTCCTCTCCTAGCCCTTCTTAATTCTTTCTTTAGGTCCTTCATGGCTAACATGTAACTCTCAACTGCCCTATCTGAGCCTTCACATCTCATCCTTACATAAGCCTCCTTCTTTCTCTTGACAAGAGAATCAATTTCTTTAGTAAACCACGGCTCCCTCGTTCAACGACCTTGTCCTTGCCTGACAGGTACATACTTATCAAGGACACACAGTAGTGTTCCTTGAATAAGCTCTACATTTCAATTGTGCCCATCCCCCTCTGTTTCCTTCCCCATCTTGTCTAAATCTTGCCTAATTGCATCATTATTGCCTTTCCCTCAGCTATAACTCCCACTCTGCGGTACATATGTATCCCTTTCCATTGCTAAAGTAAACATAACTGAATTGTGATCACTATCACCAAAGTGCTCACCTACCTCCAAAGCTAACACCTGGCCTGGTTCAATATCCAGTATCAAATCCAATGTGGCCTCGCCTCTTGTTGGCCTGTCTACATACTGTGTTGGGAAACCTGCCTGCACACATTAGACAAACACTAATCCATCTAAAGTACTCAAACTACAGCATTTCCAGTCAATATTTGGAAATTTAAATTATTTTAACCCCACCTGTTTATAATATTTGGGTGCTAATTTTGAATTGTTGTCAATGTGTCATGAAAGAATATATATTTGAACACTCAGATGAAGAGTCTGCCTCTCTAGAGTGGATTATTAGGTGGATGCTCTTGTCAAAATGAAATAGGCGTATTTGCAAAGGTTTCGGTTCAGGTTTTTCAAGTTTGATGATGTAACATTCTCCTCTCTGACTCTTGATCCTTGACATTCAATGCAGGGATTTAAGATTGATTCCATTGTGTTTTCCTGCTAATTTAACCACCAGCAATTTCTAGCCCTTTAAGTTTTACTTTAATGTCTTTCAATTGCAATGTCCACTTTTTGTTCATGTGCCCAACTACTTTAACAAAAATCCACGTTTGCAGTAATTGAGCACTATTTTGTAAATTATGCATTTTCAGATATGTTAGACCTTTATTTAAAACAATGGATAGAAGCTATAACTGCTAGTAGCTCATTCTAAATGGCACAATGTAGAATTAAATGTCTGCTTTATTCCACCTTGAGGTATTCATAACTGAAATAATTAAGCAAAGTGATTTCCCATGACTTCCTGGTAGGTGGTGTGCACTGCACATGTTCAGATTACAGCTAACAGTCTCTCAGTAAAGCCCATATTTTGTGGGGATGCTGAGTCTTTCAAGCAAAAGCATTAAATGGAAGGATTAAAAACACGTGAGACAATTCAATGGGAAAAAAATTGTGATATGTCTAATTTTCATCTAAGAAAAGCTTTTTGTTTATTCATTCATGGGATGTGGGAGTTGCTGGCTAGGCCAGCATTTTTTGCCCATCCCTAATTGCCCAGCACTCTAACCCAGAGGGCAATTCAGAATCAACCACATTTCTGTCTTAGACATTAAAAATTATACTTGTGGAAGAACAAGTAATGGCAGAAATCATAACCATAGGTGACCTATCAGCCCTTTATGTCTGTGCTGCATCTTTCAAAGAGCTACCTAATTAATTCCACACTTCCTTGCTGATTTTGCATATGCGGCAACATTGTTATTTTCAAATTATATATTTAATTCCCTGTTTAAAACAGTGCATTCCACATTACAATGTTAAAAAAAACTTCTTGTCACCTGTTTGTTTTATTTTCTTAATTTTCCTAAACACTTGTCCTCTTGTTACCAACATAAGAACAGTTTTGACCTTTCTATTCTATCATCAGCCCTTATAACTTTGAATATCTCTAGTTGACCTCCCTTAACTTTCCAAGCCCTGAGCAGATCAATCATAACTTCTTCAGTCTTGCCATGTTACTGAAATCCCTTATCTCGTGATTCCTCCTAGTAAATCATATCACTTTGTTATGGACCAGAACAGACCCCCTCAAAACATTTCAAGAATGTAGCCCAGACCTAACTTTGCTAGTTGTTTTAAGCAGGTTGTAATGTGGATATTCTAGAAGGGTGCAGCTGGACAAACCACATAGTTTTAAACAAAACAGAATTTGTTTACAAGATTACCGAATGAAACACAAACAAAAGAGAACAGAGTTAAAAATCACACAACCCCAGGTTATGGTCCAACAGGTCTAGTTGGAAACACTCACAGAATTGGTGATCATGATCTTATTCTCCACAACCACTTAATGCAGGAGTGGCGTTCTGAAAGCTAGTGCTTCCAAATAAACCTGTTGGATTATAACATGGTGTTGTGTGATTTTTAACTTTGTCCACTTCAGTCCAACAACGGCACATCCAAGTCAAAAGAGTACAGGATATCGAATAACTTAATCTATCCAAAAATCCAACAGATCATCCCATCTTAATGATGCTGTTACAAATACTTACAACAATCCCTATAAACACCCCTTGGCACAAAAGGTAAAATCAAACACAGGGTCTTACAGGCAAGATGTCAGAAAGAGAGAAGGATCAACATGGACCTGCTTCTTTGGGTGCAGCAGTTTTTACAACTGCCTGACTGCTTTCACTGAATAGCCAGACCAAATCAAACCAGAGAAAAGCTGAGCTGGGAGAATTGGCCACTCCCCTTTCATTCGGCAAGCATTTTACTTTAAACCAGAAAACCTTTTGCCTGAGGCAGCATCTGTTAGCTCTAATCAAGTTGGCCCTAAAACCCTTCAAACTTAGACTTTTCAGAGTCTGTGTTTTTTACAACTTCCCTGAAAAAAAAACATCAGGGACAACATAATCTTGTTAAAGGAGCAGCATCATCACACCTCCCCCCTTAAAGAAAACATCAATGCCAAAAGATGGCTTCGTTTTAAAACCCCTTGATTTTAAACTGTTAGTACCATATAACACACACATACATTACATTGACTATAAATATGTGAACATGCACAACTACAGTCTATTTCAGTCTGCTTTACTCCTGATACTGAATGCCTCTGTTTCTCATTCAAGTCTCGACAATGCGTTAGCAATCATGTTTTCTCGTCCTGCCACATGCACAATTTTCAAATTGAATGGCTGTAACAACAAGCTCCATCTAAATAGTCTGACATTTTTGACCTTAAATATCTCCACAAACTTCAATGGGTTATGGTCAGTGTATATGATTGTCTCAGACACATTACTGATAATGTAAACATTGAAATGTTGTAACACCATCACCAAGCTCAAAGTGTCCTTCTCAACTGTGGAATATTTCTGTTGATGCATGTTCAATTTCCTGGAGAAATACCCGATTGGTCTTTCTATCTTCTCATCATCTTCCTATAAGAGCACAGCACTGACACCCATTTCACTTGCATCGACAGCCATTTTGAATGGCTTTGTGTGCCTAATACCAGGCCAGTGGTTAACACAACTTTCAGGCTGTCAAATGCCTTCTGAAATTTCACTGTCCACTGAAACATCTTGTCTTTTGTTAGCAATTCAGTGAGTGGAGCAGCCACACTCTAAAATCCAGTATGAATTTTTAATAAAATCCACTGAATCCTGAGAACTGTAGGATTGCTCTTTTTTGTCGATGGTATGGGAAATTCCCCAATTATCTTTGTTTTTGCATTCCATGGGGCCATTTGTCCATGTCCAATAACATGGCCCAGGAAGGTGACTTGGGCTTTGGCAAATTCACTTTTAGCCAGGTTTCTCACCCAGCCTGCCTTCCAAAGTCGATTGAACAATTCTGATAAATGTTGTAAATGTTCCTTCCATATGTGACTAAAAATCACCAGGCCATCTATATATACAACACAGATGGTTAATTCAGCAATGACTTAATTGGTTAGTCTCTGAAATGTTGCTGACACATTTTTAAAACCAAATAGCATGACTTTAAACTGATATAGTTTAATGAAAGCTGAAATAGCCTTTGCTCTTTCTGACAAAGGAACCTGCCAGTATCCTCTGAACAAAGTTTAACTTAGAAATATAAGTTACTAATCCCACCTTTTCAACACAGTCTTCCAAATGTGGAATCGGATATGCATCAGTCTTTGTAACTGCATTGACTTTGCCATAACCATTGGCTACCATCTGGTTTTGGCATCATTACTATGGGTGAGCTCCAGTCATTGTAACTCCCTTGGATTATGTCATCTTGGAACATGTGTTCAAACTATTTTTGAACCTGTGTCAACTTCTAAGGTTATGCCTATAAGAATGTTGCTTAATCAGAACAGCATCTCCTGTATCTTCATCATGCATAATTAGGTCGGTACTTTGTAGCTTATTTCTATATACCTCCCGATGTGATTGTAATAACTCTTCCAAGTCATTTCGATTTTCCTCTGGAAGAAAACTCTGTAATTTATCACAACTTTTGACAACATTGTCCAATTTGATTTAAGGAATGTCCAATTCAGAATTCTCTGAACTTGGTTCTTCTCTCTGTGTTGTAACCAATAACATCTTCTCCTTTTGCTTTCCTTCCCTGTCAAAATACATTTGAGCATATTCACATGACACACTCTGCGAGATTTCCTTCTGTCTGGAATCCTTATCAAATAGACTGCCTTACTCAATTTCCTTTTGACTTGATAAGGTCCACTAAACCTTGCTTTTAAAGATTCACGTAACACTGGAAGTAACACTAACATCTTATCTCCAAAAGCAAAATTGCAATTTTTTGATTTCTTGGCTGCTTCCTGTTTCATTGTATGCTGTAATACTTTTAAATGCTGTCTATCTAACTCTCCCACTCTATTTAATCATTCCTGAAAATTTGACACATAGTCCAAATATGTGGTCTCTGAATTCTGACCTGCCTATTTCTCCTTAACCAATTTTAACGGTCCTCTCACTCCTTACCCAAAAACTAATTCAAGTGCCCTTGGCATGGTCTTTAATGTCTGATGCCACGTTTCTAGTGCTCTCTGCAACTTTGGTTGTACACAGTAGATTTGAATTGTTTTATTTCTAAGCTGTTCATAACTTTCTTTAATAATTTTGAAGTAAAGTTTGACCCTTGATTGATTGTATCTCTGTAGGTAGTCTGTATCTCATGAAAAATTTGAACAATTCCTCGACAATCCTTTTAGCTGTGATCTTGCATAATGGAACAGCCTCTGGCAGTCTGATGGATACATCCATTATTGTTAACCAATACTAATTCCCACATTGTGTTTTAGGTAGGGGTCCTACGCAATCAATTAAGACTCCTGTAAAAAGGTTCCTCAAATGCAGCAACAGTTATTAAAGGTACGGTTTTTATTACTCCCTGTGGTTGTCCAATTACTTGGCATGTATGATATGTCTGGCAAAATTCAATTACATCCTTGTACATTCCAGGCCAGTAAAATTGTGTTTGTATTTTATCTTGAGTTTTTCTCACTTCTAAATGACTGCCTGAGAGGTAGCTCGTGCACCACACTCAACACTTCCTTTCTATAATCTACTGGCAATACAATTTGATGAACTTCTGCCCATTTCTCATCTGGTGAAATATGTGATGGTCTCCATTTCCTCATTAAGCCATCATTTTTAAGATAATAACATTCAGGAACACATTCAGATTCTTTTTCTATGTATGCCTGTTTATACAATTGCTTTAAATTTTCATCTTCCTGCTGTAACTCAGTTAATTTATCTGAGCTAAAGATGTCTGCACTGTCATCTATCTGCTCCTGGTTTGTGCCAACCATCTGATCGAACAGGGTCTCTGCTAATTCCACTTCACCTTTCTTATCTGTATTCTTTGATCTCTCCTGTTTCAAATGGTGACTTTGTCACCTCGTTACCACACAATCAGGAAAAATCCCAGGATATGTATCCTGCAAAAGTTCTGTTGCTTGAGTTTCCACAGGCTTTTCAACCACAGTAGGCAGCACTCCTACCTGTGAACCAGCTATATCAGTAACAAGGACAAATTGTATTCCTGGAGCTGAGTTTGTCCAGTACTCCTACCATGACTTCTTCACTCTTCACTGGATACTCTAACCTCACTTTACAGAGTTGAGCAATTCTTGTCTCACCATGAATTCCCATTACTAGCACCTTTTCTGGTAATAGTCCGTCAGAAGCACAGATCTCCTTATCTTTCAACATCACAGATTGAGAGGATCCTATATCCCTAAATATTGGAACCTCTTTACCTGCTGCTCCTGGCCTATGTGAGCAAACTTTACCTTCACAGGTATATGGTTTAAGAAGACCTCGCACTTCCTCCTTAACCAACCTCCAACCAGCTTGTACATTCTGGTGCAGCTTTCTAGCCTCCACTGTGCTTTCTATTATGACTGCAACAAAATTCACTGGTTCTTCCTGTTTTCCAACATCTGGCTTCCCAGTGCTTTTCCTAAACTCACCAACACTGTAATTTCATGTGGCCTACCTTATTGCAGTGAAAACCCTGGAGCTTTTTAACTTCTTTTTCCCTTCAAGGGTTTCCTTTTTGCCCTGTGGTAAGTTATCCTTATGACCTTCACCAAGATCTACCATTCCCTTTCCACTCAAGGATTTCTCTTTTCCCCAGTTTCTATCCCTCATGGATTGAAATTGATTATGGAAGCCAAACTTTGATTTCTGGACCAACTTATCAGCCATTTCAGCTGCTAATCTTGCTGTTTTAACTCTCTACTTTTCCACACAAGTTCTCACTACTTCAGAAAATAAATTTTTTTGAATGCCTAAGTACTAGTTTCTGAAGGTCAAACTCCCTCCCTTTCTCCTTTTCTTGTAATTCAAACTGTTTCATTTCTGTTGCCCCTTCCTTGTCTTTTGCCTTTAACTCAATCTGCTTCATTTTCAGTGGAATTTTAGCCAACTCTAAAGATTCTGATGGTGTTTCCAGCAAATTTAAATGCTGAGGTATTGTTGTCATTATCTCTCCTTTCCTCACAGAAGGAGACAGCTCCAACTCAAGCTTGTCTGCTAACTCGAGCAACTTGGCCTTAACCACCTTTTGCAAAACCCCCAAAGTCACTTCTTCCACCCCCAGACAACTGTTAGTGACTGAAAGAGCCACTGCTATCCCAAGCACTATTCAAACCAACTAAAGTCAACACCTGCAACTACCACTCATGGCCTTCAGGTCCAACAACCCTAATCCCTATTTGCAACTATAGAACAAATCCTGCAAAGATCCCCCAGTCTGTTATGGACCAGATCAGACCCCCTCAAAACATTTCAAGAAAGTAGCCCAGACCCTAACTTTGCTAGTTGTTTAAGCAGGTGTAAATTGGATATCCCAGGAGTGACGCAGTTGGTAATACCATGTATTTTAAAGAAAACAGAACTTATTTCTGAGTTTATTGAATGAAACACAAACAGAAGAGCACAGGATAGTGAATAAATTAACCACTCCGAAAACCCAACAGATCATCTGAACTTAATGATGCTGTTCCAAATACTTGCAACAATCCTCATGAATACCCCTTGACACAAAATGTAAAATTGAACACAGGGTCTTACAGGAGAGATTTCAGAGACAGATCAGCATGGACTTCCTTCTTTGGGTGTAGCAGCTCTAACAATTGCCTGACTGCTTTCAGTGAATAGCCAGACCAAACCAAACCAGAGAAAAGTTGAGTTGGGAGAACCGGCCACTCCCCTTTCATTCTACAAGATTTTTTAAATTTGAAAACCTTTTTCCTGAGGCAGTATCTATTAGCTATTATCATATTGGGCCTAAAACTTTTCAACTTAGACTGTTCGGAGTCTGTGCCTGTATAACATCTCTGAAAAAAAAGCCAAGGACACCTTAACCTTGTTAAAGGAGCAGCACCGTCACAACTTAGTTGCATAGAATGTGAGAATGACTAAAAAAGAGATGTAGTAGAAAGTGAGAACTGCAGATGCTGGAGATCAGAGTCAAGAGTGTGATGCTGGAAAAGCACAACATTTCAAGCAGCATCTGAGGAGCAAGAGAATTGACATTTCGGGCATAAGCCGTTCATTAAGATCCTGATGAAGGGCTTATGCCCGAAACGTCGATTCACTTGCTCCTCAGATGCTGCCTGACCTGTTGTGATTTTCCAGCACCACACTCTTGATGACTGAAAAAGAGATATGAAGCTTTTAAATTTGGATAAATCAGACAGATATAAAAGTAACAAATTTCAAAGGGAACAACAACTTACATTAGACACAGAATGGAAACTCTAATTGCTTGTGGATCACCATGGAGAATGTGTGAAATGATTTATAGCTTTTCACTTCCGTTTATCACTAATTTAGATCAGGAATATTTTCTGAATAACATCTGACTGTTGAGTTCACGATAGTCAATTTCGCAAATGCTTAGTTATAGATTTGCAGAATTTAAATAACTGTCCCACAGAAGCTTTCCAATAAGGTTACTTAACTCCAAAAAAGCTTGTTTGATTTTAATGAGCCTTAACTATGTTCCAGATGTTCCAGATAAAAGAACAACAAATAAGAACAGTAATGAACAATACAGCATAGGAATAGGTCCTTCAGCTCATCAAAACTGCATTGATGAATGACACCTTTCTAAACTAAAGACCTTTTGCCTCTACATGGTCCATATCCCTCTATTCCCAGCCTATTCATGTATCTGTCAAGATACATCTTAAACATTGTTATTGTATCCCCTTCCACCACCTCTTCTGGCAGTACATTCCAGGCTCTTAGAATATAGAACAGTACAGTACAGCACATGCCATTCAGCCCTCGATGTTGTACCTACCTTTTATCCTACCCTAAGATCAGACTAACCCACATAACCTTTCATTGTACTATCATCCATGTGCCTATCCAAGAGTTGTTTAAATGTCCCTAACATATCTGATTCTACCACCACTGCTGGCAGTGCATTCCACGCATCCACCACTCTCTGATATCTCCCCCAAAAATTCCTCCAATCACCTTAAAATTATGCCTCCTCAAGATAGCCATTTCTGCCCCGGGGAAAAGTCTCTGGCTATCTGGCCATCCACTCTATCTAAGCCTCGCATAATCTTGTACGCCTCTATCAACATAGAACATTGAACATAGAAGAATACAATGCAGTACAGGCCCTTTGGCCCTCAACGTTGCGCCGATCCAAGCCCACCTAACCTACACTAGCCCACTCTCCTCCATATGCCTATCCAATACCCGTTTAAATGCCCATAAAGAGGGAGAGTCCACCACTGCTACTGGCAGGGCATTCCATGAACTCACGACTCGCTGAGTAAAGAATCTACCCCGAACATCTGTCCTATACCTACCACCCCTTAATTTAAAGCTATGCCCCCTCATAATAGCTGTCCATCAAGTTGCCTCTCATTCTTCTTCCCTAGCCGAAAAAGCTAAAAGGATCCAACTTGGTGTACTTTCACTTCTTCAAGAATATCTAGGAATATGTAAAAATAGCTAAGACTAAAAGAGGCCTGTTATATTGACACCACAAATATCCACTCCCTGAATCACAGATGCTCAGTTGCAGCAGTGTGTGCTATCAACAAGTTGGCCTTCAACCTTGACCTAAAGTTCACCTGGACACCTCCCTCTCCTTCCTGGACATTTCCATCTCCATTTCCAGGTGACCTACTCAATACAATCATCTACTTCAAAGTTACCGACTCCCAGAGCTACCTGGACTACACCTCCACCTAGCCCCCCCCCTTCCCCACACCCCTTCCCCCACCCCATAAAAACACTATCCTTTTCTCCCAATTCCTCTGCCTCCACTGCATCTGCTTCGAGGAGGACCAATTCCACTCCAGAACATCCCAGAAGGCCTCCAAGTTTAAGGAATGCAATTTCCCCTCCCATGTGATCAACAAGGCCCTCCAGCGCATCTCCTCTACTTCCTGCACCTCCACCCTTGAACTCCACCCTTCCAACTGCAACAAGAACAGAAGCCCCTGGTCCTCACCTTCGACTCCATCAACCTCTGGATACAATGCATCATCCTCCGCTGCTACCTACAGTCAGATCCTACCACCAGAGATATATTTCCCTCCCCACCCCTTTCAGAATTACATAGAGACCATTTCTTCTGCAACTCCCTCATTAGGTCCATGTCTCCACCAACCCACCCTCCACTCCTGGAACTTCCCTTGCCACCGCAAGGGGTGTAAAACCTGTGCCCACACTTACCCCCCCCCCCTCACCTCCACCCAAGGCTCCAAATGATCCTTCAACATCTGGTTTAGATCTTCCTGCACCTCCAAACACCTTGTCTACTGTGTCTGTTGCTCTCGATGTGGTCTCCTTGACAATGGGGAGACAGGACGCTAACAAATCAACCTCACTGCCTGGTGGCCAAACACTTCAACTCCCTCTGCCGTTGCACCAAAGACATGCAGGTCCTGGGCCTCTTCCACCAACAACTGGAGGAAGAACATCTCATCTTCTGCCTTGGGAACCTCCAGCTACACAGGGTCAATGACAATTTCACCAGTCTCATGATTACCTCTCCCCCCACCTTATCCCAGATTCAACCCTCCAACTCGGGACCTTCTTCTTGAATTGTTCTACCTGTCCATCTTCCTTCCCACCTCTCTCTGACCAATCACCTTTCTCTGTCTATCACATTCCCAGCTACCTTCATCCCAGCCCACTTCCCTTCCATTTATCTCTCAGTCCCTTTGGGCACCCCACCTCACATTCCTGATGAAGACCTTATGCTTGAAACGTCGACTGTCCTGCTCCTCGGATGCTGCCTGACCGGCTGTGCTTTTCCAGCGCCACCTGTCCTGACAGCAGAAATTCCCAGAGATCCTTCGACTGCACCTTCTAAACTCACAAACACTTCTATCTAGAAGGAAAAGGGCGGAAGGTGCATGTGAACACCACCACCTGCAAGTTCACCTCCTAGTCACTCACCATCCTGACTTGGAAATATATGGCCATTTCTTCATTGTCACTGCATCAAAGTCCTTGTATTTGTTTCCAAATGACACTGTAAGTCTACCTCGAGCACAAAATCTGCAGCAGTTCAAGAAGGCAGCTCACTACCATCTTCTCAAGGGCAGTGAGTGATGGCCAATAAAATGCTGGCCAACCAGTGAAGCACATGAGTTAATATAAAAAAATTCACCCAAGGAACAGATACTCAATAGTGTTTATTTAAATTAGAAAACTCAATCCTGGTTGTTGAGATGTGACTTACATAATGCACCACAGAGCAGTGTTTTCCCAAGCATTAATTGAATAGGGGCATTGCCTGACAAATTAATTTGCAACAAGGTGACCATGCCCTGCATATGAATATATGCAATTCTTGGAATACTCAGGATTGTTCAGATACGTATGGCTTAAATGCAGATTTGTATCTAATGTTTTAATTAATGTTGTGAATTGTGCAAATGGAGTTATGACAAAAATTACACTAATAACAAATTTAAAGCAATCAGTCAGACTCAGAAAGCGGCTTACTTACACCTGTTAAAATCTATGTATATTCATACACAGGGCCTGGTCCTCTGCAGCATAAAGAATTTGTCAAGGAATTGGTTCTCTTGAATTCATCAAAGTCAATTGCCTCTTTTAAATTTAAACAAATGCCTTCGGGTTAACTGCTTCCTTGTGTATTATCTGTGACAATCCCTCAATTAACCAAATTCCACCTTAACACCAAAATAACATCCTGTTTTCCAACAGCAAAAATGGTTGTTTTCTTTACAGTTTGATATTCTTGTGTCTGTCTTGATGAAAGCTTCAGTAACATATCTCATTTTTCGCAAGATTCTAATGAATCTTCACTGTTTCCTCGCCAATGCTTTGATATCCTTCATAAAGTTTTGTCCCCAGTTACTGAGACCTAACCAATAGTCAGTGTACTGAGCAATAAAGGCAAGCATACCAAATGCTTTCTTCACTATCCTGTCTACCTGCGACACCACTTTCAAGGAACTATGAATGTGTATTCTAACGTCTCTTTGTTTGGCAACACTCCCCAGGGCCTTACCATTAAGTGTATACATCCTGTCCTGATTTGCCTTTTCAAAATGCAACACCAAACATTTATCTAAATTAACCTCCATCTGCTACTCCCTGTTACATTGGCCCATCCAATCAAGGTCCCGTTGTACTTTGAGAAAACCATCTTCGCTGTCCACTACACCAACCATTTTGGTGTCATCTGCAAACTTGCTAACTATACTTCCTATATTCACACCCAAACCATTTATATAAATAACAAAAGGCAGTGGACCCAGAACTGATCCTAGCTGGTCACATGCCTGCAGTCCAAAAAGCAATCCTCCACTACCACCCTTTGTCTCCTACCTTCAAGCCAGTTCTGTATGCAAGTAGCTAGTTCTCCCTGCATTCCATGTGATCTAACCTTGTTAATCAGTCAGCCATGTGCAATCTTGTCAAATGCCTTACTGAAGTCCATATAGACCATGTCCACCATTTGCCTTCATCAATCCTCCTTGTAACTTCCTCAAGGAATTCAATCATAGAGTCATAGAGTCATAGAAATGTACAGCACAGAAACAGACCCTTCGGTCCAAATCGTCCATGCCGACCAGATATCCTAACCCAATCTTGTTACACCTGCCAGCACCTGGCCCATATCCCTCCAAACCCTTCCTATTCATATACCCATCCAGATGCCTTTTAAATTTTGCAATTGTATTAGCCTCCATCACTTCCTCTGGCAGCTCATTACATACACGTACCATCCTTTGCTTGAAAATGTTGCCCCTTAGCTCTCTTTTATATCTTTCCTCTCTCACCTTAAACCTATGCCCTCTGGTTCTGGACTCTCCCACCCCAGGGAAAAGACTTTGTCTATTTATCCTATCCATGCCCCTCATGATTTTGTAAACCTCTATAAGGTCACCCCTCAGCCTTCAACGCTCCAGGGAAAACAGCCCTAGCCTATTCAACCTCTCCCTATAGCACAAATTCTCCAACCCTGGCAACACCCTTGGAAATCTTTTCTGAACCCTTTCAAGTTTCACAACATCTTTCCAATAGGAAGGAGACCAGAACTGCACACAATATTCCAACAGTGGCCTAACCAATGTTAGCTGCAACATGACCTCCCAACTCCTGTACTTAATACTCTGATCAATAAAGGAAAGCATACCAAACGCCTTCTTCACTCTCCTATCTACCTGTGACTCCACTTTCAAGGAGCTATGAACCTGCACTTCAAGGTCTCTTTGTTCAGCAACACTCCCAAGGACCTTACCATTAAGTCTATAAGTCTTGCAAAGATTTGTTTTCCTAAAATGCAGCACCTCACATTTATCTGAATTAAACTCCATCTGCCACTCCTCAGCCCATTGGCCCATCTGATCACGATCCCATTGTAATCTAAGATAACCCTCTTCGCTGTCCATGACACCTCCAATTTTGGTGTCATCTGCAATCTTACTAATTATACCTCTTATGGTCTCATTCAAATCATGAAAAGTAGTGGAGCCAGCACCGATCCTTGTGGCGCTCCACTGGTCACAGGCCTCCAGTCTAAAAACAACCCTCCACCACCACCCTCTGTCTTCTACCTTTGAGCCAGTTCTGTATCCAAATGGCTAGTTCTCCCTGTGTTGAATGTCTTACTGAAGTCTATATAGATCACATCCACCATTCTGCCATCATCAATCCTCTTTGCTACTTCTTCAAAAAACTCCATCAAGTTTGTGAGACATTATTTCCCACGCACAAAGCCATGTTAACTATCCCTAATCAGGCCTTGCCTTTCCAAACACATGCATCCTCTCCCTCAGGAATCCTTCCAACAACTTGTCCACCATCGACATCAGGCTCACCGGTCTATAGTTCCCTGGCTTGTCCTTACCACCTTTCTTAATCAGTGGCACCATGTTAGCCAACCTTCAGTCTTCTGGCACCTCAACTGTGACTATTGATGATACAAATATCTCAGTAAGAGGCCCAGCAATCATTTCCCTAGCTTCCCACAGAGTTCTCGGGTACACCTGATCAGGTCCTGGGGATTTATCCACTTTTATGCATTTCAAGACATCCACCACTTCCTCCTCTGTAATATGGACATTTTTCAAGATGTCACCATCTATTTCCCTACATTCTATATCTTCCATGTCCTTTTCCACAGCAAATACTGATACGAAATGCTCGTTTAGTATCTCCCCCATCTCCTGCGGCTCCACACAAAGGCCGCCTTGCTGATCTTTGAGGGGCCCTATTCTCTCCCTAGTGATCCTTTTGTCCTTAATGTATTTGTAAAAACCCTTTGGATTCTCCTTAACTCTATTTGCCAAAGCTATCTCATGTCCCCTTTTTGCCCTCCTGATTTCCCACTTAAGTATACCCCTACTGCCTTTATACTCTTCGAAGGATTCACTCGATCTATCCTGTCTATACCAGACATATGCTTCCTTCTTTTCCTTAACCAAATCTTCAATTTCTTTAGTCATCCAGAATTCCCTACACCTACCAGCCTTTCCTTTCATCCTAACAGGAATATACTTCCTTTGGACTCTCATTGTCTCATTTCTGAAGGCTTCTCATTGTCCAGCCATCTCTTCACCTGCGAACATTTGAGCCCAATCAGCTTTTGAAACTTCTTGCCTAATACTGTCAAGATTGGCCTTCCTCCAATTTAGAACTTCAACGTTTACATCTGGTCTATCCTTTTCCATCACTGTTTCAAAACGAATAGAATTACGGTCGCTGGCCCCAAAGTGCTCCCTCACTGACACCTCAGTCACCTGCCCTGCCTTATTTCCCAAGAGTAGGTCAAGTTTTGCACCTTCTCTAGTAGGTACATCCACATACTGAATCATAAATTTTTCTTGTCCACACTTAACAAATTCTTCTCCGTCTAAACCCTTAACACTATGGCAGTTGTGAGACCCAATTTCCCACGCACAAAGCCAGGTTGACTATCCGTAATCAATCTTTGCCTTTTCAAATATATGTAAATCCTGTCCCTCAGAATCCCCTCCAACAACTTTCCCACCACCGATGTCAGGCTCACCAGTTTATGGTTCCCTGGCTTTTCCTTATCATCTTTCTTAAATAGTGGCACCACATTAGCCAACTTCCAGTCTTCTGGAACTTCACTGGTGGCTATCGATGATGCAACTATCTCAGCAAGGGGCCTAGCTGTTGCTTCCCTAGCTTCCTATAATGTTCTGGGGTACACCTGATCAGGTCCCAGGGATTTAACCACCTTCATGCATTTTAGGATGCCTTTAATGGTCAGTGCATTGTATATAGGACTTAAGAGTTTATGTTGCAGCTGTCCAGGACATTGGTTAGGCCACTTTTGGAATAGTGCATTCAATTCTGATCTCCCTGCTATAGAAAAGATGTTGTGAAACTTGAGAGGGAGCAGAAAGATTTCGAAAGATGTTGCCAGTGTTGGAGGGTTTGAGCTACAGGGAGAGGCTGAACAGACTGGGACTATTTTTCCCTGGAGCAGCAGAGATCGAGGGGTGACCTTATAGAAGTTTATAAAGTCATGAGAAGCATGGATAGGTGACCAGCCAATAACTTTTCCCTGGAGTAGGGGAGTCCAGAATTAGAGGGCATAGGTTTAAGGTGAGCGGGGAAATATTTGAAAAGGACCTAAGGGGCAATGTTTTCAGGGTCGTGCCTGTATAGAATGCAAGAGGAAGTGGTGGCGACTGGTACAATTACAACGTTTAAAAGGCATCTAGGTGGTTATATGAATAGGAAGGGTTTAGAGGAATATGGGCCAAATGCTGACAAATGGGACGAGGTTAATTTGGGATATCTGGTCAACGTGGACAAGTTGGACTGAACAGTTTGTTTCCATGTTGTATATTTGTATGACTCAATGATGAATAAATGTTTAGCAGAATTCCCTTGCTTTTGCATGATTCTGCCTTGTTGCAATATTTCTTGCAGGGTAGGTGCATTGATCACTGTGGATTTTCACATTTACTTCTGATTACTCGTGATTCTTAGCCTCATTGCTAAATGTAGAGTATGAGCTGCTGTAACAGATCATCTTGATTATTTTTGTGAAACTGGCTTCCTGAGCACATGATAAATTTATCCACATACTTTGATGTTCAATTAGTTGCTTCAGCATTACTGTAGGTAAACTAAAGAGTGAAATGGAAGAAGACTCATGCACTTCTCATTGGCTGTAATCATGTAATATAAAGGCACTATATAAATAAATTAACTCAACCATCCATTGTACTATTTGCCAACTGAAAAGGTTCGTAACGTTCATATTTGCAGAGCTCTCAAATTCTTTGTTGGAGCTCAAAATCTGAAAGCTAAAGATGGAAAAACTTAGGTAGATGCAAAGAAAAGTAAAAGCAGAAAATGGAATGTGTTATGAATGTGAAATACACTTTGTAGAAAAGCTGACTGCAGGGCAATTGATTCATTCATTGTTTTAGGTTAAGTATGTACCTTGAAAAATGTATTACCTAAATATAATGTTATGCTTAATCATCTCTCAGCAGGCCAGTTATGTAATGAATATACTAATAAATTAAATTTACAATCTTTTATCATGAATTGAAAATCCTTCCTAATGCCAATATTTAATAAAACTAAAATCATCTATCATAAGTCACTAATGGGGTGAAATTACACAGTGCAGTAATAACATACAAAGTGTCAATATGCTTCAATGAAATTCCTTTTCTCACTATCTTAGCAAATACATTAGTTGATTTATGAGACTGTTGCTTATGGTGAGTTGAATGATATATTGTTTCGTCATGACAGGACTCTTTGACATGTAACACAGAATGAGCAATATATGTGCATAGATATGAATATTTGATTTGGGAGTAAGAGTAGGCCCTTCAAACCCAGGAGCCTGCCTTGCAATTCAATATGAATGTGGCTGATTTCATTGTGAACTCAAAGTCACATTCTTGATGATCTCTGATAGCCTCTCACTTCCTTGTTTATGAAGAATCTATGTGCCTCTGCCTCAAAAATGTTGAAATTTTCTGCTTCCACCACCTTTTGAGGGCATTCTTAAGAGTTGCGATGATCTAAGATAAAAAAAATCCTTACCTCTGTTTTAAATAGTCAATTTCTTTTTTCTAAACAGTTACCCCTAGCTCTAGAATCTTCCACAAGATGAAACATCCTTCCTACATGCATTCTATCAAAATCCCTCAGGATTTAATATATTTCAATCACGTTGTCTCTCACTCTTTAAAAATTCACCATATAAAGGCCTACCCTGTCCAACCTTTCCTCATAATACAACTAACCATTCCAGACATTAATCGGATAAATCACCCCTGAACTGCAACTGATGCATTTACATCCTTTCTTTATTAAAATGCCCAATACTATAAGCAGTTGTGGTCGTGCAAGTGCTCTGCATATCTGAAGGATAATCTCCCTACTTTGTATTCAATTCCACTTGCAATTTACAATAATATTCTATTGGCTTTCTGAAATACTTGCTGCGACTACATGCTAATCTTTTGCATTTCTTTCATGAGGAGACCCAAATCTCTCAGCTTCACAAAGCTTTGCAATTTCTCACAACATACATAATCTACTTCCTAATTCTTCCAGCCAAAATGGAAAATATCACAGTTTCACATATTACATTTCATTTGTTAGATCATTTCTAACTCACCTAACCAGGGCACCTATCGCATGGGCTTTGCTTTTGCACAATAACCTTGATGCCTTTATTGAATCAAAAACTTCCTGAAAATCCAAATATGCCACATTCACAGGATCTCCCTGAACTTTTCTACTAGATGCATCCTCAAAAAACTTTCAGTAGGTTGTCAAACACGATTTCCCTTTCATAACTTTGTGTAGTCTCACAGGTATTTTTAAGTGTTCTATTTTCACATCTTTTGTAATATGTCCATCTCTATTATTAATAATGCTTGGTCATCAAATTAGTAATTCCTGATTTTCTCCCTTCTTCCTTTTTTAAATAATGAGGTTATATTTGCCACCACCCCTACCCACTCCACCCCCAAATCTGCAGAGTCTGTTCCAGAATCTCTAAACTTTTGGAAGATGAAAACCGTCCTATCCATTATTTTCTTGGCCACCTCCATTAGTACCCTGGGATATAGATTATCAATTCCTTGGGGTATCAGTTACATTCATTTCCGGTTACTAATTCACTTCTTTAATACAAATATTAATTTCCTTCAATTCCTCCTTCCTAAAATACCCTTGATTTCTGCTGTGAAGATAGACTAAAGCAACTGTTTAATTGCACAACTATTTCCTTGTTCTCCATGAATAATTCTCTTGTCTCAGACTGTAATGAATCTACAGTTATCTTTACGAATCGTCTTCCTCATACATACTTACAGAAGCACTTACAGCCCACCCTTCTGTGCATTGCATGTTTACTCTCAATCTATTTTTCCCTTCTTAATCAACCTTGAAATAACTCCACAGACATTAGTCGTCCGTTACCAAGTCACCCTTTATTTACACTTGGAAGGTTCTTAACACTGATCCAATTCCATCAGAGCCAGCTCTCAGAGTGAACCGGATGTCTGACACTCCTGTCTTTTTTTTCTTTTTCCCCTTTTTTTATTTTCTTTCCTTCCCCACACTACTGCCTGACAGTGGTAGTGCTTAGCTTCCCCCCGCATCCATGTTGTATCTGTGCAGGTGTTGGACACAGTGAAAGACACTCCTGTTTTATCTGTCAGCCAGGGCTCCCTGATTGGAACAGAGTAACAGCCCCAGTCAAGGAACTTATATTCAGTGAGGTCCATCTGGCTGACCTTGTTACTATGAACATTTGATCTTCTTTTTGCTGAATTCTAAATTATTCTCACACTCCAAGCTTGCTACTTTTTCTAACAACTTTTTTTTATAACTCCTTGTTGAATCTAATATATTCTAAATTTCTTTTGCTAACCATGTTTCCTGTTGTGTTTTTCATCTGAAAGGAATGCATAACTGCTGCAATGGATGTTTTTATTTCTTAAATATTAACCATTACCTTTCCGCTAACGTGACCATTAATGGCATTACTTAGCCTATTGCTGATTCCTGATGATGGGCTTTTGCCCGAAACTTCGATTCTCCTGCCACTCGGATGGTGCCTGACCTGCTGTGCTTTTCAAGCACTACACTCTCAACTCTTGGTCTATTGCAGTCAACTCACACCTCATACCATTGTAATTCCCTTGGTCTAAATTTAGGGCCGTTGTCCTGGATTGAACTAGTTTACTTTCTATCCCACTGAAGAATTCTATCATTTTATGGTCACACTTGCCTATTAGAGCTCTCACAGCAAGCTTTTTAATTAATCCCTTCACATTGCACAAACCAATATCTAGGATAGCCAGTTCCTGACTTAGTTCCTCAATACATTGGCCTAATTTCCTGCTTATTGCCATCTCCTACCATGCTGTGGCCTATGGACAGCTCCCACTAATGCTTTCTACCCCTTGTTGCTTCTTAGCTCTATCCAAACTGATTTCACCAGATTTCCAGCACCAATATCCTTTCTCAGTATTGTATTAATTTCATTATTCACTAACAATGCCACCATCTACTTTTCCATTTTGCCTGATCGTCTCTTGGAATGGAATACCTTTGGATGTTCAGTTCCCAGCCTTTTTGACCTGTAACCTGTGTGATTGTAATGTCATACCAATCCAAACTATCTTGCATTGTTGATTGGACCAAGACCTCTTGTTGCCCGTCCTCTATCCTTAGAATGTCCTGTAGCTGAACAGTGACATTCTTGACCTTGTCAGCAAGGAAGCCACTCCACTCTGGTGTCACATCTGAGCTGCAGAAGCATCTATCTATTTCTCCTATGATAAAATATCCTATTGAAGTGCACTCTCACTCTTTATCTGTATCTTTCCTGGTGCGTCTGACTTGGATTTTTTCTGCATTTCCTTGCTAAACCATCTCCCCTAGTTGCACCCTAAACAGATGATCTGTTAGAGAGGGAGACACTTGCAGCACTTATCTATTGTATTTGCATTGTCTGTCAGTCACTTTTTGCTTGTGGTGTGACCACCTCCTTCTCTGGGGTAAAAACAATGACTGCAGATGCTGGAAACCAGATTCTGGATTAGTGGTGCTGGAAGAGCACAGCAGTTCAGGCAGCATCCAAGTAGCTTCGAAATTGATGTTTCAGGCAAAAGCCCTTCATCAGGAATAAAGGCAGTGAGCCTGAAGCGTGGAGAGATAAGCTAGAGGAGGGTGGGGGTTGGGAGAAAGTAGCGTAGAGTACAATGGGTGAGTGGGGGAGGGGATGAAGGTGATAGGTCAAGGAGGAGAGGGTGGAGTGGATAGCTGGAAAAGAAGATAGGCAGGTAGGACAAGTCCGGACAAATTATGGGGACAGTTACACCCGCACCAATCAACCACACCGCCCAGTGGCCCAACATTTCAACTCCCCCTCCCACTCTGCCGAGGACATGGAGGTCCTGGGCCTCCTTCACCACCGCTCCCTCACCACCAGATGCCTAGAGGAAGAACGCCTCATCTTCCGCCTCAGAACACTTCAACCCCAGGGCATCAATGTGGACTTCAACAGTTTCCTCATTTCCCCTTCCCCCACCTCACCTAGTTCTAACCTTCCAGCTCAGCACTGTCCCCTTGACTTGTCCGGACTTGTCCTATCTGCCTATCTTCTTTTCCACCTATCCACTCCACCCTCTCCTCCTTGACCTATCACCTTCATCCCCTCCCCCACTCACCCATTGTACTCTATGCTACTTTCTCCCCACCCCCACCCTCCTCTAGCTTATCTCTCCACGCTTCAGGCTCACTGCCTTTATTCCTGATTAAGGGCTTTTGCCTGAAACGTCGATTTCGAAGCTACTTGGATGCTGCCTGAGCTGCTGTGCTCTTCCAGCACCACTAATCCAGCACCTCCTTCTCTGCCCTATCCAGGAAGATGTCAGTCTTGAAGATACTTTGCAGTGATTCCAGCTGCTGCTCCAGATTAGAAATGCAGGTTTCTGCTAGCTATGGCTGCGTACACCTCCTGCAGACATGGTAACTTTTGACACTGAAGGCATCCCGAGTTTAGATCAGAGTGGTGCTAGAAAAGCACAGGAGGTCAGGCAGCATCCAAGAAGCAGGAAAATCAATGTTTCAGGCAAAAGCCCTTCATCAGGAATAGAGGCAGGAAGCCTCCAGAATGGAGAGGTAAATGGGAGGGGGGGGGGGTGTGGGGGGGTGGTGGGCTGGGGAGAAGGTAGCAAAGAGTAAATAGGTGATTGGGGGTAGGGATGGAGGTGATAGGTCAGAGAGGAGGGTGGAGTGGATAGGGAGGAAGGGAAATTGGCAGGTAGGACAGGTCATGAGGACTGAAAGTGTCCCTGTCATCCCACATCATACAGCATGAGCCTTCCACCAGGCCAAGCTGCTTTGCTGTGTCATAACATTAAATTCCTCTCTTTCCTTTGGTATGAGAAATAATAAACATGTGCCAGTGACCTTACCTTGTTTAAACACTACTTTAAACACTGTAGACCCCAACAAAAGACCCATTTTTACTTATAAAACTGGACATAGAAATACTCACTTGCTATTATTTAGTGAAGATGCCACTCATTCCCCACTGGCTTCCAGTTGTGTTTGATGTTTTCTCTGTGATGTTGGCCCTGACTATTTTGGAATTTATCGTCCTGTTCGACTCTGGCTCTCCTTGAAGTTGTTTCCCAGGGATGCCACACTTCTGATTTCCGATGTCTTCCAAAACCCAATGATTTGACATTTGGAATAATGATTTTGCACACTTCTCTCTTCTTACATTGTTTAAGTCTCCCTGATCTTGTGCTGGTTTTGATATTTATCAAAGCAATAACATCTATACAAACTCTTACTATCTCTTTCTACATTTCTAGCTAGTGTTTTCTAATACCGTGTTTCTTTTTATATTCAGTCCAATTTTCTGTTTTATCAATCCTTACATAATTATTCTTACAAAATTATATGTGTTCTCTATAAGTTTAATATTATCTTTAACTTTGTTAGCTAACCATGTTAACTCATTTCTTTTTTCTCTAATTCCTTGATTTTTTTCTAAAACTTTGTAATTAAACAGTTAAGTTATGTTTGAATTTTAAGTAGCACTACTGTAGTATTCAAAACAAAAATGCTGGAAAACTCAGCTAGGCAACATCTGTGGAGAAAAAGTAAATATTTCAAGAGACCCAGAAAAGAAACTTTGCTTTGCTCCATCGATCTTGTCTGTCTTGATGTTTTTCCAAGTTTTTTTGTTTTAATTTCAGATTTCCGGCATCTATAATATTTTGTTTTTGTATTGGTTTCTGTTTTAAATTGACGTTCCACAATTTAACTGTAATATATTCGTACACTGATAGACAAATCAGAATTCAGAATGTATCTGATTATTTACAGGAGATATTGATGAGCAGGGTGTGAAAGGTAACCCTTCTTAATGGTTTGATGCACAAGAAAGGAGAGCTTCAGTCAAAAGGAGACTTGTGCCCAGTCAACTAGTATTGCAATTGGTATCACACAGTGAATAGACTGAAAAATGATTGCTTTGATTAACTATTGTTTCATTGTACTCTTTAGTATTAAATTAATAAATTATATCAATTCTGTGTAAACGTGTTTGTACCTGAAAAGAACTTGTAACAACTATCGCAATTTTAGTTGGCTTTCTCAGCTCAATAACTGTAATTGACGTAGGTCCTATAATAAAGTTAAAGGGGATCTCAACTTCATAACAGCACTCCGTGCCACGTCACAATGAGATGCCTGTACTTATATGTCCTTGGCTAGCTCAGTGCCAGGTTGAGAGAGAGAAAAAAATTAAGATAGTTTTCTGAATCTACTAATTTCAGCTGATGTCCAGTGGAGAGCTTGGATCTCATACTTAAGTCTGGATGAAATTTATACTTTTAAGAGTAGATTTCAGTTAATGCAAAATGTGAAATACAAACAGAATTAACTTTTTAGAGCAATTAAGTTACTCACAACCAATAGGACTTTGTTCAAAGTCACGCTCAATGCTCCAATGCAAATACACAGTGGCCATCCTCCTGTGTTGCTGCATACACCTACTCTGCCCTGAGTAGACCTTGTGCTGTGTGAGGTCCACTTATTGAAGTATATATTGTGCACCATGTGTTACACTCAACACCCAGCAGCATTAGCTTTTAATGGACATCTGTTCTCTTCTGAAAAAGAAATGGCTACATTTTTTCAGAGTTGGGATCAGGATTCAGAAACCGAAGAACATTATTTCAGAATTCTGCTTTGAAGACGTTTCTGCAGAATTTACAACAAAAAAACCAACTTTTCCACTTTTTGTAGTGGAAAAGTACCTGTTCATCCAGAATACCACAAGAGCAACTTGGATGGAGTTTCCTGAATGATCAGGTGTTATGTCTTTTCATGTTTTTTGTTGGAAACAGTTGAGGAATCAATCATTTGGGTTCTGTGATATTGTGTTCACACTTTGTGAGTGTGTTCACATTTGGGTTAATTTAACAATGTTCCCTTACTCATTGTACATTACAGCATCACAGAAGAAAATTAAAATCACTGTGCGTCACATATAATTTCCAAATACCCACGTTTTAAGAGAAATTTCTGTCTTATTGTCATTTTTATGTGTTGGTCCTGTGTACCATGAAATATTGCAAGTTGATGGTAGCAGTTACCTGTTTGCCCTATGCTCACATAATCACATAATGTGTGGCTGTTGATGAGACATTTGTGTGTCACACAATTTCTCTCATATTGAACTAACATATGCCCCTTTTCTATCTTCTTTCGTATGATCAGATGTAACTTATCACACGCATGCAATATAGGTTGATGAAACATAAGCAAAAATTGGACACATTAAAACAAATTGGAGTTGAGAAATCAGGTAGTGCCTTGAGGTGTCTGCTGTAGACAGTCCATGTCTCAGAGCCACATAGAAGGGTGGGAACCACAGCAGCTTTGTAAACAATGAATCATGGTGTGGGATCTAATGTTGTTGTCCTTGAGCAGCATTTTCGGCAGGCAGCAGAAGGTGATGCTAAATTCCTTCATCTACAGTTGCTTTAGTTGACAGGACACTTCGGTGGTATTGGAAATGATCAACGTTCTTTAAGGCCTTCCTTTGGACCTTGATGATCGGGGGTTCACTCCACAATGCTGAACCAAGTTGATGGAGGACTTTTGTTTTGCAGATGTTCAGGGTGAGACCCATGTTCTCATATGCCTCTGTAAAGGTGCTGACGATGGTCTGGAGTATATCCTCTGAGATTGCATATACACGAGCATCATCTGCGTACAGCAACTCAATGACACTGGTTATGGTGACTTTTGTTTTTGCTTATAGTTTGTGGAAGTTGAATAACTTCCCGCAGGTTCTGCAAATTAGCTCCACTCCAGTGGATAGCCTGTATACACATACATGTATACACACACACACATACACACACACACACACACACACACACACACACACACACACACACATCCAGTTAAAGCACTAGCATGCCAATAATCTGTAATCTCATCAGATTTGTGTGCAATTTCTATTCTCTTATCTGCTACATAGAAACTGAACAGTTGAGCATTCCTCATATGAAAGTCAGTGCAGTTATGTGGTGATTTCTGTTCCCCGCTCGTTCCTCTGGTTGCCAGTCTTGGACAACAGGCACCAATATCTCAGGTATGGTCCATGAGCAGTCATGACCTACATCCCCATCCATGGAAATTGCCATTGCATAGGTACAAGCATCTCTGCAAACTCATTGAACATTTCCAACCTACTTATAAATCGGTGCTGAATGACAATGCTGAACCTTGGAGTGCACTAGCACCTATCATTGTAATGCTTCAGTCATAAAAGGTTGTCCACAGGGATAGGCACCCATCTCATGCATTGGACAAGGATGTATCTGTGGGCTCTTTGCTTGCTCACTCACTTTGCACTTACTTGAATTGCTGCCTGGCCTTTTTGCACACTGCCTTCTCAGTCAGAGACTGAAGGCACACAGTACTTCTGTCTTGCCTTGCTGTTAACGCACACACAAAACCAGGCAGCTTGTTGTGGTTGCCAACAGCCATCAGTTATCAGTCAATGGAGGGGTTGGATATGTTGCTGTATGACATTGGATGGCAAGAGTTACTGCAGGAAAGGGGTCAACAGTGCCCATAGCCACATAATGAATGTGCAGTTACATTTGGAATGAAACATTAGCAATGCCACCTATATGCCCTGAAATGTATTTCCTTTTGGTTCCCCTGGCACTACATGCACCATGAAGGATAGTTCCTGGCTTCCTGGTGCTGGGAATCCCAAATGGTCCCTGGCAGTGGCAAGTGCTTCTACCTCTGGGAGGGGGATGATAGGATGTATGTGCCACCTTGGTTGTTAATAGGTAATGAGATGAATTTTGTAGACTGACATGAGAAATCTCAACAGGGTCAAGGAGTGAAATCCTCCATTCAAACTTGTCAAATTGACATTTACCTGATTTCTGGTAAAATTCAACCCTAAAATATCTGTTAGGGGGATTTAATAAAGGAAACATTTTTGAAGCAGAGGGGAGAGACATCTAGACAAGCAAAAGAGCAAGACTTTGCCTCAGGAACATAAATCAGCAGAGGTTTTGATTGGATTCAAACCTTGCCATCTGATGAATCAAACTCGGGTTTTAACATAGCACTGTGATGGTGCACCGTGACTGAAGTGAAACAAGAGGAATCTCCTTCTGCAGACAACAAACATCAATACATTATTAATCCTAAAACCTTTTCTTCAGTTGACAAAATAAGCTTTATAGACAGACATCCTTTCAAAACTTCACACAAGGTTAAAGCAAATGTGATAAAGAACTCTCAAACTGTAAAGACCTAAATGTATGCTATATTTTAAATACATAATCTTTTCTTGAGTGTGTGAGTTGGTACAAGTGAATGTATATGGCTGGATACATGTTTAAATATTCAATAATAAACATTTATCTTTCTTTTAAAACTTATGAGAAGATCTATTATTTACCTGTTCCTGACAATCACAGCACAGAGGAGTTGTAACACATTGTAACATTTACAAAATACACTGTCTTTAGTCAGTTGAGAGCTGAGAAAGTGGGAACCATTCTGATCATCTCTGCCCTGTACACGGCAAACTATCAGGTAATGTGCAGGTGGGGATGAGGCCATCTAACCAAAGCTGTAACCATTCGTTTCTTCCACAGCGAGGCCACTGGAGCATGGAGACAATAGATGGGTGATATGGTGAGAATCACAGACATCTCCCACTCAGAAATTAGTATCAGCCTTTGTCAGTTGAACTTATGAGCTAGCACCTACAAGTGATGTGAAAATGATGGGGTCAATCAACTCATAACTTCATAAGTTCATTATTTATCCACTTCCTTATACGTCAACATACATTAACAGTCTTAACAAATGTTTCTTGGTCCAAGATTGTAAAAGCACATCTGTAAAAAATAAACATTTACTTTAGGTCAATACGAACTATTGTTAGACTTCTAGGTTCTGCTATCATATAGTTTGATATTGATTAGTTTAGGCAGATATCTAAACATAACACAATCAATGAATTGACTGGAATTGCTGTACCCAGAGGAAGGTCTTTGGCAAAATTGTTATACCTGTAAAGGTGCCATAATCATTCTGGGCTATAGTTCTGTTCTCTCATTAGAGCAAGATGACTGGTGGTAGTTCAGCCCTAAGGTCACCAAACCTCAGGTGAGGGGAGGGGTTGAGAAGGACACTCCTTAATGCTGACCTCAGCCAATAAAAGAACTTAGCCAATGCTGTTGGCATTAATTTACACTGCAAGGTAGTCATTTGACCAACTGAGCTAACCAACCCTCTTGACGTTGCTCTGATAGAATTGCTGAAACAACTGATGACATCAATTAAATTCCAACTTATCTTGATTGTGATTGAAAGTCAGAATATTTAAAATTTTCAAGTGAACTGAACAGAAATGGAGAGGTATGCAACAACTTTGACCAGATCAAAGGAGGCAGAAATTGAAATAGACAAGTGGCAAAAAAAAAGAGAGAAAGAATTTCAGGTTAAATGGCAAAAGGTTCACTTGAGGGAGGAACAGCCTTACTTGCAGAAGAGCAGCACAGAGGCCAATAAGAGCAAAAAATAGTGTCAGCATGAAAAGAAGGAGCAAGTATCACTATGCTCTCAAACTGGCAAAGAAACTGCATGAATAGTTGGTTTGATAATTGGGGTGGCTGAACTCTGGCCCATCATTTGTTAAAATGAATCTATTACCAACTTTAGAGATACTGATAGCTATATTTGCCAGTTGAACTTATAAGCCAGCAACTACAAGTGATTTGAAAATGAAGGGGTCAATCAACTCATATCATCATTAAAGGAAGACCAGCTACATTATGTTGCCATGTCAATCTTACCAATAGTGCCAATTGCATTGTTAACATGTGGTATTCTTCAAGCTTATAATTCCATACCTGTTGAGTACAGGTAAAAAAAAATTAAGAAACACATGAAGGTTCCCTCTGGTAGATCTGTAGAAATGGTTACCCCGATGGTAAATATAGCCTTCACTTGCTTTTAATTTTTTTTAATCTGTGGAGGAAAATCAGACTTTTAAGCTATTTGCCAATGAATTCTAAGAAACAGATTTCTGGAAATAGTCTCAGACAATTTAAGAATCCAAATATTTCAGTAGACCGACTGCACATCCTGCTTCTGGTAACGTTTGAGGGGCATAATTATTCAGAAGGCAGTGCTTTGGTATAATGGCCTTAGCTGTACCAAATGTGTTGAGGTAGTCCACAAGTTGAGCAAATATCGTCCTTGTGAAATTCATCAACACAAACCATAAGCATGAGCTTAAGTTATGATCGCAGATATAGGCTGATCTTGACTTTTTGTGATTCTGTAAAATGGATGAGTTGTGTTGCATTTCCAAATTTCTATTTCCATTGACTGCTTTTATACTGTCATAACTGCCCCTCATGCTTTGCCCTGGCATCTACTGTTACCAAAAACTCTGGGATGCCACACACTTCCTTGTGTTCTGCATGGTTTGGGAAATATTCTGTAACTTGTTCTGGGTGTAGATAGTAGACTTATCCCGATGCCTACCATTTCTACTACATGCATGGAATTGCATATTTCATGTACCACTGATATACACTAATCATAACCCTTTTAAAGACTGATCTGATTTCTGGAACTGGATGATTGTTTCTCCAACCCTTGTAGAGAATGGTCCTCCCAGATTTCTCACTTAATCATGGTTCATGCTTTAATTTGTAAAACTAGTAAAATGCCACATGTGACGATACTGTGGGGTTAAGAGATGTATTTTGTCCTGGTTTATTTTAAGAGAGAGATTGAATGGGAGGTGAAAAGCAGCCTGAAAGAAAGTAAACAGCTTGTAAGGGCTTGGATTTTTAAAACAAGTTGGAACAATAGAAGCAGCCTGAATGGGCATAGCCAAGCTCTCACAGAATCAGAAATTTTAGTTTTCTTAGTTTCGTGGAAACAGTTGTTTATTGGTCTGTTGCTGCAGTACATCTCCTCCTGCTACACTCTCTCAGAGTTCTCTTGATGTGTTTCCTCCTGGGCTGCTGGAGTCGTATGTGAAACAATCTGTTTTTTTTAATTTGTTTTTTGTGAAGGGTGTGTTTATGGGATGTTAATACATTGGAACAGATAACATTTAGTAGCTAACTAATCTATTATTCTGTTACGTTTTCCAAAAGAGTTGCAGCTAAGCTTTCTTTCTTTTGTTCTTTCTTTTTTTGTATTTTAATTAGAGTTTACAAATAAAGTGTGTTTTGCTTCAAATCTGGTTGTTTGACCAATCGAATTGCATCTGAATGCAACACCTTACACTTACCTTTAAAATAAGAAAAAGGTGGGTCTTGACTATCTTTTCAATGGTATTTTGAGGGGGTCTGGTCTGGTCGATAACACACATTAACCTGTTCCTCCAATGCAGTTGTTTGTTTGGCCCTTTCACAGTGAAGATGCTTTTACAGAGTTGGTGCTGCAGTGGCAGAAACTGGAGATGTGATTGTAGCAAAGCAATGCCTCATAAAGTTGTAGAGGGGTCATCAACCGAGGCGATGTCTTCAGTCATGGCATCCTATATGCCATAAAATGAAGAAGAGATTGTTCTATTAAGCAGAAAGGCACATTTGTGTTTGAAAAGAATTGTGGGTGAGTTTAAAGGAATGTCATAAAATGTTAAAGGTTACACTATTTCTGTAGGTTCTGCTGCTGTCACCTTCTCAGCCTCATTAATGTTAACAGCACCCTCAGTTTGCCGAACGCTGAAGTGCAGGACCTTCTGTTCACATGGCTCGCTCGGGTGGAGATCTCTATTGGTGAATGTGTGCTATCTTTTTGTTTGAAATCTTGAAAAAGAGAGAAAAGCTTGCACTTTTCATGATCTTGGAATGTCTGAGTTGTGTTTTACAACCAGTTAAGTATTTTAAAGTGTAATGTGGCACTTGGCAATATCGGAAACATGCAATAAAATGCACCACCTATTTGATACTCACAAGGTTTCATATTATGTCATGAGCTATCGAAGAAATTCTTATTGAAAGATTGATGAGTTTACTTTATTTATCACATTAGGACGAGATTACTTTTTTTAAACCTTACTTTGGTCTGACAGGATAATAGCTCACATCAACTGACTTTCCAATGAAGATTCAATGAAGAAATGGTAATTGTCCATATGTCCTCAGTTAGTATTTTAAAGATTAGCGAAAGGTTTACCTAGTACCTAGTATTCCAAAAGATGCACATTAGATACACAATGCTGATGGCTGCACATAGACCGGAGGACTTTCTTTGTAAACTGTGTGGTATGTCCCTCTTTCCAACTTTTATCGGATAGGGAGGCATCCTTAACTGTGGAATAACTGGAGAGTTTCCAATATATAAGGAGTGGTCTTCACCGAAATGGCATGGCGTAACCACAAGTTGAATTGGAACCCTACAATTTGCGATGAGAAAGTGAATCTGTTTGATCGGTTCTCATAAGGAGGTCTGTTGGAGGAACATTTCTGACCCTCCTCAGCTCAGTCGCATCTTTTGGAGTCCGTGCGGTATTCCGGTCTCCATTCTGTGCTTTCACCGAGTCCCACATGCCCTCCTGAAGCTGAAATCCCGTCTCCAAGGGGAGCCTGGCCGGAATGCTACAGGAGCAATAGCTTGGCCACGGCGACTCCGCCATTTCCATATGTGCCCTCAATCTCCTCCATTCAACTGAGGACCCGAAACGACTTATGAGCAAGCAAGGTTTTACTGAAAACACTGAAGGGTTTAGTTACATGCACTTCCAAGCCCGGGTGTGATTTGTAAAGTCTGCTCGGGGTATGACATAATCTAACTCTGTATCCCATACTAACTGAGGGTATTCCATTGGTGAAATGCACTAGCCTTATCCCTAAAGGAAGGTTACTGTTGTGAAACTCGGTAAACTGACGTTTTCCTTGATAATGGGAAAAAGAATTTAATTCTAGTTAAAGCATTTCAGTAAATATGGCAAAATATCCCAACGTGAAGGGCTTAATTTTACTTGGAATTGCGCTCCAGGATAACTCCCGTTAGCAAATTCTCATCATGGCGAGCGATTTCTCTGCTGTCCCTCTCTGGAGAGCTTTCTCTTGATGATGCGAGGCTGAGAATGCGTCCACTTTTGACGCGGCTCTGGACCAAAACACGGGCTTTGGGTTTTGAAGGGTGGTCTCAAACGTCATAAGGGAATATTTGCCAAAAGTCGGAAAGAGGGTCAGTAAATCTCTGGTTCTATGCATTGTTCAGGGAAAGGAATGGGAGCTGGATCGAACATTGCAAGGTTTTCCAAGGTGGAAGGTTGAGGTCTGTGGATGTGAATGTACTATACCCAGGAAAATGGGACAGTAAGTCCAGGCGTTGGAGAAGGAAACTGAGCGCGTTCTGCTGATGTTTTAATGCTTGCTGGAGGAGAAGTGTACTGCAGAGTGAAAAATCCAAACGACCTCAATTGCCATGAACACGTTTTAATCTGGAGGCAGGAACGTTATTGATAAACGGTGCAGACCCCGGCACTCTGCACGGTACTGAACCTCCTCCACTATATTACGAGTTGACTGATATAGTTTTATATGGGGTCCCATTCTCCTTCCCGTCTGCTTCCTTTTCCTCAGGAAAGACTTGTCTAATGGAATATTTAAGTTGGGGAGACAAGTAACTTGAACCGGGACCAGAATACGAGATGACTTGATGAACGCCAGGTCAATGTTGAAGCTGTTTTTTTTAAGGGGGAGGGTGGGGAAGCGTTGGAATCCGACTCTGAGAATCACAACCCGTCCTTTGTAGAGAGCGGCAACAGCTCAGTACATCTGACGAGTTCACTGTATGACTAGTGTCTGATTTTCCCAAAGATCTCCAGGATTAGTAATCAGATTCCTAATTAAAGGCTGAATGCGTTGTTTTCTTACACTGGATTTGCCTTCCAAAAGGTATCAAATCTAATTCCAAATCAAACGAACAGAATGCCAACATTACAATGTTACTGATGAAGGGTTTTTGCCCGAAACGTCGAGTTTCCTGCTCCTCGGATGCTGCCTGAACTGCTGTGCTCTTCCAGCACCACTCTAATCCAGAACATTACAATGTTCCCGGTCAGGCACCGTCCAGGGTGAGTGTAGACATTGGGCTCATTCTGTTCCAGGGACCCCCACCTAATCTCGTTTACACACTTCAATCGGAGGAATTTACAGAAATGGGGTGTCGGCATGAACTGTCTCAGTAAATAGGCTATGAATAATAAATGACTTGACGAAAAGTGGCCATCGAATAGATACGACACGCACTTACCATGGAATTACTCACACAGGTAGTTTGTAACAAACATTTTATTGTGCAGCAAATATCATACAACACGTTTGGTCCCTGATTGAAAGTCTTAAACACTGAACCCTGTCGTAATGTTCCGGCAGCACCGAAATGAGTTTCTCCAAATGCCCTCCTGGTTAGCGACCTTCTCAGCACTGCACCGCTTCGACATATTGTTCAAAACCAACCAACATCAACCCTTCTTTTATAGATTCTACTCCAGTAGATAAATGTAATGAAATATTCTCGGTATTATTTAGGCTGAGACATTTTTCACTGGAGCGTAGGAGGATGGGGGGCGGGGAGGGGGGGGGGTGTGGGTGAGTAACCTTACAAAGGTTTATAAAATCATGAGGGTCACGGATAAGGTGAATAGTAAGGGTCCGTTCTCCAGAGGGGTGGAGTTCAAAACTCGGGGGCATATCTTTAAGGTGAGAGGTGAACATTTAAAAAAAAAGATATGAGGGGCAACTTTTGTTTCGTTTGTGGAATGAACTGCCAGAGGAAGTGGTGAATGGAAGGTACTGTTAGAACATTTAAAAGACCTGGGTAAATATATCAAGAAGAAAGGTTTGGAGGGATATGGGCCAAACGCAAGCAAGTTTGACTAGTCTAGTTGAGAACGTGGTTGGCTTGGACTAGCTGGGCCGAAGGGTTTGTTTTCGTGCTGTCTGACTCTATGGCTCCATCTAAACGCCCAAAATTACTTTATCAGCAACTGCTCTTTACGCATCGTTCTATTTTAAGTATTTCAATATTCGATCTTTCTGCTCTGTTTACCGTCTCGTTGGTCAAAATGTAAGTTTCGTGCTTTTTAATAAATTGCCAAAAGTCAATATCTGAACATTTTACGGGTTGACAATGAAATCAATGCCATCCCAGACGGCCATGAAACCAATTCCTCTTCCACTCATTGACGTGAACGTCCAACTGTATTCCCTCCCATTTCTAGTTGGGATTTTAGGAAAGGGGAGAGCGAAGGATTGCACTGAGTTGGTCAACCATCGAACGGATTGTCCCACTGTAACAAACTTCTTTTCAAATGCTGGTGGGCTGGACATCCTGCCCAGCTGCACACAAAACCTGGACAGAGCCTTTCCCCACCCCAAATGAGCACCTACCGAGAAAGTGCGCCCGGCTTCTGAGGGATGTGCAACATATTCGTGGTCACGTGAAGGAGAGAAATATTGTTTCCAAAAACAAGACTGCTCTTAACTGCCTTAATGACCCGAATCCTCTTTCCACTCTATGTTTAACTACACTTAGACTAACATGCTCAATGAATGGGCCCCTGCTTTCCCAACAGATTAATTTCTATTAAAAGTAGTTTACCCGCCGCTTTACCTCATCAATCCTATTTCCTTCTCAATGTCCCATTCACATTTACCCAAATAATGTCATCCGCATCCTGTAGCTGCACGGATCTTAAGTACCGCTTCCATCGGTCAAGAAGAACAACAAACAGAAATAATCCCGCGCATTAACTTAATGGATAGATGAATAAACACTGCCTTTGATCATTATAAACCCGAGCCCCTGTTCCAGGAAGCGATTTGATTCGTGCAATCATTATTGTTTTCAGAAAGACTGGAAATGGAACTCGACCTTTCAGCACCACAGAGAGCTCATCGAGCGAAGCCACTCCACTCTAACAGCAGCCTCTCCTCTCAGTTCGAACCTACAAGGATCAGAGCTTGGAGTCTAGCCTTCCCTGACTGTAATTTACGAGCGCAGTTATTTCTGTCTGACTTAGCTCAGCTGCGAGGGAGCTCAGCTACTCCTAATGGATCACGAACATGACGTAAGGCGCACTTGGGTAGTCAAACGCATTATGACATGGTTGTTATTCATGAAAAAAAACTGTAAGCTCTAGCAAAATAAGTCTTTTTTCTTGATTTAATTGTGAGTGTTTCCGGAGTAATCAATTTGTATCAGTCTAGCCCCTTTACCTAATGATTCATCGCCTTACCTAATCCTTTTATTTTTGATTCTGCAACTCTGGCAAATAGTTTTCGGCAACTTTGGTTCCACAGGACTGATAGACTGTACAGTTCAAACAGCAATGCTTTGATCAATTGAAGGGATATTCTGACAAAACTGAGAACAGAGCACCCAAGGCACACGACTGAAGTGAGTTATTAAAGTGACACGAACGTCCCGGCTTCAATAAGGATGAACATGACCAAACACTTTCAAGTACGAAATCGGGTTCAAATTCTCCCAAAGATATCAAAGCATTATGAATGCAGAAGCGTTGCTCTGTTTCGATCGTTAGAAATGGCAATCTGATAACCCATTCCCTGCAATGAGGACTAGTTCTACCGAGCTAAACCAACATCGTACACACCACATTGCACTGCTCAGGGCTTTCCTCATCGTTATGTTTCTGAACTGATGCAAAAAGAAAAGAATTTTGGAATGGATATCAAAATGCCGTGATATCGGAATTAAACTCGTTCTTCACTTTTTTTTCGCAGGACATTTGGTTGAACAAAATGCAACCATAAAATAAGTTGCTGTTAGCCGGGCTGCAGCATTTGTTACCATTTTCAGCTTACAATTTACACAATAAAGAGAAAAATATTTCCTTAAAGTTTAATATTTCTTGGTTAAGTCCTAATGAGATTTTTCTGTTTGGAAGTACAGCGAGGCGAACAGTACTGTACAGAATTGCCCTGGCATGACAGTGCAGCAGATTTACGCCGCTGCACTGGATGCATTCAGCAGCAGGTGTCGCTCTGTCCAAAGTGACCAGGCTTTGCTTTCTTTGCCGACCAAGCAGACTCCTGGCATTTAGGAGTCACGTAATGGGACATTTTTAGTAACCATAAAACACTAATTGATCGAGATGATTTTCGAGGCTGTCCATTAATCGTCTGATTTGCTTTACGTTAAATGACCTCAATGCAAGTAAACCCGGCCTGACTGGTCCACGTGATTGGTAACTTTGTGAATGAAGCGGCGGGGAACGACAGCGTCATGAGCGGGGCGAGGCGGCAGGCCCCCGCCGATTGGCACTTTGCTGGAGTTTGGATTTATGATTGGCAGCTTGTTGACGACCGTACACCCACTCACTGAACAACAAAGGGCCGGCAAACGTTGGATATAAAAGGATGGGCGTTCAGCAGCCAACAGCAGCACAGTTAAAAAAGCCAAGTTAAAGAAGAAACTTGCTTTGTGATTTCTTCGTGAAAGTGAATCATAAAGGTAAGAGGATGCAACTGTGCTAGATATTTCTATTGGTTTCGAAAAGGCTATGTTCAACGACGCTCGCTATTTAGTCTGCTCTCCTTTAGTTTGCTACGTGTTCATTGACTCTGTAATTCCACTGAAAGTTGGTCTGTTTTAATTAATAACGGGTAGATTGGAAATCAATGTCTTTACATTTATCTTCTCTTATAACCAGAGAAACCTCAGACTGCCAGTTACATTAGCTTTTATTCACCAATATCTTTCTCTGCAAACGTTATGATGCCCCAAGAATTACGATTGCAACTGACTGGGACGTTTGATATTTACTTCCTTTTTATATAGCATAAGATTTGCTTTGTTATCAGTAATCGTTTGGACATAATTTGAGTTTATTTGATGTAAGACCGGACTAGAAATCTCTATGCATGTGTGTTGTCAGATTTAGCAAAACACCGCATTAATAGATAATGTATTGCTTTAATTATGTATAGATTTGAAAAACACTTTTGGAAAGAATCTTTTGTACTAATTTCCCCGCCGGTACATGTAAAGCCAGTTGGTCTTTTCCTCTAAGAGGAATAATGAGCATATTGCTCTTGTATCTTCTAAATATAGTAGCTGAGTAGCCTTTGTAGACCAGTCATGGCTAAATGGTGGCCGTGGTCGATTTTGAGTAAATCATTAGTTCAATAAGCCAAGATGACGCGGTGTCATCATTTGGTTGAACTTTTAGATGCTTGAGGCTGAGCTGTAATGCCATCGGCAGCATTGATAATTCATTACACAATCCATTACTTAACTGGACAGTTCGAGTGCTGTCAAGTTTCATCGATTGAGCAATAACTTTTGCATATTTCTGCCCAGATGCTGGTTTATCCAGTTTGGGTAACAGCAACTTAAGTTTTTTTTTTAAACCGTTATCTTTTCTGTCCAGTACATTTTCTTTTTTTTTCTTATTCACGGTTTATGTTAGCGATCACTCCGACAAGTCCGTGTTTCAGCCCTGCAAAGGGGGAGGAAACGCATCAGTCATTTGCCCAAGTGCCTTGGGGTGGCGCTCTGGAGTGACATTTTGAGAGCTGCTGTAGTACAATGGTCTATGGTTTGGGTAATCGTGCTTTTGTCTTGCCTTCAGAAACATGGTTCTGCTGAAGATCTCCGCTTTCTTTGTGGTTTGTGCTGTTTTTGTATGTCAGATAAACCGCTCCCATGCAGTTCCTCTCAGGTAGGCATGACGAGTACAATATTCTGCATTTTTTTCTCGTAGTGTTAACCGGCTGCCAATAGGCAGTGGCTGCATTTGCTTATCATACAGTCAATATTATGTCCTTAACTTCGTTGTCCACGGAGTATTGCCTCAGATGCAGCCAACATAATCCGAAACAAGCGAGATCAAATTTAAAGTTGTTCGTTTTTTCGGGTTTATGCTCGCAATAATGTGTCTGTAACATTGCACTGTTTTATTGATGGTTTATCAATTGGCAAAGCCGCAAGGAAGAAAACCACTAAAATAAAACAAAGAACTGAAGATCTGAAAGAAGCAAAAAAAAACAAATTACTGGAGAGACTCAGCAGGTCTGGCAGCATCTGTGTAGAGAATGCAGAATCGGGGCTTCGCAGTTCTGAAGAAGGCTCACTGGACTCGAAATGTGAACTGTTTTCTCTGCACAGATGCTGTTGGACCTGTTGTGTTTCCCCAGCAATTTCAGTTCTTGTTGATGAAGGCCACATATGAGGTGAAATTTCGAAAAGCACTTAAGAAAACAGTCGATTTGGGAAAGGAAGTTTATGGCATTGGTTTTAGCAGAGAACTTAAAACTATTCCGATAATTCGCCTATAATTAGGATTACTTTCATAGATGGTGCATACTTAAATTATCTTGGATTTAAGGCAGCAAGAAAAAAAATGCATGGAGGTTAAATTTCTCACTACGGCGAGTTGTCCTACAAAGTTTCACTTCCAGTGAGTACTTTTAAAGACTAACCACTATCATAATGTAGGGAGAACAGCAGCCAATTCGGGAGCAGTAATAACTCACACGCAGCAGTAAGATTTAAAAAAGATAAGCTTGATTTTCGGGATGTTAATTACGAAGCGATTCTTAAATTCACTGAAGAGGATAAAAACAAAACTGCGGAAACACAGCAGGTTTGGCAGTATCTGTACAGCAAGAAAGAGAAACGTTAAATATTTCCTATTCAGTGTCCCTTCGTCAGTTCTGCTGTGTGTCTCCAGCACTTGCTGGTTTGACTGCAAAGATAACGCTTCGTGCGCGGACTCCCGCACTGGAGTGACAGCCAGTATGCTTTCAAATTTCTGGAATGAAGCTTGAGCGCTGAGTCAGCGTGACACTGTCCCATTGAGCCAAGGCTGAATTTAGTGGTAATAAATCAAACACTGCTGGTAGCATGACTGATGCAACAGAAACAAATCTGGTCTTGCAGTGATTTAACGCTCAGGGTGGCTCTGAGCCCTACATCCATCAATTAGAGCTGCACAAAAGTCCAGGCTTTTATACTTTAGTGACAATAGAATGGCTAATGACCATTTATTGGTCTGAGCAGAAAAAAAACAGTCCTTATTCATTGTGAGGTTCTGATTTTAGGTCTGTGCTGGAGTCAGCCTCAGACAGGGTGGCGCTCAATGATTACGAAGTTCGACGACTACTGAATGCGCTCGTTAAGGAATTCATCCAAATGATGGCAGAGGAGCTGGAACAGGAAGTACCCGATGCCAACAGGTAAGGGAACGAATACACAGGTATTCAGATTGCAGTGAAAGGTCTTGGCTATGGTTCAATGATATTGTATGAGACATCGTACTTGCTAAGTAATACAAAGAACATGTTTTGAGATTTGCTTGAGTAGTCTTCTATCAGCAGATGTTGATTGGAAAAGTTGCAGAGATATTGTTTTCTAATATAACAGTCTTGGCAAATAATATTCAATTTATTTGTTTTCCCGTGAATCACCCAGAATTATCTGATATAAAACGTCCAAATGGTTTTGAAATTTTGAGGAAAATCAATAGATTATTTTAAAAGGAAGATTTGTGATCAAAAGGTATGTTTTAATAAGCGACATACTCTCTATTAAATAAAAGTTAGTTCTGTGTTGACCTTGCATGGGAAAAGAATGATGGAAAAGTTGTTATGTCTGCAAACCACAGAAACCCAGTATGAAACCATGCTTGATAGGATGCAAACGTTATGCATGTTCATTTGGAAAAAAAAATAAAAGCCGGTTTTGTTTCAGCACTTGGTTCAAAATGCATGAATAGACTTTGGAAAAAAAAGCTGTTATTCTATTTTTCGAACCGACGAAAAGTGCATGGCCACCCTTTTTTTGCAAGACACCTTGATACAGTAACAAGTTTCTAGCATTCTACTGTGAATACTCATTTCTCAGTGTAGATAATTTTGCATGTAACAATTGCTTGTTTGTTACATGAAACATGCTCTTCATGCATGACCCCGCATGCGTTATTATGAGATTTTTTTTGCATGTTCTTTTTTTCTGCAGCTTGGATAGATCCATTGTCAAACGGTGCACGGGTCTGAGCACTTGTGTGGTGGGAAAGTTGTCCCAGGAGTTGCACAAATTACAAACCATCCAGCGCACTGACGTAGGAGCGACAACTCCTGGCAAGAAAAGGAACATTCTCACTGAGCTGGAAAACGAACGCTATTCTCACTACGGAGAGCCACTTGAAAACAACTAATCGTTTGTTGTGACCGCATGCATCTTTAAGTGCTTGAACGATAAACAGCCTGATTAAGTGCTATGTTTCTTTTCCGTCTTAATTTTTTTTTGACGAAGAATACTAGACATGGACATAAATTTAGAATAGTATATTTAACCGTAATAAGCAATTACTTTAGCTTTAAAACTGATTTTCTCATTCTAGAGTTTTTCTGCCTTCTGTGGCTATAGAGTGTGTCATTAAATGAATGCTTCTTCGTGCATTACATGGGTCTTTTTTCAATAAACTTATTTTTCTACCTGGAACACTTTTTCCTATTATATGTATTAGACTGAAGGATTCAAGATGCAATGACTTAAATGATGCAGAAATTTCACTCTTCCACATTATCAGATTTGAAATTAGAAACTTTATAAATATCCAATACTACCTGTGTCTTTGGTGGATTTGACATTTTTTTAAAAGTCAAGGGCCATTTTCCTTCCTTTGTGTATGATGCTTTATTGCATTTAGATATTTAAACGTAATGATATCAGTGGTAATTTAAAAATTAATGATCCAATATGCATTGCAGGGTTTAGATGACGGACTTACTGCTTTCATCTTCAAAAGTATTCTCTTCAACTTGATTCACTAAGCATTTTAAAATGTTAAATGAATCTACATTTAAAATCATTTATCAAACAGGGTTCCCTAAATTTTTGATACCTTCCGTATTCTTTCTTTGTAAGGTTGTGACATCCCACGTTGGCCCTTCGCAGTAAAAAGGTCCTGCTCTTTGGCAACACATTAGGCTCCTGCGGAATTACTTCCAGCAGAGTGGGGGAATTAAAAATTGAAAGCTCTCACAACGGCACAAGCTCCAGCACGTTCTTCCCGTCATTTGGCAAATGGATTAGATTCCAGACATACTTGACCACAGAAATGGAACTTGCAATTGCAAGCATTTTGATTAGCTGCAGAGCATCCATTTCAATTAGAATAGATTACATTTTGTAACTCAATATAGTAATTATTTTCCCTCGGTAGATATTTCTGTTTCTTTCCCAGGGCACTGTTATGATCTTGTTTGTTTCTACATTCTCGTGTCCCTTTGACTCTGATAGCTATTCTGTGGGATTTGCGGTATCATTTAAAGTCCCAGGTGTGTGGCCAGAAGCCAGTGTTTGATGCACATTTAATGTAGCTGGCAACTTTAGCAAAAATGGAAATAGCATTTTTTTTTGCTGCTCAGACTGCATTCAGCATTCTAATCACGTCAGCCCTGAGTAACATTCCCGGCATCAAAGTCCAGCAGTTGTGTGACTTCTGGACATATGCATTCGTGCATAACTGATCTAGGCCCGTCAAGAGGTGGTTTTTAAGGAAAACTCAAATGCACATGGGTAGATCAGTATAGAAGGATATTCTAAGAGGGCTAGGTGCAGAAGGATTGAAAGAATGGGCTGATCAGTGGCCTGTTCCTGTGCTTTATAACTTAGGTAACGTGATCTTTTTACACGTTATGCAGGCACCAGATCTTTCAGGGACGAATGATTGAAGGCTAATGTTTTGGCCTACGCGGTGTCGTTTTAACCTGAAGTTGGTTTTGTTTCCGTCTTGTGAAGCAGTATTCCTTTGGAGAAGCGAGCCTGCAAGACAGCCACTTGTGCGACTCACCGCCTGGCTGACTTCCTCAGCCGGACCGGGGGAATGGGGAACAGTGACTTCGTGCCAACCGACGTGGGTGCTAATGCCTTCGGAAGGCGAAGAAGAAACGCTCAGATGTAGAATATTCAGGGATCTGGTAATGAACTGCTTCTCACCTGTTGGTCAACGTGCTCTGAGCATTGTGTAAACAGCCGAGAACGTTGATCTCAACTATCCTGTTAATGGCAACAATTCCCTCGCACAAGAAGCAGTCCACATCTTTAAGTCAAACTTGCAGTTGGTTGTACCTTGCCGGTTCAATGCTTCAGTTAAATGCATCAACTCATTTACAGACATGGCGCAAGGGTTATTTTGTATAACCTTAACTATATTAATTTCAAAGTTTATTCAGTATATTTATTGATTCCAATCATAAGTCCATTGCAGTGTATGTTTTGAGGGCGGTGCTAACATTTATTAGTGTTTATTCAGACTAACACATCAGTTTTCAACCGATTACACAAGAAATTCCAAATTTAGTCCAAATCCTTTCCCGCTGCATTTACACAACAGAATGTTCCTTGTCAGGTGGCCATTATTTTAGGTCAAAATTCATGACCTATCGTTGGGATAGTGATTCTCAATCGGAAGTTAATTCGAGTCAATGAAATAGCATTTTTACTTCGCTGAACGGAGCATTTTTGGTATATGTAAAAATTACTGATACAGATAATATGTTCCTTTCCAGTAAAATAATCTTCACCCCACGTTGACTATGTAGGAGTACCTTAAATACCCATTTAAAGACATGTTGATGATAAAGTACTATAACACACTATTAACTTCATATACCGGGTACATGAGTTACAGTCACAAGTCCGACCTGAAAATAACAGCGTCCAATCAGAAGGGAGGTGGTAAAATGGACTATGTATTGTTATGCTTTAATTGTATTTGTGTGTGTTGGGTGGGGGAACAAAGCTGTACAAATCGAAAATCCCTCGAAACTGGGTGTTGTGTTCAGAAAAGACTGATCAAATCCTGCAAGTCCTGAGTCTCCTGTACTTTTTGTGTCTTGCAGGCAGACGGCAGTAACTGACGAGGCAAAGTTCTTTCTCTCCCGATTAGATGTCGCTTGGCTCGCTTCCTTCGTAGCAGAAGCACGGAGAACACTAACAATTGGAAATGTTTACTTCACATCGTCTTCACGTTACAGTCCAAACTCGCCTGGTCTTCTCCTCATTTTCACATCGTCCTCATTATTTATGTAAAGCTCTTCCGAAATGTAATGTGCGGCAAAGACTTAACTTTTACATTTCATTAAGTTTTACATCCAGTTCTATTTGAAATAAAGTGATGGTATATATATTCTAATGACGCTTGGGCACAATGTGCAATGTGACTTCCAGCTCTGTGCTGTTAGAACTTGGTCTCGACAGCACTCTTCAGTATCTCGGGGATATAGTAAACGTGGCCTCTCAAGGCATGTATGTAATATACTTTGTGTTGTGCCTTGATGTTAAACGCTATGAATTACATGATTGTACAGTATATTAATGACATCTTAAATATTGTATCAATTGTGAAATCCGCAAGATAAAAAAATATTTTCGATACATTGACGTCGCGATACTTTTATTGGACCAAACTATTTGGAGGAAAAGGAGCTGTATTTTGAGTTAACCTGCAATGACGAGCAGTGTTCCCTCATTAAATCCCATAGACCAAAAAGAAACTAAAGGACAATTCTGCAAGAAACAGCAATATTTACCTTCCTCTCCTCGAGGCAATATTGACTTCCAGTTCATTCATTCACAAGTCAAAGGGCGGCCTTACTAATAACCAAAAAAAAGTTGCATTGTTTGCAGTCAATGAGTCCAGTCTAATAAAGCCATGGAGTTGTGCAGCACGGAAACAGACCCTCGGATCCAAGTCGTGCCGCCAACCAGATATCCAAATCTGACCTTGTCCAAATGTGCCTGCACTTGGCCAATATTGCTCTAAACCCCTCCTATTCATATATACCCATCCAGCTGCCTTTTAAATGTTGTAATTGTACTAGCCTCCAACACTTCCTCTGGCAGCTGGTTCCATACACTCATCGCCCTTTTGCATGTAAAAGTTACCCCTTAGGTCCCTTTTAAATCATTCCCCTCTCACCTTAAACTTATTCCCTCAAGTTTTGAATCTCCGCTCGCCCCTCCTCACTTTAGGGAAAAAATCTTGGCTACTCATCCTATCCATGCCTCTCATAATTTTATAAACCTCTGTAAGGTCACCCTTCAGCCTCCAATGCTCCAGGGAATAAAAAAATCCCCAGTCTATTCAACCCCTTTCTATAACCCAAATCCTCTAGATCTGGCAAAATCCCTGTAAATCTTCTATGCATAGTTAAACAACATCTTTCTCAGGGGATCCAAGATAGCGGCGACCCAGCAAGTCTGAGTCTACAGTGCTCCTCCCAAGACTTGGCCAAAGTGGGTCACCCACCCCCACCACACTCACCAAATCATTTAAAATAACTTTAATTTAATTAGTTGTTTAGTATTGAATTTAAACAATTTAATCTCCAGTAAAAATGATTAAAGGGAAGGGAGCCCGCAGCTCTCAGCAAGCAGGAACCCCTCCCCCACCCTCTCCAGCTGCAGCAGAGGCGTCCGCAGCCGCCCCCAGGGATTTACCTACAGTGGCGAGCCTCGTGGAAATCATCTCCAAACTGGATGTGATGATCGATGCTTTTATTGAAGAATCCCAAAGTCGATGGGACTCACTCTTGGCCGCATTGCAAAAGCACAACTGAGACATCAAGGAAATTGAGCGCCGAGTCGGAGGGGCGGAGCTAAAGGCCACGAACTCCGAAACTACAGCACATTCAGCCGTGGATCGGGTCCGGACTCTCGAACAGCGAGTCCGGACCTTAGAGAATCACATCGACGACCTCGATAATCGAGATCGTCACAAAAATATTCACTTGCTGGGCCTTCCCGAATGGGAAGAGGAAGGCCAGCTTACTGTGTTCCTTGAACAGTGGCTTCCATACCTGTTAAATCTGGAGGCTGGATCAGGCCAGGTAAGTGTGGAATGAGCCTACCGGGTTGCAATACGCGGGCCTGGCTCGAACCAGGGCCCCCGCCCGGCCCTGTTCCAGCTGCAGAGCTATAAGGAGAGGCAGATACTCCTAGAAGCCTCTAGAAATCTTGGAAAAGGTCCCCAAGCCATGATCTATAAAGGATCCAAGATCATGTTATTCCAGGACTTTTCCCCAGCTCTGGTCTGAAAGAGGAAAGCATTCGATGAAGCAAAGAAGTGTTTAAGGGACTTAAATATTCAGTACTCCTTATGCTACCTAGCGACGCTACGCTTTAACCATGAAGGGTCCGTGTATGACTTCGGATTGCTGGAAAAGGCCAAGGAATTTTTGGACTCCCTTAGATAAATTATAAGAGTTAATTGATGTTGGTTTGCTTTTCTCTGACTCCGGTTTACATCCCCCCCCCTTTTTTATATATTACTCCCCCTTTTTTTTAACCTTATTGTTTAATATTATCTTGGGGCGTGGGGAGAGGGATTTATTTATTTGTTCTCTACTTAGCAATTTTCTCCCCTCCTTGGTTTTTTAAAATTATTCTATATATATTATACACATGCTGGGGGGTCTAGTTAATGTTGGTGGGGGGAGGTGGTTACTTTATCCTATTTTATCTCTGTCTCTAGGAGCGGGGTTGTTTTTCCCTTGTTATTTTGTATTATTATATTTAATTATTACTTGTTGAGGTTGTAATTTTATAGTTATATATGTTTATACATGGTATTAACATTACCAAATATATCCAGGTGTTGGTGTGGGTGGGGTTCGGGGGTGGGGGGTAGGGTGCTCACTGTTAACTCTAGCTCTGTAGTATATTTGAATTTTCTTCATCCTATTAAGGAGCGCCTGGGTCAAGGGTGGGGCACTGGTTGGGAGAAGATATGATGGACCTTTGGAAAGGAGGTGATACCCCCTGGGTACAAGGGGAAAATCTCCATTTAAATACGTTTCTTTTTTATTTAGAAATAGTTTTTTATTATACTGTTGTGAGTGTATTAGAGAGCCTTTATTTTTGCGAATTTTATATGCTCTATGCTTGGGATATTCTGGATAGGGTTTCCCCTCCCGAGGGGTCTCAGATTTGCCCGGACAATCATGGTTGATCAGTTGGTTAAGTGGTGCACCTGGAATGTCAAGGGGTGTAATTCGCCAATCAAAAGGAAGAAAATATTATCAAACCTCAAGAAAGAAAGGGTTGATATAGCTCTCCTATAGGAGACACACTTATTGGATAAAGAACACTTGAAGTTATGACAGGGTGGATTTGACCAGGCCTTTTTTTCTTCTTTTAGCTCAAAAAGCAGGGGAGTTGTTATTCTTATTCGGAAGAATTTCCCTTTCAAAATCCTAAATCAGATAAAAGACGAATCTGGACAATATATTCTGATTTAAGCCCTTATAAATGGAGAGGAATATGGAATTTTAAATTTGTATTGCCCCCCGGCATATCCTTTTAAATTTATAACGGAAGCCTTCTCAAAATTGACGGCTCTTGGTGCTCGTCATACAATTATAGGGGGAGATTTTAATTGTATTATGGATCCAGAAATAGATAGGATTCCCAAGAGTACTGCAGGAGGATCTCTCAGATCTAGACAATTGCCACCAAAGAATTAGGACTAGTAAATGTATGGAGATGCCTTCATCCACAGGGCAGAGATTTTTCTTTTTACTCCAATCCACATAAGTGTCATACCAGAATTGATATGTTTTTTGCCCCCTCGATTTTTAAAAATTCCATATCATCCTGTAAAATAGGCAGCAATTTCCAATCACGCTGCTGTATATATGGAAATCAAGAAGAGGAACAATGAGACACCCCCCGGCATTGGCATATGGACCCCTTCCTGATGAAAGATAGGAAATTTGTAAAGTACTTCTCTCAAGAATTTAAAACTTTTTTAGAAATTAATTCAGGTATGGCTAGCAACCCATCAATGATGTGGGAGACCATCAAAGCTTACGTGTGAGGTTTGATCATCTCATACACAGCGACCCAGAAAAAATTAAAGGGAGAACAACAGCGTCTGCTCGAAGCTCGCTTAAAAGCAGCTGAAACAGCATACACTGATAGACCTTCAATTATCAAATTACAAAGGATTAAGGCCCTTAGGACAGCTCTAAACACCATGCTTACCCAAACGGCTAAGAGGGAAATATTTGCAAAACAAAGATTTTCTGAATTTGGCGATAAACCTGGTAGATACTTAGCATTGCTTGCAAAGAAAAAAAAGGCCCCTCAAACTATCACGTCTATCAAGGAAAGTACGGGTATTTTGACTCATGATCATAAAAGGTTTAACGCAATCTTTAGAAAGTTTTATTCTGGTGTCCTATTTAAAGAAGGGGTCCTGATGTCTTTTGAACAGCTGCGTCAGAAATTCGGATTACCTAATGGAGACCTCTTTCGATACTTCCAAATTCGAGATTATATACAGAAGATGACTACGTTATTGGACAGTCTTTATAAATCAGATAGAGAATGTAGAGTGCTATGGCCAATGGGGGTATCTTCCGTCAGTACTATTTATCATTTACTATATGATGAAGTATCGGGAGATGTGGACAATCTGCTTAAAACATGGGATCAGGATTTGGGACTAGAAATCTCTATAGAAACGTGGAATGACATTTGGGAAAACGCCAGAAGAATCACCATCTGCAACAGAACTCAGATCATTCAGTTGAAGATACTTCATAGGGCCCATATAGCACCGGATCGATTGGCAAAATTTAAGCCAGGGGCATCTCCAATGTGTCCCAAATGTAAAATAGAGGTGGGCACTCTTGTGCATTGCTTATGGACCAGTTATAAGGTCCGTAGATATTGGACTAAAGTAGCAACTGCTCTGACAGAAATTTTAGGAATGGAAATTAGAGTGGACCCCGTATCTCCCCTTTTGGGCTTTTCGAACTTTCCCTCCCTGGATATGCACGGGAAGAGATTATTTTCTATTCTCTCTTTCTGTGCAAGGAAAAATATTTTGGTAAACTGGGTGGCTGAGGGCCCCCTGGACTTTCAAATTGGCACAGATTAATTATGGAATGTATTCCCCTTGACTTCCTTACAAATATGGTGCACCAAAATACCGCATTATTCCATAAAATATGGCAGCTCTTCTTGATTTATATAAATACAGATATTTTGGCCATCCTAACAAGGCTTTTATTTAATTGAGATGGCGAACTTGGCTGGTCTGGGGCTCCTTGGGAGAGGAATCCCGCATGAATACGGGTTTTGTTACATTTAATGTTAACACATTCCGAGCATGTATCTCACTACCCAATTTCTGTGTTATCCGTTGGTTTTTTTTCTTCTTTCTGTTATTTGAATAATGTGAGAGACTTAATTATACACTCTGGTTAGTTGTAGGTTAGATTAGTAGTTAGTTGAGTTTTGTCTTTTTTTCTCTCTGTATTTTTCTTTTGTTAAATTTTGGTTATTATTTATTTAAGATTTAATTGCATATCAATGTTTGTACTTGAGAGTTTTTTTATTTTTGTAAACTTGTAAAAATGCTAAATTTCCAATAAAAATATCTATATAAAAAAAACATCTTTCTCAAAGCAGGGTGACCAGAACTATCCCCTTTAAAATGCCAGACTAAAATCGGCCTGGATTTCAGAACTGTGGAGGACACCATCCGCCTTGGAGAAAGTGAGGACTACAGATGCTGGAGATCAGAGTCCAGAATGTGGTGCTGGAGAAGCACAGCAGGTCAGGTAGTGTCCGAGGTATGCTGCCTGACCTGCTGAGCTTTTCAGAACCACACCTCAGATGCTGTCTGACCTTTTCCAGCACTGCACTCAATGCCATCCACCTTGATCCAGTGAAATTAGTTTGATTATTTCGGTTTCAAATGCTTCACAGCATCTCACAAATGTACATTGGTGCTTGATATTTTATATTTATTAAGCAAGTGATAGCCATGGCTAATCTAGGCTGACACTCTAGTGGCACAACTTCTAAGAGAAGTGGTTATCTTGTCACACCACATTGCTGGTCATGACATTCCTATTTTCAAAAGTACTACAATGGTTTGATGGGATTGGGAGGGGCTTTCTTGGGATTGATTAAGAAAGAGAGAGACAGAATTGACTTCAAGCCTTGATCAACAGGGAAGAGGATAAGGAGGAGGGCTGAGCTAAGGTAGGTTTAACTTAAGTGACTTTGTGTTCACTTCTGATGATATACACTCTAATCTGACCAGACAAAAGTGGTGTTGGAAGTGGGTTGCCTTTCAGACTGTCTGTTTCTCCTCTCTCAGCCTGTTTTCTGGATAGGTTTTTGGGAAAGAGAAGAGAGGGATGGGTGGGTATGCATCTGTCTCTCAATATCAGGGTTCACACACACAAACACTGACTCTCTGCTACGAACTCATTCACATACTCTCTTGTAACAAATACGTATATACACACTAACATACTCTCACCTGTATGATCAGTATAGATCATGGTCAGTGTGAGTGGACACTTTGCGTGAGATAAAGGTCAAGTGAGTGAAGATTAGGTTAGATTCCCTCAAGTGTGGAAACAGGCCCTTTGGCCCAACAAATCCACACTGACCCTCTGAAGAGTAACCCACCCAGTCCCATTTCCCTCAAGCTAATGCACCTAACACTATGGGCAAATTAGCATGGCCAATTCACCTGACCTACACATCTTTAGACTGTGGGAGGAAACCGGAGCACTCGGAGGAAACCCATGCAGACATGGGGAGAATGTGCAAACTCCACATAATCGCCCAAGGCTGGAATCGAATCTGGGACCCTGGTGCTGTGAGGCAGCAAGTGCTAACCACTGAGCCACCGTGCTCAGGAATTTGTTGCAAAGTGGGAATTTGGGGCAAAGTGGGCAGAGGTGCTTTTACTGCAAAAAGAAAACTTTCTGGATTGAGGGGTGAGTGGGAGAGAATAAAAGGTGTGGATCAAGAGACTAATTCACAGCGGGACCAGGAATGGAGTAAGCTGTGGTAGTGTGACATGAGTGCAGGGAAAGAAACTGATCAGAGAATTACTGAATACTTATACTGTTTAAACAAAGGTCTTCAGTTTGCAGTCAGGAATCTGTTTCCTTCAAAACTGCTAATTAAGTACAAGATTGACACTGGTGTGTTTTAATATTGAAAAAGAGCATAAAGAGCAAAGAATCTAAAATTAATTAATAAAAAACAATCACGAGAGTGATGGTAGGACAGTTGATGTGTTGTTGCCACAGCATGTGGAAGCTCAGGAGATCAAGAACAAACACATATGGAAGAAGTGTTTTCAGGTTGAAGAATTTCAGATCCACTGTATTTATCTTCATACCCTCCAGAAAGTACCCCAGGCTGTTCCCTTTCAGTCCAAAATGGATTACCTCATATTTGCTTGCATTCAACTCCATCTGCCACAGTTTTGCCTGTTCACCTAGTCTATCAATATCCCCTTGCAATTTTATGCTACCCATCTATGCTGTCTACAGTGTCATTTCATTTTGTGTCATCAGGTCATTCAAATTTTATCTTTGTTCAGGGACAGGAGAGCGTAACTGTAGGCAAGGCAGATATCGAGATCTGTGAGTTGTGCCTAAAGGATCCTGCAACTATATAACAATATATTATAATAATAATACAATAACAACTATATAATAGGCAAACTGCAGACGAGAGTGGGAACTGCAGGGAGGATGACTGAACTGACAACAGCACTATTCCAGTGACAGGAAATAGGAATGTAATCATGTTCGAGGGCAATATAATGAAGGGTTGGATACTGTTTTCTGCAGCTGTGAACGTGAGTCCTGAAAACAATTGCCTGCCCAGTGCCAAGGTTAAGGACAACTCCTTAGCTTGATGAGGAAATTGGTGTTCAAGGTGAGAGACCCATTTGCCACCATCCACATTGATCCTAACAACTTCACTAGGACTAGGGAATAGGTTTTGCTTGAAGGATTTGAAGAGTTAAGAGCTAAATTAAAAATTGGAATGTCTATGTCAATAATCTCTGAAATACTGCCTGACCCACTGCATAGGGAAAATAAATACAAGGAGTTAAATGCGTGACTTAAAGATTGATGCAGTTGGAATGGAGTTCAGTTAGAAGGGCCACATGCACTCATAATTACTCTCACACACAACTTCTCTCTCTCTCTCTCTCACACACACACACACACAATGTCTGACACACAACTTCTCACACACACTGATACTCACACACACCCCGACACTCGCACAGCCTCTCACAAACACCGACACTCACACACACCGACACTCACACACACACACCGAAACTCACACAACTTCTGACACGTATACCGACATTCACACACACTGACGCACACACATACCGACACACACACAACTTCTCACATACATACCGACACTCACACTAACACAACCTCCCAAACACATACTGACACACACACACACCGATGCACACACACACCCACACACCCATAACTTCTCACACACACTGACGTACATGCACATACCCACACACCCACACATATACCGACACAGACACTCACACACACCGATACACACACACACTGACACTCACGCAAACACTGACACACACACACCGACACTCACACACACACAGACACACACACACACACCAACACTCTCACACACACACACACCGACACTCGCACATACACCGACACTCGCACACACTGACACTCACACACACACCGACACTCGCACACACCGATACTCACACAAACACTGACACTCACACAAACACTGACACTCGCACACATCGACACTCGCACACACACCGACACTCACACACACACCGACACTCACACACACACCGACACTCGCACACACCGATACTCACACAAACACCGATACTCACACAAACACTGACACTCGCACACACCGACACTCGCACACACCGACACTGACAAACACCAACACTCACACACACTGACACTTGCACACTCCAACAGTCGCACACACACTGACACTCGCACACACTGACACTAGCACACACCAACACTCACACAAACACCACAATCGCACACCGTGCTAGTCGCACGCATACTGACACTCGCACACACCGACAGTCGCACACCCCGACAGTCACACACACACCGATACTCGCACATCCCCTCAGTCGCACACACACTGACACACACACTGACACTCACGCAAACACTGACACTCACATACACACTCCGACACTCACACACACAGACACACACACACCAACACACTCACACACACACCGACACTCGCACACTCCAACAGTGGCACATACACTAACACTCGCACACACTGACACTCGCACACACCGACACTCACACAAACACCACACTCGCACACCGCAACAGTCGTACACACACTGACACTCACACACACTGACAGTCGCACACACAGCCAGTTGCACACACACCGACACTCGCACACACAGCCAGTTGCACACACACCAACACTCGCACATCCCGAAAGTGGCACGCAACGATACTCGCACATCCCGTCAGTCGCACACGCAGAAACACTCGCACACACTGACAGTTGCACACACACTGACACTCACACACACATCGACACTCACACACACTGAAACTTGTGCACACTGACACTCGCGCACACCAACACCCGCACAGCCTCTCACACACACCCACTGACAATCACACAACTTCTGACACACATACTGACACACCGATGCACACACAACTTCTCACATATATACCGACACTCACACACACACACACACACACACAACCTCCCACACACATACTCACACACACGCACACCAACGCATACATACACCACACATCGACACACACATAACTTCTCACACACACTGACGCACATGCACACACCCACACACTGACACACTCACACACACACACTGACACTCACACAAACACTGACACTCACACATACACACTCCGACACTCACACACACAGACACTCACACAACACACCGACACTCAAACACACACACACCTGAACACACCGACACTCACACAAACACGGACAGTCGCACACACCAACACCCGCACACACCGACACTCGCACACACTGATACTCACACACCGATACTCACACACACCGACACTACCACACACTGACACTCGCACACACACCGACACTCGCACACACAGCAACACTTGCACAAACCAACACTCGTACACACCGACACTCACACACGACACTCACGCACCCTGACAGTTGCACACACACCAACACTCGCACACACCAACACTCAAACACACACTGACACTTGCACATACACCGATACTCACACACACCGACAGGCGCGCACACCGATACTCATACACACTGACAGTCGCACACACCGACACTCACACACACCGACACTCGCACACACTGATACTCACACACCGATACTCAATCAAAAAAATCAACACTCGTACACACACCGACACACACAACTTCTCACATACATACCGACACTCACACACACACACAACCTCCCACACACATACTGACACACACACACTGATGCACACACACACCCACACACTGACACGCACATAACTTCTCACACACACTGATGCACACGCACACACTGACACACTCACACACAAACCAACACAGACACACACACTGACACTCATACACACATAGACACTCACACACACACACCGACACTCAAGCACACACACCCACACACCGACACATTCACACACACACTGACACATACACACTGATACTCACACAAACACTGACACTCACACACACAGACTCCGACACTCACACACACACAGCCACACACAATCGACACTCGAACACACACACCGACACTCAAACACACACACACCTGAACACACCGACACTCACACAAGCACCGACACTCGCACACACCGACACTCGCACACATTGATACTCACACACACCAATACTCACACACACACCAACACTCGCACACACACTGACATTCGCACACAGCAACACTTGCACACACCAACACTCGTATACACCGACACTCACACACACCGATACCCACACATACACCGGCACTCACACACCCCGACAGTCGCACACCCACCAACACTCGCACACACCGACACTCACACACAGCGACACTTGCACACACCGACACTCACACACACAGTGACACTCACACACACACCGACACTAGCACACATCGACACTCACACACACACTGCACTCACACCCACCAACACTCGCACACACCGACACTCACACACAGCGACACTTGCACACACCGACACTCGCACACACACTGACACTTGCACACACTGATACTCACACACATCGATACTCACACACACATCGACACACACACACAACACTTGTACACACCAACACTCGTACACACCGACACTCAGACACACCGATATTTGCACACACTGATACTCACATACACACCGACACTCGCACCGATACTCATACACACACTGACACTTGCACACACCAACACTCACACACACCGATACTCACAAACACCGATACTCACACACACCGACACTCACACGTCCCCACACTCACACAAACACCGACACTCGCACACACTGACACTCAAAAACACCGACACTCACACACACCGACACTCGCACACTCTAACAGTTGTACACACACTGACACTCGCACACACCGACACTCGTACACACCGACATTCACACAAACACTGACACTCGCACACCGCGACAGTCGCACATACACTGATACTCTGCACACACCGACAGTCGCACACACTGACAGTCGCACACACACCGACACTCGCACTCATCAACACTCGCACACACACCGACACTCGCACTCATCGACACTCGCACACCCACCAACACTCGCACACACTGACACTCACACACAGCGACACTTGCACACACCAACACTCGCACACACACCGACACTCATACACACACCGACACTCGCAGACCTCACACCGGCTCATGCACACACACACCGACACTCGCACACCCTGACACACACCGATACTCGTGCACACCGACACTTGCACACAACAACTCTCGCACACACACCGACACTCCCACACACACTGACACTCACACACACACCGACAGTCACACACACACCAACAGTTGCACACACACTGACACTCACACACACACCGATACTCGCACACACACACTGACACTCACACACACACCGAAAGTCGCACACACACCGACATTCGTGCACACCGACATTTGCACGCACACACCAACACTCTCACACCCCGACATTCACACACACCGACACTCGCACACACCAACACTCGCACGCACACCGACACTCGCATAGAATGACAGTCACGCACACACCGACACTCACACACCCACACCGACACTTGCACACACCGACACTTGCACACACTGACACTTGCACACTCCGACAGTCGCGCACACACCGACACTCACACACGCACCGATACTCGCACACACACACTGACACTCACACACACACCGACAGTCACACACACACCGACAGTTGCACACACACTGACACTCACACACACACTGATACTCGCACACACACTGACACTCACACACACACCGAAAGTCGCACACACACCGACATTCGTGCACACCGACATTTGCACGCACACACCAACACTCTCACACCCCGACATTCACACACACCGACACTCGCACACACCAACACTCGCACGCACACCGACACTCGCATACAATGACAGTCGCGCACACACCGACACTCACACACCCACACCGACAGTTGCACACACCGACACTTGCACACACTGACACTTGCACACTCCGACAGTCGCGCACACACCGACGCTCACACACACACCGACATTCGCACACCCCAACACCCACGCACACCGACATTCGTGCACACCGACACTTGCACACAACGACATTCGCGCACACTGACATTCGCACACAACGACACTCGCATACACTGACATTCGTGCACACCGACACTCGCACACAACGACTCTTGCACACATCGACACTCGTGCACACCGACACTCACACACGACACTCGCACACACCGACATTCGCACACCCCGACACACACATAGCAACATTCGCACACACTGACGCTTGCACACAATGACACTCGCACACACCGACACTCGTGCACACTGACATTCGCGCACACTGACACACTCACACACACCGACACTCGCACACACACTGACACTTGCACACAATGACACACGCACACACTGACACTTGCACACACACCAACACTCACACCCACCGACAGTCACATACACCGACACTTGCACAGCCCCTCATACACACACACACACACATTGACATTCGCACACACCGACACTCGCACACACCGACACTCGCACGCACACCGGCACTCGCACACACACCGATACTCGCATACTCAAACTGACACTTGCACACAGCAACACTCGCACATCCCAACACTCACGCACACTGACATTCGCGCACACCGACACTCGCACACGACACTCGCACACAACGACACTCACACACACCGACACTCACACACACGAACATTCTCACACACCGACATTCGCACACACCGACACTCACAAACACACTGACAGTCTCACACTGACACTCACACAAACACCGACACTCACACTCACCGACACGCACACACACCGACACTCGCACGCTCACACCGACAATCGCACACAAACCGACACTTGCACACTCACACCGACACTCGCACACCCCGACACTCACGCACACCGACACCCACACACCCTGACACTCGCGCACACACACCGACACTCACACACCAACACTCATACACATACACCGACACTCACACACACCGACACTCACACACACCGACACTCGCACACTCACACCGACAATCGCACACAAACCGACACTTGCACACTCACACCGACACTCGCACACCCCGACACTCACGCACACTGACATACGCGCACACCGACACTCGCACACGACACTTGCACACACCGACACTCACACAAACACCGACACTCGCATACACCGACATGCTCATACACACCCTGACACTCGCACACACTGACACTCGTACACTCACACTGAGACTTGCACACACACACACACACACGCACACACGACACTCGCACACACTGACACTCGCACACGACACTCGCACACAACGACACTCACACACACCGACACTCACACACACGAACATTCTCACACACCGACATTCGCACACACCGACACTCACAAACACACTGACAGTCTCACACTGACACTCACACAAACACCGACACTCACACTCACCGACACGCACACACACCGACACTCGCACGCTCACACCGACAATCGCACACAAACCGACACTTGCACACTCACACCGACACTCGCACACCTCGACACTCGCACACACCGACACTCGCACACAACACTTGCATACGACACTAACACAAACACCGTCACTCGCATACACCGACATGCTCATACACACCCTGACACTCACACACACCGACACTCGCACACACCGACACTCGCACACACACCGACACTCGTGCACACTGATACTGACACAAGACACTTGCACACACCGACACTCGCACACACACCAACACTCGTGCACACCGACACTGACACACGACACTCGCACACACTGACACTCACACACACGAACATTCGCACACCGACAGTCACACACACCGACACTCGCACACTCACACCGACAATCGCACACAAACCGACACTTGCACACTCACACCGACATTCGCACACCTCGACACTCACGCACACTGACATACGCGCACACCGACACTCGCACACAACGACACTCGCACACACCGACACTCGCACACAACACTTGCATACGACACTAACACAAACACCGTCACTCGCATACACCGACATGCTCATACACACCCTGACACTCACACACACCGACACTCGCACACACCGACACTCGCACACACAGACCGACACTCGCACACCAACACTCACACACACCAACACGCACGCAAACTGACACTCGGACACAATGACACTCGCACACAACAACACTTGCACATGACACTCGCACACACTGACAGTCGCACACACCGACACTCGCACACACCGACACTCGCACACACCAACACTTGCACACACAGACAGTCGCACATGACAGTTGCACACACTGACAGTCGCACACACCGACACTCTCACACACCGACAGTCGCACACACCGACAGTCGCACACACACCGGCACTCACACATACACAGACACACACATACACCAACACTCGCACACACTGACACTCGCACACACACCGACACACACACACCGACATGCTCACATACACACCGACACTCACACACACACTGACACGCTCACACACACACCAACACTCGCACACGCACCGACACTCACACACATCGACAGTTGCACACACACTGATACTCGCACACACCGATACTCACACACATTGATACACACACACCGACACTCGCACACACCAACACTCACAAACACTGATACTCACACACACCGACACTCGCGCACACCGATACTCACACACACCAACACTTGCACACACATCAACATTCGCACACACCAACACTCACAAACACCGATACTCACACACACCGACACTCGCGCACACTGAAACACACACACCCCAACAGTCGCACACACACCAAAACTCGCACACACCAACACCCACAAACACCGACACTCGCACACACCGACACTCGCGCACACCGATACTCACACACACACCGACACTCGCGCACACATCGACACTCACACATCCCGACACTTGTGCACACCGATACTCGCGCACACATTGGCACTCACACACACTGACACTCACACACACCGACACTCGCGCACATATCGACACTCACACACACTGACACTCACGCACACCGATACTCACGCACACCGACACTCGCGCACACCGACACTCGCGCACATATCGACACTCACACACACTGACACTCACGCACACCGATACTCACACACCCCGACGGTTTCACACACACCAACACTCACACACACTGACAGTTGCACACACTGACACTCACACACACCGACATCGCACACACCAACACTCGTGCACACTGACACTTGCGGACACCGACACTCGCACACAATGACACTCGCGTGACACTCTCACACACACCGACACACTCACACATATACCGACACTCTCACACACACCGACACTCACACATCATGAAACTCACACACAAACGCCGACACTCGCACTTCCCGACACTCACACACACACTGATACTCGCACTCACACATACGCCGACACTCACACACACACCGACACTCACACACTTACACAAACACTAACACACACACACCGACACTTGCACACCCCAACACTCGCACACACCGACACCCGCACACACACACACACACACACACACACTGACACTCTCACATTGACACTCTCACACTGATACTCGCACACCCCGACACTCGCACACACTGACACTCACACACACATCGACACTCATACACACCGACACTCACACACACTGACACTCTCACACACAGACTGACACTCTCACACTGACACTCGCACAAACACCGACACTCACACACACCGACACTCACACACACTGACACCCACACACCCCGACACTCACACACACCGACACCCACACACCCTGACACTCGCGCACACACACCGACACTCACACACCAACACTCATACACATACACCGACACTCACACACACCGACACTCACACACACACACTGACACTCGCACACACACCAACACTCGCACACCAACACTCATACACATACACCGACACTCACACATACCAACACTCATACACACACACCGACACTCACACACACCGACAATCATACACACACTGATACTCGCACACACCAACACTTGCGCACACACTGACACTCTCACACACACACTGACATTCTGACACCGACACTCACGCACACTGACACTCACACACATACAGACACTTGCACACACACCAACACTTGCACACCCTGACACTCGCGCACACAACGACACTCTCACACACACCGACACTCCCACACACACACACACCGACACTCACACACACTGACACTCACACAGACACACTGACACTTACACACACACCAACACTCGCACACCCCCACACTCGCGCACACACCGACACTCTCACACACACCGACACTCACACGCACTGACACTCACACACACATCGACACTCACACCGACACCCACACATCGACATTCACTTCTTTTTCTCTCTCTTTCACATACACACATTCACTCTCTCACAAACACACAATCTCTCTCACAAACATATACAATCCCTCTCTCTCCCCAAACTCTCGCACACGCTCATTCATTCTCTTACACACTCACTTTCTCACACACACTCTTACAGTGCAAACTCTCCCTCTCACAAACACTCCCTCTCTTACACTTCCATACATGCATTCTCACAAATACATACTGTCTCACACACATCATTTTCTCGCAAATGCATACACTTACAAAATCACTCTCTCACACAAACATTCTCATTCGCTTATTCTCTTGCACACACATACACATTCTCTCTCTACACACACACACACTCTTACAAATATATATCATCCTCATATACATACATACTATTTCTTTTGCACACATAGACAAAGTTACTCACTCTCATGTGCATGGACAGAGTTTCTTGCACACAAATTCTCTCTCACACATACACAAATGCAATTTGTCACTCACACATTAACTCTCTCACGCACACTAACATATTCAAACATATTCAGTCACTGTCTTACACACTTACACAAACATACAGTCGCTCATTCCCATGCAGACAGTCTTTCACAAACACCATCATTATCTCACATGAACATGCTTTCCCATAAACACTTCCTCTCTCTCGTGCATCACACTCACTCTCTTTTACACAAGCACTCACGTGCACACACATTCTATCTCACACACTTGTTCCCTCACCACATGTTTGCTCTCTCGCTCTCACACTCTCACAGACTCATTTACTCTCTTACACGAACTCATTCACTGTCTTATACACACATATTCATTCACTCTCACACACGTACACCCTCTTATACAAAACTTAGTCTTTCACACAGAGCTTTGCTTTGACAGCTTCAGCTTCAGCCTCCCCTCAGCCCTGCCTCCTTGGCCTCTGTGACCCACTTGCCAGCTCCAGGCCAGTGACATGTGAACAGAGACAATTTGTTGTCATGAGCAGCTGATGTCACGTGCAAAGTCTATGCGTGTGCTGGAGCTTCTATGGTATTATGGATAAGCACTCAATTTGTACTGATACTATACTCACAATATAAATAATTCAGAAATAAATCTCCTCTGGTGTAATCTCATTAGAGGTGTTTACCCATCTTGCTGCTTTGAAGTATAGCCTAAATCTTAAATGAGCAAAGTCATGAGACTGAGAAGCTCTTAATGTGCCACTTTGGCTGCTACTTTCACTCACTCTTCTAATGTTTTGTTGTCATCTTTGTGAATCAACACCAGAATAAATGCCTAACTGTAATTGGCTGATCCATCACACCCACACCTCGCTTGAAACATGGGAATTTCAGTTAAAAGGTGATTATTTTATGAATCCTCAGATGTCGTTGGAAAGACTTAGTTGCACATTTTTTAAGTCAAGTTTTTTTTCTGGATATTGAGAGTTGCACAAATAACTTCCCTGCTGTAAGAATACTTTATGTTACTGAAAAGTAGCGTTTCTTTACACTGTCAGCACATTCTTTAAGTCACTGTAGTAAGTCTTCAAATGAAATTTGTGAGGCGAGATCTTAAATTGACATCACTTGAGGTTGACAGAAAAACAAATCATGGTACATTTGGGAAGAAACGTAGAGAGAACTCTTGATGTCGCGGCAAGCTTTTATCGTCTAAAGAAAGCTAGGATTGGTCAGTTATTTATCTCATGAATCTTCTTGAGTATTTCTAATGACAAGACTTCACAATAATAATAATTGACTATGAGTCTCTCTGGGGCATTCTGAGTACATGCAAAGTGCTGTATAAATGCGTGTTATTTGTATCCATCTTTGTTTCAGGACGTTTTATAAATTACCATTTCAATGTGTGCATTTCGCCACAGCATTTTACAATCTGCTATAATATTTTCAATGCATCTGTGTGACCGAATAGGCCTGTCACTCTGAACCCAAATTGCACTATAAGACTAGGATTTCAATACTTAAGCAAGAAAAACAGTGTATGCATTTCTTTAACCTACAGGTATGTAGGAGTGTTTTATAGCAGATAAAAATGCCCTTTTGGTGTTGCTCTACCAACGCACATCCATTAAACTGTTACAGAAATATAGCAGAGAGGAGCTTGATGAGAATAAACAGACTGGAATACGTGCTATCCTTATATTTCAGGACAGATGATGGAATGAAATAATAATATTCAGAATAAAATTCTGTGGCAGATGGAAAACTTAAGTAAGGGACAGAAAGTGATGCAAATACTCACGAGGTCTGGCAGAACTGTGTGGAGAGAGAAACCCAGGTGCTGTTGCAACTTCATGACCTTTCATAGAATTGCAAGCAGGCCATTAAATTGTTGTGATCTTGGCCCAGGGAAGTAATTTGAGAATTTGAATTCAGAAATTTAAAGCATAAATGGAAAAACCATGACTATTGAGCGTATCCATTTACTCTAACGCAACACAATTCCAAAATAAGGAGGTCTCATATTTATGACGGCGATGAGGAAGAATTTCTTCTCTCAGAGAGTCATTTAGTCTGAAGAATTCTATCCTCAGTGAACAATGGGGCTGAGTCATTGAAAGTATTCAAGACAAAGTTAGATTTTTGATTGAAAAGGGAATCAAGGATGTGGGTGTTGAATCAGGAAACTAGATTTGAGGCCACAATCACAACTATTATTTTATTGAATGGCACTGCAGGCTTGAGAAACTAAATGATGTACCCTCAACTCCTATTTCTTAGGTTGCAAACAAGGATTTAGGAACATGCACATAAAATTGTCCATAAAGCAATTGGATTGTTGGATTTCATTTTATTCATGTCCTTGAGGGAACTCAATCTGCCTCCTGGTCTCATCTAATTCCGGAATCTTTGGTTTCAGGTTGCACCATGAAATGGCCAATGAAGGCACTCAGTTCTATGAAACTATTTGAAAGGAAAGCAAGAATTGAAGCTGATGGACTACTTCTCTGTGACATATACATTATAGGAAGTTACAACAAATGCAGAGTTCTTCTGGTGCAGTGATAACATCCCAGCCTCTGGGCCAAAAGATTCATGTTTGAGTTCCAGTGGTCTGGAAGTGTGTCATAACATGTTGATTAAGTTGATTAACAATATCTACAAAAATCTATGGAACTCATTGTTGCAGTTGGCTGTGGAAACCAAATCATTGACTGTCTGGAAGAGGGAGATAGATAGGTTCTTGATTCGTCAGGGGATCAAAACTTTCAGAGAGAAAATAGTAGAAAGGTGTCGAGAAGCATATCAGCCATGATCGAATGGCTGAGTCACCGAATTCTGCTCCTAAAGTTTTTTACTCATATGTGGGATGTGGGCATCAGCGGCTGGTCAGTATTTATTGCCTGTACCTGTTGTCCTTGAGAGGTGGTGGTTAGCTGCCTTCTTGACCGCTGCAGTCCAACTGCTGTGAGTTGACCCACAATACCTTGAGGGAGGCAATTTCAGGATTTTGACCCAGTGACAGTGAAGGAATGGCGATATATTTCTAAGTCAGGATGGTGAGTGGCTCGGAGGGGAACTTGAAGGTGGTGGTGTACCCATACATTTGCTACCCTTGTCCTTCTAGATGGAAGTGGTTATGAGTTTGGAAAGTGCTGTTTGAGGATCTTTGGTGAATTTCTGTAGATAGTACATCTGCTGCTACTGAGCGTCGATGATGTGGGAGTGGGATGCTTGTGGATGCAATTCCAATGAAATGACCTGCTTTGAGTGTTGCTGGAGCTGCACTCATCCAGGAAGTATTCCATCACATTCCTGACTTGTGCCTTGTAGATGGTGGACAGGCTTTGGAGAGTCAGGAGGTGAGTTACTCACTGCAGTATTCCTAGCCTCTGACCTGCTCTTGTAACCACTGTGTTTGTGTGAAAAGTCCAGTTGAATTTCTGGTAAATTATGTTGCTAGTTGGGGAATATATTGATGGTAACACCATTGAAGGTCAAGGAGCGGTGGTTAGATGGTCTCTTATTGGTGATGGTCATAGTCTGGTATTTCTGGGACATGAATGTTATTTGCCACTTGTCAGCCTAAACCTGGATACTGACCAGGTCTTTTTGCATTTGAGCATTGGCTGCTTCAGTGTCTGATGATTTGTGAATGGTGCTGAACATTGTGTAATCATCAGTGAACATCCCCACCTCTGACCTTATGATGGCAGGAAGGTAATTGATGAAGCAGCTGAAGATGGTTCGGCCAAGGATACTACCCTGAGGAACTCCTGCAGACATGTCCTGGAGCTGAGATGATTGACCTCTAACAACCAGAACCAACTTCCTCTGTATCAGGTATGACTGCAACCAGCAGAGAGTTTGCAATGATATATTGATTCCAATTTTGCAAGTGCTCCTTGATGTCGCACTCAACTGAATGCAGCCTTGATATCAAGGGCTGTCACTCTTACCTCCCCTCTGGAATTCAGCCCTTTTGTCCATATTTGAACCAAGGCTGTAATGAGGTCAGGAGCTGAGTGGCCCTGGCAAAGCCCAACTGGGCATCATTTTGTGCCCTTGCTATCCTCAGTGCTTCCTCCAAATGTTCTACAATGTGAAGGAGTACCGCTTCAGCAGCTGGGAGAGCACGGTACATGCTAATCAGCAGGATCACTTTGCCTACGTTTAAACCAAAGCCACGAGACTTCATGGGGTCTGGAGTCAATGTTGAAGACATCCAGGGAAGTGTCCTCCCAGCTGTCTACCACTGTACTGCCACCTCTGCCAGGTCTGTCCAGCCGATGGGGTGGTGACGGTAGTGTCTGGGACATTGTCTGTCAGGTATGATTCCATGAATATGACTATGTCAGGCTGTTGCTTGACTAGACTGAGAGACAGCTCTCCCACCTTTAGTTAGTCAGGAGGACTTTGCAGCGTTGACAGGGCTGCTTCTACCGTTGTCTTTTCCGGTGCCTAGGTTAATGCCAGCTGATCCCATCCAGTATCATTTATTAGACATTTTGTAGTGATTAGCCATTTCAGGGGGCAATTGAGAGTTAATCACATTTCTGTAGTTCTGGAATCACATGTATGCTAGACCAGGTGAGGATGGTAGATGACCTGTCCTGAAGGACATTAGTGAACCAGATGGGTTTTACTGACAATCAACAATGATTTCATGGTCTTCAGTAGATTCTGAATTTGGAATTAAAAAAATATATATTGTGGTCTTATGGTACAATATCAATTCAATGTCTTGCACACATGCATCCATGGCAGTCAGGAGCAATAAGTTCACACCAATGCACTGTTCAGGAGTGGGTCATAGTCAGCCCTGTGGATCCAATGCAATCAGCTCCGGGAGTCACAGAAGGGCAACTGGGAAACTGTACAGGTATCAGTCAGGGATCTGGTTGCCCATTAAATCTCTGAAGGTGAATCCTTCATGGTCAATCCTAGGGGTTTCTCCATTATATGTCATGGGGACAGAGGGTTATCAGGAAGGGTTAATGCTGTAGGAGGGAGGCTGGGCAACATAATTGTGGGGATTGCTGGGACGCAGAAGGGAATACAATAATGAAGGAGGGCAGCTCAGGATGTAAGGGTGTGGGGACAACAGAACATGGGAGGATAATAGATCATGAACAGGCTTGATGACAGTGAGCAGCACCCTGGCTTCCAAAGCATTACCAGACTTGGCACATTTACTTCATTCTGGATTAGTGGTGCTGGAAGAGCACAGCAGTTCAGGCAGCATCCAAGTAGCTTCGAAATCAATGTTTTGGGCAAAAGAAGGGCTTTTGCCCGAAACGTCGATTTCGAAGCTACTTGGATGCTGCCTAACTGCTGTGCTCTTCCAGCACCACTAATCCAGAATCTGGTTTCCACCATCCGCAGTCATTGTTTTTACCACATTTACTTCATATGCCTTGGGCTGTGGCTGATATGGATTGTCGGGCAGGGGGTGAGTGAGAATGTGGAACTAAAGTCAGCAGATACAAACTCAGAAAGATGGGCTGGGTGTGGAAATGTGGAAGTGTGACCTGTCTGGAAGGGGATATTTCAGTTTGGAGTTCAAGTACATGGGGAGGCAGAGCCTGAAAGTCACTGTCTGAGGAGCTACCACTGTCGCTTTCTATTGATCTATAAATCACAAGTACGTCATGGAAATAACTAAACCCAAAGTTGGTGGGGTGACAATTCATCCTGTGTGGGTGGGAACTGCTTGTTTTAGCGATATGAGGCCTTTCAGAGGGCAACCCCATTAGATACTCTCACTGACAGTGAAGGTGAAGCACACTAACATTTCTTGTGAGCCTTCAGCTTTAGCCTAATGTGTGCAGTCAACTCATTGACCAAGCCCCTCTGACCTTTTCAAGCAGGTTAATGAGTGGATTACACCAATGCCTGTGATATGATAGCAATGTCTGATGGATGCTAACTGACATAGTCATACTCATCTGTGTTTCACCCATAGCCTGTGTATAGTCCAACAGCTAGGTAAAAACCGTGACTACCTGGTCAGGTCCACGCCCCCCAACAACCCACCCTCCCTTCCTGGCACCTTCCCCTGCCACCGCAGGAATTGTAAAACCTGCACCCACACCTCCTCCATCATCTCCATCCAAGGCCCCAAAGGAGCCTTCCACATCCATCAAAGTTTGACCTGCACATCCACCAATATCATTTATTGTATCCGTTGCTCTCGATGCAGTCTCCTCTACATTAGGGAGACTGGACGCCTCCTAGCAGAGCGCTCTAGGGAACACCTGATGTCTGGAGGAAGAACACCTCATCTTCCGCCTCGGAACACTTCAACCCCATGGCATCAATGTGGATTTCACCAGTTTCTTCATTTCCCCTTCCCCCACCTCACCCCAGCTCCAACCTTCCAGCACCGCCCTCATGACCAGTCCTATCTGCCTATTTTCCTTCCCACCTATCCGCTCCACCCTCCTCTCTGACCTATCACCTTCATCCCCATCCCCATTCACCCATTGTATTCTTTGCTACCTTCCCCCACCCTTCACTCTGACCTACCTTCTTCCCACCCCCACCCCCCTCTCATTTATCTCTCCACTCTGCAGGCACCCTACCTGTATTCCTGATGAAGGGCTTTTGCCCGAAATGTCGATTTTCCTGCTCCTTGGATGTTGCCTGACCTACTGTGCTTTTCCAGCACCACTCTAATCTAGACTATAGTACAACAGCTGCTCATCTCATACCTTGGTTTATGGAACATGGTTTAAGTATAGGATTGGCTGGCTTTAGTACCCGTAATGTTCATTTGCTAATGTCACTTGACAGTCACTCACACAAACGGATGATGGTGAGAGCAGAACATGCATTTACAAAAGTGAAAACTTATTTACAATGAAGTGCCTCCATGCCACTTCATCATCCTCAGAAAGACGTCATCTTTCTTTCCTTACCTCTCTGTCTCTGTGCGGGTGTAGGCTCCACAACTGGCTCTGCTGTACCAGGGAGAAACAAGAAGTGTGGGAATGGAATAGTCACAGTTGATTCAGTTGTAAGCGGAATGGATTGATGTTTCTGTGACTGTAAGGGAGACTCCAGGATGTTGCCTCCCTAGAGCTAGGATCAAGGACCTCTCAAAGTGGCTACAGGACATCTTGGAGGGAAGGTGAACAGCCACTTGTTGTGGTACACATTGATACCAATGACATAGGTAAAAAAAATGAGGTCGTAAAAACAGAACATGAAAAGTTAGGAAGGAAGCTGAAAAGTTGTACCACAAAGCTAACAATCACAGGATTACTACCCGTGGCACGTGCTGGTCAGTGGAGAAAGAGCAGGATATATTGGATGAACATATAGCTAAAGAGATGGTAAAAGGGGGAGGTTTGCAGATTCCTCGGCTGTTTGGACTAATTCGAGGGGAGGTGGAACCAGTACAAACTGAACAAGTTAAACTGGGCAAGACCAGGACTGATGTCTTAGTGGGAGTATTTGCTAGAGTGATTGGGAAGGGTTTAAACTAAATTGGCAAAGGGATGGGAAACTGTGAAAGGAGTAAGGGAGTGGAACCAAGGAGTAAAATAAAAGACAGAGAGTTAAGAAATGATAAGCAGATGAATCAAAGACCAGAATTAAACAGGCAACAGTAAACAGTAATGGGAACGGGATAAGGAAGATTAAGATGACAAAGCCTTTATCAGCCTTCACTCCCACCAATTCCTCCAATTCAATTTTTTTACTAATATAGAATTGTTTCAGTTCATTCCTCTCACTAATCCTTGTGTTCCCTATCATTTCTAGTACATTATTTTTGCTCTTCTTTGTGAAGACAGAAGCGAAGGGTGTATGTAATTCGTCAGGCTTTCCTTGTTCGCTACTAGAAATTCATGAATTCACAGCCCATTTGAAATAAAGTCAATGAGTTAATCATGCAAATAGATGTAAACAGGTATGATATTATTGGGATGGTGGAGACATAGCCACAGGGTGACCAGGGATGGGAACTCAACTTCCAAGGCCATTCAGCATTAGGAAGAACATTAAACAGAACAGGCCCTTCGGCCCTTGATGTTGCACTGACCTGTGGAACCAATCTGAAGCCCATCTACCCTACACTATTCCATTTTCGACTATATCTGTATCCAATGACCATTTAAATGCCCTTAGAGTTGGAGAGTCTAGTACTGTTACAGGAAAGGCGTTCCATGACCCCACTACTCCCTGAGTAAAAAAACACCTCTGACATCTGTCCTGTATCTCTCACCTCTCAGTTTAAAGTTATGCCACTTTGTGTTAGCCATCACCATCCGAGGAAAAGGGCTCTCACTATCCATCCTATTTAACCCTCTGATTATCGTATATGTCATAATTAAGTCACCTCTCAACTGTCTTCTCTCTAATGAAAACAGCCTCAAGTCCCTCAGCCTTTCCTTATAAAACCTTCCCTTCATACCAGGCAACATCCTAGTAAATGTCTGCTGAACCTTTTCCAAAGCTTCCACATCCTTCCTACAATGAGGTGACTAGAACTCTACACATTACTCCAAGTGCGGCCACATCAGAGTTTTGTACAGCTGCAACATGACCTCATGGCTCCGAAACTCAGTCCCTCTACCAATAAAAGCTAACTCTCTGTACGCCTTCTTAATAGCCCTATCAACCTGGGTGGCAACTTTCAGGGATCTATATACATGGACACTGAAATCCCTTTGCTCATCTATACTACCGAGAATCTTACCTTTAGACCAATACTCTTTATTCCTGCTGTCCCTTCCAAAGTGAATCACCTCACACTTTTCCACATTAAACTCCTTTTGCCATCTCTCAGCCCAGCTCTCGAGCTTATCTATGTCCCTCTGTAACCTGCAACATCCTTCGGCACTACCTCAACTCCATCGCACTTAGTGTCACCCGCAAATTTACTAACCCATCCTTCTATGCCCAGGTTATTTATAAAAATGATAAACAGCAGTGGCCCCAAAACAGATCTTTGCAGTAAGGACAGACAAAAAAGAAAAAGTAGTGGAGTTACATTACTGGTTAAAGAGTATGTAGATACAATATTGAGGAAAGATATTGCTCCAGACAAATTTAGAAACTGTGAGAGAATTGAGGCATTTCAATTCTAAGGGGCAAGAAACATTAATGGGCTGGAATATAGACCATCATATTTGTGGTGATACTGGGAATGGTATTAAACAGGGAATCAGAGTAAAGGATCATCTATAAATATGGATGATGTTAATCTGCATATAGATTGGGAAAATCATATTAGAATACTTTAGAGGAGTAACTCATGGAATTTATACAGGATGGTTTTCTCGACCAACACATTGAGAAATCAACTAGAGAACAGGTCACCTTAGACTTGGTTGCATGAAATAAAAAACAAATAATAGGTAATTCTATTATCTATTGTCAAAGTGAGAGACCCCTTGAGGTTGAGCGACCATGGCCTAATAAAATCCTTAATCAAGACAGAGAGTGAAGTTGTTGATTCTGAGGCTAGGGTCCAGAATCTTATGGTATGATCGTATGAGGCGTAAGTTAGTTATGATGGATTGGGAAATTTTGTTGAAATAAATGACAATGGATAGAAAATGGCAAACAGAGAGGCAAGTATAATTACAATATTTAAATGTTTTTGGACAGGTATACGGATAGGCAAGGTTTAAAGGGATATTGAACAAATGCAGGCAACTGGGTCAGCATGGACAAGTTGGACTCAAGGGTCTTTTTCTGGGCTGTATGACTCTATAACTCAAAGAGTGAAAGCAGGAACTTCAGAGATTGTTCATTCCTATCTGGTACAAGAGTGTAAAGAGAACATGACTGACAAGGGAAGTTAGAGATAGTACTGGATGCAAAAAAAGGTGTGCAAATTGGCCAAGAAGATAGACTCGAGGATTGGGAACAGTTTAGAAATCAGAAAAGGAGGACTAGGATTAAGGAGTGGAAAATAGAGTGTGAGAGTAAGCTTGCGGGGAACATAAGAATTGACTGTAAAAATTTCAATAGGAAATTGAAGAGAAAAAGATGATGGAATGTGATATAGGTTGCTTACATTCAGAAACAGGGAAATTTGTTATGGGGATCAAATAAATGGCTGACAACCTAAATCCATGTTTCGTGTCTGTTTTCATTAATGAAGACATGAAGAAGATATGAAAAATGATAGGGAAACAAGGTTTAGTGAGAGAGAGGGACTGAATAAAATCTGTACTAATACAGAAAGGATATTGATGACATTGATAGGTGTGAAGGATGATAAATCCCCAGGTCTTGATAATCTCCAGCCCAGAGTACTTAAGAAAGTGGCTCAAGAAATAATTAATACTTTGGTGGTCACCATCCAAGATTCTTCAGACTGTGGAACAATTTCTACTTGGAGAAATTTGCTTGGAGAGTAGCAAATGTAACCCCACCATTTTAAAAAAAGAGAGAAAACAGAGAATTATACATCAGTGAGTCTGATGTCAGTAATGGGAAGATTCTAAAGTTCATGATCAAGGATTATGTAGCAGAATACATTGAAAATAATGGCAAAATCAGAATCAGTCAGCATGGATTTACAAAAGCAGATCATGCTTGACAAATCTACTGGAATTCTTCAAAGATTTAACTAGTAGAGTTCATTAGTGGGAGCCAGTCAATGTAGTTTTTTTTTGTCTTTCAGAAGGATTTTGACAAAGTCCGACATGAGAGATTAATGTGTAAAATTAAAGCACACAGGATTAGGTAATGTATTGAGATGGATAGAAACTTGGTTCACAGACAGGAATCAACAATAGGAATAAATTGGCCTTTTTCTGAATGGCAGGCAACGACTAATGGGGTACCACAGGAATCAGTACTCAGACTCCAGCTATCCACAATATTTATTAATGATTTGGATGAGGGTACTAAATCTAATATTTCAAAATTTGCAGATGACACAAAGCTGGGTGGAAGGATGAGTTGTGAGGAGGTACAGAGATGTTGTGGTGTGATTTAGACAGACTGAATGGTATTTGCAGTATAATGTGGGCTTACCCACTTCAGTAGCAATAATAGGAAGGCAGATATTATTTGAATGGCTATAGATTGTGCAATATGTTGAACAAAATGTGGGTGCTCTCGTGCACAGTCCCTGAAAGTAAGCATGCAGGTACAGCAGTTAGTGAAGAAGGCAAACTCTACGTTGGCCTTCATAATGAGAGGTTTTGAGCAGAGAAACCAGGATAATTTTCCACAATTATTATTGGTGAGGCTACATTTGGAATATTGCGTGCAGTTTTGGTCTCCTCATCTGAGGAAGGATTTTCTTGCTATAGTGGGAGTGCAGCAAAGTTTACCAAATTGATTCCTGGGATGGCAAGACTGACATCTGAGGAGAGATTAAAACAGTAAAGTTTGTATTCATCACAGTTTAGAAGAATGAGGGGAATCTCATAGAAACCTATAAAATTCTAACCAGACCAGAGAGGTTAGATGCAGGAAGGATGTTCCTGATGGTGGGGGAGTCCAGAACCAAGAGTCAATGTTTAAGGATAACCTTTTAGGAAAGGAAATTAATTTAAGTTTGTTCACTGAGAGAGTGGTGAGCTGTGGAAAGAGTTTGTGGCTAAAACATTATGTGGTTTCATCACGGAGGTTGGTATGGTTCGTGTGGCTAAAGGGATGCAGGGTGAGAGCAAGATTAGGGCATTGAGCTCGATGATCAGCCATATTGAATGGAGAACAGACTCAAGTGGTTGAATGGCCTACTCCTGCTCCTATCTTCTATGTTTCTTGTTTCTATCTGGCATCTGTGGTCTCCTCCTCAAAAGTAGAGGAGGGGATGTCTTGCTGGGTGGCCCCATCACTGCAATGAAAGTGGACATGCCACAAGGCACAAAAGAGACAATGTGTCATGACAGAGGGGTCTAAGTTGTGGCATATTCAGAATGCATTCACAGTGGGTGATAATGGGATAGTTGCACAACAATGGACAATGTTTCTTACTTGGTTGCCCAGGTATGGACATTTCTGTACCTCCACATTAGTGGTTTCGAGCTTCACCAACCAGAGTCATGATTCTTTCCTCGTTAGGGCTGAAGAGTCAAATGTCAGGCACTTCACCACTTGTCCTGTCCCTTGATGAGCTGTTTCTTCCTGTAATGAGACAAAGGGAGGGATTGAGAGAGGTGACAGTGGGTGATACAGCAGTTAGACCTGGTGCAGGTGGGGGAAATGTCACAAGGGAGTGAGCAGGCAAAGCTGAGGGCATGCAGGGTTAGCAGTGTGGAGAGCAGATGGTGGGACTTACACTAACAAAACCTACAAGGTCCGAGACCTTCTTGAGCCATTTCTGAGTGTTCCTCAAACCTGTGGAGACTGCAGTGATTTGGGTGGTGATCTTGTATCCAGCTGGCAGTATCAGCTTCTGTGGACTTGAGGGAAGAGGAGGACACTACTCTGTGCCACTCCATTCACCAGGACCTCGAGGTCCCTTTCCACCAAGCCCTTCAGCCCACCCTGTATATGCCAATACAACAAACACCAAACTACACTAATCCCATTTACTCACATTTGGTCCATTGCCTCTGTGCTCTGGCATTTTAAATACTCATCCACATGTTTCTTAAATATTGTGAGAGTAAATTTCATCACATTTAAGAATCTGTGTGCAGTTGTTCAGGATAGCTCCGGAATGTCACTGTTTGTCTGGGAGTGCAATGGCCTTTTAAAAATAGGGTCCAGTGCCAGGGAAGCTGGTATATTCTGGGCTATCCTGACAGTGGTGAGGTCTTCTGGCTATAGTAGTGGGAGAAACATGTTAGCATCAGATGAGACAGATGCCATTGTTTTGTGTAGGTTGGTAGTTAAAGAGGCAGGTTTGGGATGAAACTCAATGAAAAGAACACCTTGCCAAATTATAGTAAGTGAAAGGGTGAGTTTACCCATTTTTTTCCCCTTAGACCAGATGAGATGGGAGTTATAGTCAGCTTTATAAAATGTTGATTTGAACTCAACTGAACTATTATATGCTATTCTGGGCAACACACTTTTACAAAGATGCTTTAGATAAGTTGCAAAAAAGATTTATGAGCATGGTTCTGATATGAGGGACTTTAGTTAACTGGCTAGTCTGGAGAAATGGTGGTTGTTTTCCTTAGGGAACAGGCAGTACAGAGATTTGACAGAGCTGTTCAAAATTGAGATGTCTAGACAGAGTCAATAGGGAGAAAATGTTCCCAATGGCGGCAAGGTTGAGAACCAAAGCCCACAGACTTAAAGTGATTGGCAAAAGAGCTAAAGGCAACATGAGGACAATCTTTTTTACACAGTAAGTGATTGCAATGCAGAATATACTGCTGAAAGGTGTGCTGGACACAGATTTGATTGTGGCATTCAAAAAGGAATTTCAAATGCAGTTGAAGGGAAATAAGTTGCAGGACTGGGTGGAGAGAGCCAGTGTGTGGCACGCACCAATTTGTTTTTGCAGACAGCTGGCATTGACTCAATTTTCAGGATAGACTTCATTGTACTGTCACTGAGGGAATGATAAGTGTGAAAGGGGAGTTAGAGATAAAAGGGTGGGATCTCACAGTGAAAATAACAGGACTGGGGACTCCAGAATATGGAGTGAGACGGAGGGTCACACAGGTCACGGTAACTCTGGTCTCTACCTAGGGATTGTGAAGGACCACTAAAGGCACAGGACTTTCCAAGGTCATGGGATCTGGGTATAAAGTGGGGAAATTAATAGTGAGTTAAAGCATATTAACTGAAAGAGAGTGAGGAGTGATGGTCTCAAGTGCCATCAAGGCCACAGGGACAGAAACACTAAGGGAACATGGTGGACTGGGAAGTTCTTATGTCACAGTTGGAGCTTACAAGCCACTTATGGTATCATGTAATTGGAAACTTATCATATCAAATCAAAAGTCAATTGTGCAATAACTAAACAAAATGTCTGACCTTGCATGCAGAATGGGGAAAGTGAGTTGCTGTTTATTTTCCCGAGATTGTGGATCATATTTTTGGAATTTGAAGCCTATGTAGGTGCAATCGCAGTAATATTGCTTGCACTGATTCAGTAATGCTGCCATCTGGTTTATGCCTTTAATCAGGAGTCCATTCATTGTCCATGAATTCACATCAAGAAATATGGCCTTAAGCAATTATGGTCATTGCATTATGAGCACTAATTGCCTTCTGTCATATCAACTAAGCAAACACAATCAGACCAAGACATGTAAAAGCAACACCCTAAGTTTTCATTTCACAAACACGTAGCTCACACTGGAGGACAATCTTTCATGGCTGTCACATGTGTTTACCGAACTGAAGCATACAAGGACCTGGTCTGTAATGTGACAGACAATGAATTACCTTACTGGTAGAATTCTACACTGTAGCTTGAAAACATTTGTTGTGCAGTACACATTTGAATGTTGTGACATACCTCAGATCTCCTCTATTAAGACATGATGTTGACCTCCTTTGAAAGCCTCCATGTCACATTGTGTGAGGGCATAACATAAGGCTCCATTGTAAAGGATGAGAGGGCTCAGTATTTCATCTAATAAACTTGTGCTATCTTGCTGATATTTCCCACAGAATACCTGCTCATGCATCTCACATGCAGGTTATATGACTGGTGTCCTTGTGATTTTGATCCAACTTTGAAAACAATACAAAGGAGACAGAGACTACAACATCACCAGCAAGCCCAGTAAGAACAGCAATTCCCAATGGTTGCCTCACAATCTTTAGAGGGAGAAGCAGCAGATGAAGATCCACTCATGAGTCAGAAGAGAATGATAGGTCCATGGATCTACAGTTATTGCAGCCACTCAACTGTCTGAAAGACAATGCAGCAACTGATGAAGGCCATCATCACTAAACTGTGCCAATGGGGTGGGACTTATCTGAGGAGGACTTGGTGGCAACCCCATACTGGGAGCCATCAAAGTCAAAGCAGTTCTAAATTTATATCCTATTTGGCTCATTTTAAGGAACCTGAGTGTCCTTTCCCAATCAGTAACTCTCAAATACATCTGGAATGTTTCTGATCTAATTTTTCTAGAGCACAACTCCTCACACCCCACAGGATGAGGGACGTCAAGCTGTTCAGGCAGTGGGATTCTCCACCATAGCTGGCCTCTCCCAGGAGCAAGGTGCCATGGCCTGCATCCATTGTGTTTTGAGAGCACAATTCTCAGCAAAATTCGATCAGAGAATTAGCTTCCGTGCCACCAACATTCAAATTATAACGATAAGAAATACGAACAGGACTGGGCTGTTGGGTTCCTTGAGCCTGCTCCATTATTCAATAGGCTTACGGCTAATCTGACATTCCTCATATCTATATTTCTGCCCTTTCTCAGTAACCTTTGATTCCCCTCCTGATCAACAATATATCTACCCCAGCCATAAATATACACAAGGACTCTAGCCCCAGAGCTCTCCATAGCAAGCAGTTCCAAAAGAACTCATAACCATCTGGGAGAGTAAATTCCTTCTCATTTTAGTCTTAAATTGCTTCCCCTTTATTCTGAGACCTGATTCTCTTGTCTGTAAGGGGAAACATACTCTCAGTATTTACCCTACTAACCCCTTAAGAATCCTATTTGTTTCAGTGAGATCACCCCTTGTTCATTAGAATTTCAATGAATACAACCTTAACCTGTTTAACATTTGTTCATAGGACAATCCTTCCATACAAGGGATCAGCTTGTGAACATCAATGCCACATCTTGGAGATACCTGTGGCAGATATCATGGGAGCTTCAATGACTCTTAAATATGAAATCTCACAACTTCTGGTGTCCTTCCAAGGTCCTTGGGTCATTTAGGGATGGCTGGTGGGAGACAGAAGTGATTCCAGCATGAAGATACAATACTGCCTATGCTCCCACCAGGGTCAAAGTAGAACAGACCATAGACCTCTTTAAGATAGACTGCTCTAGTGGGGCTTGCAGTATAAGGGACATACTGTGCTCTTCAGAACAGAAGCCACCAAATGGTCTTCTCGAGAATGCGTCAAAATGAGACAACAATGTTCTGAGGATAAAAATGAGGGTTGAGATATTGCTTAACAGAGTCATTCAAGGAAACTTTACAGAGCAATTCATTGCTAACCTGAGAGACCACAAACAGGTGAATCAAAAGGATTAATAAATTGGGTTTGACTTAATTTAATTAATATTCTGTTGACAAACAGGCAAATAGCCCCGACCCAGTGCAAAGGACATGTGGATCATGTCATTATTGCAGCCATTGGACTTTTGTTACTGAATAAATATCACATTATCCATCTGATTTTATGCCTGATATTGTTGGTGATCCCACTTTCAAGGATTTACACATTACATGCCCTACTGACCACGGGGGGACAGCACTTAATTACAGTCAATGACATCACATGCAGCTAAGATCAGGCACCTCTCAAGGTTTTCATCAAGATGTTATATCTGAGCATTATGGAATGAAGTCTCTAATGATAGCCAGCAGTTTGAGAGGAATCCTAAGGAATTTCATTTTGACTCTTTCATCATCGGTTTTCCATCATTAACTCAGAGTACATGATAACGGTTAAGCTGCTCTGAAATGCCTGAACTTTCTGTAGGACAGCATCAAGCCTGCGAAAAATACTTTATGCATAATTTCTCAGCAGACTACTGTTCAGTGAGGGAGACTGGACCATAGGAGGGAGAGTGGACACCTGAAGGAGAGTGGGGATATGAGGGAGAGTGGACAGATGAGTTAACCATTGTACATCTCCCAGCCTTGAAGGACAATGCAAAGCTGACACATAGAATGAAACTTTCCCTCCAGAGATGTGTGAAGTCATCACTGAACCTGGAATCTCAGTCATGTGGCGGGTGCATGTGTGGAATGATGTTTGCAGGCCAGGCCCTAGTACAATCTCTGTACATTGTGCTTAGCCTCAGTGTCATCCACATTAAAGTGCAACACCTTGGTTGCAGTCAACAATGTGATGGTTCAAGGGTTCATCTCTTATGTCTGGGGCTATCTGCAGTCATTGAGTTAGTTGCTTGTGAAAAATGAGCAATACTTGGCCACTTCACTTCTTTCATCCTTGGGATATCTATTCCTCTCTCACATTGGTGGGGGTTACCTTGTCTGATAGTGCAAAGTGCACAACAAGAGCTCTGAGTGAGCAAATGCTCAGAGAGCAAGCAAGCAGCCCTGTGATCTGAGTGCATGTCCCTATACACAAAGTGTCCTTGCAGCAGCCTTTCAATCCTAACTACGAGTGTTCCCTAAACTGGAGGTCTAATTTCCCAAGCAAACTGCAACTGGACTAGTGAGATGCCATCAGGATCCTGAGGGATTGCCAAACATCAATTGCTAATTACCATGAATGAAAGGTATGTGTGGCTGGTGCTAATGGATCCTGCTTGAGATGCTGATCTGTGTGGTCAGCAACATGGAGGTTCTTCACAGCCAGCTGTGAGGTGACATTGCCGGGTAACTGCTCAGTTTTCCATGCTGAGAATTCCCAATATCTAGCTTGCACGAGGTTGGTAGTAGGATAGGAAACTGCATTATTGAGGCAACATTTATCATTAATAAAGTTATGAACAAGGAATAATCCTTCCTAATAGATAACACACTTCTGCCTGTTGAGGATCTGACCTTAGTGCTTGGAACTTAGTTAAAAGATGCTGTGAGTTACTCCTGACATTGAGATAGGCCTTCTAGGATTTCTTGCATGAGTCTATCATATTCCTCACCAAAGCTCAGTTCATTCAGACCTGTATAAGATTCTACCCACTAAAGCAAAAGAAAATCATTAGGCCAAAGGCACTATACTGTGATGATCAAATGCAGCTGACATGATTGGCCTTCGAAATCCCAACTGACTTCTCAGCTAGAAATGTTACAAACTGATTTCCATTGACTTCAATTCAACTAGATTTCATTAAGGCCAAAGTCAGATGCTGCCTTGATATCAAGACCGTCACTCTCGTCATGTCTGGAACTAAGTCCTGTTCTCCATGTTTAGACCAAAGCTGTCATGAGGTGTGAAGCTGAGTTGCACTTGTAAGGTGCAAGTAAAGAATCAATGTGCAGTGTATTGCTAATTACCATTTGATAGTACTGTTAATGACATCTTCCAACACATTGCTGTTGATGAAGAGTAAACTGATGGTGTAGTATTGGCCAGATTGGATTGGCCTTGACCTGCTTTTATGGACAGGGCATGCCATCGTCAGGTAGTTGTCAATGTTGTAACTGTACAGAAACAGCTTAGCTACTTCTACAGCATGAGACTGCAGCGTTACAGTTGTGATGTTATTGGGTTCTATAGCTATTGCTGCGTCCAATATGCTCAGCCATTTAGAGTAAATCAAATTGCCTAAATTTGAGATGCTGGGGAAATCAAGTGGAAGTTGAAATAGGTCATTCATTCAGAAATTTTGGCAGAAGCTGTTTGACCTGTTGCCATAAGTCAATGGTGGGGATTCCCAGGTCTGATTCCTCCTGATTGTGTTTCCCTCTGCCAGTACCTCTGGTGAATCGGTCCTGCCACTGAGATAGGGTATACTTTACAATGATGATAAAGTATTCTGGGACATTGGTGTAAAATGTTTTTCAGTGACTATGCTTATACCAGACTGCTACTTGATTAGCCTGTTGGACAGCTCTCCAAGTCTTGGCTGAAATCCCCGGATATTAGTGAGTCATACTTTGCTGAGTCAACAGTCGTACGTGTGCCTTGCCATAACTAGCTCCAATATTGAAATGGAAGTTGAGTGATCTGGTTCTTTTCTTTTTTATATACCTCTGTAAAGATTTGGCACAACTGCACTGCTTGCTAAACCAATTTTAGAACGTAGTAAAGAGGTCAATCACTTTTCTTTGGATGGATAATCACACATGCTGCTGACTGGTCAACAACAGAAGATTTCCTTTCTAAAAGAACCAGATAGTTTTTAATTAAAATGCAGTGCTTATATTTTCACCGTGACTGACAGTAGCTGTTTGGTTGAGATTTATTTTATTCACCAGATTTGAATTAATTAGCTGCTTTGTGGGTTTTAGAGTCTTTTATCTAGATTATGAAGTCCAGGCCTCTGGATTGCTTATCTAGTAACATTTTCACTGTGCTATGTGCCAGTCAAAAGCAATGACTGTGTTAAGTGAGTGGGAAAAGAAATGTTATACAATCACACAAAGCCATTGGATATTTAGTAGTTCAGAACAAAATTGACCTTTTGCTTGACTTGATTTATTTGCCACGAACAATATATTAATCTAGCTTGGAACAGAATCTAACAAATAACTTAATGCAAAAATGCACTGAATTCCACTCAGCTACTTTTGTTGGGTGGTTTTGCATAAAGCTGTCAAGTGTAGCGATATTCAATTTTAACTGAAATTAAAATTTCAGTTAAATTTTTCGCAAATTGTCTTCTTTGGGATCACATATAAGAATCTTAATATCGTATGAGAGCGCATTTTCACAACTGCCTCAATGTTACTGCTATGTAATTTGTCCCACACACTTTTGTTGGAGTCATTGGCCAGGAGTTTAGATTAGATTACTTACAGCGTGGAAACAGGTCCTTCAGCCCAACAAGTCCACACCAACCCGCCGATGTGCAACCCACCCAGACCCATTCCCCTATATTTCACCCAACACTACGGACAATTTAGCATGGCCAATTCACCTAATCTGCACATTTTTGGACTGTGGGAGGAAACCAGAGCACCCGGAGGAAACCTGTACAGACACAGGGAGAATGTGCAAACTCCACACAGTCAGTCGCCTGTGGCGGGAATTGAACCTGGATTTCTGGCACTGTGAGGCAACAGTGCTAACCACTGTGCCACCGTGCTGCCCACTTTGATAGTGAAGCAAGAATACTCACACTTGATCACAAAGCAAGTTTCTTTGAGGAATCTAGTGACTAGTAATCTCTCAAGTGGTCTGCAGTGTAGCTCACGATGGAATTGAACGACAGACTGCGACTTCAAGAGCTCCTCACAAATATGCTCATCTCTGACATCCTGAAATTGCAGGCATTTTTGAAGGTAATTCACCAGCAAAACTGCCTGCTGTTCCCCACACTTTCCCGGTCTACAAAATCCAGCCTGCAAAATCTGCTTGGAGATGGTGGACTGGTCTATATTTAAGAACTCAGGGGCCAACCTAAATGAGGATGCCTCTACTGTCACAGATTTCATCAGTAAGTGTGTGGAGGGTTGTGTGTCAAAGAAGTTAATCTGAGTGTTCCCTACCGGACAACATGGATGAACAGCAGGATCCACACCTGACTGAAGTCCCCGTCTGAGGTGTTCAAGTCACGTGACTCTGACCTATACAGGAAATTCAGATGTGAACTTCACAATACCATCAAATATACCAATAGACAATACCAGGCTAAACAAGAGCCTCAGACTAACCACATGATGCGCATTGACTGTGGCAGGCGTACATAACATAATGGGCTGCAAAACAAAGTCACGTAGAATGGCTGACAAAAATGTATCCCTCCATGATGACCTTAATGCATTCTATGCTTGTTTTGAACAGAAAGTCTGTGAAATGGTGACCACTTCTCTGACAGCCTCAAGTGCACCTGTACCCCCAGTCACCATTGCAGACATCAGACCGGCCTGATGACAGGCCCAGATTAAGTCCCTGGCTGTGAACTCAGATCCTGCATGGACCAGCTGGCTGGAGTATTTGCAGATACCTTTAACCTCTCCTTACTACTATGTGAGGTTCCTGCCCGCTTTGAGAAGATCACTACTATCTCGGTGCCAAATAAAAATCAGGCAATGTGCCTTAATGTCTGCTGCCTGATGGCTCTGACATCCAACATCATGAAGTGCTTTGAGAGGTTAGTAATGGCACACATCAATTCCAACCTCCCAGATTATCTTGGTTCACTGCAATTCGCCGATCGTCGCAATAGGTCCACAGTAGATACCATCTTCCTGGACCTACACTCATCCCTGGAACATCTGGAATACAAGATGTCTGGAATACAATGGGGCAGCATGGTGGCTCAGTGGTTAGCATTGCTGCCTCACAGCACCAGGGACCCAGGTCCAATTCCAGCCTCGGGCGACTGTCTGTGTGGAGTTTGCACATTCTTCCCATGTCTGCGTGGGTTTCTTCCGGGTGCTCTGGTTTCCTCCCACAGTTCAAAGATGTGCAGGTCAGGTGAATTGGCCATGCTAAATTACCCATAGTGTCAGGTGCATTAGTCAGAGGGAAATGGATGTGGGTGGGTTACTCTTCGGAGGGTAGGTGTGGACTTGTTAGGCCGAAGGGCCTGTTTCTACACTGTGGGGAATCTAATCTAATTAGGGACACCTACATCAGACTCCCATTTATTGATTTTTAGAGTCATAGATTAATAGAATCATGGAGTCATACAGCACAGAAACAGACCCTTCAGTCCAATTCACCCATGCTGACCAAATTTAGCTCTGACTTCAACACATAAGTCCAACCAAACTCATTTCCAAACTCCAAGACCCGGACTCTGCTTCCCTCTCTCCAACTGGATCCCTGACTTTCTGACCCACAGACAGCAATCATTAAGGATACGTAATTAAACCTTCTCCACGATAATCCTCAACACTGAAGCCCCACAAGGCCGCGTACTCAGCCTCTTGCTATATGTCTTACATACTCATATCTGCGTGGCCAAATTCAGTTCTAACTCCATTTACAAATCTGCTGATGACACTGCCATTTTGGGTCGGATTTCAAGCAACGAAAAGACAGAGTAAAAGAAAGAGATAGAGAGCTCAGTAGCTTGTTGTAAAGACAGTCTCTCCCTCAATGTCAGCAAAATGAAGGAGGTGGCTATTGACTTCAGGAAATGGAGCAAAGGACATGCCCTCGTCTGCATCAATGGAGCTGAGGTAGAGGTGTTCAAGACTGAAGGCCTGTGACTAGTGGTATTCTGAAGGGACAGTGCTGGATCCACTTCTGTTTGTAATTTAGAAAAACAATTTGGATGATAATTTGGAAGGCATGGTTAGTAGTTTGGTATGATGCTATAGCACACTGTAGAAAAGTTATCTAAAATTACTAAGGGATCTTGATCAATTGGGCCAATAGGCTGAGGAATGGCAGATAGAGTTTAATTTGGATAAATGCAAGGTATTGCATGTTGGTAAAATAATCAAAGGCAGGTCTTATGCAGTTAATGGTAGAGCCGTGGGTAGTGTTATTGAATAGACAGACCTAGGGGGTTCAGGTACATAAATCTTTTAAATTTGAATCGCACGTAGGCATGGTGGTTAAAAAGGCATTTAGCGCACTTTCCTTCATTGCTCCAACCATTGAGTATACAGTTGGAACTTCATGTTGAGGTTGTATAGGATGTTGATGAGGCCACTGTTGAATTACTGTGTATAATTCTGGTAACCCTTCTATAAAAAGGATATTATTATAATGGAGAGAGTTCAGAAAAGATTTACGACGATGTTGCCAGGACTGGGAGGCTTGAATTATAAGGATAGGCTGGATAGGCTGGGACTTGTTTTCACTGGAATGCAGGAAATTCAAGGATCATTTTGTAGAGGTTTATAAAATCATGAGGGGCATAGAGAAGGTAAACATCAAAGGTCTTTTCTTGAGGGTGGGTGAGTTCAAAACAAGGGTGCATATTTCTAAGGTGAGGGGTATTATGAACCAGACCAACCCACCTTAATATATTCAGAAAATAGTCTAGTTCCTAACATTTCTATTTTCAAGATAAGTATGAGATCATGTCATGCTCTAGATGCAATTCAATTGGTCAAGCTATTTGACGTTAAGCAAAAGCCACTTTATTCATACATTATAGTTAATATACAACAAAAAAGGAAGAAACTTGTTTGTTTTACCAAAATGCGATACCTTGCATTTAACCACATTAAACTCCATCTGCCACACTTCAGCCCATTGGCCCAAATGATCAAGATTCCTTAGTAATCCTAGATAACTTTCTGATTTTCTGATTTTGGTTTTTAAAAGAAAGAAGAAGTTGGAATAACTTAACTATATTGGAAAACTTAACAGAATAATAGAGTATTTAACTGTTAAACAGTAATTGTTCCAATATAGTAACATCTCATAAACACACCTTTGGCAAAAGGCAAATTCAGTAAAACAGATTGTCTCACATGCAATTCCAGCAGCAGGAAGAGAACACCCCTGCTTTTAGTTGCAAACGAGAGGGGAGAAAACAGCTTCCATATCCAGCTTCAAGACTCCAGCAACTGCTATTACTGAAAAACCCATTCAGGCTGCTTCTATTGTTCCAAATTTAAAAAAAACCCAAGGTCTTACAAGATGTTTACTTTATGGGCTTTCAAGAGACAGCGTGTTACCTCTCTTAAAAATAAAGGACAAAATATACCTCTCAAGCCGTAGTGTTGTCACAGGGGAGAAAGATTTAAAAGGGACCTGAGGGGCAACGTATTCACACAGAGGGTCTGCCTTGTGTGGAATGAACTGCCAGAGGAAGTGATAGATGCAGGTACAACACTTAACAGCTCAGAAGAGAGCTCTTTAGCACAGTTCTCTTCTCTCAGCAGTTAAACTTTATATTTGACAGCAATGCACTTGTCGTTAGGCTGAGACATGGATTTATGAAGTCTTAGAAAGTAGATTCCGTTTACTTTGTAAGGGACATATCTTTTATCTTTATCTTACAATAACAACCTCATCAGAAATAAGGATCTAAAGGAAGGACCCCCCTTCTGAGATTTCCTGCATTTCCAGTTTTGGAAGAAATATGCATGTTATGGGCAGCAGTATATCTGGTGTTAGGCCCACCTGGCTCCAGGCCTGTTTGTTCACCTCAGGGATCTCCCATCCACCGCCTCCAACCTCATAGTCCCACAACCCCACACCGCCAGTTTCTACCTCCTGCCCAAAATCCACAAACCTGACTGCCCCGGCCGACCCATTGTCTCATCCTGCTCCTGTCCCACCGAACTCATCTCTGCATACCTTGACACGGTCCTGTCCCCATTAGTCCAAGAACTCCCCACCTACGTTCGGGACACCACCCACGCCCTCCACCTCCTCCATGATTTTCGCTTCCCTGATCCCCAAAGCCTTATCTTCACAATGGACATCCAGTCCCTGTATACCTCCATCCCCCATCACGAAGGACTCAAAGCCCTCCACTTCTTCCTTTCCCACCGTACCAACCAGTACCCTTCCACTGACACCCTCCTTCGACTGACTGAACTGGTCCTCACCCTGAACAACTTCTCTTTCCAATCCTCCCACTTCCTCCAAACCAAAGGAGTAGCCATGGGCACCCGCATGGGCCCCAAGCTATGCCTGCCTCTTCGTAGGATATGTGGAACAGTCCATCTTCCGCAGCTACACTGGCACCACCCCCCACCTTTTCCTCTGCTACATCGATGACTGTATTGGCGCTGCCTCGTGCTCCCACGAGGGAGTTGAACAGTTCATCCACTTTACCAACACCTTCCACCCCGACCTCAAATTCACCTGGACCGTCTCAGACTCCTCCCTCCCCTTCCTAGACCTTTCCATTTCTATCTCTGGCGACCGAATCAACAGGGACATTTACTATAAACCGACCGACTCCCACAGCTACCTAGACTACACCTCCTCCCACCCTGCCCCCTGTAAAAACGCCATCCCATATTCCCAATTCCTTCGTCTCTGCCGCATCTGGTCCCAGAAGGACCAGTTCCAAAACCGTACGACCCAGATGGCCTCCTTCTTCAAGGACCGCAATTTCCCCCCAGACGTGGTCGACGATGCCCTCCACCGCATCTCTTCCACTTCCCGCTCCTCCGCCCTTGAGCCCCGCCCCTCCAACCGCCACCAGGACAGAACCCCACTGGTCCTCACCTACCACCCTACCAACCTCCATGTACAGCGTATCATCCACCGTCATTTCCGCCACCTCCAAACGGACCCCACCAACAGGAATATATTTCCCTCCCCTCCCCTATCAGTGTTCCGAAAAGACCACTCCCTCCGTGACTCCCTCATCAGGTCCACACCCCCCACTAACCCAACCTTACACCTTCCCCTGCAACCGCAAGAAATGCAAAACTTGCGCCCACACCTTCCCCCTTACTTCCCTCCAAGGCCCCAAGGGATACTTCCATATCCGCCACAAATTCACCTGCACCTCCACACACATCATCTATTGCATCCGGTGCACCCGATGTGGCCTCCTCTATATTGGGGAGACAGGCCGCCTACTTGCGGAATGTTTCAGAGAACACCTCTGGGACACCCGGACCAACCAACCCAACCACCCCGTAGCTCAACACTTCAACTCCCCCTCCCACTCCACCAAGGACATGCAGGTCCTTGGACTCCTCCATCGCCAGACCATAGCAACACGACGGTTGGAGGAAGAGCGCCTCATCTTCCGCCTAGGAACCCTCCAACCACAAGAGATGAACTCAGATTTCTCCAGTTTCCTCATTTCCCCTCCCCCCACCTTGTCTCAGTCAAATCCCTCGAACTCAGCACCACCTTTCTAACCTGCAATCTTCTTCCTGACCTCTCCGCCCCTACCCCACTCCGGCCTACCACCCTCACCTTGACCTCCTTCCACCTATCGCATTCCCAATGCCGCTCCCCCAAGTCCCTCCTCCCTACCTTTTATCTTAGCCTGCTGGACACACTTTCCTCATTCCTGAAGAAAGGCTTATGCCCAAAATGTCGATTCTCCTGTTCCTTGGATGCTGCCTGACCTGCTGCGCTTTTCCAGCAACACATTTTCAGCTCCAGACCTGTTTGTGCCATTTTAGAATATAGAACATAGACCATTACAGCACAGTACAGGCCCTTCGGCCCTCAATGTTGTGCCAACCTGAGGAACCAATCTGAAGCCTATCTATCCTACACTATTCTATTTTCATCCAATGACCATTTAAATGCCCTTAACGTTGGCAAGTCTACTACTGTTGCAGGCAGGGCGTTCTATGCCCCTACCTCTCTCTGAGTAAGTGTCTTGAAATATGACAATGCCTTGAATGACATGGGAATCCAAGATTCATGTGTTTGTTAATAACCTTTTTTGACCTCAGGGTTAATGAAAATGTCTCAGGAGGCACTGATGGCAGAAACATCAGTGTTATTTGAATATTTAAATTCAAAGTTGGAAGATTCAGAAAAGTGCTCCCATGACATCCAAGGAATTCCCCAGATGAATTTTTACAAACTACTAGGTAGGTACAACTATATGTGAGATTCTGCTCACTTATTATTCCGAGTGAGATTGTGCTCTCCAGAGATTCTGACATTTTTATCTGGTGTCAGATAGACACTGTACATACACTATAATATGATTGGATTTGGCTTATTATTGTCACAAGTACCAAGGTACAGTGAAAAGTATTAATTTGCTGCTAACCAGACAAATCATACCTTACATAAATATATCAGGGTAATAGATCAGAATGCAGAACGTGATGTTAAAGCTACAGAGAAGGTACAAAGGAAGATCAACTGACATATGAGAGGTCTGTTCAAAACTCTGACAACAGCAGGGAAGAAGCTGTTCTTGAAGCTATTGGTATGAGTTTTTATCTTCTGCCTGATAGGAGAGTGTGGAAGAGAGTATAACTGGGATGGGAGGGGTTCTTGATTATGTTGAGCATCGACGTTTCGGGCATAAGCCCTGAAGAAGGGCTCATGCCCGAAACGTCGATTCTCCTGTTCCTTGGATGCTGCCTGACCTGCTGCGCTTTTCCAGCAACACATTTTCAGCTCTGATCTCCAGCATCTGCAGTCCTCACTTTCTCCTACTTGATTATGTTGGCTGCTTTCCTGAGGCAGTGAGAAGTATGGATGGAGACAATGGATAAAAGGCTGGTTTTCTTTGATGGAATGAGCTCTATTCACAACTGTCTGTAATTTCTTGTGGTCTTGGGCAGAACAGTTGTCATATCAAGCCATGATGCATCTGGATAGGATGCTTCCTGTGATGCATCAATAACAATTGCTAAGAGTCATTGTGGACATGCTGAATTTCCTTAGCCTTCTGAGGAACTAGAGGCATTGCTGTGCTTTGTTGATGGACCAGAATAAATTGTTTGTAATATTTATGCCTAGGAACTTGAAGCTCTCATAGAGTCGTACAGCATGGAAACAGACCCTTTGGTTCAACTTGTCCATGCTGACCAGGTTACCTCAAACTAAATAAGTCCCATTTGCTTGCATTTAGCCCATATCCCTATAAATCTTTCTTATTCATGTACCTGTCCAAATGTCTCTTAAATAGAGTAACTGTATGTGCATCTATCACTTCCTCTGGCAGCTCAGTCAAAACTTATTCACGAGGTAGCTTTTAAGGAGTGTTTCCTAAAAAATTTATTTAGCAGTGGTTTTTGTCTATTTTTTCCTCTGGACCACTGTTGCTGCACAGGTGGCAGTTTATGGGAGCTATAAAGCAAGAAATTAGAAGGGGAAGATTGGGATGAGGGAAATACAGTGCTTGGAAAGCAAGAAGTCAATGGTTATAGCGTACCTTCAGGAAGTGAGCCAGCATATCTTCAGGAAGTCCTGTGAAGCAGTCGTTGGATTGACATGATTTGCCTCAAACAACTGCAAACATTTTTCTTCATGCTATGTAAGACTCCAATCACTGGAATGCATTCACCCTAATTTTTACTGACTCCAGTTCTGCCAGGTCTCCTTGGTGTCACATTTTGTCAAATGTTGCCTTGATGTCAAGAGCAGTTACTCTCACCTCATTGATTGAGTTGATATCTTTTATTCATATTTGGACTTGATTGAACAGATCGAGGAGTTCAGGTTGGGGTGTGTTGGAGTTGTCATGTGAAGATGCAATTACTGACCTTGAATTTCCACATGAGCTCATTAAACATCTTGTGACCCATCTTTGATTCTAGATTCTGATACTTCATTCTCTAGCCACCTTCTCCTAACCAACAATGAAAATGGCTTTTGGGTTCTCCTGGTCAATGCAAAACCAAGATATTTCATTGTGTCAATCTCTGCTTCTAATACTGTTCTCCGTGTTGTTGTCCCTCACTATCTGGAATGAGGGTCCCTTGTTGACCACAGTAGCAGAAAGCCTTATTAATATGAAAGCAGCAGCATAGGACCTGATTCCTGATGCTAGATGATGTGGATGATGTGCAATTTTGAGTCTTACCCATTTTGATTATGATCATACAAGATCATATTGTGAATTGTAGCTTTTGTACCAAATTTCTAGGTCAATATCTCCCGTACCCAGGGAGCTCAAAATTTAATCCCGATAATGAAAATGTGTCTTGATTGTACCTAAACCATCACTTCCTTGAATGACTATTATTGCATATTCCCTGTTTTCTTCAGCAATGTCTGAACAGTGAGCCTGGACCAAATCTCTTTTCAAATGACTGAAATTAATCCTCCTACAATTGATTCTTTTCATATTGGAATTTTCTTGTCCATTTCCATAAGAAATCTAAATCTAATATAGAGCAGGGAGAATGTGGAACTTTACCATTGGGGGGTGATTGAAATGAATGGTGTAGATACTTTGATGAGGAAGTATATGAAAGAGAAGGATATAAAGTGTAATAATGATAGATTGAGATGAGGAAAAGAGAGAAGAACCTCAGGTGGAGCATAAATACTGAAGTCAGCTAATTCGGATGAATGGACTGTTTCTGAGTCATACATCCTCTGTCATCTCATGTCACCCAATGTCATATTATTTTGATCACTGTTTCCCAAGTCAAGACTATTGTCCCACAGGACCATCAACTGCTCTCTCATTAGAGAGAGAGACAGACAATTGATGGTGGTTTAACCCGAAGGTCATTCCACCTCAGGCAAGTGGAGAAATTATTAAGGAGAGTACTTCATGGTGACCTCAGCCAGTTTGGGAATTAAATCTATGCTGTTGGGCTCATTCTGCATTGCAAACTAGCCATCCAGCCATCTGAACTAACTAACTCCTGTTGTTTTCCAAATATTCCACAAGCCCCACCATGTAACTTCTAATTAATAAAACTAAATGATACAGAGAAATTCATGAGAGTCCAATTGGATCATTTTGTTTCTCCCTTCATAGAAGCAGCTGGATTTCTTGACGTTGTCCTGTATGTTTCTGTTTTTATCATAGATTGCCAGCATCTGTAGTGTCTTGTTTTTATTCCAACACTGCTTCTATTGGACTGGAAATATATTGATCAGGAAAGTTCTCTTTGCACCTTACATTCCTATTTTCCCAGTCCACATTAGGATAATTGAAATCCTCCATTATCACTAATCTGCATTTCTATTTCTTTTCAGCAATCTGTTTTTCAATATACTTCTCTATTTCATTATTTGATGGTGTTTAGTACACACCCTAGCATAATAACTCCATTAACTCTCCTTAATTCTCATCAAATAGATTCTGTCTTTGAAATTTCAAGGTTATAATATCATCAATGATCAGCATTACCATCCCCCATTCTTTATTACTTCTCTTAGTTCACTGTAGCCAATGATATTAAGTGCAAATTCTGCTCCATGTTTGCGTTTGGTATCTATTGTTGCCAATATGATGAACCCACATGGCTATTCATTTCTCCAGCTCATCATGTTCAGGTGGTTATGTACTTTGAACCCATTTGAGTCTGTAATGCTTTACTACTCACTGTTTCCCTCTGCATTTGTGTCATCTTATTTCTGAATACTCTTTCCCTCTACTGTTATTACTCTCTCCCTGTAAGTGTTGCAACTTTATTTTTGCTTCAACCCATTGACATATTAGTTTAAGCAACTCCTGTGTTAATCTACCTGTGAAATCATTGGTTCCAACACAGTTCAGATGCAAGCCATCCATCTGAAACAGGCCTCTCTGGCCTAGAACTTCAGGAATGTGAAGCGCTATCTCCTATGTCATTTCTCAAGCCTTTTAATCCCCTGTCTTTTCTTACTGCTCCTATAGTCAGTAACATTTGGCACTGGTGGTTATCCAATCTGCTCTTTAACTCTTTTCCTAGTCTCTGAAACTCTGCTCAGTCATTCAAAGATGTTTCCTACATATGCTACTTATCCCAGCATCCAACTGATGATGCCCTCTAACCTGGTGCTAGGGAAGCCACACATCATATAAGACTCATATTGGTGCTTTGAATCTTCGATGACAACTGCAATTTTACATTTCACTGTGCCCTATCACAGTGCAGTTGGAAGTACCACAGTGTTGTGAATGTACTCACAGCTACCCTTCTTTGTGTTATCAATTACATTGACATTCAGAGCTGAAAAAAAATGGTCTGGCAGTGTCAACACCCCAGAGAATTACTGCATTGACTAGCTTTTCCTTCCCTGTTGGATGACGACTTATGTACTATCCTGCATGGTCCAAGGCTGTTGGAATGCAAACTCTATGGGTCACAACATAAATCGAAAGACTTTTTCCAGTTACTAAGATGACCAATTAAATAGCACTGTTATATTAGGTTTTAAATAGTAGGATCAATCGACCAGGTTTCTGAATAACATCATTATTTGTTATTTTGGAACAAATCTTATTCCATGAAGAATCAGTCAATAAACACGGTCAGTACTATAGAAAAAGAATTTTTAATTCTCTCTCTCTCTCTCACACACACACACACACACACACATACACACAAACACACACACACACATATACACATATATACACATACACACACATACACATATATACACCCACACACACACACATACCCACACACAAACACATACACACACACTCTCACACACACATACATACACACACATACACATACACATACACACACGTACACACACATACACACACACTCATATACACACACACTCTCATACACACACCGACACACACACAGACACACATACACACACACACATACACACACAGACACACACACACATAGACATACACATGCACACTTACATATACACACACGTACACACATATACACATACACACACCGACACACACACAAACACACACACACACAGACACACACACACACACACACACACACAGACACACACTTCCCACAGGAGTCACTGCCAAAGAGCATGGGGCAGGCCATCTGGGACAGATGAAGGGAAAGCAGATGATGTCAAAACTTTGAATCTTTTCAATAAGGAGTGCGATATAATTCTTAAAATGATCAAAGGGAATTGGGTAAAAGCAGGAACAGAGTACTGAGTTGATTGATCAGCCATGATCATAGTGACTGCTGGAGCAAGCTGAAAGGGCTGAATGGCCAATTCCTGCTTCTATTTTCTATCATCCTATGTTCCTTTATAACACAGAATATTCTGGATTCCATAATTCTGAAGTTCTAGCATGTGTCGTCAAGTGACTAAGCATATCATCCCTGGAAATTGCTCAGAAACAGCTTTCTCCAGAAATACAATCTTGAGATGTCCCTCCAATCGGCCTCTGAGAAGAACAAAAACATTTCAGCCAGATGATTCTTTCAGAAATAGAAGCGCTTCTGGTACTGTGATTATAATGAGGTAATCCAGGTGAACCTTAAAGAATATAAGTTTTCTGATTGGGGTTAATCTGATCTAATTGGGGAGCCCTGGCTGACAGATGTAAACAGTAGTGTCAGAGGTTCTGTTCGTTCTGAGATCTGGCTCTGAGAGAGCTGGATCAGGACTCTCCATGTGTAAATAAAGGGTGACTTGGTGTAAATAAAGAGATACCAGTCTTTGTGGAGTTATTTAGCTGGCTTCTTGTTACCCAACTGAAGCCCAATCCCTAGTAGGCTTTCCTCCAACTGAAGCCAAGATTAGAGTGATGCTGGAAAAGCACAGCAGGTCAGGCAGCATCCGAGAAGCAGGAAAATCGACGTTTCGGGCAAAAGCCCTTCATCAGGAATGAGGCTGGGAGCTTGTAGGATGGAGAGATAAATGCTCTTCCTCCAACTGAAGATGAGACAAAAAAGAAACTCTCAATGTTCAAACAGCCCTTGCAGGGTTTACAGCAAAGCAAGCAGTTAACATCAATGCTGTGATTTGCAAGAACTCTTGTTAAAAAGATTTCCAGTGTCCACAGTGACCAACAATGACTTCTCTTTTAAAGAATTCAGTCTAGAAATTTCTGCAAAATATGAAATAAATCAACTTTCACACAATGCTTTAAAACTAAGGTCCTCCAAGAAATGTTAAGCATGAAGCTGCTTGATAACAACCTTAAACCTAAGAAAAGTTACTGCTTGATGTTTATGTAAATGCTACTTTCTTAAGCTCTTTACATGCATTGATTCTATTGACTTGTATGCTGATCACATATTTAATAAATTCATAGAATCTTGAGAGTTATTTCACTCAGGTGGCAGGACAGCACAACTCAATGTTTTGCTTTTAAGCGTTGAAAAATCATTGCTCATTTAAATGATGAATGCATCTTGTGCCTGTCTGTGGTCATTATAATGTCTATAAATGAAAACCATCACTCAAACAGTGGAGACTATATACCTATTAAATGGTGTGAACACTACTCTCATACTCTGCATTGCTCAGAACACAAAGTACTCCTCTGAGCATGTGAATGCATTTTCCCAATTGAGGCATTAGCTTAAATGAACCAGAGGTTTGGATAAAGGAAAATATGAACAGTCATTGTTAATGTGATACTGGTAGTAAAGGGCAGTGTTTGTATTGCAACATTTTTAATATCAAGCAATGTATAACTGATTCCAACCTGTAATTGCATTAAGAATGAGAATTTCTCATTCTTGACAGACAATTGTGTTGCATACAATTCCCTGCAGGACTGATGAACTTCATTTGAATACCTAACTTTTATCTCAAACACCTGTCACTTGAATGTCAATGTAATTTCCCATCGTTGTGTGTTTGACACCAATTCATTTACAGATTGATCCATAGATCCAGGGCTCTGGGAACTATTTATATCTTCCAGCTCATTTAAAAAGTCCCACAGGAAAATATTAACTTTTTAAATTGTCTTTTTTCTGCCTTCCATATCTCAAAACTTTTAGAATATAGAACAATACAGCACAGAACAGGCCCTTCAGCCCACGATGTTGTGCCGAACATTTGTCCTAGCTTAAGCACCTATCCATGTACCTATCCAATTGCCGCTTAAAGGTCACCAATGATTCTGACTCTGCCACTCCCACAGGCAGCGCATTCCATGCCCCCACCACTCTCTGGGTAAAGAACCCACCCCTGACATCCCCCCTATACCTTCCACCCTTCACCTTAAATTTATGTCCCCTTGTAACACTCTGTTGTACCCGGGGAAAAAGTTTCTGACTGTCTACTCTATCTATTCCTCTGATCATCTTATAAACCTCTATCAAGTCACCCCTCATCCTTCACTGTTCCAATGAGAAAAGGCCTAGCACTCTCAACCTATCCTCGTACAACCTATTCTCCATTCCAGGCAACATCCTGGTAAATCTCCTCTGCACCCTCTCCAAAGCCTCCACATCTTTCCTAAAGTGAGGCGACTAGTACTGCACACAGTACTCCAAATGTGGCCTAACCAAGGTCCTGTACAGCTGCAACATCACTTCACGACTCTTGAATTCAATCCGTCTGCTAATGAACGCTAATACACCATAGGCCTTCTTACAAGCTCTATCCACCTGAGTGGCAACTTTCAAAGATCTATGAACATAGACCCCAAGATCCCTCTGCTCCTCCACCTTACTAAGACCCCTACCGTTAACCCTGTGTTCCGCATTCTTATTTGTCCTTCCAAAATAGACAACCTCACACTTGACAGGGTTGAACTCCATCTGCCACTCCTCAGCCCAGATCTGTATCATATCGAAGTCCATTTGCAGCCGATAACAGCCCTCCTCACTATCCACAACTCCACCAATCTTCGTATCATCTGCAAATTTACTGACCCACCCTTCGACTCACTCTTCCAAGTCATTAATAAAAATTACAAACAGCAGAGGACCCAGAACTGATCCCTGCGGAACTCCACTTGTAACTGGGCTCCAGGCTGAATATTTACCATCTACCACCACTCTCTGACTTCGACCGGTTAGCCAGTTTTCTGTCCAACTGGCCAAACTTTCCACCATCCCATGCCTCCTGACTTTCCGCATATGCCTACCATGGGGAACCTTATCAAATGCCTTACTAAAATCCATGTACACTACATCCACTGCTCTACCCTCATCCACATGCTTGGTCACCTCCTCGAAGAATTCAATAAGACTTGTAAGGCAAGACCTACCCCTCACAAATCCGTGTTGGCTGTCCCTAATCAAGCAGTGTCTTTCCAGATACTCATAAATCCTATCCCTCAGTACCCTTTCCATTACTTTGCCTACCACCGAAGTAAGACTAACTGGCCTGTAATTCCCGGGGTTATCCCAATTCCCTTTTTTGAACAGGGGCACAACAGCCACTCTCCAGTCCCCTGGTACCACCCCCGTTGACAGTGAAGATGAAAAGATCATTGCCAACGGCTCTGCAATTTCCTCTCTTGCTTCCCACATAATCCTAGGATATATCCCGTCAGGCCCGGGGGACTTGCCTATCCTCAAGTTTTTCAAAATGCCCAACACATCTTCCTTCCTAACAAGTATCTCCTCTAGCTTACCAGTCCATTTCACACTCTTCTCTTCAACAATACGGTCCCTCTCATTTGTAAATACTGAAGAAAAGTACTCATTCAAGACCTCTCCTATCTCTTCCGTCTCAATACACAGTCTCCCACTACTGTCCTTGATTGGACGTACCTTTGTTCTCGTCATTCTCATGTTTCTCACATATGCATAAAATGCCTTGGGGTTATCCTTGATCCTACCCACCGAAGATTTTTCATGCCCTCTCTTAGCTCTCCTAATCCCTTTCTTCAGCTCCCTTCTGGCTATCCTGTATCCCTCCAATGCTCTGTCTGAACCTTGTTTCCTCAACCTTGTGTAAGCCTCCCTCTTCCTCTTTACAAGACATTCAACCTCCCTCGTCAACCAAGGTTCCCTCACACGACCATCTCTTTCCTGCCTGACAGGTACATACATATCAAGGACACGTCGTATCTGTTCCTTGAAAAAATTCCACATTTCAACGACATCCTTCCCTGACAGCCTATGCTCCCAACTTATGCTCCTCAGATCCTGTCTTACAGCATCGTATTTACCCTTCCCCCCAATTGTAAATCCTACCCTGTTGCACGCACTCATCTCTCTTCATAACCAAGGTGAAAGTCACAGAATTGTGGTCACCAGCACCAAAATGTTCACCCACTAACAAGCCCATCACTTGTCCCGGTTCGTTACCAAGTACCAAATCCAATATGGCCTCCCCTCTGGTCGGACAATCTACATACTGATTTACAAAAGCTTCCTGGACACACTGCACAAACACCAGCCTATCCAATCTACTTGATCTAAAGAGCTTTCAATTAATATTTGGGAAGTTGAAATCCAACAGTATCCAAAGCGGTATACTTATTGTTGAGGGGAACGACCACAGGGGATCCCTGCACTGTCTGCTTCCTCCCCTTCCCACCTCTAACTGTTACCCAGCTACCTCTGTTCTCTGGCATAACTATGTCCCTGTAGCTTCTATCTATCACCCTCTCAGCCTCTTGAATAATCCTCAGTTCATCCAACTCCAGCTCCAGTTCCCTAACGCGGTTTGTGAGGAGCTGGAGCTGGCTGCACTTCCTGCAGGTGAAGTCGGCAGGAGCATCAGTGGTCACCCCTACCTTAAACATCCTGCAGGAGGAACATTCCACTGCCTGCGCTGCCATAACTCTACACTTAGTCTCCAAAACAAGAACACTAAGTAGCTTACCTGTGGACTTTAAAGTTAGGTTAGAGGAGGAGGAAATGAGGCTCTACTTGGGCCTCGGGTCTAGAAGACACCCACTCAAATATCAATCACTTACCTTCCCAACCAACTCTGCACTCCAACTTCACTTCCGCCAAGCTCCCGCTGCTCTCTGCTGTGAAAAAAGCGTGCTTACACTTACTCAGACACATAGTTTAATTCACAGCATGCCTAAAAGTAGAAAATTATCTTCAGTTTATTTCAGGTACAAATTTTAATAAATACCTTCAAATGATCTTTGGCATTGAAGATTGACAAATTAATACCAGGCTAGATTTTGATATGAGACTTAACCAGTAGGTAAGTCTGTTTGTGTCTCCTGTACTAGCCTTCAACAGAGTCAGCTTGCATTAGTTCCCAGCACTCTTTCATAACAGTGTTATTGCCGTAAGTCGCACTAAGACTTTGAACAACAAACCCAGGTATCTTTAATGTACTACTGAGATAGTGCTACATTGTAATCATCTTGACGCGAGATGGCTCTTTGGTGACTTCTATGTAACCAAAGCTGTTCCTCGAAGCATGACAGTTCAGAGACATAAAGTAGGATAAATGTATCAACCCAAGTAATTATGAATTGTACCACTGACACATCCAGGAATTCGAAACGTCGACTCTCTTGCTCCTGGGATGCTGCCTGAGCTACTGTGCTTTTCCAGTGCCGCTTTTCAACTCTGATCTCCAGCATCTGCAGTCCTCACTTTCTCTCACATCCGGGAGTATAACCTGGCAAAGATTCCACAGATCACAACAGCAAAAACACACTTTCCTGGCTTTGCTTGAACAGAAAGGATCACAGCAAAGCAAACATCCAGGGCTGCAGGGAGGGATCTGATGACACAGAAAACCAACATCTGCACTGGCTGCAAGCTCAGTCACTCTGAAATTGAAGGAACTTCCTCCACAAACACTTTTGGTTACATATTTCTCTGCCCCCCCCCCCAGAAATATTCTTTTACCAGCAGTATCTTCGATTGCACAGGCAACTTGCAATTTTTCCATTCCTGTCACTTTATGGAAAATATTCTGCAAAACTTTCTAAGTCTCGTCTCTGAAAACAACTTTTGTAAAGCTAAGTATTTATTGTTAAATCATATTATGTGTACAAATATTGTTTATTTGGTTCTGAATGGTTTTCACTATCTTTTGTAGTTGTGGTTATTTTAATCAGCCTGCTCAGTTATATTCTAGCAAACCTCTGAGGTTGGTGGAACTTGAGCACAGACATACTGGCTTGGAGTTAGGGACACTATTACATTGTAACAAAAGCCTTGCAGACAGGAGGAGGTGTTTACAGAGTAGCAAGGCTGTAGGCTCTTTTACGGTTGTATTCTAGCTGCAGAGCCCACTTTCCTATTACCACTGATGAGACCAGATTTATAAGTATCAATAAGATCCATGAAACTACCTGCTAACTATCTCTAGGTGATTAAAAATCTGGGAAAGTTTGAACCAGCTTGACCCTTAAAAAACCAAGCTCCTCAATGGCAATTCATACATAATTACAAATATTGATCTTTGGGCCTCTGATGTAGAGACTGTGCTGAAATGTTCTTAAATGCTCAATGATGAATTGTAACATTGAAAACGATCAATTTTTGTACAGTTTTTAAAAAATTTTGGGTCTAGTTTGGTGTCCAGATATAGTGAAAGAGACTAAAAGTTTGTAAAAGGTGCAGAAAAGTGTATAAGATGTTAGGTTTCTTAGTTTTGCGAATTAATCTAAAGTTGTAAATTTATTTACTTTGAATTAAAATAGGCTTGGAAAAGCAATGTTGAAGATTTTAAAATGGTGATGAAGACATTGGAAAGATATACTGATCAATCTAAGTGTGCTTGATTCATCTCGAAGCCGTGCATTTAAAACATATAAGAAAAATCAAGTAAGATTACAGTATTTATTTATTTTCATAAAATTCAATCAGAATCTGAAACAAACTATTAAGGATTGCATTGAGTAAAGAATCCTTAGGGTTTTTAAAAAGGGGCATTTGACAGATACCAAAGACCAGTAAGTATTTCTAGTTATAGAGAGAGTTGTAATTTATCTGTGATTACAGCAAATCACAGGTACAACAATCTGATTTTGATTAATTGGCTCCTGGAATTAGAGAGAAACTTCCTTTTAACCTTCTTCTCTTAAGTCACAGGGATTCTGTTACCATTAAATATGTGAATGGTGTGCATGATTCAGTGTTAACTGGATAGGTGGCTCCAAAAACATTCTCATCTTCGATAGGGAGCCAAGCATGTCAGTACAAAAGTCAAGGCTGAAGCATTTGCAATCATCTTCAGCCAGAAATGCTCAGTAAATAATCAATCCCAGTCTTTAGCTGCCATCCCCAGCATCATCAATGCCAGACTTTGGCCTATTTGATTCATTACAAGCTGATGGGATTGGATACAACAAAACCTATAGTCCTGTCACATTGCCTGTAGATCTGAAGAATTGGGTTTTGCAATGAACTGCATCCATTGGCAAGGTCTTATGTGCAGCTCTGGCATCCAACCACTAATGTTAAAAATTATAAATAGCAATATAAGATCAAAATACAAGACAAATCCAATCTGGCCAATTACTGTTTTATCAGTAAAGCAATGGAATGTATTGTCAGCAGTGCTATCAAGTGACATTTATTCAACAATAACCTCCCTTCATTAACTCTCAGTTCAGGTTCTGCTTGTGACACTTGGCTTCAGACCACATTACAACCTTAGACCAAGAGTTGAATTACAAAGAAGTGAGAGAGATTACCTTTCACGCCATTTGAACAAATTTGGGATCAAAGGTTTCTAGTAAAATAGATATCTATGGGAATAAGAATAAAACCCTCCGTGTGTTGGAGTCATGTCTCAGAAGAAGCAAAATGGTGTTGTTAGGAGCTGATTACCTCAGAACAGGACTCTGCCTAAACATCACTTGAAATTTTTGGAGTAAATTTCAAAATAGAGAAATGCACGATAGAAGGAGAAAAAACAATTGTATGACAATTGCAGGAGTTCCTCAGAGTAGTGTTCTTCATTCAACAATCTTAGGTTGTTCAATCAATGATCTTCCTTCTAATATATAGTTAAATCAATCATCAATAAACATCCCCAGTATTCAGTACAACGCCCAAAATAATCTCTTCATTTCGAGGGTTGTATCTGCGATTTTCTTGGGAGCTAAATTTTGATTTTTGAGGGCTGCACTTTGGATTTAAGGGCTTCTTTGATCTTAAGATTTGAGTTTGAAGTCAAACTGTTCACAGAATTGAAACTTTCAAACTCGCTCTATGCCTCCGTTAAATGTTATTGAAGAAAGAAAATACTCAGTGTTGGTGCTGAGGTGACCAAGAATCCAACAACTATTCACTAATTCCCATCTGATCCAACACATTATCCTCTTCCAGTCGCTTATATTAAAGCAGATATGAGGCATGACAGGTTAAGCTCTTCTGGATCAGCTAGACATTCCATTTTAACCACAAATTAAAACTTTAAAAAGACTACACACACCAGAAATCAAAGAAAGCTTAAAAGTAGGCAACTGATTTAATTTATCTTAAAAAAATGAAGGGCAACAGAAAAAAAAGGATTTTGTCATACAATTGTTTTTTCTCCTTCTATCGTGCATTTCTCTATTTTGAAATTTACTCCAAAAATTTCAAGTGATGTTTAGGCAGAAAGTCAGCCATGATTTAGAATGCTGAGGAGGTGCTGATGTTGGACTGGGGTGGGCAGCCTTAAAAATCACACAACACCAGTTTACAGTCCCACAGGTTTATTTGGAAGTTCAAGCTTTTGAAGCTCTGCTCTTTCATCAGGTAGCTAGTGGGGCAAGATCATAAGACACAAAATACAGTTACCTGATGAACCCTGTGCTGTGTGATTTTCAACTATGATTTAGAATGCAAAGGAGGCTTACAGGTTTGAATAGTCTACTCCTGTTTCTATGTTCCTAAGTTTCAGGCTTTCACTGAAAAGTTGCATGTAACATTTGCACATCATAAATGTCAAAAATGACCATCTCAAACGAGAAAGAATATAGCTGAAACCTCACCATCAACATTCTGGAAGTTATGATTGACCAGAAATGTAAGTGTAAAAACAATGACTGCAGATGCTGAAAATCAAATACTGGATTAGTGGTGCTGGAAGAGCACAGCAGTTCAGGCAGCATCCAACGAGCAGTGAAATCAATTCGCTGCTCGTTGGATACTGCCTGAACTGCTGTGCTCTTCCAGCACCACTAATCCAGAAATGTAAGTGTACCATCCAAATAAATATTATGGCAATAAGAGTAGGTCAGAGGTTGGATAACTCCTCAAAGCCTCTATGTTTTCTCAAGACATAAGTCAGGAGAGTGATGGAATGCTCTATGCTTGCCTGGATAAGTGTATCTTCAAGACATGGACATCTTGAGGGGGGAGGGGAGAGAGAGATGGAAAATTATCTGTTGACCTGTTTGAAAAGCCTGTCTGCACCTCTGTCTTTAAATCTATCTGCAGCTGAAGCATAATAAGGGACAAAGACTGATTCATCTGTGGCTTGCCAATCTGCAGAACAGCAGCACCATAAAATGGTAGTGACCACTTTTGGTACTACAAGTTTGTCCTCAGGAAGGAAGAAGATAGGTGCTGGAACTGACAGCAAGTCATACAGTCATAGAGATATACAGCACGGAAACAGACCCTTCGGTCCAACCCGTCCATGCCGACCAGATATCCCAACCCAAATTGGTCCCACCTGCCAGCACCCGGCCCATATCCCTCCAAACCCTTCCTATTCATACACCCATCCAAATGCTTCTTAAATGTTGCAATTGTACCAGCCTCCACCACTTCCTCTGGCAGCTCATTCCATACACGTACCACCTTCTATGTGAAAAAGTTGCCCCTTAGGTCTCTTTTATATCTTTCCCTTCTCATCCTAAACCTATGCCCTCTAGTTCTGAAATCCCTGACCCCAGGGAAAAGACTTTGCCTATTTACCCTATCCATGCCCCTCATAATTTTGTAAACCTCTATAAGATCACCCCTCAGCCTCTGATGCTCCAGGAAAACAGCCCCAGCCTGTTCAGCCTCTCCCTGTAGCTCAAATCCTCCAAGCCTGGCAACATCCTTGTCAATCTTTTCTGAACCCTTTCAAGTTTCACATCTTTTCGATAGGAATGAGATCAGAATTGCATGCAATATTCCAACAGTAGCGTAACCAATGTCCTGTACAGCCGCAACATGAGCTCCCAACTCCTGTACTGAACACTCTGACCAATACAGGAAAGCTTACCAAACGCCTTCTTCACTATCCTATCTACCTGCAACTCCACTTTCAAGGAGTTATGAACCTGCACTCCAAGGTCTCTTTGTTCAACAACACTCCCTAGGACTTTACCATTAAGTGTATTAGTTCTGCTCAGATTTGCTTTCCCAAAATGCAGCACCTCACATTTATCTGAATTAAACTCCATCTGCCACTTCTCAGCCCATTGGCCCATCTGGTCCAGATCCTGCTGTAAGCTGAGGTAACCCTTTTCGCTGTCCACTACACTTCCAATTTTGGTGTCATCTGCAAACTTACTAACTGTACCTCTTATTCAAAGTTTGAGACAAGATTTGTAGTTCAAGTGCTCATTGTTGTGGTTCTGTTCGCCGAGCTGGGAATTTGTGTTGATAACGTTTCATCCCCTGTCTAGGTGACATCCTCAGTGCTTGGGAGCCTCCTGTAAAGCGCTTCTGTGATGTTTCCTCCGTCATTTATAATGATTTATATCTGCCGGTTATCAGTTCCAGCTGTCCGCTGCAGTGGCCGGTATATTGGGTCCAGGTCGATGTGTTTGTTGATAGAGTCTGTGGATGACTGCCATGCCTCTAGGAATTCCCTGGCTGTTCTCTGTTTGGCTTGTCCTATAATAGAAGTGTTGTCCCAGTCGAACTTCTGTTGCTTGTCATCTGAGTATGTGGCGACTAAGGATAGCTGGTCGTGTCGTTTCGTGGCTAGTTGGTGTTCATGACAAGCAACCTGAGTTCGACTGGGACAACACTACTATTATAGGACAAGCCAAACAAAGAACAGCCAGGGAATTTCTAGACGCATGGCACAGATTCAATCAATAAGCACATCGACCTGGACGCAATATACCGGCCACTGCAGCCGACAGCTGGAACTGACAACCGGAAGCGGCAGATACAAATCACTATAAATGCCAGAGTAAACATCACAGAAGCGCTTCACAGGAGGCTCCCAAACACTGAGGATGTCACCTAGACAGGGGATGAAACATCTGCAACACAAATTCCCAGCTGTACCTCTTATGTTCGTATCCAAATCATTTATGTAAATGACAAAAAATAGAGGACCCAGCACCGATCCTTATGGCACTCCACTGGTCACAGGCCTCCAGTCTGAAAAACAACCCTCTACCACCACCCTCTGTCTTCTACCTTTGAGCCAGTTCTGTATCCAAATGGCTAGTTCTCCCTGTATTCCATGAGATATAACCTTGCTAATCAGTCTCCCATGGGGAACTTTGTCGAACACCTTACTGAAGTCCATATAGATCACATCTACTGCTCTGCTCTCATCAATCCTCTTTGTTACTTCTTCAAAAAACTCAATCAAGTTTTTGAGACATGATTTCCCACGCACAAACCAATGTTGACTATCCCTAGTCAGTCCTTGCCTTTCCAAATACATGTACATCCTGTCCCTCAGGATTCCCTGCAACAACTTGCCCACCACTGAGGTCAGGCTCACCGGTCTATAGCTCCCTGGCTTGTCTTTATGGCCCTTCTTAAAGAATGACACCACGTTAGCCAACCTCCAGTCTTCCAGCACCTCACCTGTGACTATTGATGTTACAAATATCTCTGCAAGAGGCCCAGCAATCACTTCTCTAGCTTCCCAGAGTTCTCGGGTACACCTGATCAGGTCCTGGGGATTTATCCACCTTTAACTGTTTCCAGACATCCAGCACTTCCTCCTCTGTAATCTGGACATTTTGCAAGATGTCACCATCTATTTCCCTGCCATCTCTATCTTCCATATCCTTTTCCACAGTAAATACTGATGCAAAATATTCACTTAGTATCTCCCCTATTTTCTGCGGCTCCACACAAAGGCCGCCTTGCTGATCTTTGAAGGGTCGTATTCTCTCCCTAGTTACCCTTTGTCCTTAATATATTTGTAAAAACCCTTTGGATTCTCCTTAATTCTATTTGCCAAAGCTATCTCATGTCCCTTTTTGCCCTCCTGATTTCCCTCTTAAGTATACTCCTACTTCCTTTATACTCTTCTAAGGATTCATTCAATCTTTACTTCGAAGTTAGTATTTCATTCACCTCCATTTTTCTTCCAAGGATGGTCCAAATTTCTATGGGTAGACTTTTCATTGATCAGACAGTTGTTATTTTCAGCACAGATAGCTGTTGTGCATGCAGATACTATGAATCTCCAATATAGTAGACTCTGAAATAATTATCTGGGAAATTGAGTTCTCTGTGAGGCTGGAATCCTCCAAAAATTTCTATTAAAATTAAGGGCCATTCTACTTATTAAAATAGCAATCCACAAAAAGTTAGACTATTAAATATATATTTCGACTCCTGAGTAGCTATTAAATAGACCCCATACTTATCCCATTCACAACCCCAAATCCCTCATGAATCCTTCCCCTTCCCTCCACTCCCAACCCTCCTGAACCCATATGCCCACCCCAGGAGCTAACACCATGCCCCAATTTGCACCCAGCACTCTGTCTCCACACCCCAACCCCAGCTGGCATCCTTCTCCAACATAGCTGGCAACCTACCCATCTTGGATTCGACTTACCTGGCACCCTATCCCTCTACATCACACTTAGCCTTTGAGAGCAGCTATCAAAGTAGCTGTCAGGACCATTACATTTCAGAATACAGCACTTGCTGTGCATAAGGAACATGTTTTGCCTTCCTCTGATCATTCTAAGCTACACAGAAGCTGTCAGAATGAAAGTATGGCCCTACCTTCTGGGGTAGCCTCAGTGAAATCCCCTCCCAGAAATGCAGATTTATATCTTCTTTTGTATAAAGGAAGGACTGGAGTGGCAATTTGTGAGAGATTCCCACTCCATGGAAAATTGTTTATATGTTTTTTTTACCAATTTAGTGCTATTTCTAGTGGATACAAAATTTGTGGGCTAAAATCCTTTTTCTATTTCTTAATTTTACCCATAAAGTTTCCTCTATCTGCTTATCTCTTGATGTATCACAGAAGTCATTTCATTCCTAATCATTACTGCCACTCCTTGTCTTCTACTAGATATCCTATCTTTCTTACAGAGCTTATAAGGTTTTACATTCAATTCCTAGACCTGAACTCCCGTAGCTATGTTCAAATGATAGCCATCTGCCAACATTCACACTCCCCCATCCATCATCCTCTCATCCCCAGTTGAGCCGAGTCCCAATTCCTCTCAGGCTACTTCCCTCCCACTGATTGCAGTTTGGACATAAGATGACACTATTCTTTTGTTTACAGTTAATCTGACTTGAACTTTTATCTACTATATGCTGGACATTGCCTTGCCCTCTACCTTTCGTTATATAAAAGAACATTGACAAAATTGAAAGTATGCTTTTTGCATGTTTTCTCCTTGATGGTATGGTGAAGTAGTACTTTTTTGCCATGCTTGAAGGATAAGTACATTTGAAAGTGGGTTCAACTTTTTGGTACTGCTCGAGTTATCTGAAAAAAAAACATCTACGTTGTTCTGAGGCACACCTCTCAACATGTTGCTACAATCAGACTTTTAAATGTTTCAAGGGGCTTTTGGATAGATGGGCCAAATGGTTTTCTGCCCCGGATCTGTCTTGTCCATCTCTTGGCTTTTATCTGCATAAATAACAAATACAACTGAGCCTTGTCCTGGTGTTACTCTAAGTCCACACACATGTGTTGCCCAGTAGAGGTCACTAGATAATGATGTTTTCTAATATGAAAATATTTGTAAAACAAAATACATTTGTACAGAACATGGTATTGCTTGTGTAATTCATTTGGAATCAATCTGTTCTGGGGTATATTGATTTATTCAATATGGGGGAAAAGACGTGATCTGGGGACATCAGCAAGGTGTGATTTCGGAAATTTCCAGTGCTAGAAGGTAAGTTGTGTATCATGTACACATTATTAGAAGAAAATTAAGATAGAAGAATTACAAGAATTAATATATGTACAAATTCATATTTACGAATTAGACTGCTAAATTTTATCCCTAATACATACATTGCAAAATTTTAACTTTGGGGCTAGATTAGATTAGATTACTTACAGTGTGGAAACAGGCCCTTCGGCCCAACAAGTCCACACCGCCCCACCGAAGCGCAACCCACCCATACCCCTACATCTACCCCTTACCTAACACTATGGGCAATTTAGCATGGCCAATTCACCTGACCTGCACATCTTTGGACTGTGGGAGGAAACCGGAGCACCCGGAGGAAACCCACGCAGACACGGGGAGAATGTGCAAACTCCACACAGTCAGTCGCCTGAGGCGGGAATTGAACGTGGGTCTCTGGCGCTGTGAGGCAGCAGTGCTAACCACTGTGCTACCGTGCCGCCCTAGTAAAGAGCTGATCTTGGTTTCAGGTCCCACCCTGCCCATGGGGAAAACTGTCGCTGACCTGGAATCTTGACTTAGCATGGATATAAGATGCCAGTCCATTGGGTGATAGGCAGACAGTTTTCTCGAAACTGGAGTACATTATTAGAAAAATACAGGAAGTGCTGGAGAAACTCAGCAGGTCTAGCAGTTTCTGTGGAGAGAGAAACAGAGCTAACGCTGAGAGTGTGGTTTGACTCTTTGTCAACTCTCATGGTTTTTGGGTTGTGTTGGGAAACTAAGTGTTCTTATTCGTTGTTTTGGGTTGTTCATGTCTTATGAGGGGAGAGTTAAATGATAAGTTACAATTCATTGTTAATTATTGTCTTGCCCTATTCATGATACTAATGCTATTTGACTGCAGTAATAAAATGGTTTTAATTTGGATCTGGTTTTCTATCAATTTTGTAGGTTTCCTGTTCTCACTATTAAAAGCATCTGCTTGTATAAAAAAGTTGAGCATCAAAGAGTTTAACAGTAGATGAAAATAAAATTGGAATGCTTTTCAAGAATTTATTACAAGGATATCTTGACAATAGGTTAAATTTGATAGCATCAGATTTAACTTATTGTCAAACTATAGAAAGATCCATGTGCTTTCGTAGCAATCTAAAATTCTTATATGTTGGACTGTTTTGTATACAGATACCTTGGTTGCATTAAAGTCACTTGACTCCAGATCTCATTACCTCAGGCTCAGCCCAAACACAAACTAAAGAGCTAAATTCCAGAGCTAGGTTGAGGGTGACTGCACTTGACATCAAGGCAGTATTCGACCAAGTGTGACTTCAAGGGACACTAACAAAATCAATGTCACTGGGAATCAGGAGGCAAAATCTTCATTGCTTGAAGACCTTCCTCGCACAAAGGAAGATGATTGTGGCTATTGTAGGCACATCATCTTTGGCCCAGGAAGAAGTAGCTTAGGGTAATGTCCGAACCTGACTATCTTCAACTGTTTCATCAATTATCTTCCCGCTTTCATATGGTAAGATGTGGGAATGTTCACTATTAATCGCAGAGTGTTCAATCTCAGTCGTGAGTCATCAGATATACAAACATTCCATGTCAGTGTGTAGTAAGGTCTGAACACTCAGGTTGAGGTTGATAAGTACAAAGTAATAATCACACCACACAAGTGTCTGGTAATGATTATCTTCAACAGTAAAACAGTGCCATTGCTGAATCTCCCCACTACTAGCAACCAGGGAGTTAGTATTGACCAAATACTTAACTGGAATAGTCTTATAGGTAAAGCAGGTCAGGGGAATGCTGTGGCAAGTAACTCATCTTTTGATATTAAAAACAAGGCACAAATCAGGATTATAATGGAACAGCCTCCATCTGTCCGGATAAGTGCAAAACAATGTTCAAGAAGCTTAACACAATGCAGGACAAGACTTGATCATCATGCCATTCACTACCTTGGACATTCATTGCCTCCATCACCAGTGTGTCATAATCCCTTGGAGACTGACAAATTTTTGAAAAAATACATAAATTTTCAAAAATCAACTCAAATTATCTCATGGTAAGGTTTCATATTTTAAGTCTTTCAACGTAACAACATAAAATCGACTTTGATGAAACAATACATGTACTCAGAAAGTAACAAATGCATTAAACTATGGAAAGGTTGTGCCCTAGTAATGCCTTAATCCAGCATTAAACCTATTATTGCCATATTGTTGATTTGCTATGATGGAAGGTTACTGATGATTTCAGCTGGAAATTCCACCGTGTGCTCTATAATTAAGGATGGTTGTGGAGACAAAATTACTGCAGGAATTAAAAGATTCTGTGAGGGACTGGTGGGATGTAACTTTGAAAGCGGTCAAAGTGACTTCAAAAATATTGGACTATGATTTTTTTGTGACTACAAAAATATTGAGACATTGACAGCTCAACAGCAAGCCTTGCCTTATGGATTATGTTCCAAACTGTTGATACATTTTATGTTTCTCCCTTTGAAGATTACACATGGACAGGGGTTAAAAAGGCTGTTTTAACCCCACTGAAGTCTACCAGTTCATCCTGGAGTTCAATCACTGTCAAAAGGAATTCAGAATTACAGAAGCTCAAATGGTCAGCAAACCAAATGATCGTGAAACTGACTGTTCAATAACTAACATCAACTACACCAGCAACCTCCACTACAACTGCCACAATATTCAACCCTCTGCTCTTCACAAACAAATCAGAGACTAATCCATATATCTGCTTTTTGAAAACTTTTATCCTTGAGGACTCATCTCACATTTAAAACCTGCATGGATATGTGTTGCATTATTAATTCTTCTTGTCTTTAGTAATGACTAAACTCTCTCTTTTTCATCAATTCAAGAAACCTTGTTAAAATGGCTCCATTTGAAACATACATTAATAGGAATCCAAAGGGAAGGGATAATTTTTAAAGTCAACTTGTTGTAATCAACCAAGGGCCTAGATGAATAAAAAAGTAAGGAGAAAGTGAGGACTGCAGATGCTGGAGTACCAGAGTTGAAAAATGTGGTGCTGGAAAAACACAGCAGGCCAGGCAGCATCCGAGGAGCAGGAGAATCAACGTTTCGGGCATAAGCCCTTCTTCAGGAATAAAAAAGGAAACTAATCCATTTTTCCTCACCTGGGAGTTTAACAGTTTGGAAGTAACCCATCTGGAATTGTAATAAATTGAGGAACTTCATCTGAAGTTTGATCATAAAGGTTACAGAACATTCTTAGCAGATACGTAACCTTATACTAAAGTACCAAATGTCATCTGACAAAGCAATAGGGCTTTTTCTCCCTGGCCTGCCAGGGTGAATCTTCTATTGTCCTTTTAAGTAAAATCTCCTTCACTCAATCATCTGAGCACAATTGAATGGATTTCCAGTAGCAACTCACTCCCTTGTCATGCTTTACTCCATAACTCTTTCACAACAAGATTTGTTCTTCCAAACAAGGATGCTGTCCTTAGCAGCACCCCTGGAGCTTCCTCCCTGAAGGCTTTGTGGGTGTATCTACTTCAACTGGACTGCAACAGATCAAGGAGGTGGCTGAACACCATCTTCTCAATGGAGAAAGTGAGGACTGCATGAAGTCCTGATGAAGGGCTTATGTCCAAAACGTTGACTCACCTGCTCCTCAGATACTACCTGACCTGATGTGCTTTTCCAGCCCAATGCTTTCTGACCATTACCTTCTCAATGGCAACTAAAGATGGGCAATCACTGCCCATCAGTTATGATCTGATTGATTGGCAGAGCAGTCTTGAGAGGATGTATGGCTGATGTCTGCCCCCAATAGTATAATTGCTGGCCTTGCCAGCAATGCTCGCAGCTGATAAATTTATTTTTAAAATCCACTCAGATGTTCAGAACTTTACATTTCAGAATTGTGTTTTGCTCTCGTCCTCCTGGTTTAACTGAGTTGGATCAATTTTCAGTGCCTTCACCTGGTGTTAATTGATGATAAGGGCTTGGCAATGGGATTAATATTCTGACTACTCTAGTGATGCACACCACTCCAATTTGAAAGGTGACCCATCAGTAGCATCTATCTTCTTCAGGTTACTGGCCCTTTTGGTGTGGAACTATAAACCTGGTTTGAAATGAAGAATAGTTCAATTGTAGGAGGTTGCAGCAGTGTGTAAAAGCTCACTGGAGAAGTTTCCCCTCCTGATGCATTGTCCCTCAGATAGATCCAAGAAAGTAAGTATTATTCTGCGCACCTGGGTGTTGGGCAAGGTCTCCTATTAACAGCTCTTGCTACATGCCATCCTTTAACAGATCTAACTGCTGCTTGTGCTGGTTGCTGGGGTTGCTATTGTCAATTGTGTTGCTGCTTCTCTTCTATAAATTATTCCTCCATTTTCACATAAGAGGCAATGCTAAGCAGCCAGCTAGAGATTCCTGAGTCTGTGTAAGGCAAAACTTATCAGACAGAAGCATGGGAAGCTTGAAATTGTACTGGCAATTTAAGCATCTCAATGGCATATTCACCCTTTGATCTAGACATCTGCAGCTGTGTGGTTTTTGTGCTATGTTTTACAGCTTGGTAAGGGCATTGGTGAGAATTCTGTCATTTGGGAGTAAATGATTCCTGGGACACAGCGACATGTTCCCTAAAACAAATTTGATACACTCCCTTCCTTTCCCCAATGGTGTAGATAACATTAAATTTGTCCTGAAGAAGGGCTCATGCCCGAAACGTCGATTCTCCTGCTCCTTGGATGCTGCCTGACCTGCTGTGCTTTTCCAGCAACACATTTTTAGCTCTGATCTCCAGCATCTGCAGTCCTCACTTTCTCCTGATACATATGAAGTAGTGGTACACTTCATAGGGCTGAAGTCTGCAGATATATAATTCAAATACCATGCATTTGACTATTATCCTGTACCAAAATATTAATCTGGATGAGCACAATTTCACTAATGTAATGTCAAGCTAATTTCCACTTTATGCATTGTGATTGAGCTGGTCAAAGAGTAGGAGTATGAAACTAGCAGGAGTCAGTATCCTAAGAATTACAGGATATAGTAGATGTTACACAAATGCTATACAACTGTCGCCACCATTTGACCATTACCATGCACCATTGGCATCTTGGAATGTGCAAAAACACCAGAAAGATAACACTTGATGCACCAAAATCAGTTCACTGACCTGAGATGTTTGGTCAGATTTTCCCATGTTCTATGACATCCCTGAACTGGTGTGAACTTCAAAAACTGGTCCGACTTCACCAAAACTGCAGAGGGTTTGAAATATCTACTTCCACAATGAAACTAGTCTCATCAAGGCTGGGTATGGGTTTTCCTCCTTATACCAAGCTGATCGACATTGCTGGCATGAAGAATGGGTGTAGGCTTCTGGCATCGGTTTCCACTTTCAAGTTGTTAAGACAGCTTGATGAATGCCAGCCCTTCACTGGGTCACGCAATTCGGCCCAAGAACTAAGTTACTTACTACACAGACGGGACCTGACCTGATGAGTACTTTTAACATCTTCTTAGATTTATAGTATCTGCAGCATTTTGCCTTTTGTATTTATACAGCAAATTTATTTTACCACCCAAGGAGCAGCTTTTCGGCTGTTTTGTTACTTTGGGCTTTCTTTCACTTAATTTTGCTTTGCCCTCCTTCCCTTTTCAGATTGCAATCTTGAAAGAAAACAGAAAAGTTGAAACAAAGTGCAGTCACTTGTCTTTCTTTAAATATTTGTGCATCCATTTAAACTGCTGTCTTAATTACAGACAACACCCATATGGTTAGTTATGGGATTAAGGTTAGCCTTGTGACTAGCTTAGGTCAAGGTCACAAGTTTTCCAGGCACCAGTTTTGCTGATCTTGCGGAACTTTTTTGTCTTTGCCCTTCTGAAATAATGAAGTGATGTTATATAGAATTAATTATTCTCTAAATGCTTTGAGTCTGAAATTTGAAGGGACCTTCTAATCTGTTACTGAGTTTTGATTTTTAATAATTATAGAGAATGTTAACTTTAAAGTTAAATATGTGTCAGTTATAAGGAGGAAATAGGAAACATTGAAAATAGCCCCATCTATAATTTCTGTTTTAAATCTCTTCAGGCTGGAAGTTACTTTTTTCTGGTAACTATCAGTTGGAAGATTTTTGAGGATTGTTTTGCTCCAGGGCCTAGCTGGTTTTGTCAGCATATCTTGCCAAGCTCACCTCGCTATCTACCTATCCCATTCCTATGTTATCCCTCTTCACAATCCTAGCCCCATCTTACAACATACTGCTGCAGAACAACTTGCCACTCAACAGATATCCCAGAAATGACCATCATCCATGACACATCTTTAAGAGGCCATTGGGCCCTCGGATAAGCACTGCTAGCACATTTGCTCCAGATGTGGCAGACAAGAGAAATTTGATGGTCCACTTTGTGGCCAGGGATCTGGAAGTCCTGCTGAATGGTCGTGTACCAGTTCGATGTCACCTTCTCCCTGGACCAGCAAAGCAGGCCATGAAGCCAAACCATGCTCTTGGTCCAAGGTTGTTACCTTGTTCAGTGTAGCCCTGTAGGAAGTAGGTCAATAATCTTCTTCCTTCCACGAGTGTAAATTGTCCCTTTGGGCGGCACGGTGGCACAGTGGTTAGCACTGCTGCCTCACAGCGCCAGAGACCCGGGTCCAATTGCCGTCTCAGGCAACTGTCTGTGTGGAGTTTGCACATTCTCCCCGTGTTTGCGTGGGTTTCCTCTGGGCGCTCCGGTTTCCTCCCACAGTCCAAAAATATGCAGGTTAGGTGAATTGGCCACGCTAAATTGCCCATAGTGTTAGGTGAAGGAGTAAGTGTAGGGGAATGAGTCTGGGTGGGTTGTGCTTCGGCAGGTCAGTGTGGACTTGTTGGGCCAAAGGGCCTGCTTCCACACTGTAAGTAATCTAATCTCACACTGACTCTATACCTGCAACCACCTCTCACCAAAGGTCCTGCTCTTGCCACTCTCACTATTGTCTACAACATTTACCCTAACTTGTTCTCACGCCCTGCTACTCCCTTACTCAGGACCCCTCCCACCTCCTCAAAAATGTACAGTTATGTCACCCATTTTCATCTCCCTTAAGACTTACCTGTCTCTCATTCATGAAAAAAACAGCCCTCAATAAAGCAGGAAACGTCAAGATAGGTGATGGACTGCCTAACATTCAGCTCCTCACTCCTTACATGGAAAACATTCTCATTCTGGCCGCCTTGAGTGGATTGCTGCTGCACAGAGAGAAACTTGCCTTGACTCCCAGGAAATACAAAAAAGGTGCTCCCAAGGTAGAGAGAGGCTTCGACGGACTTGTCATGTGATACTGCTACAAGACACACCGTATCCCACATTGTTCAGAACGTTATAGGCTTTCACTGTTCAAATTCAAAATTCCATTGAGGACAATTGCATTTGAGTCCTAATGTCTTTATTTGAGTTTCTCTTTCAACTGTATTAGTTGGCTGTACCAGCCTATTGAAGGCAAATGAGCAAACATTTCAATAAAATAGCAAAGACCGTGTCAGCCAAAAATGTTAAGTGTTCATGCAGTTATATCTAACATCATAATTCCAGACTCTTTGAGTTTGCAATTCAGTAAAAATTAAATATTGAGCTTATAAATATTTGCTTTCCCATTGTGCTCCCCTTCTGTATTGACCTAATTAGATTCTTAACACTAATTCTAGTCCTGCTTCCGAATGAAGAAAGCGTGCAATTAAAGCAGCATTAGGAGAGTATCTTCTTTATCTACCTTCAGCCCATCCACAATAACATCCACAGAAGTGGGATCATCTTCTACATTTTGACATGCGAACCCCACCTCTACCTCTTAATTACCTCTCTTGACACCCCGACTGCTCTGCGTTATCAAATTGCTTGTCTGATTGTCTCTGGTGCTATGAAGGACAGGCTTGGACATGTTGCTATGGGATGCTCAAATGGTTGAATTTCTTCATAGCACTGGTCCCTCATGGAAAGATTAGCAACAAAGAAAACACCTTTGACCACAAGCGCAGTGGTCAGCATGTAGCGATCTTGAGACCTTTGGAAAAAGGAGTGGGTTGATCCTGTCAGATGGTTCCTAACCAAACTGTTAAAGCCATTTGGCAGAATGCCTCATCACCAGAGTTTTCCAAGAAGTACAGCTTGGTTGGTGATGAGAAGGGCACTACCCCTTCATATACGCCCAGACTCTCTGTGCCATTGCCTCGGAGCAGCTGTGGGGCAAGGAAGCTGTCACACATCTCCTTCTGGAATCTGCCTTTACAAAGAAATTCTGGAGAGAGATGCAATGGTTTTTGTTGAGGTTTGTCCCAAGCAATTCTATGACACAGACCTCTGTGCTCTATGGTCTTTTCCCCGATGCACAGTGAAACAAACATTGACTGCATCTGGAACCCCACCCAACTTGGTGAAAAGGTTATGCTCTTTGGTCTGCCTGAAACTTGTTGGTCTTTCAGTGTAAAGAGTTGATCTTAACCGAGTCATAAACTTACAGAGTTGTATAGCACAGAAACAGGCCTTTTGGTCGAATTTGTCCATGCTGACTAGATAATTAATCATTGGGATGCTTTCTGGGGAAGGTGGGACCTGGACGGGTACCAATATCCTGGGTGGGAAGTTTGCTAGAGCTCTTCAGGAGCATTTAAATTAGATTGGCAGGAGGGTGGGAACCTGAACTACAGATCAGGTGATGGAGTAGGTAGTGAACAGCCAGATACAGTGTGCAGACAGCATTTGAGGAGAGATAGGCACTTGATAGGGCAAAGGTGTAGTCAGTGTGATGGGTTGAAGTGTGTCTATTTTAATGCAAGAAGTATCAGGAATAATGGTGATAAACTCAGAGCATGGATCAGTACTTGGAACTATGATGTTGTGGCCATTATGGAGACTTGGATATCACAGAGGCAGAAATGGTTGTTGGATGTACCAGGGTTGAGATGTTTCAAAAGGAATAGGAAGAGGTAAAATAGGTAGAAGAGTGGCATTGTTAATCAGGGATAGTAACACAGCTGCAGAAAGGGAGGTCATCAAGGAAGGTTTGTCTAGAAAGTCAGTGTGGGTGGAAGTCAGAAACGGGAAAGGAGCCGTCACTTTATTGGGGGTTTTCTATAAGACCCCAGTAGCAACAGAGAGATGGAGGAGCAGATTAGGAGGCATACTTTGGAAGGGTGCAGAAGTAACAGGGTTCTCATCATGGGTGACTTTAACTTTCCTAATATTGATTGGAATTTGCTTAGTTCAAATATTTTGGATGGAACAATTTTTGTCAGGTGTGTCCAGGAAGGGTTCCTGACGCAGTATCAGGAATAATGGTGATGAACTCAGAGCATGGATCAGTACTTGGAACTATGATGTTGTGGCCATTATGGAGACTTGAACAGGGGCAGAAATGGTTGTTGGATGTTCCAGAGTTTAAATGTTTCAAAAGGAATAGGAGGAGGTAAAAGAGGTGGAAGAGTGGCATTGTTAATCAGGGATAGTAACACAGCTGCAGAAAGGGAGGTCATCAAGGAGGGCTGACTAGAAGGGATGCCATATTGGATTTGGTGCTTGGCAACAAATCATGCCAGATATTGGTTCTCTCAGTAAGTGAGCATTTCGGTGATAATGGTCACAACTTCCTGACCTTTCCTATAGTCATGGAGAGGGATAGGAGCAGATGGTATGAGAAATTATTTATTTGGGGGAGGGAGAATTACAATGCCATTAGGTAGGAACTGGGGTGTCTAAATTGGGAACAGATGTTCTCAGGGAAATGCACAACAGAAATGTGGAGGTTGTTTAGGAAGCACTTGCTGATATTGCTGGACAGGTTTGTCCCACTGAGGCAAGGAAGGGATGATAAATTGGAAGAACCTTGGATGACAAGTGATGTAGAACATCTAGTCAAGAGGAAGAAGGAAGCTTACTTCAGGTTGAAGAGGCAAGGATCAGACAGGGCTGAGGGTTACAAGGTACCCAGGAAGGAACTGAAGAATGGACTTAGGAGAGCTAGAAGGAGACATAAAAAAGCTTTAGCAAATAGGATTAAAGAAAACCCTAAGGCATTCTACACATACGTGAGGAACAAGAGGATGGCCAGTGTGAGGGTAGGGCCAATCAGGGACAGTGGACGGGACTTGCACCAGGAGTTGGAGGGAGTTGGGGAGGTCCTTAACGAATACTTTGCTTCAGTATTCACTATTGAGAGGGACCTTGACATTTCTGAGGACAGCGTGAAACAGATTGATGTGCTAGAACAGGTTAACATCAGGAAGGAGGATGTGCTGAAAATTTTGTAAAGATAAGGATAGATAAATCCCCTGTGCCAGACAGAATATACCCCAGGTGACCACAAGAACTGAGGGAAGAGATTATAATGCCATTGGTGATGATCTTGGCATCCTCACTGTCCACTTGAGTAGTGCCAGATGATTGGAGGGTGGCAAATGTTATTCCTTTATTCAAGAAATGGAATAGGGATAATCTTGGGAATTACAGAGCAGTCAGTCTTATGTCAGTGGTGAGCAAAGTATTGGAGAGGGTTCCGAGAGACAGCATTTACAATTACTTGAAAACCATAGTTTGATTAGAAACAGTCAGCATGGCTTTGTGAGGGGCAGATCATGCCTCACAAACGTTATTGAATTCTTTGAGGATGTTACAAAATATGTTGATGAAGGTTGAGCAGTGGATGTGGTATAACCGAAGGTATATCCCGTCTGGCCCATGTATTTAACCATGCTTATGTCTTCCAAAATTTTCAGCACAACCTCCTTCCTAACACCAACCTGTTCTAGCATATCATTCTGCTTCATGCTGACCTCACAAATATCATGGATTTTAGCAAGGCATTTGATAAGGTTCCCCATGATAGGCTCATTCAGAAAATAAGAAGGCATGGAAATCTGGCTGTCTGGATACAGAAATGGCTGGCCCATAGAAGACAGAGGGTGGTTGTAGATGGAAAGTATTCAGTCTGGAGCTCGGTGAATAGTGTTCCACAGGAATTGGTTCTGAGCCTCTGCTCTTTGTGATTTTTATAAATGACTTGGATGAGGAAGTGGAAGGGTGGGTTCGTAAGTTTGCTGATGACACGAAGTTTGGTGGAGTGGTAGATAGTGTCGAGCGCTGTTGTAGTTTGCAATGGGACATTGACAGGATGCAGAACTGGACTGATAGTGGCAGATGGAGTTCAACCTGGAAAAGTGTGAAGTGATTCATTTTGGAAGGTCAAATCTGAATGCAGATTACGCGGTTAAAGGCAGGATTCATGGTGGTGTGGAGGAACAGAGGGATCTTGGAGTTCAAGTTCATAGATCCCTCAAAGTTGCCACCCAAGTTGATATGGTTGTTAAGAAGCATATGGTGTGTTGGCTTTCATTAGCAGGGGGATTGAGTTTAAGAGCCACAAGGTTATGCTGCAGATCTACAGAGCCCTGGTTTGACCACACTTGGAATACTGAATTGTGCTGGTCCCATCATTATAGGGAAGATGTGGAAGTTTTAGAGAGGGTGAAAATGGGTTTTACTATGATGCTGCCTAAATTGAGGACATGTCTTATGAAGAAGGGTTGAGGGAGCTAGGGCTTTTCTCATTGGAGCAAAGAAGAATGAAAGGTGACTTGATAGAGGTGTATAAGATGTTGAGAAGCATAGAGAGTGTGGATAGCCAGAGACGTTTTCCTATGGCAGAAATGTCTGTCATGAGGGGGCATAATTTTATGGTGATTGGAGGAAGGGGTGATGTCAGAGGTAGGTTCTTTACACAGAGAGTGGTAGGTGCATGGAATGCATTGCCAGTAGTGGTAGTAGAGTCAGATACATGAGGACCATTTAAGCGAATCTTGAATAGGCACATGGAAGATCGTACAATGAAGGGTATGTGGGTTAGTCTGATCTTAGAGTAGGATAAAAGGCTTGCACAACATCAAGGGCGGAAGGGCCTATATTATTCTATATTATGTTAAATGTTCTAACAGCCGCAGCCTATTCAGCCTCTCCCTATATTTCGAACCCTCCAACCCTGGCAACATCCTTGTAAATCTTTTCTGAAATCTTTCCTTTAGCGAGGAGACCAGAATTGAATGCAATATTCCAAAAGTGGCTTCATCAATGTCTTGTAAGGGCAAACTGGCACATTTCAAGGTCCAAGACTATGTGCAAAGGGATGCACTAAAGCATGAGGCAGCAGCTACTAAGGCACAGTGCAATGAAGGTCCATTCAGCTGTCAGACCCTCTCATTGCCTCAAAATGTACGTGAAGAGTGTCCTGCATGAGTAGGAAATATCTTTGTTTGCAACTGCAGCAAATGTCAAATTCTAATTTTTTTTTGAATCTGCAGACTGTACAGAACTGCTTTAGTACCTAATGTATGGACATAAAGATTTTTTTAATGAATAAGGAATAGCTTTGCAACGTGTCTCAAAGCTAGTCCCTTTTTTTTCTAAAAGTTGTTCCTTGGCTCAAGGATACTCTCTCCTTGATTTTTTCAGAGGGGTAATAAACTGGACCAGGCTCCGATCAGAGATGACAAGGATTTTGAGAGGCCTTTTGTTTTTATGTAAACAGATGAGATTTCAGGCCAAAGTGGTCATGTTTTAGAAGTGACCTTTATAAAGAAAGGGGAGCGGTCAGCTCTCTAGCCTGAGCTGGGCAGTTTTAGTTCCGCCTTGAACTGGTTAGATGTTCAAAGGGAGCTGTGTGGAAACTCTCTGTCTTTCTGCCCTTCAATTTCATCCTGGAAGCATGTGTTCATATATACTGGTTTTTAAAGGGAGATTGCTTATTGGGACTGTTGTGTATATTCAGATCAGCATAATTAAATCTAGTTTAATAGGCTGAGTTCTGTAGGGGTTCTTCATTCTGTTTTGTGTGTCTCATTGTGTAATTTTGTGAATAAACTTTTGTCTGTTTTAAAATCTAGTAGTCAACTTAGTGAACTTAACCTGTGCAATTTTCACTGTACGCTTTACTGAGACAAATTGCAAGGTTATGGTCTGAGCTGCCTACTTAAGAATGTTTTGAGTGGTCTTAGTTTATTACAAATAAAAATATGATCAGATTGCGTAATTTAATCTTGGATGAGTTTTAGTTTTCTCCTATTAAATGGGAATAAGATCAGGAACATCATCTCAAGCCCCCATCAAACCTGCACATACTTTTCACTCATTCCAACATCCTCCATGGGAATTGTCAGGAAGTTGAACCAGATTGCTTACAATCTCAGCATCCTGTTTAATCCTTTGTTGAGTTTTCTCTGCTTTACAGTATTTCCATCTGTGTAACATTATCTGCGTCTGCTTGCTCAGACTACCCCAAAGTGATTACTTCAGTGGCATGCCATCAGGTAAGTATTCTCCAGCCTTCATAAAATTGAACTCATTCAGAATTATGCTATCCCACAATATGTTTGCTTGTAATCAATCCTTTCCTTCTTGACTTACATTGACACCTGGCATTATATTGAAAATTCTTATCCCTGTTATGGGCCAGACCAAACCCCCTTCTGAACCTGACACTCTCAACTCTCTTCACCTCAGCTCTGTTGATGTAAATAGGGGTGAGTCCTTCTCCTTTCTTCCTAAAGTCAATGATCAGTTCTTTTGTTTTGCCAACATTGAGAGAGAAGTTGTTATCGTTGCACCACAACACCATGAGCTGTCTCTTCTTTCTGTATTCTGACTCATCATTGTTTGATATCCGCTCGACCACAAAACTGCAGATCGAATTCATTCAGAATTTGGCTACACACTCATGGGTGTACGGAGTACAGTGGAGGGTGGAGATTGCAGCCTTGCGGGGTGCCAGTGTTGAGCGTTATTGTAGAGGAGATGCTATTGTCTATCTTCACTGATTGCAGTCTGTGGGTCAGGATCCAGGTGCAGAGGGCAGAGCCAGGAACTAGGTCTCGGAGTTTTGATATCAGTCTGGAGGGGACAATGGTATTGAAGGCAGAGCTGTAGTCAATGAGTAGGAGCCTGATGTAGGTGTCCTTGTTATCCAGATGTTCCAGGGATGAGTGCAGGGCTAGGGAAATGGCATCCACTGTGGATCTGTTATGCCGTTAGGCAAATTGCTGGGGATTGAGGCAAATCTGGAGGAGAGAATTGATGAGGGCCATGACCAGTCTCACCAAGCACTTCACAATTATGGAGGTAAGAGCCACTGGGCAGTAGTCATTCAGGCACATTGCATGTGTTTTCTTTGTTACTGGGATGGTGGTGGGCTTCTTGAAGCAGACAGGGACTTCACCCTGTAGCACGGAGAGGTTGAAGATGTCAGCGACTACCTCAGCCAGCTGGTCCGCAAAGGATCTAAGTGCACTGCAGGGACTCCGTCTGCGCCTGTTACTTTTCCCAGGGTGGGGGAGTCCAAATCTAGAGGGCATAGGTTTTAGGTGAGATGTGATAGATTTAAAAGGGACCTAAGGGACAACTTTTCACACAGAGGGTGGTGTGTGTATGGAATGAAGTACCAGAGGAAATGGTGGAGTCTGATACAATTACAACATTTAAAATATATCTGTATGGGTATGTGAACAGGAAGGGTTTAGAGTGGTATGGGCCAAATGCTGGTAAATCAGGCGAGATTAATTTAGGATACCTGGTCGGCATGGACGAGTTGGACTGAAGTGTCTGTTTCCATGCTGTACATCTCTATGACTCTATGTGATTCGATTGATCCATCTCTAGGCTTTCAGCAAAACACACTTTGTTCTTACAATCCAGTTAAAATACAAACAAAAAAAAGAAGGATTGATATAACTTTATCGAAATATGAAAAAAGAAATTACTTAACTACTAATCATCAATTGTTCTAATATAGTAGCATCAAAGAAACACAGCTGTGGCAAAGGCAATTTAAAAAAACAAATTTTCTTCATGTGCTCTCTCACTTCTAGTCTGTGAGAAAGGAACACCGATTGAAATGATGCAGCAGCAGAGAGAGTACTCAACCTTTTTACTGCAGCAGAGAGAGAGAGAGAGACAGAGAGAGAGAGAGAGAGAGACAGAGGTGTATCCATCATTTTCAACAACCAGCTCCAAACCCCAACTGAAAGCAAAACTAAAATCCTGCATCTGTGTGAGCCTGATTCCATGCACACCTTCTTCTTTTGTCTGATTTAAACAAAAACACTCAGGGAGCTCAAAGTTGTTTACCCACTGCTTCTGGAACAGACATCCTGACACCATTGTCACAACACTTCTCTGTAAGAGAAGCACAGAGCAAATCTCTCTTCAAGGCACAGTACCATCACATCTCTGTTGGTTTCATTTACAGCACTTTAAAATATTTACTCCATGATTCAGATTCTGGTTTCTAGGTTCTTCTACATTTATTTTAACTTTTCCCTGAGTCCACATCCAACCTTAACCAACAATGCACAGTGAGTAAGAGATTTACATGATCGAACACAGAACAATTGAGAAATTCATTTTTACCATTTATAAAACTGAAAACGTTATCTTAAATAAGTCACTCTACATAAACAAACATATTTGGAGTGCTGAGACTTGAAAGTCTCTGATGTCTATGCACCTTGACGTTATGTCTCAATGTGATCAACTTGATAATGTAGATCATTAACAACGTATTTTCTCATTGATAAATGAAATGTATCCTCATAATCACTGTCCTTAAAATATCTTGATCTGTACAGTATCAAGCAACTTCCATTATAGTTTGTTTTGTCATCTGTAATTAAATCAACTTCCAGTGTTCTGTGAGAATGTGATCTTTAAATGTATCACAGCATTAGTAATATTCAATTCTGTCTATCAATAGGGACACACTTATTGTGATAAGTTATTTAGGACAATTTAGTGGTCACTGAAGAGGAGTTCATAAGTTTACAGGTAGTGAATGAAGGTGGAGAGAGAGAAAGAGGGAGAGAGAGAGAGAGAGAGAGAGAGAGAGAGAGAGAGAGACAGAAGCTAACTCCATGTTAGCTGGGAATGCAGATGAACTATGCAACTTCTGTGTAAGGGACTTAGTGAAGAGTAAGATGGCTCTGTGCTATTATAACTCTGGAAGAAGCTCTGTGCATTAGTAGGTAGTGCAATGTTCAGAGTCTGGAGAGCACTAAAAGTGAGAAGTCTCATTGGCTTTGTGTTGGGAAAAGCTGGAAATGTCTTGGAAGAGCTGATGAAAGCCTTTAGCCCGAAACGTTGATTTTCCTGCTCCTCGGATGCTGCCTGACCTGCTGTGCTTTTCCAGCAGCATTCTGATCTAAACTCTGGTTTCCAGCATCTGCAGTCCTACTTTTGCTGAAAAAATGTCTTGGAAGAAATCTATGAGAATTAATATTTCCAGGTAGTTGAGAGAGTGGAGGTTGAAATGCTCCCAAACAATATTTGACTGATGCAAATGAGTAAGATTGAAGCTCAGTGAAGAACCTAGAAGCAGGACAGACTCAGTGAGGCTAATTAATGGTGACAGTACTGTGTCTTTTTGAGAGCTGTGTTCTGTGCTGTTTCTCTTGCAGTGAGGTATTGCGACAATAGGGCAAGAATGTCTGTTTCAGAAGCAATAGGTTACGATTGCAAATGAGTACTGGTATGTAGTTTCAGAGTGTAGGGGAGGGTAGACCCAAAAAGGAGGATAATTAACCAGAACAGGAGCAGTTGTTGAGGCAGTCCACAGTAGAGTGGAACTAGAAAGGAAGTTTCAAGATGAGATTAATAAAAGTGAAGAATTGTGATGCCTTGTGAATTTTAATGAAATTTAACAGTTTACCATGTAGTTAATATCTGGCAAATGGTGAAACATAGATACAATCTGTTTTGATTCCATTTGCTATTTGATGTATGCCATGTTGTAATTGATTACAGCATATTACCCATATGAACCATATGTTGGTGGGAGTTAGAAAATGAATTGTACAAGCATTATAGATTGTACTATTGTTTTCATGCAATGTAGTGAATTCTATTGTCATTCAAAGTTCTAGAATCTTGTGGTTTTATTTCCACAGTAAGCCTCCTGGACCTCATACCCAGTCTAGTTTAGCAATAAATGTCACTCAGCCGTCGCCAGATTGTAAGATGAATGTGGTGATCCTTCTTGATCTGTTTTGTTCCAAATAGAGATGATGCAACCTCATAATCATGATACAGCCTGTTGTGCACTTGCAATCTCCAACTTCAAACCATGGTTCCCATTCTCAATTCACTTGTTGAAGTATACCTTTGCTTTAGCTTGTTGCTTTCTGACTGGTTCTGTTATTCCTCTAACATTCTCATTGGTCAGATGGTGGAGGTGGGAGTGTTGGACTGATATGTACAAGATAGGATAGGAATTAAATACTCTGCTTTCCACATCAACATATCTCAGGCTCTTAGCCTGTCCTTTATCATCCTGTTGCATCATTCTATGCTACATTCAATTGTGGGTTGTATTTTGATGTCAGACAGTGATGGATTTTGTCACTTGTTGTCTCAAACAAGTTGCAATTCATTTCCTGTATTGACAGTGTTTGGCAAAAGCACAATAGTTCTGGTGATCTGTGGAGAGAGAAAAGGAGATAACATTTCGAGTCCAGTATTACTCTTCTGAAGAAAAGTCCTAAAGAAAAATTCTGAAGAAGAGTCATACTGAACTTGAAATGTTCATTCTGTTTCTGTTTCCACAGAGGCTGCCAGACCGACTGAGTTTCTCCAGCATTCTCTCTGTTAGTTCCATTGTATACAGCTTGTGTAGAATGTCAATGACCAAAATTGCATTGATAAAATCTGCTGCAGTGATTTTCTACATTTTCCAATGTTCTGACAAAAAGATTCATGCACTTTTGCAAGATTTAAGACTGCCAAACATATGTTAAATTGCTTGTTGACTGTTCAAATGTATCAGGCCTTATCAGTTCAATGTTCTCCATTACTGTTCACCATGTCATGTTGATGATATCGATCCAGGAATCAATTGCTCATCGGGAATTGATTAACTCTGTGGGTTAGTTTATTTAAAACAGTAAGTTATCAAAAGCAGACTTTACAGCAAATCAAATGGATTCTGTGTGTGCAGCTTGCAAATCTAAACCAGACTCACAGCTGGGCAGAATTACAACACTTTATATGCACAGCACGTGGAGTCCTTAAAGGAGAATTCTCTTAAAGGTAATAAAACTTAACTGTCACTGGATCAGAATCCTGCAACTTCCTTCCTAGCAGCACAATGGGTGTACCCATACCAGATGGACTGTGATGGTCCAAGAAGGTAGTTCACAACCATCTTAGACAGCTTTGCCAGTACCACCAATATCCTGAGAAAGTGTTTTAAAAATTGCAGGGTAGTGCCATTGATATAACCATTGTGGCTACTTCACCAATGACCTTCTCTCCTTCAAAAATAAGAAGTGGCAATGTTTACTAATGATTGCACAGTGTTCACTTTCATGACTCTTCAGATACTGGAACATGTGGCAAAATCTGGACAATATTCAGGCTTGGCTGATAAGTAGAAATTAGTGTCAGGCAATGATTGTTTCTAACAAAGATCTTCCACTTGATAGTCACTGGCATGATCATCACTGAATACCACACCATCAACATCTTGGGAGTTATTATTGATCAGAAACATAACTGGATCAACCATATGGATATTGTAGCTATATAAGCAGGTCAGAGGCTAGCAGTTCTTTGGTGAGTAATTAGATTCATAAAGCCATCGAGGCTTACAGCATGGAAACAGACCATTTGGTCCAACTCGTCCATGCTGACCAGATAGCCTAAATTAATCTAGTCCCATTTGCCAGCACTTGGCCCATACCCCGCTGAACCCTTCCTATTCATATACCCATCCAGGTGCCTTTTAAATGCTGTGATTGTACCAGCCTCTCCCACTTTCTCTGGCAACTCATTCCATATATGCACCACCCTCTGTATGAAAACGTTGTCCCTTAGAAATATTTCCCCTCTCATCTTAAATCTACGCCCTCTAGTTCTGGATGCCCATCCCAAGCCTAGTCTGCACCCCTAATTCCCCCTATGAGTAAGTACCTTGTTAATTTATCCTAACCATGCCCCTCATGGTTTTAAACCTCTATAATGTCACCCCTCATCCTATAATGCTTTAGGGAAAACAGCCCTAGCCTATTCAGCCTCCCTACAACTCAAACCCTCCAACCCTGGCGACATCCTTGTAAAACTTTTCTGAACCCTTTCAAGTTTCACACCATCCTTCCAATAAGATCGAGATCAGAATTGCACTTCACCTAGTGATTCCTCAAAATCTGTCCCTGAAGCAACGTACGATGATGAAAATATCTCCACTTGCCTGAATGAGTACAGATCCATCTACATTAAAGAAGTTTGCCACCATCCAAGACAAATTGATTAACTCTCTTGATTGGCACCCCACCCACCACCTTAAACATTTACTTCTTCCACAGCTAATGCATAGTCTGTGAGATACACTGCAACATCTTGGAAAGTCTGCATGCTCAGCATTTAGAAAGATGAGGGAATGCAGACACCATAATATTCCAGTTCCCCATCAATTACAATCTGGAGAAGAAATATATTGCTGTTCCTTCACTATCACTGGGTTGAAACCTGAAATTCTTTTCTTAACACTACAGCAGGTGCACCTACACCACTTCGACTGCAGCAGTTCAAAAGGTTCATTATCACTTTCTTGAAGGCTCTTAAGAATGGGAAATAAAGCTGGATTTGCCACCTATATTCCTAACTCATGAATTCATAAAGATGAGATGTAGGAGGAGAAATGGATTTTAATTGGTGTGATAAGCAAGAGAAGAGAGGTGAATCCATTTCCCTCTTCCTAGCCTCCCTGGTTAGCTGCAATAAAGGTTCAAGTGCTTTTTAGCATGAGGCTGTACCTCTCTGAAAATGAAAATATAGTCAGCTAATTTCTAATGTAACTAGACCAGTTAATAAGTTTACTTGAATGAAAGAAAGAGCACCTTTATTATCTACTAAACCTGAAAGTAAAGAAAGGTGCAACATCAAATAGTTAGCCTCTGTGAAATCATGTGTGTCCTTAACTTATACAAAAATCAATACAAAGTTAAAAAGCATTCATATCTAGTATAAAAAGGAGACGAAAAAATAGTTTAGAGTGTTCTGGGTATCCTTGAAAGTGCACGATTTTATCCTGAGACCACGCTTGTTTAGTTAGTGTCTTACACCATCAGCAGTATCAAATTTTGCAATTATCCTTTGAGTTCTTTGTGATCTGTTTTTTCTTTTTAATCAATATTGTCACCAGGGAGTTGAAGAGGAAGTTGCCTAGCCTTTCAGTTCTCCATCATTCATTTCCTCTCTCTCCGCCAATAGTAACTTCTTGAAATACAAGCACATTTGTGTACATAGAACATAGAACATTACAGCGCAGCAGAGGCCCCTTCGGCCCTCAATGTTACACTGATCTGTGGAACCAATCTGAAGCCTATCTAACCTACACTATTCCATTCTCATCCATATGCCTATCCATGACCATTTAAATGTCCTTAAAGTTGGCGAGTCTACTACTGTTGCATGCAGTGCGTTCCAAGCCCCTACTACACTCTGAGTAACGAAACTACCTCTGACATCTGTCCTATATCTGTCACCCCTCAATGTAAAGCTATGTCCCCTCATGCTAGTCATTGCCATCTGAGGAAAAAAGCTCTCACTGTCCAACCTATCTAACCCTCTGATTATCTTATATGTCACAATTAAGTCACCTCTCAACCTTCTTCTCTCTAACGAAAACAACCTGATAAACCCTATCAACCTGGGTGGCAACTTTCAAGGATCTATGTACCTGGACACCGAGATCTCTTTGTTTATCCATGCTAGCAAGAAACTGACCATTAGCCCAGTACTCTGCATTCCTGTTACTGTATTTCCATGCTTGAACCCATTGCCTTTAAGTTTGATAATTGCAGGCAATGTTTCCAACACCAATATGCGAGCATTCAGATCAAGGTATAAAATGAGAATAGGAGATTGCGGTCATTTTACACCTCCCTCAGAAAACATTGACCTTTTTTAATTCACTCTTGGGACATGGGCATTGCTGACTGGGTCAGCATTTACTGCCTGTCCATAGCTGCCCTAGCAAAAGTAGTAGTGAGCTGGCTTCTTGAACTGTTATGGACCACATGTTGCCCTTGTCTTTGTCTTTGAAAAAAATACTTAGCTTGGCAGTCTGTTTCTAAACTACATTGAAACTTGATCACTTTTGGTCAGTTGATGCCTGTGGCCATTTTAAGTCAGTCCTTTCAGTTCCTTTATTAAAGCCATTTCAGTCCATGGAGGTCCCAGGTATTATATCAAATGACAGAATTTGAAAATCAATCCTCCAAATTTTGCATTATCACAATACTGAGTACAATGACATCCTGATTGAGGACTTTGCCTCATCCTCAGAACATCATGGACAATGAATTTATTTTGAAGTGCTGTTACTTACGTATGGTAAGGCAGCAAGATCCACCTTCAATTGATTCTTTCTGGTTAAAGTTCAATTCTAATTGAACCATGTAACACATTTCATTAATTTGAATTGCATATTTTGTCACAGAAAATAGATTATTTTAAACAGTGCCAGTTAAGATATAATCACAACCAAGCAGGTATTTTCACCCTTAGTATCTTGTGGGGGTTGATAATAGTGTGATTATGTATCAGGAATGAGGAATGATAGGACCTGAATTTGATTTAGTGTTAAATTAGTGCCTAAAAATGCACTGCTAAAATGGATTGGCATGACAAATGCATTTACTGATGCATGTGTTCTCCCAGTTTATGGAAGAGTGCTTGTGGACTGGATTGGATGTATGCGATGTTGATCACTGTGTTTAGATATTTTTGAAGTTCTTGCTTAATGTTGTTTCTGAGGTTGGTTTCTGCAGACTAGGTTAAAATTTTTCATGGTTATATATGTATAATTATGCACATCATGAGATGCATAAATACTAACTTTTTTCACTAGGGCCATAATTATTGGTAATCCTCTAAACTACCTCTTAGCAATTTTTAGAAATAACCTCATTGTCTGTTTTGAAAATAACATTTTACTGCTGCTGGTTTGAACAGTTCAGTTCTTCACAGCAACAACTCTGGTGAGTGTTTCAAACTTACAACTAAATTTCTCCTTTTTTAAAGCCATTACGTTCTGCTCTCTTGCAAACTAATTTAAAATCACTGTAGCTTACATAATTTGCAAGAATGTTTAAATGTTTAACAAATAATTTAATGCTTCTGTATCTAATTAAATTCACTAAGGACCAGAGTGAACTGTTACATTGTTCTCTGTTTACTATATGCAATCAGAATGAAAAGGAGATAGCAGAAAACACATGAAAGCAAATCTCACAGAAAGGTAAAAGAAATAGAGCAGTAATAATGGGGACTTAACCTCTTCAAATATACAGCTTAGTGAAATGGGAAAGCAGAAGGTAGATCCAAGTCAAAACTTTAGAGAAGTTACAAAGCAGATCTGCCAAGATTATACCAGAGGTGAATGACTTCAGTTACATGGAGGTATTTGGAAAAATTGTGATTGCCCTCAGCAGAATGCAAGTTTAAATTCCAAACAAATAATAATTCAAAATTATGAGAGGATTTGATGGATTAAATAATAGTAAATTATGCCTTATCTCTAAATGTAAAAAAAATTGGCTAAAGGAATTAGAGATGAAATTAGATACAATTTTTGTTCCAATATGCGTTCTTTCGATCTTCATACAAGTTCACACCAGACTTCTGAGTTTCATTTAAACAACTTGATGGCAAGGCTCTCGAGCAGCATTCTATCCATGTTCCAACCTTCTAGCAGAGTACTAGCACATGACTACTGAGGTCCCAGTTATATCACAGCTAACCTCCGAGGCTCATGCACATATTCATTACAAATTAGCTGTTCCATTTTCCTACTCAGAGGGTTGGTAAGATCTGAATTGCACTTCCTGGAAAGACTGATGAGAGTCGAGTCCACAGGAACATTCAGTAGATAATTGGATATGAACTTGAAGAAGACTAATTGATAAAGAGAAGGGGAAAAGCTGTGGTATGGGACTAAAATGCTAATTTTTTTAAAGAAGCAACATAGACATGATGGGTCAAATGGTGTGCTCTACCCTGAAATATTCTATATTTCTACTTCTTGTCACTTTGACAAATGTGTAACATTTTCATATGCGAAGAAAATTTAATTTTGGTGTATGAGTATTATTGGATCCTACTTTCTGGTGAAATTCAGATATCTTAAAATGTTTTGTAAATCCTACAGTTAGATTTGGTCTTATTTGCAATCTTTGTAATCTGATCACCTTGAATTTGGATAGCATGGAACCTTCAGTTTAATAAGTAAGATCTTCATCGAAATTATAGAGACAGTGGAACACTGAGCTGGTCCATTGGTATAGCAACATACTCAGGGAATGATCTCAGTATGCCCTGATGATTCTCTAAACCTGAATATATATTCATTGCCTTTTTAAGCATTATTTTCATTCCTGCCTCCTCTGTACAAGTTGGACATTTAGAATGCATGGGTTGTGTTCTACTCAATTTTTAATCAGTTATTTGATTAATAGGCTGTAGCGTGCCATGTACCAATGTACTTGTGAAGTTCTGTTCGTTAAACTCTCCAAACTTAGTTCAATACTTTTTATAACCAACTTGCTGTTGGACTTTCACTTGAGAAATGTCTACTGAAACAAATGTTTACCAAGCAGTTGAAAGTTTAAATTTATCTAAGAATCAAAGTAAATTTGTCAAACCTAGTGTGGACATATTTCAGAGACTGAGGGCTAGATTTTGGCTGCAGAAATGCGTGGCTTGAATTGGGAAATTTCCTGACGCATTGGCCCTGCCTTGGTAAAAAATGCCTAATACATTTGAAGTTCAATGGCATTACCTTCACTTGATTCCTCACTATCAACATCCCGGGAATTGCCATTAACCAGAAACTGAGCTGGATAAGCCATATAAATACGATGGCTACAACAGCAGGCCAGAGTCTAGGAACTTTGAGGTGAATAACTCACATCACGATCCTCCAAAGCCTGTCCATCATTAACAAGGGACATCTCAGGAATTGATGGAGTACCTCCCACTTGTCTGGATGAATGCAACTCCAGCAACATTCAAGAAACTTGACACCATCTGGACAATGCAGCCCACTGGTACCATATCCCTAACCTTAAATAATTATTCCCTCCAAACTAGTACAGTAGCAGCAATGTGTATCATATGCAAAGTACACCGCAGCAACTCATCATTCTTCATTTGACAGCACCTTCTCGAGCCACAACAATTATCATCTAGAAGGGCATGGCAGCAAGTATACAGGAACACAATTATCTACCTGTATGTTTCACTCTAAACTTCATACTGTGCTGGATTGAAATCACATCATTGTTTCTTCACAAAGTGGGCTGAATGGCCTACTCCTGTTTGTTAGTAACTACGTTCCTTTTCTCTTTTCCCTCAATGTCTCTTGTATCATCCATGTTAATTCATGCACTATGTCAGCTCTCCATGTTCTATCATACCATTCATGCCTTGACAACACACCACCACCCCCCAGAGTGTTTTTTTTGAAGAGAATGGTGGCATTCCTGTGGTGTTCATAACTTCTGCAGTGCATCTAAATCAACCATATATAATGCTTTTTGGCTGCCTTGTTCTGCTTTCATTTTGGCTGTCACTGAATCGAAGATGACAGCCAGATGTGCTTTCCCTAAGAGTGATCTGACTCATCTGTAGCTACCACAAACTCATGACTATTGGGCACTCAACATGGAGTTGACTGAAAGCAGAAGTCTGGATAGCTATGAAGTCTGTAAATTTCTGCCACATAATTGTTTGCTTCTTATTATGTTGATGTTGCTCAAAGTATACCTTTAAGATTGTGAAAGATTATTACAAGAGTCTGAGTATTCATAAAAAAGGTTGATAACCTGAGTAGTCTGTAGCAGTTGACAAAAGATAGTCCTTATTGCACCTAGCTACAGTCCTGTGGATGTAATAGAGATCACTGGCAGTAATTTGTCAGATAAATAAATGCATTCCTCTGATTGCACTGTTTTTCACATTCCATCAGTACCTTGAAAGTACTTTATTGACAATGAAGGCAATTTGGGACTTCCTGAGTAAGAAATAGGGGAGTTAGTACAGACTCCTGGCAAATACTTATCTCTTAATCAACATTATTTAAAAATGTATTGGGTCACATTTATGGTTCTTGTCTGTGGAGAAGTTGCTGTATGTGAATTGCCTGCTCTTTATCCAGCAAAAATATAAGATCTATGTTTTGAAAACAGTTAATTTTAAACAAAATCATAGGATGTGGGCATTGCATTGTTGGTAAAGTCGACATTTGTTTGCCATTCCTCATCGCACTGAAGTGGGTGATAGCAAGTCACCTTCTTAAACCACTCTGTGATGCCCTGAGGTCAGGAGAAGTACATAACAATGCAAGACTACACTTTTTTTTATATTTTAAGTGGAGATTTTGAATATTGCAGCAGTGACCTCTGAGCCAGTGGTCCTAAGCAATGGGGGGTCTGAGCAAATACTGTTGAATGAAATAATTCTGTTGAAAAGTTGAACTGTTTCAAGATGGCCACAATTTAAGTAGGTAAGTGCTGCTCATTAACAGTGTATATTGTCTGTGGTTCTTCATTAGAACAATACAAAATCTGACAGTAAAGCAGAACATGATAAGCACAGGTGACTTCTTGATCCATTTGGAGGAAACTTTTTCTCTCAAGGTGTATATGACACTGCACAATGATGTTACGTTTCTCATCTGGTGATAAGGATACAAATTAATTAGAAACATTTTGACTACAATAATTATGAAGCAGAGAGGTAATAACTTCCTTGATGCTCTGAAGTTACATTCTTCCAAATATGGTGGTTTAACTGAAATAATCTGTACATTTTAACTTAACTGCAGGGGTGTTTTAAATATGTAACTTTTGACCGGAAAACAGATGTAAGAATTTTTCACTTTGGGGAAAGAGTAATAGCAGGGCAGGTATTTTGTTCTCAACACACTTTCCTGGGTTGGGGCATTTGGGATTAAGGATTGGATTTTTGGCACCAGGAGGAAGTCTCCAGTTTTGAGGTGACGGTATCTTGGCGTTGGTACAGTCTTGTAAGAATCAGTGATAAAGAATGAAATTTACAAGTATTGAATAAAATTGTAACATGGAGACTGCCTACTCAGCTAAATCAACTCATGTTGGTGTTTGCCTTCCATATGAACCGTATTGATTTCCATGTGCATCCTGTGGTCTATATCCATATACTCCATTTCCTTAAACACTAATTTCTTAAATGCTAACATAGCCCTCACTTCAGTCACCAGCTCTGCTATTGTATTGAGCAGCCTCACAACCTTATCAATAGAAAAAGCATCATGTATTTAACTCCAATGCAAACCAATAGTTGGCTAAATATTTGTTATCTGACAGGTACAGTTGTAATGTTCCTCGACTAATAATCCAGAAACCCAGGTTATTGTTCTGGTGATGTGAGTTCAAATCCTGTTATGGTAGGTGGTGAAATTTGAATTCAATGAAAATAATGATGTAATAATTAATAAGAAACAAAACAAACAACTAACCTAATGGTAACCGTGTAATAACTATCAATTGTGAAAACCTATCTGGTTCACAAAAATTCTATAGTGAAGGAAACCGAATGACTCCAGACCTACAGCAGTGTAGTTGACTTGCAACTGTCCTCTGGGCAATTAGAAACAGGCAATAAGTGCTGACCTGGCTGACAATACCTGTATCCCATCAGCAATGCTTTAAAATTGCTAGGAAGGGCATTTACTTCAATAATTCTTCCATCTGCTTAATCTAAAAAAGAATAAGAAGTTGTGTTCAATCTCTTTTTTGAGATAAACAGAACTATTTGATAAACAAATTGGCTGTTGCCAAATACAATATGTAAGTATCTGGGAAAGACTATTTCAAATCTCTTTTGTTGCTTGTGATCACAAGAAAGAAATGAATGAAAAAGGCCTTTTTATCTCTATCTAACTCCCATTTAGCAACAGACCTTTGATTTATTTATCAATGAGCCCTGATGGGGTGTGCCATTTTAAGTACTGCTGCCTCATTGCTGTTCTCTTTGAGAATATAACAATTTTAAAGTATGTAAATTCATGAAACATTAATTTAGTGTTATAAGCTGGAATACAACTCATGGGGAACAACCTGTACACAATGCATGATACTAATCTGAACCAGAAGCTTTGGGTTTGATTCCTGGATCACAACTTGATGACCTCAGAAGGTGTACTCATAGCATGGTTAAACAAAGTGATTGTCAACCTGCAAATCCTTTAACTTTCCTAAGGTAGGTTGTAATAGTGGGGAGATTTCAGGTGTGGTTAAAGTACAGCTTCTGGTTTCAGATTACTAATGTATTCCAGGAAAAGTAAACTGTGATTCGATGACTTAGTGTGGAAACAGGCCCTTCAGCCCAACAAGTCCGCACTGACCCGCTGAAGCGCAACCCACCCAGACCCATTCACCTACATTTACTCCTTCACCTAACACTACGGGCAATTTAGCATGGCCAATTCACCTAACCTGCACATTTTTGGACTGTGGGAGGAAACCCGAGCATCTGGAGGAAACCCATGCAAACACGGGGAGAATGTGCAAACTCCACACAGTTAGTCACCAGAGGTGGGAACTGAACCTGGGTATCAGGCACTGTGAGGTAGCAGTGCTAACCACTGTGCCACCCATAACTGCTGGTATTTGACTGCCTGTATGTCAATAGATATGAAGAGAAATCATATACTACTTTAAAATGAACTTTATTAGATTTAATCATGGCTGTGACTGATCACATGATGCAAATTGACTCCAAGATATGGCAGGATTCCAACCAGCAATGTCCAGGTCAGAAATCAGAGATCATCCTCCCTGACTGTCACACTCTTGCAACCTGTGGATCTTGCAGTCCAAAGCACTAAAAGAATAGCAGGTGAGATGTCTCCCACAGCTGATTCTGAACAAAGGGAAACATTGGAAACTCTTTATGCCTGAAATTACACTAGCAGCTTACTATTGTTTGCATATAAATGAGCAATGGCTTGGATGGCTGGTTCATGACAGAATTCCGCTAAACAATTCCTGCATGGGCTGAGCTTACCATGAAGGATTCACTTTCTAAACATCTTGCCATTGCTTGAGATATGGAGACCCTCAAGTTAAATTATCATTAGTTATCTCTCTCTCTCTCTCTCTCTCTCTCTCTAATGAGAGAGCAACCCCATGGACTGGTAAGAATACAATGACTTTCTTTTTTACTGGCCAGAGAGGTAGGAATCAGTTGTTACATGGGAATCACCTTGTTAAGCTGAAACTAATTCATCTAGGAACGCATTACATGACCAGAGCTGGTCTTTGAAATAAGGGTGTGATTGTAACTTCTGGACTGCTTTCAGTCCAGTGAGAAGCTGTTTGCAGTTAACATTGTGTAATTCTGTCAAGGATGTAACTGGTAACACCACAGCCAGGCATCAAAGTTAGTGAAGACTACCTTGTCTCATCCAAATCATTTTCAGGACCTGGTTTCAGGAAGCAATCTTATATTTGCCAGAAAATTAGACAAGCCACTTTCAACAGCTGTGAAAACAGAACTCTGTTAAAATATTTTGCCTACCTGCATATTGGAATGTATTAGTAAAGTTGCTGCATAAACATAAATTGTCAGTGTCTACATTCTGCCTCCCTGCATTCCCATTTCGACAGAAAAGAACCTCCCACTGGGTACTGTCTTTCTGGACCCAGATGAAAAAGACTTGAACTAATGTGGTCCCTATCTTTGATGGTCAAGTTATTCTTCATTGTAACCTTCTTGTACGCTTGCATCTGTGAGTGTTTTGCGACAATCATTTATCGAGTTTGAATGCATGAAAAGACCAAACTTATATTTTGTCCTGAAAGAGTTTGGAGTGGGCCATTTTTAGATGTTCAGAAACGGGGAAAACACGCCGCAGTCTTTTTCAAAAGGAAATGAAGAAAGTGAACGAACAAAATTTTGTTTGCTGACAGAAGAGTTGAAAAATGAAAGGATTCAATTTATTTCTGTACTCTGACTGTAACACTGCCTCATGGGTCTCATGGGGAAGTCTTATAAGCTTAAATTACAGCATAAAGCAAGCACTGCAGTCATTTTGAAGCTGGAGTGGTGTGTGAGTAACAAATATTAAAATTCTATTGGTGGCCCTACTATGATGGGAGAGATAAAATTAAATTGTCCATTAATTGATGGACTGCCTGAATATCTTCCAGTGCAACTACCGATGACAGGTCACCAAAAATGTTAAATAGCATCAATGCAAAATTAGAGTGGACTGGTGAATAGAAATACAACATCTTCCAGATAAACAGTATCGTTAAAAAGTAATATGAAAAAAGGTGTGGATGATTAGGGAACAAACATGGGTCGATGCATGGAGAAAGAGGGTATGGCTGAGCTACTGAATAACTACTTTCCATACCTTTTTTTGCCAAAGAACAGGCGGCAATTGAGACACTGTCTCAGCTAAAACTTGCGCAACGCTAATAACTTATCATTATACAGCACCTTTTTTTTCCAGATTAGCTTCCCTACAGTGTGGAAACAGGCCCTTTGCCCCAACAGGTTCACACCAACCCCCTGAAGATCCAGCCACCCACCCAGACCCATTCCCCTACCCTATATTTACCCAATTAATGCACCTAATACTATAGACAATTTAGCATAGCCAATTCATCTGACCTGCACATCTTTGAATTGTGGAAGGAAACCAGAGCACCCAGAGGAAGCTCACACAGACACGGCGAGAATGTGCAAACTCCACACAGACAGTCACCCAAGGGTGGGATTGAACCCAGGTCCCTGGCACTGTGTAGTAGCAATGCTAACCACTGAGCCATACTAAAGCATTCCAGTATGCAATACAGCAGCATTATAAAAACGAAGTATGTGACTGAGTCACATAAGGAGATATTAAGTTTGGTATCCAAACTTTTTTCCAAATAGATAGATTAAAAAGTAGGTAGATTAAATAGGATGAAAGTGAAGCAGAGAAGTACAGGGAGAAAATTCCAGAGTTAGAAGCCTATCTAACTGAATGATTCAAAGATGCCGGTGTTGGACTGGGGTGTACAAAGTTAAAGATCACACAACACCAGGTTATAGTCCAACAGGTTTGTTTGGAAGCACACTAGCTTTCGGAGCGACGCTCCTTCATCAGGACAAACCTGGTGAAGGAGCGTTGCTCCGAAAGTTAGTGTGCTTCCAATTAAACCTGTTGGACTATAACGTGGTGTTGTGTGATTTTTAACTATCTAACTGAAGGTGGAGTTGAAACATTAGCAGTTGGGAAAAAACTAAGTTGCTGTGACTGTTCTCCTTGGAAAGAAAAAAGGTAAGAGGAGACTTCACAAGAGGAGATTTTCACAACTGTGAGTGGGCTGCATAGAGTAGATGAGGTAATGAAGGGCTTTTGCCCGAAACGTCGATTTCGCTGCTCGTTGGATGCTGCCTGAACTGCTGTGCTCTTCCAGCACCACTAATCCAGTATTTGCATAGAGTAGATGGCAGTCAAGACTAGAGTGGTGCTGGAAAAGCACAGCAGGTCAAGTAGCATCTGAGGAGCAGGAAAATCGACGTTTCGGGCAGGAGCTCTTCATCCTGCTCCTCGGATGCTGCCTGACCTGCTGTGCTTTTCCAGCACCACTCTAATCTTGACTCTCATCTCCAGCACCTGCAGTCCTCACTTTGCCTGCAGAGAGTAGAGAGTGAGAAATTGTTTCCATTTGTAAAAAAACAGATAAGTGGGCATTGACTTAAAGAAGCAAAGGTGATGACAGAAAAAGCTTTTATACACTGCAAATAGTATGGAATGCATTGCCTGGAAATATGCTGGAGAGAGGTTCAATCGAGGCACTGAAGAAGATATTATCTGATTAATTCAAATAGTGTGTATCAATATGAGGAAATGGCAGGATATTGTCACCAGGAATAGAACTGGTGCAGACATGATGGACTGAATTGATTCTTTCTGCGATGTAACGACTCTGAGATTCTGTAATAGAGATCAAATGGGATTGCTTTGGAATAATGTGTTGCTGGAAAAGCGCAGCAGGTCAGGCAGCATCAAAGGAAAAGGAGAATCGATGTTTCGGGCATAAGCCCTTCTTCAGGCTTATGCCCGAAACATCGATTCTCCTTCTCCTTTGATGCTGCCTGACCTGCTGCGCTTTTCCAGCAACACATTTTTAAGCTCTGATCCCCAGCATCTGCAGTCCTCACTTTCTCCTAATTGCTTTGGAATAGCCAAGTTTAGAGGTACAAAGGGCTTTGGCTACAGATGGGCTGAAACAGGGGCAAAATCAGGCAAAGTTACAGAAGTGAAAATAGACTGTCTAGTGATAACGCAAAAGAATTTGGAAACTCTTACCATGGTGAACTGTGGTGAAAAGGTGGAAAACAGCATAGATTTATCGTTGAGTGTTGACAGGGAGAGAACTGGAATCAGTAGCCATGGAACAAAGTTTGCAAAAGGTACCACAAACAATGGCATAGTTCTTCTTAATATTGAATTCGAAGGTATTTCTGTCAACCAATACATCAACTGCAATCTATGGGCTTGCGATGATAACCTAAAGAATGGAAGTGAATGTAATCTCCATAAGTATCTCACACTTAACTATATTTCATCTTCATCTGTATTTCATTAATAATTTCATTATTTTTACTTACAGCATGTTTTACAATAAACAAACTTTTAAATTGTTCAAGACCAAAACTTTTTACACTTATTCACTTACAAAATTAACAGGGACTTCTACACACACCGAAACATGTGGCTCATAATCACTTCGAAGAAATACCTTGAATGTTGTGACTTGTGCACACAATTCTCTGGCTATAAGTAAATCAATGGTATTCCTATGTTTTTATTGCAGTCCATTGCCAACCCTCCTGCTTGCTGACACTTTCAATCACTGCCTCTTACACTGATCAGTTCCTGCTCATTGCTTCCTTCCCCAGTGCTATTACATGTGGCATACCTCACTTCCATCTTTTTGCTGTCCCTTGTCCAAGCCTTTGTTCATACTGAGGGTTCAAGATGGGGAAGGTTAGTGAGCAAGTGTGTTCATGAGGGATGCAGTAACTGTGAGTGTTGATGAATAATGGGTCAGTGAGAGGACAGGCTCGCAAGTAAGAGGCTTGCTGAGGGGATGCATTGGTGAGTATGCAGGTCATAAAAGGTAGTGATATATGGCTGGCGAGTGGGATGGTCAGTGAGCAGGAGAGGTAGTGAGCAGAGTTGTCGATGAGCATGAAGATTGAAAGAGCTGACAGTTTGGAAAGCCATTGAGTGGGAGGGTTGGTGAGTAGGAGGATCAGGAGATGTGGTAAGTGGAAGAGTGAGTGTGAGGCATGGTGAGTAGAAGAGTAGTGGGTTAGCAGGACGGTGGGAGAAACTGCTTATGGAGCAGGAGTGTTGGCAAATGAGAGAGAAGTAAAGCAAATTAAGTTATTAATTATACGAGTAATTGTATAAGTGAAACATGCTATTATTTTTTGCTTTGAACGCCAAGATAACTTTTGGAAGAAATAAGTTGTAATTAATCCAGAAATGTTTTATTAAAATTTCACTGTTTGGTCAATTTAGATTTTTCAAAATCCCATTATTTTTTCAGTGCTATGGAACTAAAATCATATCTTTGGATGTTGTTGTGAATGGGTGGGATTTTACTGAATACAGGAATATAGCAATTGAATGGGGCTTTTAGCCCCTTGTCCCTGTTCCACGCTTCACTGAGGTCATAGCTGCTCTGTGACCTAACTGGATGTATGTGCCTTTGCCCCATATCCCTTCCTGTACTCAGGGTTAACAAATCTATCCATCTCAGTTTTAAAGTTAACTATTGGTCTAATATTCATTGTCATTGTAGAAAAGAGTACTGAACTTTCACTGTGATAGCACCTACAAGCCCCATTGGAACGACTCATTAATCCCGATGAGTGTTACTTCCCTTGGTAACAGGAAATGTCCAGGTGGGACTCATCACCTGAGCCAAGGGCTCTTGTGGCACAGTGGTAGCGTTCTTACTTCTGAGCCTGAAGAACCATGTTCAAATCCCACCAGCCTCAGAGGTGTATAAAGGTAGCATTTTAAGAAGAAACAGGCCCAGGTGTCCTTGAGGAAGGAACATGTGGTGCCTACCAGTGACCTCGGTGCCTTCAGAGTATGGACACCATGGAGGGATACAGTGCTTTCTTTTTCACTCCAACTTTGTTTTGATTTAACCCTTTCCCTCTCTGCCCAAGGAAAGTTTCAGACAGCCTTGCCTTTCAATGACACCAGTAAGACCATGACGGAGAAATATTGGAAAAGCTGCTGTATGGGAAATGAGTCTTATGATGCTGGTTTGGAGGATTGGCCCAATGAGCTGAAAGAATGAGATACATTTTTCCGGCAAATGGGATAGAAGAGGAATACTGACAGAGTCATTCTTCTGACCGCTTGTCTGGTTTTGACTTTCAGCATAATAAAGAATTGAACCTACCTGACATCCCTTGGAGTCAAAATCCTTTGATGACTTGATGGATATGGATCTGACTAGATTGCAGTGATACAGGCAAATAGACTTTCTGGGGAACCAGTTACTGAGCTCTTGTTGGCACACTGTGAGTACAGGTCAGCACTTTGGAAAATGTTAAGCGATTGCTTAGTTTATGAAGTTAATAATATTGTGACCCAGAGCTATAGAACCAACCCTTTCCCATGAAATATTGAGAGGTACTGGTGTTGGAGTGAGGTAGAAAAAGGCAGAAGTCATATCCAGATTTAATCCAACAGACTTATTTTGAAATCACAAGCTTTTGGAGCACTGGTCTTTCAACAGGTAGAGTGAAGAGAAGCACGCAGGCTCAGAAATTATAGGCTGAGAGATCGAAAGATCATAAAATGGTATGAGTGGAATGTTGACAGGCTGAATAACAAGTCTTTGCGGGTGATCAAAAGGGTCAGATGGTGTGAATAAAGTGTCAACAGCTGAATAACAAGTGAAGGAATGACCTATAACTCATCTGATCGAGGTAGAGAAGTAATTACAAGAAGTTAAAATCATCCAGATTTTAGTGTACCAATAACTGAACAACCAGGAACATTACAGACAATGCCAAACCAAACAAGAGAAAAGCTGAACTGGGAGAAATAGCCACTCCCCTTTCATTGCGCAAGTGTTTTTTTTAATAAATTTGAAAACATTCTCAAGTAGAGTCTGTGACTTTACGACCTCCTGAAAAAAAAACAAAGATCTGACTAAAGAACATACCTGTGAACTCAACAGACTGACCAAGACCTTTGATCCAGATCTTCAGAATATCCTGTGCAGTCTCATCTCATTGTGAAGTCTTCTCCTCCGGTGAGTTGTTTAATTGTCCACCACCATTCCTAAATGGATGTGGCAGTACTGCAGAGCTTAGATCTGATCCATTGATTATGCGAACACTTAGCTTTGTCTATCACTTGCTGCTTATGCTGTTTGATAGCTTCACCAGGTTGACACTTCAGTTTTAGTTGTGCCTGATGCTGCTCCTTGGCATGTTCTTCTGCACTTTCTTCTGTAGCAGGGTTGAATCCTTAGCTTAATGATAATGGCTGAATGAGGAATATGCCGGGCCATGAAGTTACAGGTTGTGATTGAGTACAATTCTGCTGCTGTTGATGGCCCACAGTGCCTCATGGATATCTGGTATTGAGTTGCTCGTGTGATGATGCTGTTCCTTTAACAAGGTGTGGTTGTCTTTGTTTTTTCTTCAGGAGGTCGTAAAGTCACAGACTCTACTTGAGAATGTTTTCAAATTTATAAAAAAACACTTGCACAATGAAAGGGGAGTGGCTATTTCTCCCAGTTCAGCTTTTCTCTTGTTTGGTTTGGCATTGTTCTGGCTGTTCATTGAAAGCAGTGAGGCTGCTGGTCCAATAAACAACTCAATGGAAGAAGGTGCTCCATGCTGAATCTCTACCTTCTCTCTCTTGTAAGACCTTGTGTTTGATTTCGCCTTTTTTGCCAAGGGGCATTTATGGGATTGTTGCAGGAATTTGGAACAGCATCATTAAGTTGGGACAATCTGTTGGGTTTTTGGATAGGTTAAGTTAATCAGTATTCTGTTCTCTTTTGTTTGCGTTTCATTCAGTAATCTTGTCAACAAATTCTGTTTTGTTAAAACTAAGTGGTTTGACCAGCTTAAAACAGCTAGCAAAGTTAGGGTCCAGGCTACTTTTTGAAATGTTTTAAGGGGATCTGGCCTGGTCTATAACACTAGATATATTCAAAGTCAGACTCATTTAGCACTGGGATTGATAACACACGGTAGATGCTGGGATAGAAGGTGGGACTTCATCTCCACAAGGACTGTACAGTGGTCACTCTTACCAATTTTGTAATGGACAGATGCACCTGCAGCTAGCAGATTGGTTAGGATGAGGTCGAGGATGTTTTTCCTTCTTGTTGGTTCCCTCAGAATTTGTTGCAGACCTAGTCTAGCGTCTATGTCCTTTAGAACCCAGACAGCTCAGTGCTGCTGCCGAGCCAATCTTGGTGGACATTGGAATCCCCTAACCCCCAATACATGTTGTGCCCTTACCGCCCTCAGTGCTTCCTCTAAGTGTTGCTCAAAATGGGGAAGTACTGATTTATCAGCCGGGGGAGGACGATACATGGTAATCAGTCGGAGGTTTCTTTGCCCTTGAGACGTCATGGGGTCTGCAATCAAAGTTGAGGTCTCCCAGGGTAACTCCCTTCTGATTATATTCCACTGTGCCAACACCTCTGCTGCGTCTGTCCTGTCAATAGGACAGGTCATCGACAGGGATGGTGATTGTGGTGTCTGGGACATTGTCTGCAAATAGTGATTTATTGTTTACCAGCGCAAGATTTGTGTATTTCCTAAAGGTGAATGGTATTTGACACATAAGGATAGCTCCATACTATCCATCATACAGAAAGATTAGTCTAAACTCTGAAGACAGGCCTTAGGAAACAATTTACAGCTTCACAAGATGCCAAACTGTCCAGTTCCAATTTGATTATTGGACTATGTCTCATTCAACTTCAGTACTAGCTCCAGCAGAGAAGACTCCACACTGGATTAAATTTGATCTTCCTTGACTTGGATGAGACAGTATCAGGGATACTAGTGCTGGACACAAGACTCTGCTAAATGAGAGAGACAGTTTACCTCAGGGGACAAAGTTTGATGTAGGAAGCAGAGGAATAGCCCTGCCTGAATAAGAGGCTTGGACCATGCAAGGTCAGATCCAGTGACATATAAAGTTCAGGCAGATATGATGGTTCTGAACAAGCACATGGGCCATATGAAATTTGCAAACTCATAAATGGTGTGGGAACAGCTGCCTGGCTGCTTGGAACAGTTAGAAAGCGTTGAAAACCTTGGGTTCTTCCTCTCCGTTGAGCATTGAAGACACTTAGAATCAGAGATGGACAAGGTCAATGTCGCCACCTCAACACCTTCGCAGCCTGAAGAAGAGAACAAAATTCTTCCAAGATACTGTGAATATAAGAGGTGAGCCTCTATGCATTACGTACCATCCGTATCTGAGGGAGAGTTGGAAGAACCAGACGCTAAAATTCTCAAGGAACTCAGGCACAGTGGCTCAGTGGTTAGCACTGCTGCCTCACAGCACCAGGATCCCAGGTTCGATTCCAGCCTCGGGTGACTGTCTGTGTGGAGTTTGTACATTCTCCCCATGTCTGTGTGGGTTTCCTCTGGGTGCTCCGGTTTCCTCCTACAGTCCAAAGATGTGCAGCTCAGGTGAATTGGCCATGTTAAATTGCCCATAGTGCTAGGTGCATTAGTCAGAGAGAAATGGTCTGGGTGGGTTGTTCTTCAGAGAGTCGGTGCGCTGTTTGGGCCGAAGGGCGGTTTCCACACTGTAGGGAATCTAATCTAAGAGAAGCTACAGAAAAAAGAACCAGCCTATGCCCTCAACCATGGAGGGGGAGGGATGTATTGATTAAAATGAGGTCAGCCAGGTGGACCTCACTGATTGAGGCTGTTAATCAGGGGGCCTTGGCTGGCGGATATAAACCAGGAGTGTCAAACATCCTGTTCATTCTGAAAGCTTGTTCCGAGAGAGCTGGATCAGTGTCAAGGGCTCTCCATGTGTAAATAAAGGGTGACTTGGTAACAAGATACTGGCCTCTGTGAAGTTATTTCAGTGACCATTTGAATGGTTAAAAACACCAAACAACATTTTGTTTAAATAATTGTATTTGGAATGTGAGCATCACTGGAAAAGCTGACATTTTTTGTCCATCCTTCATTGCCATGAACAGGTGATTGTGCATCTGAGTTTATAGAATACATTTCTGGCAAATGAAGTGTGCTGATGAAAATGCAATGCTGATGCACCATCACCATAAAGTAAATGCAGGACTTAATGTGATTGGTCCTGTTAAATTAAATTATTGATGTTTGTCCAGTTCTTTGAAGTATTCAGAAATACGTCAATAAATATTTCATTAGCAGTGTTTAACCTGACTTTGGAAATCATGTGACAGGAAAACATTCACAAATTTCTGTGGAGTATTTGAACTGACATTAAATTAGCTACTGCCAACATTGCAACCTTAAGAGGAAATACCTGAATTTAAAATAACATTCCAGGAATAGTCTAACTGCTCAACCTCTATGCATAGAAATCAGGATGAAAGTGAATAATGAAAGTCTAAATGAATAATTTGTGTTTGTGGATTTGGTTTTGTGCTTTTTAAATTGAGATTTCCAATATAAAAGCATGTTGCTGAAGATGTTGGAAATCTGAACTAAAGATAGAACATGCTGGAGAACCCCAGCAAGCCTGGTAACACCTGTGAAAAGAGAACTAGAGTTTATGTTTTCAGTCTGATGTGACTTCTCCAGAGCAAAACGAAAGTCATATTGGACTCAAATTGTCAACTCTTTCACTCTCTACATATGCTGGCTGAGCTGCTGAGTTTCTCCAGGAATTTCTGTTTTCTTTCCATCATTCAGCTTTGTACAGTTTGGATTTGTTTCATGTGGTAAAACGTTACTGAAAATATATTCATATTCCTTTTCAAAGTATTTACTGGAATATCTGCTTTGTTGTGCAAAAGTTTCTTTCATCATTATTTTGCAGAACCAAAACTCCTGTCATATTAATGCCATTTTGCGTGCAGTTGAATTTTCTATTCTGAAGATGAAAAACTCATTAAAGAATCTAATCTTGCAGATGCGCCCTCTGTTAACCAACAGCCGTACTGTTTGGGATTTCATGAAAAAATCCTTTTGAACATTTCCTCTGTAACAGTAGACACAAATGGATTGGTTTTTTGTCTGTTTGGACTGAAGCCCAGTTAAAGCTATGCACTGCTTCTCTGACGGGATGATGTGGTCTTTTAACCCAAAACAAAAATTCTGAGGCTGGGCTGGAGTGCAGAGGCATTTTAGTAGGAAGTAAATAAATAAAATTGTTGAAGTGGTTGGTGAAAATTTGAAGTCCTCAGATCCCTTCAGAAGCCTGAAAAGATTTTTGTTTTCAGATGAAAGCTATCTTCTTTTTCAGTTTGCACAGACTTTGATTCCATTAGGAAAGCAAACAGCAGAGGTGTGTCAAAGGAGGCCTGGGAGCACACACAACAGCAAAGCACTCTGATTCAGTTCTGAGCTTTACTTTATTCCCGGGTAAGTTTGTTTTTGAAGAAGGCCATTTACTGCACTGCTGGATTTTTGGTTATGTCTGCATTATCATGTCAAGTCAACGGCTGTCTTTGTATACAATGATGTATTCTATCAGTTAATAAATTATGCATGCCATAGACAAAAGAAAATTTCTTCCTCAAAAATGCTGGTTAGAACTTTAGAGCATTCGTAATCCAAAATCCTTTCTTTAGTATGTTTGTTTTGTGATGTAACATTACTTATTTCCAGGTATTAATTTCCCTTCATGAGGTGGGGGCTTGCATGAGGGAGTGGATGGGGAGGGGAACTTTGTGCACTTACACTGCTTTGTACATATTAACTTGTAATGATAGGAGAATCCTCCGGAAGTGGTGAGTTTGTTAACTGGACTAAAGTGAATGACATTTTTGCTGGGGCAGACAGTAGTCTGCATGCAATGTCACATAGCCAGTCAACTAGGGACATATGATTGAGGAGCGTAGAGAATTATGAAACTGTCTCTCTCAGGGACATTATTTTATCTCTATGAGTAAATGCTGATATTCCAGCCAGGCCCTTGAATATTTTCCCCCACCCACCCTCTGCAGATCTCTTAGACCAGACAAAGAGTGGCCCCCAAGGGAGTGATGCCTTACTGGAACTTTTCCTCCAGGCTGTCCAAGAAAGGTATGAGGTCCTGTTTCCCAGGGAAGGCAGCAGGAGGTCCTTCTGTCAGATTCTGGCCCAGTCTGAGTTAGCAGTGCAGCTCAGCATCTGTGTGACCTACGGAAGAACCAAGGTTCCATACAGAAAAAAGAGGAATGATCTGCTGCACTTGACATGTATGTACACTGTGTAAATATTGTAAAGTGACACTCGAAAGTGCATCAGACTAGGTTAATGTGCAAGTGCAGAGGGCTTGTGCCCGAAACATTGATTTGCCCACTCCTTGGATGCTGCCTGACCTGCTGTGCTTTTCCAGCACTAAACTCTTGAGTGCAGAGAGTTATCAGATCTAAATTTGTGTTTCAGGTGTAAGCATTGGTTGGAACTCGTAGATTGAATGTGTGGGAACCAGTTCATGCTGTGAATATTGTATAATTTGCATGGCATTTTGGGTATTAAGTAATAACTGGAGAGTGATCTGGAACTCATAGACATGCATGCCTATAAAATATTTATGCATGTTTTTTTAAATTCACTTGTGGAGAGTGGATGTTGCAGGCTGGTTAGAAATTATTGCCTATCCTTAATTGTTGTAGAGAATGTGATGGTGAGCTATTTTCTGAACCTGTGCAGCCTTGTGCTGTAGGAAGACTAGCCCTTAACGAGGGAATTCCAGGATTTTGACCATATGACAGTGAAGGAATGGTAATACATTTCCAATATATTGGGATTGCCTGTCTGCTGGAGAAAAGAGTTTGTAACTGGAGTACAAGGTTGGAGGAGAAGCGCATTGTTTAAGATTCCTCAAGCACTTTAAATATGGTGGAGGGGCCAGGACTGAGCATGTGAAATAGAGAGACCAGAGTCACGCAGTAACCCAGTGAGGATGCCTCTAGCCATTTCGGCAAATGAATAACTGGAGATCCCTGCTTTACAAATGTTCAATCTACGCATGTTCACACTTACAAATGCGATTCCATACAGGATTGTATGAATAATAATTTTAAAGATCTGACGTATGAACAATCCCTTGTACTTACAAGTCGCTATTTTAAATTATTTGTGTTGTGTTCTGACTTGTGTACAAATTGACTTACGAACAGATTCAAGGACGAAACCTGTTCACAACCTAGAAACTGTACCATATCTTACATCTGAAATATTTTTGAGAAAAGGAATTGTGCATAACTCTCAGCTCATTCTTTTTGTTTTTGTATCACTGCCAAAGTATAAGTGCATGAGTTATCCAATGGAGCTTGTATTTGGGCTCGTATGTGCCAAGGCCCTACAATGTTTTCCCTCCAGGTGCCCAAGATGGTGGAATGTGCAGGGGTATGCAAATGTAGTGTCCTGGTCCTGCTGGCGTAGACAAAACAATGTGGTCTGAGCAGCATATTTCGCATAGTGGGATGAAATAAGTAATATTTCAAATTGACTCATATATAGTAGCACAATATTAGCATGACATAAATGTAAATCGAGACATAACATAAAATGTAGCTATCAAAGCATAATCACAACGTAATGAAGCAAAAATGTACGTGCCCAAAAGAAAAGCCCAGTTTCCCAGCCAAGAGAGAATGATAATCCACTGTGGCGTTATGATGCCTCCCTTGGCCTGGAGTTTGGAACTGATGAGATTCTCACTCTTCTGTCCACCACATCTAGCCATTGATTTGATACCTGTCACATCCATTCTCTCACCAGCAGCATCAGCATCACGTTCTTCCCTTAAAAGTAGGTACCTAGCTCCTTTATCTCCCCTTTAGCAAATTTCTCCTTGCTTCATGGAGTGAAGTTGGGTAGTAGTCCACAATAGTCTTGAACTCTTTTCAAGTAGGTGCTACAGTACTCCACCTGAGCAGTCCAACCAGTGGAACCTCATCTTTGGCAGTCCAATAGTTTTGGATATTGTTGACTTTATCAAGACATTGGAGAGGGAGGACTTCAAGCTCAGGTGATTCATGGCCAGAGTGGTGGTAATCTGGATTGTACTTTACCTCGTGTTGTGGAAGCATCCCTCACCCTCCAGGCTTCATATTGAAGCCAATTATTTATTTTCTTTTTTGATAGAAATCCTTGGCCTGGTACCCTTGGGTTCTCCTGTCATTGTTGTTGCTTGAATTGGGCAAATCAATCCTGGCACTAGGGAAACATCAAATCCCCTTATGTATATGTAAAGGGTCTAAGAGCTGCTTCAGGTGTGATGAGGAAACTCTTCTCTTAATTCCCTTTTACCCTGAGATGGATGACTTGATTCCCATTTGCTTTTCAGGCTTTTTGTGTTTACCATTAGTCAAAATAAATGGGCACTGTGCATTGAAATGCTGCAGACTTCAAACAACTTTATTAGAATAAGGATAAATAACCATATTAAGAAGAAATGGAAGGAGAAAGAATATTTCCTAGTGGGTTTAATGTCAGGGATCGGTCAAACAGAACACAGAATTGAGCTTCTTAAAGAAGACAATTACTAACATATAGATTTGCTTCAGTATTAAACACTGAGGCTAAACAAGTTGATGCATTATTATATTTGATGGATCTTATAACAAATGACATTATAAATCAAAAGTACCAATGAAAATATGCATTTGATTAAATTTTAAAAGCTTTTGATGACTACTTGAATCTGAAAATGAATAAAATGCTTGAATGAGTAACATTTAACAGAAGAGTTCAGCTTCCAGAGGAAATCTATGGACAATCTCCATAACAACCTCCGCAGATTAGTGGAAAACTGTAATTTTGAAATCAGAATTTGTAAGGGACAGAATTGTTGTTGGAATTACTCTTGAGTCTTTGTCCAATTTCTTATGGCCCAAGGAGAACTTGGTTTTGGTAAAAGCTATTCAAATTGTCCTGGAAGGAGAAACCAGAATGACCCACAAGAAAAATCCTGAGAGGAAAAGAACAAGCCTACCTCAAATAAGCAACAGACTCTATTCACTTTATTATATACAAACATTCTAAGACCCTGTGATAAGTCCAGCATAGACAGTAAACTCAAAAGCAGATGCTCAAAGTCAATGTCAGCACTATAAAACAACAAACACCCAATACCCAGCCATGACAAGAAAATGCTACATCTGCAAAAGTGGAGATCAGTTCTAGGATATGTGCTTGAGAAGGACACACTTTCAGAACAGCAAAAATTCAAAAGCTTACTGCTACAAAGGATGTGGTTGCCTCACATCCATTAAAAAATTCCTTAGATGATATACCTCCGTTCAGAAATATTTCAGAGTTATTCCCTGCAGAAATAACAATTCTAAGCAGAAGTAGTGATTCAACCCACCCAACTTTGACAGAGCCTATTTATGTAAATATGTATTTTGTTAATTATAATTCTGAAACAGGAACAAATGTCTCTAGTCTGTCAGATCAATTAACATGGCTCAAAAAAACAAGGTTATAACCCACAAGGAGTGAAGTACATGATCCAGATGGAACAGCTCTGAAGGGTAAAAGGTATACTTTAAATAATATTGTGAGACAGCCTGCAGGAATTGAAAATCTGTATGTTCACAATAGATGCGTTTTACTTTTGAGCCTACTGCATGTTCTTAGCTTCAACATCTTTGCAGTCGCAGAAAGAATGCAACTGGTTTCAGGAAAACAAATGGTTTTGGAAGCAAACTGTCATGGGGCAACGAGTAAAAGATTTTATTGGGCTCCTTAGATTCCTGTCCAAACAAGAAAATCTATCTATTGAGAATACCTATGTTAGCATAAGAGAATTATTTGATACAGTCAACAGTAAGGACATTACAGGTTCTACGGGACTGTCAGAAATGTTCTCCATTCCTACTACCACTGAAGAAAATTACAATCCTTTTCCCTTAAAGCAGAATTGCCAGTGTCAAACATAGTTATGAGCAGGCAGCAGTAACATGGCTGAGGACGTGAGCACGCATAGCTCACCAGAAAAAAAAATCCACATTGGGTGAATGGAGATGTGCAAATGAATCAACAAATTGAAGTAGAAAGCTTGATGCTACAACTCAGATATATCAGTATATTGAGATTTGCTTGAACAAAATGGGGATGAGCTGCCTATGACACTATGGAGGCCAGTCTAATGTCAATATTTACAGAATATGGTCAAAAAGAAGACATTGTTCAGAAGAAACAATCAGGATACAGAAATAAAGAAAGTATACGATCTGCTCAATTTCAGTGTTCAATTTTCACTGTTTGAACACTGGATGAAATTTGCCTAAACTTCTGAACAATGTTGGAAATTCTTGCCAAAGTTCTCTCCCATCTTCGTTCATAAAAACTGGATCCTTTCTGTCTACGAGATTCATGTTAGATATTCTGATGCTTCATTAGATATGTTTCACTGAACAGCTCATCCTCTATAACTAAGCTTCATTGTTCAATTTATACAACAATTATTTGGTCCAGTTATCAAGAATATGGTATTACTGCTCTTCCTCCAGGTATTGGGTGATTCCTCCACCGCCAAACCCTAATCACCCAACGCCTGGAGGAAGAATGCCTCATCTTCCACCTTGAGATCCTCTAACCACACATAATCAATGCAGATTTCCCAATTTTCTAATTTCCCCTCCCCCCACCTATCCCACATCCAAACTTCCAACTTGGCACCACCCTCTTGATCTGTCCTACCCATCCATCTTCCTTCCTGCCTGTTTCACCCTACTCTCCAACCTATCACCTTCACCCCCATCTTCATTTACCTATCGTATTCCCAGCTCACTTCCCCCCAGTTCCACACTCCTTCCATTGATCTCTCAGCCCCCTTGGGTCACAAGCTTCATTCCTGATGAAGAGCTTATTCTTGAAACGTCGATTCTCCTGCTCTTCAGATGCTGCCTAACTGGCGGTACTTTTCCAGCACGACACTCCTCGAATTTGGTATTACACCCTGTCTTAGTCATTTACAGCAAATATCTTCTTTTTTTTCCCTTTTGGTACGTAGACATCACACTTCAATTAATGTAGTTTGTCAGACTAAAAATAAAGAAGTACTAATTCCAAGGAGTGAATTTTTAAGTGGAAAATAGATTTTATGATTAGGAAAAAAATAAAAGATAAAATGCAAGTAAGGGTAGCACAGTGGCTCATCAACCACACCGCCCCGTGGCCCAACATTTCAACTCCCCCTCCCACTCTGCCGAGGACATGGAGGTCCTGGGCCTCCTTCACCGCCGCTCCCTCACCACCAGACGCCTGGAGGAAGAACGCCTCATCTTCCGCCTCGGAACACTTCAACCCCAGGGCATCAATGTGGACTTCAACAGCTTCCTCATTTCCCCTTCCCCCACCTCATCCTAGTTTCAAACTTCCAGCTCAGCACTGTCTCCTTGACTTGTCCGGACTTGTCGAACCTGCCTATCTCCTTTTCCACCTATCCACTCCACCCTCTCCTCCTTGACCTATCACCTTCATCTCCTCCCCCACTACCCATTGTACTCTATGCTACTCTCTCCCCACCCCCACCCTCCTCTAGCTTATCTCTCCATGCTTCAGGCTCACTGCCTTTACTCCTGATGAAGGGCTTTTGCCCGAAACGTCAATTTCACTGCTTGTTGGATGCTGCCTGAACTGCTGTGCTCTTCCAGCACCACTAATCCAGTATTTGCTTTCCAGCATCTGCAGTCATTGTTTTTACCTCATTGATTTTAACCCAACTGCGAATCCTCTTGCAAGGATGCCTGCCTTGAAGAAGTTTTCCTCCTCTCTCTACAAGAATCTCAGGGAGTCCCTCTCCCACTGCAACTCCCAGGTCATTTCCTCTGCCCTGAAGCTCTTCAACCATGTCGTGAAACAAACTCGCTACCACAGCCACATTTGCTTCCTAGTGCCTGCCTCTGTAACCAACTCATCCCACACGGGCTCCAGACCACCTTTAAACCAGCAGAGTTCGGACCCGAACAGGACAAACAGTACAGAATACAGATTCAAAAACACCAGCAACAGTTCTCCTTCAAGATCCTCCGCTCCACGCTTGCAGCAATGCGCCGGCACCTAACCTCTCTACAGTCAGCCCTGCCTCAGCTGAGGGCCACACTCTCTCAGAGTTGCAAAGGACCCACTCTGTACTACATCCTCAGGAGAATTCATACTCTCAACAAACAGTATTTCAACTCCAACTCAAACATCAAAAACTGTAAGTACAATAAACTTTTATCCACCCACCTCCATAACCAGCGCTCCTCAAACATTTCAGAAGCTTCCCCTGGCCTCGGAAACGCCATTAACCATGCGGCTGATCCAGCTACCACCCCCACGCTGAGTGATGATGTCACTTCCGCTCCCATCATGGCCACTCCCACAGCCACTTCCGCCCTTCACATCATCGCTGATACCACACGCTCAGTGATTTCTGCCACCCCTACTGCCATGATCACCACCACTTCCACCCCCACCAGCGCCACTCACCTGCATTCTGCTGACATGCCCCCCACAGACCCCACTGTCACTATCCCCACACCCCAGAACCCAAAGGGGAAATTTACCCCTGCTCATGCCTCCACCCCTATACCCCCACCATCACACCCACTCCAGGTACTGGCTCTGACTACACTCCCAGCTCCACACCCACACCAGATCCCAGCTCCCGGCCCTGCCGAGTTTTCACCATCCCCCCAGGCCTCCCACTCACTGAGGACGAACGATCAGTCCTCAGCAAAGGACTCACCTTCATACCCCTCCGTCCACGCATCAATGAATTTAATACACGCTGTGACATCGAACAATTCTTCCGTCGCCTCCGAGCTTACTTTCACAATCAGGACTCCCGCCCACCTTCCGAGGACCCCTTCGCCCACCTCCAACACACTGCATCCACCTGGACACCCCGCACTGGCCAATTACCTGCCCTCGACCTCTTCATTTCCAACTGCTGCCGGGACATTAACCGCCTCAACCTGTCGACCACCCTCCCCCACTCCAACCTCTCACCCTCACAACGCGCAGCCCTCCAATCCCTCTGCTCCAATCCCAACCTCACCATCAAGCCAGCGGATAAAGGGGGCGCAGTGGTAGTCTGGCGCACTGACCTCTATAACGCTGAAGCCAAACGCCAACTCAAGGACACCTCTTCCTACTGAACCCTCGACCATGACCCCACCCCCCATCACCAAACCATCATCTCCCAGACCATACAGAACCTCATCACCTCAGGAGATCTCCCATCCACAGCTTCTAACCTCATAGTCCGGGAACCCCGCACTGCCTGGTTCTACCTCCTTCCCAAGATCCACAAGCCTGACCACCCTGGCCGACCCATTGTCTCAGCATGCTCCTGCCCCACTGAACTCATCTCTACCTACCTCGACACTGTCCTCTCCCCCCTAGTCCAGAAACTCCCCACATACGTTCGAGACACCACCCACGTCCTCCACCTCCTCCAAGACTTCCGTTTCCCCGGCCCCCAACGCCTCATCTTCACCATGGATAACCAATCCCTCTACACCTCCATCCGCCATGACCAGGGCCTCCAAGCCCTCCATTTTGTCCTCTCCAGACGTCCCCAACAGTACCCTTCCACTGACACTATCATTCGTTTGGCCAAACTGGTCCTCACCCTTAACAATTTCACCTTTGAATCCTCCCACTTCCTCCAGACCAAAGGCGTAGCCATGGGCACACGTATGGGCCCCAGCTATGCCTGTCTCTTTGTTGGCTATGTAGAACAGTTGATCTTCCGTAATTACACCGGCACCACTCCCCACCTCTTCCTCCGCTACATTGATGACTGCATTGGCGCCACCTCGTGCTCCCACGAGGAGGTTGAGCAATTCATCAACTTCACCAACACATTCCACCCTGACCTTTAATTTACCTGGACCATCTCTGACACCTCGCTCCCCTTCCTGGACCTCTCCATCTCCATTAGTGACGACCGACTTGACACTGACAACTTTTACAAACCCACCGACTCCCACAGCTACCTGGATTACACCTCTTTCCACCCTATCTCTTGCAAAAATGCCATCCCGTATTCCCAATTTCTCTGCCTCCGCCGTATCTGCTCCCAGGAGGACCAGTTCCACCATAGAACACACCAGATGGCCTCCTTCTTTAGAGACTGCAATTTCCCTTCCCACGTGGTTAAAGATGCCCTCCAACGCATCTCGTCCACATCCCGCACCTCTGCCCTCAAACCCCACCCCTCCAACCGTAACAAGGACAGAACGCCCCTGGTCCTCACCTTCCACCCTTCGCATAAACCAAATCATCCGCCGATATTTCTGCCACCTCCAAAAAGACCCCACCACCAGGGATATATTTCCCTCCCCACCCCTTTCCGCCTTCCGCAAAGACCGTTCCCTCCGCGACTACCTGGTCAGGTCCACACCCCCCTACGACCCACCCTCCCATTCTGGCACTTTCCCCTGCCACCTCAGGAACTGTAAAACCTGCGCCCACACCTCCTCCCTCACCTCTATCCAAGGCCCTAAAGGAGCCTTCCACATCCATCAAAGTTTTACCTGCACATCCACTAATATCATTTATTGTATCCGTTGCTCCCGAAGTGGTCTCCTCTACATTGGGGAGACTGGGCGGCTCCTAGCAGAGCGCTTTAGGGAACATCTCCGAGACACCCGCACCAATCAACCAAACCGCCCTGTGGCCCAACATTTCAACTCCCCCTCCCACTCTGTCGAGGACATGGAGGTCCTGGGCCTCCTTCACCGCCGCTCCCTCACCACCAGACGCCTGGAGGAAGAACGCCTCATCTTCCGCCTTGGAACACTTCAACCCCAGGGCATCAATGTGGACTTCAACAGCTTCCTCATTTCCCCTTCCCCCACCTCATCCTAGTTTCAAACTTCCAGCTCAGCACTGTCTCCTTGACTTGTCCGGACTTGTCGAACCTGCCTATCTCCTTTTCCACCTATCCACTCCACCCTCTCCTCCTTGACCTATCACCTTCATCTCCTCCCCCACTCACCCATTGTACTCTATGCTACTCTCTTCCCACCCCCACCCTCCTCTACCTTATCTCTCCATGCTTCAAGCTCACTGCCTTTATTCCTGATGAAGGGCTTTTGCCCGAAACGTCGATTTCGCTGCTCATTGGATGCTGCCTGAACTGCTGTGCTCTTCCAGCACTACTAATCCAGGGTTAGCACTGCTGCCTAGCGCCACCAGGGACCCATGTTCGATTCCAGCCTCGGGCAACTGTCTGTATGGAATTTGCACATTCTCCCCGTGTCTGCGTGGGTTTCCTCCGGGTGCTCCGGTTTCCTTCCACAGTCCAAAGATGTGCAAGCCAGGTGAATTGGCTATGCTAAATTTCCCATCGAGTTAGGTGCTTTAGTAAAAGCAAAATGGGTCTGGGTGGGTTACTCTTCGGAGGTTTGGTGTGGACTTGTTGGGCTGAAGGGCCTGTTTCCACACTGTAAGTAATCTAATCTAATGAGTTTATAAAGAAAGTGGAGTGAGGAGGGTTATTAGTATGGACAGGAAGTTAAAAGCAGTTACAGTTTCCAGTTTTTTTGAAGTCTTTGAGTTACAAGAATGAAAACTGTGTCCCACCTTCTTAGCTGTTATCCTCTTTCCTCAAGAGCAGTGAAGCTTATAGAGAGATTTCCTTAATGCCTCAGCCAACAGAAACTTTTCGAAATAGCTTTCTTCACCAGTACTGGTTTACTGAGATTGAGGTTTGCCTGGGGAGAGTGGGAGAGGAGCTTTCCTTACACAAGCTGTGTTCAATCCATGTTGCTTTCTCTCTATTTGTTGCTCAATGTGAGCTATTAAAATATGATTTGCTTGTACATTTCAAGTCAAGCCCAATTGCCTTTTCCAAACCAAACAATCTGATAACTTCGCATGCTGGAGATGAAAAGTAATCACGTAAATGTGAGTAAGACAAGAAGCATGTCTGAAGCAAACAAACATTTTGTTGAAGTTTATCTTCTTACACTCATCAGGACAATCAGCAATACCAAAGTCAAGGGAAATCAACAGCTGTACACATATTTTGCGGAGTTGAAACAGGCATAGTGTGTAAACAGAATGTAAACTCGACATAGGAGCAGCTGTTTCAATATCCACAGCCAGCTGGCCATTGTTGATGTCTTTCAGAGTCAAACCAGGAAATATAAAACAAAGTCTAGGAGATACAGACCTTCAGATGTCTGGCACATTACCATGAAGCTTAGTTATGGAGAATGAAATGTTCAGTGAACCATATCTAAGGAAGCATCAGACTACCTCGTATAGATCTCTTGAACAGAGTGGATACAGTTTTTCTGAATTAAGATCAAAGTTTGGCAGGAATTTCCAACGTTGTTCAGAAGTTTAGGCAAATATTATCCAGTGTTTGAACAGTGAAAATTGAACAGTGAAATTGAGCAGATACTACATTTTTCTATTTTCTTATTTACATTGCCTGCATATACTATTGCTGCGTTAACAGATCACTCAAACAGTCTGAGTTGCTGTGACAATATGCATATAATATAGAGAGAATGCATATGTTAATGACATGTTAAGATTTTGTAACACTAACATCAGCAGTCACGTGCTATCAAGACTCTGAGAAGTGAGAATGGAATAATCCAAAGTAAAATGCTGCATGAAAGAGATCTGTATTATATATTACACTATATAACATACTTGAGTTTGCTGGAACTTCCAAGCCTCACTCTTAGGTGAGGCAGGCACCTTGATACAGTGTAAAGAGTGGACAAAGCACAGTGTAAGGGAGCACTCTCTCAGCATTGTAGCACAGAACCTTGAGGGCTAAACCTCATGGCCGTGCAGTGGGATTGTATAGAGGTAGATGAAAATAAATTGACTTTTATTTCATGTTGTAGTCTGGTGCTATGGATAGTGATGGTTTCAATTACATGACCGACCAGCAATCTTTCCTGGTCTTACCAGCCATAGGCATGGACACATGAACACAACTTCTCTTGCTATCAAGTTTTGTGGGACTCAAACCCAAAGCTTCGGATTCAGAAACATGGAAGCTGTGAAACATCTTCTTATACATTTAACATACATGTGCCAAACATCTTCTTATACATATAACTGATTGCATTTTATGCTTTTGGCGCAGGTCTCTCAGACAGATGGGAAGTGGATTGTCAGGTTTTTTAAGGGCCTTACAGATATTTTATTTGTCTCTTGTTCTCCTTCTTGAGCTTTCATTTTGTATGGAGCAGCAATGAAACAGCTTGCAATGAAAACAGAAAACGTCAGCAAGTCTGGCAACATCTGTGGATTGAGAAACAGAGTTAGCATTTCAGGTCCAATGCATTTTCTTTGGAACTGAAGAACTGAGTGTTTAATTGAATACCTGGTTTGAAATCAATGTATCACCAACATCTCGCATGGTTTGGTTGCATAGCTAATTTCTTCCCTTGTGTACAGCCCTTTTTCTCTCTCTTTTGCATTTCTCTTGTTTTTGTTCGTTCTCCCTCCCAAATGTATTTTCATGTTTTGTGGAACTAGTGTATAGCAGCTCAATCTGTCTGATTATTTTAATGGTCCTTTTGGTCACTCCCAGGTACAGAGTTATGTTTGCTCAATAATTCAGAATTCTAGTGCTGCTCCAAAATCCAGATTAGATTGTTTCTGGCCATTTTGTTCATGATGATCACCTCAGGAATTTTCAGCTTTTGAATTACAGAGCTCTCCCTAAATCAGTAAGTGTATCTGGCTAATTTGTTTAAAATTCCGACTGGTTGTTTTATGACTACTGTTTCCTCTGTTTCAATTAATTATCGCTGTTGAAATTGCTATACAGTTTGCTTTTGGTGACAGTACTGAACATTGTTGAAATAGAATTCTATTCATATTTGGGCTACATTAAAAGCATATCAAACTTCAGTGCAAAGAGACAAACTTTGATTTGTTTTAATAACTGAATATCTATCTGGTACAGGAAAAATTATAAAAAACTGACTCGTGGCAATCTTTAGAGTGAGCAGTAGTTTGTATGAGTAACTGCTTTGATCTGGCATATCATATTACATTTCATTGTACTTTGAAGGCTTCCAAATTTGGTTACCATTTTGTTTGATGCTTAACACAAGCTGTGCAAGTAATTGTAGCCATCTGTCGGAAAACAGAACACGCCAGAACCATTTAGTAAGTCCAGGCACTCAGCAAGTGCAGCCATTTGGTAAGTTCAGGCAGAGTCTGTGAAGAGAACAAAGAAAGTGATATTTCAGGTGTGGATCTTTATCAAAACAAGACACCTGCCACTATTCTCACTGTCAACTTATTTTCAGAGCAAATCTCTAGAATGAGTAGTGGCATTTTGACGTCACTGACAGTAAATATTGAAATGAAGGTGCTTGTAATGGCAATGCAATTATGTAGGACTCCCAACTTTTCATTGTTGTTGGAAAATATTTCTGGCTGCTTCAACACACTTCATTTTCATTCCTCTATCTTTCTGTAGCACTTTGCTAAGCTGACTGATTTAGTTGTTATTGGGATCTGTAACCATAAAAAAATTTGGACCATAAATAGCTTTAAAAGGCATTACAGGAAGAAATATGGCTGGAAAGCAATCGATTACATGTCATTCTGGTATAATGCCTGTTCAGTCAATGTAAACTGACTATAACTCGATTGACGAATTCTGGATGCTGTTTGGATAACGCGAACTTTCTACTGAATGGGTATAGCGATCTTTTGAAAGGTGATTCTCTGCAGTGATTCTCCATAATGTGATTTTCTATAGCGAGAGGTTACAGAGGAACACAGCTGTCACAGTGTAGCAGAACAATCTGTGCTTGGTTAGGTCTTTAGGTCATCCTGCTGGAGAGAGAAGGATGATTGGGATGGATAATTGTTTTACACAGGTCTGTGAAAAGACTGGACAATTGTGAATTCCTTTATGTGTAGGATCTGGTTTGCAATCAGATTTTTTTTCATCTTTAAAAAGCTTGAATCGCTCTCAGATCACTGGTTTTGGACATTGGACTTCTGGGAATGTGAAATGAAGAGGCAGTAGATAGATGTTTCAGGGAAAATAATCCCTGTGTTTATCTAAAATACAAAAGGTAAGTATAATACATGAAAATAGGCAATACAATAAATTAGGAAATTGATACAATTAATTATATAGAGAACAGTAGCACTTAAAATTTACACTATTTACTAGATTAAGACTTAGAAAATATCCTACTGACACATACAGAAATCAACAGTTTTAATTACCATCTTTAATCAGAATTCCTACTCTATGGTCCCAGTGCATTGTCACCAGCCACTTTCCCCACTCTACTCACTAGGTGGAACTTTGGGGTCTTGGGAGTTTAAGCTCATTACTGAAAAACATGATTTTGAAGTGCACCTCATTGCTGAGGTTCTTGCCATCGGTGTTCTCAGTTTGGAACAGACATGTTATCTGGAAGCCCTTGTTCAGATAGTGCTTGGTTGGCTTCCTCCCTCTCAGATGTCCTTTGTCCTGTGAATGTTCATGGTTTGGCTTCCTGATTCAGCTTCTCTTGGGTCTTGCTTCGGAAGCTGCTTGCTGGGACAGAACCTGGGGCGGCACGGTGGCACAGTGGTTAGCACTGCTGCCTCACAGCGCCAGAGACCCGGGTTCAATTCCCGCCTCAGGCGACTGACTGTGTGGAGTTTGCACGTTCTCCCCGTGTCTGCGTGGGTTTCCTCCGGGTGCTCCGGTTTCCTCCCACACTCCAAAGATGTGCAGGTCAGGTGAATTGGCCATGCTAAATTGCCCGTAGTGTTAGGTAAGGGGTAGATATAGATGTAGGGGTATGGGTGGGTTACGCTTCGGCGGGGCGGTGTGGACTTGTTGGGCCGAAGGGCCTGTTTCCACACTGTAAGTAATCTAATCTAATCTAATCTAAACCTCTGGGGAAGCATTTTATGCAGAAACTTGTTGTTAAAAAAGGCCCCACCCTTCAGGTGAGATTGATACTGGCAGTTATATCTTGATGTTCCTTTCTGAAGTTAATTGGCTTTCTGATGGTTAGAGTATGTTTGAATAGGTTTTGATTGACGTTGAATGTCCAGTATCTCAGTAGGCCCCAAACTATCTAGGATTAGTGGTGCTGGAAGAGCACAGCAGTTCAGGCAGCATCCCAAACTATCTACGCTGTGTAGCCTGAGGTGAAAAAGACTGTTTTGGGCTGGAGTCTGAAGGTTTTACAGAGAAGGTGTAAATTGGAATTCAAAGCTGAACAATTGTCCCAGAGAGCACTCTCCATTCTGCTGGTTGTGCAGTGTGTTCCAACAGAACTCATCCCAGCTGTCTCTTTTTTATTTTAAAAGTTTGAAGAATTTGGGGCTTTGTCCAGTACTTCAGATATTGGAAAGTTTAGGGTTTTTGTCCAGTAGTTTAAATAATGGGGACTTTTGCCCAATCTTACTTATGTCATTCAGAAGATAGCTAGCAATCACTTTGCTGATAGGCATCTTTGTTCTTTGCAAGTCTTCAAAGGGTGGCTTCAAAACATCTGACATAGTCCCACGAAATTAAGCAGGAACAGGTGTGGAAGTTGTGTCGAGCTGAGGAAAGATTTGTTTGTCTAGGTTAAATATGGAACCTAGTGAAATAAAAAGATAAAATTTACAAAGATTTATCATTGTAAATCTTTATATTTCCAATGATACACAGACTGAAGTTGACTGAATTTTAACAGGTGACTATCAAAGGAGGTGGTGATGTTCCAAGGATATTACTCCTTATGGACTGAAGCAGCTTAGATGTTGGGTGGAATCTTCCATTTCCAAAATGACAAGTTTGGAGGAAAGTCATTTAATTAGAAGGAGTAATGGAATACTTAAACCTCCCTCACCTTGCTACCTTCTCTCAGTCTGGTTGAGAAGGCCCCTGGCTAACTTTCCCACCTCACCACCAATAAAGTCCCTTAAGTGGCTAATTAAGGACAATTTGGAGGCCTTAGCTGACCACTGCTATAATTATCATAATTGCATCTGGCATTTGGGGTACAGAATTGCTGCTGCCCTCCTTGAAGCTTGTCATCTTGGTTGGGAGGGGCCATCGATCAAGGGTACTTGTATGAGAGGCTATATACCAGGAAGAGGGGAGCTTAGTGAGAGCCACCAACCTTCCCTTGCTTTTGACCCCCATTCCCCTGACCCCGACCCAAGAATCCAACTCACATCTCCATCCCATGTCATTGACCTGTGTCCTGAGTCCTCTGAGACTATCAGGTTCCAAGGAGGGGTGGGGGTGCTTTTCCAGCAGCACCCACAGCCTCCGTCCTGGCATGACTGAATGCAAGAGCTGCTCTGATTGGCCAGCAGCTCTTGTTAGGTGGGACTTATGCCCTCATGTATTGATTCCAGGAGGAGTCTTCATGTGCATTGGTATATCTTCCCGAAATAGTTTGGGACTGTGACAGGCTCTTCAACTAACAGAAAAAGACTCTGATGTCACAAGATTCTATGCGTTATGCCTAACTTGGAGCAGCTTCAGAGGGATTTTGAAGCATTTGATACTTATGCCATGACATGACAGATCTAGCCTTAAAAATATTTAATGAACTTGCCTCCATTGCAGTAGGTTCCAATACTCATGATCACCTGAGAGAACAAAATCTCTCTTCATCTCTATCTTAAATGGGAGACTCTTGCTTTTTAAACTGTGTCTCCAAAGAGATATCTTTTCTGCATCCATTCTGTCAAGCCTCCTCAAGATTTTATAAGTTTCAATAAGATTACCTTTGATCCCTCCAAATGAATGTAGGCTAAGAATGTCTAAACTTTTCTCATAAGATAACTCTTTTGTTCTGCGGTTCTATGCTCAGATCCAAACATCCCTTCATCCAAGTAATTTATATAGATTGATTTCTTTGGCACACTAGTTGCCATATGTTGCCAGCACAAAAATTAACCTTTGATTCCTGCTTTCTGTTTCATATTAATCAACTAATCCTCTATCTGTGCTAATATGTTCCCACTGTACCATATACTGTTGTTCTTCATAATAAACTTTGATGTTGCACGTTTTCAAATGTCTTATAGAAATTTAAGTGCAGAACATCAAATGGTTTCCCTTTATCTATCTTGTTTGTTACTTCCTCAAAACTCTTTAATAAATTAGTGAAATATGATTTCCCTTTCACAGAACTGTGTTGACTTTGTGTGGCAGCTTGACGATTTTTGACGTGTCCTGATTAACAGATTCAAGCATTTCCATATGACAGCCTACATTCCACTGCCATCAAATCTGTCTCGCATTACCATCACTTTAGTCATGTAAAGCCACTTCATCCTTAAATACCCATTACAGATCTTACTCTTAGTACTACTTTCCTTTTCCCCTTTTCAGCATTTTTACTTGTTTAGTACATGTTTATATCTGTCACATTTTCCGGTTCAGGGGGTCACAGACCTAAAATATAAATAAATATGTAAGCGGGTAGGGTGCGTAAGTTAAGCGGGTAAGTGCGTAAATGATGGGTGAAATAAATCGGTGAGGCGGTATGTGGGTAAAGGTGTAGTCTAGGTTGCAGGGTAGGATAGGACAGGCAAGTCAGTAAGGGCCAAGGTAGTTGAGGAAAGTCAGTAAGTGTTAGGATTCCTAATGAAGGACCTTTGCCAGAAATGTTGATTTTCCTGGTCTTCGGATGCTGCCTGACCTGCTGTGCTTTTCCAGCACCAGTCTTGGCTAAAATAGATTGTATCATGTTTCATTTAGGAAATGGTATGTCGATGATCAAGTTGCACTGTTCTACAAACTGTAACAAATGTGTAACTATCCAATTAAACCACTTGAAGATAATCATTTTATCTGATGGACATCTAATCAGATCCAAAATAATTCACACCAGTTTTCAGCATTAATGGGAAAATATCCCTAATTACTATAAATAAGTTTATTCTTTAACAAATGGCAAAAAATGGATTCCTAATTACTACTATAAAACTTGAGCTATACCCTTTAAAACTCCAACAACATAGATAATCATTCATGGATAAGACAGACAGAATCAGATGGCTTGACACAAATATATTATGAGCTGAAAACTGTGGTCAGTAGTGTTTCCTCAGTAGCTATCCAGGTAGGTAGATTGAAACTGTCCAAGGTCTCTGACTCTAACTCAAAGTCAGAGACTTTTTGAAAGAGCAGCTTAGACTGGGGAATTGTACATCCATAGGTCAAACGTCCTGGGCAAGTAAGCAATCTTTATGCTGGTACTTCCGAGGGGTCCAGGAATACATCTTCCGCAATCCTGAAGGGATCCACTGGACCCAAAACACTAACTCTGCTTTCTCTCCACAGATGCTGCCAGACCTGTTGCGTTTTTTCCAGCAATTTCTGTTTTTGTTTCTGCCATCTCGTCTCTTACTATTCAAAGATCATAAGATCTGGACTATCATCTCTAACGTTTATTTTGTAAATAATTGAGAAGCAGTAGCTCCTTGACTCTACATTTCAAAAAAAAAGTTAAATTTCATTCTAATTCCAATGTAGAAAGTATCTATATGTATGTAATGTATGCAATGAAATTCTCTTATTGAAATAGTCCTGCATATAGTGGAATGTCCTAAACTGCTTGGATGTGTATTTTAATTTTTTATGACATGAAACATCTGTTTTTAATGTTTGTGCTCTTTGACATGGTCAGTCTACATTTTTTTGGGAACTTTAAATAGCTTTTTGCTATTTTAAGGGTGCTTGGCTGCCCACCTCAGTCTGCAGTCTTTTATTAAAACAACCAAATCAGTGGGGAGAAAGAATTAAGTAAAGATGTCAAAATTTAACAGATTTTACTAATTATTTCTAACTTGTGATGCTATAAGCTGCACATAAAGAGCAGGTAATTATTGCAAATAAAATGTCTTGTAACTGCTGCCTGTGCAGTAGTGTTCTGTCAACACTTTGCAGCACGTATTGGCTTCTGATGTTGTTGCTGGAATATTTAGCTCTATAATGCTATACTACACCCAGCTGAAGAATGCTGACTGCTGTCATAAGAGTTTCTATAATTGAACGTTGTTCATTTTGTTGGTGATTTGATCCCTAATGGTAGGATGTATTATTTTTTAATTCACTTTCATTTTATTCTTTTATGAGTTATAATTTTGTACTGCATGAATCTTCAAGTAGTGTTGTAGTTCACAGGAATGAAGAACTATGCAAATGCCATTGAGACTAAATGAATGAGAAATGATTTTACCATCTTGCTGAGAATTCTGAAAACACTTCTTAAGAAAATAATTAATACTTGTCTCAAACAAATCTTTTCATTGCTGGCTATACGGGGAAAAGCATTTTTAGTATAGTTGAAACAAAGATGTACATGCAGCACAGATGTTTCAAGATGTTTGTAGATGAACCTAAACAAACTTGATTCATTTCAAAACATTATTGTACGGTGCAAACAGGATAAGTGATTGCCTTTCGTAAAACTGTTCGACAGATATTTATAAAATTCTAGAATGGACATTTTGCAGTGAGCATCTGGGAATTTTTAAATGCCAGTGACTCCTCCCAGTGTGAAATAGAAAGTGGTGTAAATTCACAAGGAGTGCAGCGGTCACCCAAGACTAGATTGGTTCCCCTGGATTGGCTGGTGGGGATTGCCCTGCTAGGATCCTGGTGATTAAGGAGAGGGTTGGCAGGAGCGGATGGGGAGATAGAATTGTATGACTGCAGCAGGAGAGGTCTCAGAATTGTGGAGCTTAGCGGAGCACTATCTACAAACAAATAATAATAAATTTCAAACTTGCTAGTACAGGCATGATGAAAATCCTGTACAATTTTTAGTGAAAATCACAATGTAATTGAATTGCTTGTGCATGTATCATGCGTTTCAATTTATAACCTTATTTCTCAGATAACATAATGAACCTTATGTGTTTTTCCTGTTTTCAAGGTGTTCCTGATAGAGGTTACATGGTCACAGCAAACTAGGAGAAACAGCTTTGCATTTCAGTCCAAAAACTCTAACCAAAAAATCCTCAATTTGACATGAAAATAAAACAATGACATGCATTATCTTGAACAATTTCAGTTATTCACTGTTAAATATATGCCACTGTTCTTACTCCTTCACAGTTTGTTATTTCCATCAGTCTCTATGTAATCTTTGGACACATCGTCCTTAACTCATGTTGGTCTTAACTGTATGCATATGTGCTATTGTCATTGGCTTTTGTCAATGGCTGTTCATCTGGATGATGCTTTTTCACCAGGGAGTATTGTTCCTGTCTCCTTTGACATTGCTTTGGTAGCTGTTATTGTTCTGTTTTTGCAGTTGGCTCACTCTGGACCTCTGGGTCTGATGTGTATTCTGTGTCGGTGTTGTGTTCACCTCTTCCTGGTGAGCCACCTGCAACTGAGAAATAGCTTTTCCAATTGGGCATATGTGCCTGCGGCTGATCACTTCGATCACATACAAATGAGATGACAACAGTTCCATGCAGAGTCCACACTGGGCTGCCTTTTGCTGAGATTGTTCAGTGCCTGTACCCTGACTGGATCTCCAATACTGAAACCCAGCAAAAGTTCAGCAGTCTTGTTAAAATGAAATTTGGCTCTCTGCCACTTCTCCTTGATGTTTATCATTCACACCTGCTACTATTTCTGGATTCAGTAGCCTTAATGCTCTTGGGAGTGTATTTTGAGTGCAACGTGGTATTAGTCTTTGTACTGCACTACCATGGCTTCAGCCCGCGCATTTTGCCATGCAAGGATTACCTTCTATATACCTTTGAGAAATTTGCTAGAATTCTCTCTCATTCCTTTGGAAATTTTCACTGTCGGTCTAGCTTTTCCATTTGATTAGGGATGATGTGTGGTTTTGAATTTCTCAATCTTTCATGAAATGATTGGATTCTTCGCTTGTGAACTGAAGGCCATTGTCATTCCTGACAATGTCAAGAATGTAATAATGACACATTTCACATGGGCTTCTAGTCACTGAACAACAGTTATAATTGAAGTCACCTGGTTCACCTCCAAGTACAGGTAGAAGATCCTTTATCCGAAATGTTCGGGACCAGCTCTTTTTCGGAATTCGGAATTTTTTGGTTTTCAGATGCGTCATAGTTTAACGGTGAATTTTTAAAAAATCTTAATGAGGAGCAGACTTCTAAGTAAGAACATGCCTGACCATGCCCCCCACCCATGTCACATCTGAGTGACACACATCAAGTCAATGTTGACTTGGGGCATTAACAGAGAAACCCCGGGTCTGTCGGTGCTTGGCCATGCACACCCCCACGTCGCATCTGAGTGACACGCATCCAGTGGGTGTTGACTTGGGTTAAGTGTTTGCTCGCCAAACAACCTTGTTAATGAGAAAATAATCTTCACAAAAAACCTTTGGATTTCAGAGCTTTTTGGTTTTTGGATGTTTGGATAAAGAATCTTCTACCTGCAGCCAGAATAGTAGTCAACTGTGATAAGATAATCAGTTTCTACAAGTGTGAAGAGACCTACTCCCAGCTTGGTCCAAGTTTTGTTTGGGATGTTGTGTAATATCCCAGCTCTCTAGTTTAATAAGCTTGGTACTCATTACAAGCATTGCACTGTTTAATAGGGTACTTAATTTTGTTGTTCACACTTGCCCAGCAGAGCACATCCTCAAACTTTCCTCAAACTTAACGAAGTTCCTTGGTGGCTTGCATGGTTGTGCTTTAAAATCTCTGCTCTCAAATCTGTTGGGATAATTACCTTTTTTCCTTTATCCATTATGCCATCACTGTATGCCTAATGTTGTTTTACAGCAGTAGGTATGTCCCTGATATTCTCTGGCAATCCTTCTTTCACTACTACTTACAAAGTTGGAAATTTGCACTTTATCGCTTAGCATGTTTCATTTATTTGTCTGTTATATTCATTATCTCTCTGTTAATGACTTCCAGAGCATGACGAGTTGCTGCTTCACAATGAATCTGGAAGATTTCACTCTCTATTGTAGCATCCTCCACTTTCCCCATTGGGAGGGTTGTTTTTGACAGCATGCCTGCAATATACCCTTGCTTTCCTTGCTTATCAGTCATAATCAGATGCTATATCTTGTAATAAAAGTGACAAATTTTGGAGATACTTTTGAACAGATACTAATGTCTTGAGAAAAATCATTTGAAGTGGCTTATGATTGGACTTTGCTGTCATTTTGTCTTTTCCATTAAACCAAGCAGAGCATCTTTCTGTTTGTGCTAGCACATTGGGTGCGAGCATTTGTTATGAAGATTTGGGTATACTGTACCTTTTAAGAGAGTTAAAAGTTAGCAGAACTACCTGATAGAACCAAGTGTTCAGAACAAGATAGTGGGCGGCACGGTGGCACAGTGGTTAGAGTTGGTTCTTGGATGTTTCAGTGGTTAAAGTCTGTTCAAACCAGAAATATTCAAGCTATTCCATATTCCACTTTCTCACAGATCATAAGCAGATATAGTGGCAGTAGGCAGCACGGTGACACAGTGGTTAGCATTGCTGCCTCACAGCACCAGAGACCCGGGTTCACTTCCCGCCTCAGGCAACTGACTGTGTGGAGTTTGCACATTCTCCCCGTATCTGCGTGGGTTTCCTCCGGGTGCTCCGGTTTCCTCCCACAGTCCAAAGATGTGCAGGTCAGGTGAATTTGCCATGCTAAATTGCCCGTAGTGTTAGGTAAGGGGTAGTTGTAGGGGTATGGGTGGGTTGCACTTTGGCGGGGCAGTGTGGACTTGTTGGGCCGAAGGGCCTGTTTCCATACTGTAAGTAATCTAATACAATATAACATGTAGCCCAGCAGCTAGGGTAGCTGGTTTTCTGGAGATAATAACAAAATTTAAATATGGCCAATCAGTTTAAATTTTACCCAAAAACATACTAAACTCCAATTAAGTTTTAATTTAGTATATTGACAATACTAAAAGCTAATGACACAATATACTTTGGGGTATAAAACAAAAAAAAGAACAGTTGGGAGGAGAACTGACAAGCCACCAACACATACAGACTGCTCAGAGAATAGCTCTCTTAATGATACCTTTATTGATTAGTGACCTGTAAAACATAATCCCAATGAAGAAGAAAAAAAGACAAGAGAAGATTCAATAGCTGCCTGGTTTTGTAATTTGAATTTTTGGTAAATCTTAATCAGGCATTTTATCAGACTAGTATTATAGAAGGGAAAGTAAAAGATAGGTTAGAGGAAGGAGTTGTAAATAGTTGTTAGTTAATTATTCTCTGATATACTTTAAGAAATAAAATTGTTAAGTTTTACTTCTTGGCATCTTGAACTTCCACAGATTACTGCACAAGATAAACCTTGTGTTGCTGGTTTAAATTAAGCAGGAGGATTTAAACAATGTCGTAACAATTTGGGGGTCATCGCTGGGATTTGAATGGTTTGGGGAATTTTGTCGGTGATTTGAATAGTTTGGGTCTTGGATTTGTGATTTGAACGGATTTAGACAGATTTGAATAGATTTGGGGTACAAGAAAGCCCAGTAGATTTAAACACTTGCAGGTTAGTGTCCTAGATCTTTAAATAAAGTGTAGGTGAGACAATTTGTTTTATTTCGGTGAATTGATTAAAGTAAAAGTGAGAGAAATGCCTCTTAAAATTGCTGAAGAGGTCTGGGATTTGAAGATGATTCTCAAATTTGCCAAGAAAATTTAGAAGGAAAGAAATAGGTCATACTTTTAGAATTAGCAAATAAGTTAGATTTGGGTTTTCCCAAGGACACAAGTAAAGCTGAAATTGTAAGGGAATTACTCAAACACTGAGGTGTGTCGGAGAAATAGACAAGTGCAGTAGAGGTAGAAAAACTTAAATTACTATTGAGGAAAATGGAGTCAGAAGATAAACAATGAGAGATAGAAAGAGAAAGAGAGAGAAGAAAGAGAAAGAGAGAAAAGAGTGAGAGGAAAAAGAGAGAGAGAATGTTCTTAGCTGAGCAAAGAGAGTGAGAAGAAAGGGAGAGACAAAAAGAGAGAGAATTTGAACTTGAGAAGTTGTGACTTAGTCAGCAAAGTCAAGTGAACAGGATGGAGATTAAAAGAGAAGGTAGTGATGCATATAAATATGTCAAAACTCTGCCACATTTTGATGAGAAAGATGTTGAAGCCTTCTTCATTTCATTTGAAAAATTGGATAGGCAGATGAAGTGGTCCGAGGATTTATGAGTAATGCTAGTTCAGGCTAAACTGATAGGCAGAGCTAGTGAGGTATTTGCCGTGCTGTCAGATGAGGGGTCAAGAGATTATGAAGAGGTTAAACAGGCTGTTTTAAGTGCTTATGAATTGGTATCAGAAGCATATAGACAGCAGTTCAGAAACACAAAGAAGGAACTAGGTCAGACTTATGTTGAGTTCGAAAGAATTAAATATAGTCATTTTGATAGATGGGTGGAGGCTTTGAAAATTGATAAGACCTTTGAGACTCTACAAGAGATTATTCTGTTGGAGGAGTTTAAAAGCTCACTTCCAGAGATGGTAAGAATTCATATGGAAGAACAGAAAGTTCAGGAAGTGAGAAGGGCAGCAGAATTTGCAGATTAATACATGTTCGTGCATAAGCCATGCTTCTAGCCAAACTTTTGTTCTGTGAGGGATAGAAGTTGGGAGAAGGGGAGATCCTACACTACGAAAACAAGAGTAGAGAACACTGGTAAGATTTTACCACATGTTAAAGAAGCCTAAAAGGGTGATAAGGAGGTGAAAGGCCTCAGGTGTTTTCACTGTAATAATGTGGGACACAGAAAATTACAGTGTCGGTGCTTTCAAAGGGCACTGCGAAAAGGTGGTTTCACTACCAAAGGATGGACACGTAGAGTCACAGTGCTGGTTGTCAAAGAAAGGCAGTGTAGAAAAAATTGTGGTAAAAGAAGCTAAGCTTGTGGCATTGGTGAAAGTAGTAAAGAAAACCCCAAGAAGAACTAAGGAGCTGCATTTGAGTGCACAGCCTAGGCAAGGGCTGGGTATGGAGTTAATACCTGATCTCTACAAAGAGTTCACCTCTTTGGGTAAAGTTTACTCAGAAAGAATGGGGGAGAAGGACAAGAAGTTATAATTTTGAGAGATACAGGATCTCACCAGTCGCTGATATTAAAGGTTGAGCAAATATGTGCTCTTTCCGATCTGTTACTCAAGAGTGTGGTAATTTGTGGGATGGATGGATAGAAATTTAGCATTCCCCTACGTAAGATCAGGTTGGAGTGCTAAGTCAAGACTGGAGAAGTTACAGTGGGAGTGATTGACAGAGTGTCAGTTCCAGGAATTCAGGTCGTTCTTGGGAATGATTTGGCAGGATCTAAGGTGGGAGTGACACCCCTTGTGGTGGAGAAGCCCAAGGAAGACCAAGAAACTGAGGAGTTAAAACAGAAATATCCTGGTGTTTTCCCAGACTGTGTAGTAACCAGATCCCACTATCATAAGTCACAGCATGAAGCAAAAACTAAAGAGAAAGATGAAGGAGTTGAAGTTCAGTTAGCTCTGTTTGACGTAATGGTGCAGGAAAAACCTGAACAGGCAGAGGGTCAGACAGAAGTATTTAGTCCTGAAAGGTAAAGGGACTTGCAACAGCAAGACAAGACAATAAAAGATATATTTGTGGATACATACTCCGAAAAGGAGGCAGAGAACATTCTGGAGATTATCTGAAAGATAAAATCCTAAAATGGAAATGGAGACCACGGCAGGCTAGTGCAGAGGAGAAATGGGCCAAAGTGCACCAGATTTCTTTGCTGCTAGCATACAGACAGGAAGTATTATGGGTAGCACATGAACTACCTGTAGGAGATCACCAAGGTGTAGGAAAGACTCAGGCTAAGATACAAAAACATTTTTATTGGCCTGGAATGCACAAGGATGTAGTTACCTATTGCTGTTCATGTTATACATACCAAATGGTAGGGAAGCCACAGGCGGTAATAAAACCAGCACCTTTGTTGCCAATTCCCACATTTGAAGAACCTTTCACATGGGTTATAAATAACTGATTTGGTCCCCTCCGGAGAACTAAAAGTGGGAACCAGTTCTTGTTAACCATAAAGAATGTGTCTACCAGATTTCAAGAGACAATTCCATTTCGAAGTATTAAGGCTAAAAAGGTGGTAGGGGAGTTAGTAGCTTTCTTCACACGGTATGGGCTACCCGGAGAGATTCAGTCAAACCAATGGTGAAATTTTACTGCTAGGCTGTTTAAGAAGGTTATGGATAGCTTAGGTATACAGCACTTTAAATCTAGTGCGTATGATATGAATCCCAGGGAGCTTTCAGAAGCCGGTATCGAACCTTGAAGACCATGTTGAGAGCATACTGTCAGGATTACCCGAATGCTTGGGATAAAGATATCCCATTCATATTGTTTGCCGTTAGAGATGCCCCAAATGAATCTACTCAGTTCACTCCCTTCAAGGTAATATTCGGGCATGAAGTGGGAGGCCCTTTGAAATTAATTAAAGGAAAAAATGACAGGACTAAGGTTGGAGATCTCACACTTAGATTATGTATCAGAGGTGAGGGAGCGACTAAATTGAGTAGATGAGTTAGTGAAACTGCATCGAAAGAGGACATGGCATAGAATGAAGCAGGTGGCAGATAAAAGCTCTGAGACTCGGACATTTTCCCAAGGGGATGATGTGTTAGTACTGTTACCAGTGATGGGAGATCCCTTCAAAGCCAGGTTTAGTAGTCGCGATCAAATTGAGAAAAAGGTGAGTCAGGTGAACTATCTAGTAAGATGCCAGATAGGAAACAAAGTTATCAGGTATGTCATGTGAACATGCTGAAACTGTATTATGCTAGAGAGAAAGAACTGGAGAAACAAGTATTAGTTACTGCCCTGCAGAGTGAGGAATCAAATCCAGATGATGTGGATTTTGATGTGTCTCAAAATAGATTTAAAAATGAAGAAGTCCTTGAGGAGTGGGATAGGTTAATAAGCTACCTGTCTCAGGAGCATAGAACACAGTTGAAAGATTTGTTACTGCAGTATAAGGACATATGTAAGAATCAGATGGGGAAGACTAATGCTATTGTACATGAAATAGACGTAGGGAACACTGCTCTGATAAAACAATACCCCTATCAGCTTAATCTTTTCAAAGCTAAACAGATCCACATGGAGGTGGAGGCCATGTTCGATGAGGACATCATCGAACCAAGCCACAGTGAGTGGAGTTCGCCGATCGTCTTAGTTCCGGACTGGAGTCAACGATTCTGTGCAGATTACTGGAAGGTCAATGCCGTTACAAAATCAGACGCATATCCAATTCCTAGATTGGAGGACTGTATCGAGAAAGTCGGACAAGCCAGTAACATGACCAAGTCCGACTTAATGCATGGTTACTGGCAGCTACCTTTATCAGAGAAGGTGAAAGAAATTTCTGCTTTTGTAACTCCAAATTGGCTATATCAATTTAAAGTGATGCCCTTTGGATTGAAGAATGCACCCACCACATTCCAAAGACTCATGAACAGAGTTGTAATTGGGTTAACAAACTGTGCAGTCTATTTGGACAATGTGGCAATCTTTAGTAAGTCCTGGAAAGATCACATAGTACAGTTGGAAGAGCTTTTTGAATGACTATGAGAAGCAAAACTAGTGATAAACTTAAATAAAACTGAATTCACTGAAAGCAGAGATGACATTCTTGGGACATAACATCGATCATGGAAGGTTGACCCCATGGAATTCAAAGATGAAGGCCATCGAGGAATTTCCACGACCAATCTCCAAGAAAGAGGACTCAGCAAATTCTATTGGAAGTTTGTTCCAGGCTTCAGCAGTGTAGTGGCACCGTTAGCCGATTTGCTGAAGAAGAACAAGTTTCGGTGGACAGGACAATGCCAGGAGACATTCGACCACCAAACTTTTCAAAACCTTTTAGAGTCGCCAGTGATGCTAGTGACATAGGAGTTGGAGCTGTACTCCTACAAGAAGATGAGAATGGGATTGAACTGCCACTTGGTTACTTTTCGAAGAAGATCAACATCCACAAGAGGAAATACTCCATGATTGAAAAGAACTATTGAGTTTGGAACTGGCCTTACAACATTTTAATGTGTATATCATGAACATTGTGTCGGAGATGGTGGTGTACACGGATCACAATCCGCTTACATTCTTAGAACGCTTTAAGGACAAGAATATGAGATGATTTCGTTGGAGTCTTATGTTACAGAAATTTCATTTAAAAATTGTACATGTTGAGGGTCATAAGAATGCAATTGTAGATCGGTTATCGCGGATTTAACTGATAAAGTTTAGCTGATATTTATATATATATGGGAAGATGGGCTGAGGCACTTGGGGTTGTTTTCATTGGAGAAAAGAAGGTTTAGGGGTGATTTGATAGAGGTGTACAAGATGATTAGGGGGTTAGATCGGGTTGACAGTGAGAACCTTTTTCCACGTATGGAGTCAGCTATTACAAGGGGGCATAGCTTTAAATTAAGGGGGGGTAGATATAGGACTGATGTTAGGGGTAGGTTCTTCACTCAGCGAGTCGTAAGTTCATGGAATGCCCTGCCAGTAGCAGTAGTGGACTCTCCCTCTTTATGGGTATTTAAGCGGGCATTGGATAGGTATATGCAGGATAGTGGCTTAGTGTAGGTTAGGGGTGCTTTGATCGGCGCAACATCGAGGGCCGAAGGGCCTGTACTGCGCTGTAATGTTCTATGTTCTATGTTCTATGTTCTATGTTAAGGTGAGCTTAGATTAAAGTTATCTGTATCTTAGGGTAATATGTTTGAAGAGTAGAAAAAAGAAGCCATCTTTTCATTATGATGGTTCATTTTTTTCTTAAGGTGGAAGGTGTTATGAAGGTGTGGGTGCACTGTCCCTTTAAGACAGTTAAAAGCTAACAGAACAACCTGACAGCACCAAGTGTTCTAAATAAGATACAATGTAACGTGGTCCAGCAGCGAGGGTAATTGGTTGCCTAGAGACAAAAGCAAATTCAAATATGGCTAATCAGTTTAGATTATACCCTAAAACATCAAGTTCCAATCAAGTTCAAATTTAGTATATTGACAATATTAAAAGCCAATGGCACAATCCAATGTTTTGGGGTATAAAACAAAAAAAAAGAACAGTTGGGAGGAGAACTATCAAGCTACAAACACATGTAGACTGCCTGCAGAATAGCTCTCTTAAAGATACCTTTATCAATCAATGACTTGTGAAACATAATCCCTAAGAAGGAGAAAAGAAGACAAGAGAAGATTTAACAGCTGCCTGGTTTTGAAATTTGAATTCTTGGTAAATCTTAATCAGGGGTTTTATCAGACTAGTATTATAGAAGGGAAAGTAAAAGATAGGTTAGAGGAAGGAGTTGTAAATAGTTGTTAGCAAATTATTCACTGGTATACTTTTAGAAATAAAGTTGTTATTTTTTACTTTAGATAGTTCTTGGCCTCTCAAATATTCACAGATTACTGCATGGGATAAATCTTTTCTGTGTTGCTGGTTTAAATTAAACAGTTTATCCTGTCTTCTAACACTTTGTTGTGTTAAGGTTGCTCCAAATTCTGTTTCACTGGAGTCACATTGCAGGGTTACTTCATTGTATGTATAATAGTATTTCAGTACTGGCGATGCCATTAGTCTTTACTTGATTTTGATGAATTCTATTCTTCTGTGGCCCAATACCACTGCACTTTCAACCTCCAATAGTCAAAAACCATGCCTTACCTATTAACTTGATTGAACTAACCTGTTGTATGATGTATAGTGATTCATCAGAATCTTTAGTCATTATCTCTCCATTGGCCATCTGTAATTCCTTGTTGGCTTCTTTTTTGCCTTGCAATTGTATGCAAGGTGATTAAATACTTACAAGTAGAACACCCGTGTCCCATGCTGGAGAGGCCTTCTTATTTGCATGATGCCTTCTGCAGTATTTACATTGACCCTTTTGTCTGTGATCGTACTACACTGTTTGCCTTCAGTATCTTTCAGCATAATGGTCTGTTCTGGTGTTTCAGGTAATGATTCATAACCTTAGCATTTCTGCACAAATCAATTGTTCTCTTGACTGTAAGTTTGTTTTCTTTCACTGGGCATTTCTTGATTGGATCTCTTATCATAGTATAATCCAGCCTCCATTGAGCAAATTCACAAGTTTCTGCAAACTGCGTTAATGATTTTATATATCAATCAATGGATTCTTTTTCAATTTGTTCTCTGCTATTGAATACATACTGTACATATGTAACATTTAATTGAGGCTCAAACCATAGTTTTTTTTCTTTTCTTCAGTGATATTTCGGATGGTGTATGTTTTGAAGCAGTCTCTTATCAACAGTGATAAAAGTGCAGTCACTTGTTCTAACTTGCCGAATAAATCCATAGATACTGCATAATTCTGTCATTGTACATGAAATAATTCCCAGCTCTGCCTCATATCCACGGTAATTTGAATAGGGGCTTGGGAAATAGGGAGAACCTGCAGCAGCTTTCTCTAGATCAATAGTTACACAGTGATTGCTGTTTGTTTTTTAATATAGTGACAGCTCCCAGCTCTACAGCTCGGCTTTTTAATTCCAGCTTTGGAAACTCACCACATCTGAAACCAAGGGCTGAATCTTTGCCAAGGGTCATTTCCCATTTCCATTGAGCTTAATGGAGGGTTTCTCTGTGTGAGCCCTAGCAGGTTTTTTGACTTCTCGAACTTAGAGAAAATGAGGACTGCAGATGCTGGAGATCAGAATTGAAAAGTCTTGTGCTGGAAAAGTACAGCAGGTCAGGCAATATCCAAGGAGCAGGAGAATCGATGTTTCAGGTGTAAGCCCTTCATCAGGAATGTGGGGGTGGGGAAGAGCTGAGAGATAGATGGTGGGGTGGGGCTAGGGAGAGGATAGCTGGGAAAGTGATAGGAAGATGGAGGTGGGGGCGTGATGATGATAGGTTGGAGGGGAGTATGGAACAGATAGTTGGGAAGGAAGATGGACAGGTGTGACAGGTCAAGAGGGCAGTGCCGAGTTGGAGGGTTTCATCTGAGATGAGGTGGGAAGAGGGGAGCTGAGGAAACTGGTGAAGTCAACATTGATCCCATGTGGTTGGAGGGTCCCAAGGCAGAAGATGAGGCGTTCTTCCTCCAGGCATCAGGTGGCTTGGATTTAGTGGTGGAGGAGGCCCAGGACTTGCATGTCTTTGAGTGGGAGGGGGAGATTAAGTGGTTGGCCACAGGGTGGTGAGGTTGTTTAGTGAATGTGTCCCAGAAATATTCCATAAAACATTCTGCAAGTTGGTATCCTGTCTCCCCAGTGTAGAGGAGACCACATCGAGAGCAATGGATACAGTAGATGAGGTGTTTGGATGCACAGAAAAATCTCTGCTGGATGTTGAAGGATCCTTTGGGGCCTTGGACAGAGGTGAGGGGGCAGGTGTGGACACAGGTTTTACACCTCTTGTGGCAGCAAGGGATGGTGCCGGGAGTGGAGGATGGGTTGTTATTGGTGATGGTGGGGAGTAGGGGGGTGGGGTTGGTGGGGAATAAGCAATCATTTGTTCATGATTGTGCTTCAATCTAAACAAATTAGACAGTGAACTGAAACATGAGTATAATTGATCAGGTTTTACCCCCAGGTCTGGTACTTAATTGAATAAATCTTGCCAACATCTCTTCTAAATAAAACTATACTTTTTATTGACAAGTGTATAGAATGAGCTACCAGAGGGAGTGCTGGAGGCTGGTATATTTACAACATTTAAAAGGCATCTGGATGGGTATATGAATGAGAAGGGTTTGGCGGGATTTGGGCCAAGTGCTGGAAAAAGGGACCAGGTTAACTTAGTATATCTAGTTGGCATGGACGAGTTGGACCTAAGGGTCTATTTCCATGCTGTACATCCCTATGGCTGTATATATTTGCATATTCATCACTGGTAGAATCTAACCCAGAAGAAACTCTAAAGTTGTACTAGATTATTAAAACTGTTATGCAATATACCCAGACACTTCTACACTGAACAGGTATAGTTAGGATTTCTCCTTCATTACACTAATATTTAGATTGTACCTTGATACTCATGTGACAAAACCCTTTTACATTTCTGATGTATTACCTGTCCAATGTCCAGGTGCAGATGAGTTGTATCCCAGGCTGCTGGGAGATGAGGGAGGAAATTGCGTGTGTCCTGATCCAAATCTTCAGTTTGTCTCTGGCTGCAGGAGAAGTACCAGAAGACTGGAGGCAAGCTAATATGGTTCCAGTTTACAAGAAGGCTGGTAGAGTTATACCAGAGAACTACAGACCAGTGAGTCTAACATCAGTGGTAGGGAAAATGAATTAATCTCCATTTGCAGAGGCAAGGTTGATAGTCAGCACAGCTTTGTCAGAGGGAGGTCATGCCTGAAATACCTGGTAGAATTTTTTTGAAGAGTGACCAAGTGTTTAGATGATGCCAGGGCAGTTGATATAATGTATATTGATTACAGTAAGACCTTCGACAAGGTCCCATATGGGCATTTGATAAAAAAGGTAAAAGTTCAAGGGACCTAAAATAACTTGGCAAGTTAGATCCAAAACTAGCTTATTGACAGGAGACAGATGGTAATGGTAAGGCTGTTGGTGTGACTGGAACCTGGTGTGCAGTGACATACCACAAGTGCTGAGTCCATTTTTTAAAATATTTATTTATAAATGATGTAGAAGAACATTTGTGGGAATGATATAAGTAAGTTTACAGATGACACAAAGATTGGCCGGTGGTTGACACTGAGGAATGTGTTAGGCTTCAGAAGAGTATGAACAGATTGGTCTGATGGGCACTGGAATTTGGAAAGAGAAACAAGACAGGAGTGTACTTAATGAATGGCAAGACACTAGTAAGCTCAGAGGAACAGAGACCGTGAGGTGCTGGTCCACAGATCCCTGACGGTGGCAGGACAGGTTAATAAAATAGTTAAATGGGCATATGGGACACTTGCCTTTATCAAGATTATAAGAGCAGGGAGATCATGTTGGAGTTTTACAGAATTTTAGGTCAGTCCATGGCTGGAGTAATGCGTACAGTTCTGATCACCACACCATGGGAAGGATGTCATTGCACTGGAGGGGGTGCAAAGTAATTTTTGCCTGGGATTGAGCAGTTTAGCTATGAAGAGGGGTCGGATGAGCTTGGATTGTTTGCTTTAGAGCAGGTCTGGGGAGACCTGTTGGCGGTGTCTAAGATTGAGGAATGTGGTCAGGATTAATAGAAAAAACTGATCCCCTTAGTCGAAGAGTTAGTAACAAAAGGGAATACTTTTAGACTGAAAGGCAGGAGGTTGAGAGTGAACTTGAGGGAAAAACATTTTCACGAGAGGGTGAGAAGTCTGAAATGCATTGCCTGGGAGGGTGGTTGAGGCATGCAACCTGACAATCTTTAGTAAGTATTTGGATGAAGTGTCATAGCATTCAAGATTACAGACTTAGTGCAGGAAAGTGATAGTAGTATATTTTTGGTGGTACAGACTCAGTGAGTCCTCTTCTGTGCTGTATGATTCTGATTCTGTGATTTTGCATTGAGTCCCCAAGGACTGATCACTAGTTTGAAGTCCACATAGCTACCTTCAGCTCAATAGCACATGTATAATTCCAACTATAACTCTTGGCTCTGAACATCTGCCTACTGTGGTCAAGTTTCTCATCATCTCCTCCTTATCTACCTATCAATCAGTCATACAACTGCAAAAATAAGAATTCTTACTTTTGGCAACAGAAAAGTGGTTATTTGTGAATTTAAGTGTTTATTGTGGAGCTGATGTATCAAATAAAGTTAAAATGAGCTAGAGACATTCAGCTGTATCTGGGGAGAAAGGAAAACAGGGTTAATGTTTCTGGTCTTATGATATTTTGTCAGAACTAGATGACATTACAGATAAATGCAAGCTTTATCATCAGCAATTTGAGTCAAATTAATAATTTTGTTTGCAATCCTCCAGAGCTGAGCAAAGTCATTTCAGAACAAAATTAGATAACTCTTCTCTTTTATCAACAAAGTAGTCATGGGTTTGTACATAAATCATAAATAATTTGGAGAAAGTTTGTTAAAGTTCGTAAGTTGAGTTTTTAGTCTATTGGAGAACTCTGCGTAACAACCGCGTTTGAAAGTTGCCTCACATTCTTTGCAGTACTTGTTTCATTATTGAAATTTGTCTTGCATTTCATCAAAGCTTGCATTCTCTCATGATCTTAATCTATAAAAACATTCCAAATTCTGTAATCTGACTTTCTCCCATGGACTCTCTACTCCCATGACCATACGCGAAAAACAATCAACAAAATGAAAGCAAAATTCTGCAGACTCTTAAAATCTGAAATAAACACAGATAATGATGGAGATACTCAGCAGGTCTGGCAACATCCGTGGAGAGAGAAATAGAGTTATTATTTTGAGCCCAGAATGACTCCTCTTCAGAATGGAATCGAAGAAATTGAAAGAAGTATGAAAGTGTAGTTATTAGAGGCTTATGGGAGAGTTTACTTCAGGAATGTATATAAAAGGTTTATGTTTGATGGGATATGGTAAGGGAGCTGTGAAATGGTTGGGGATGGCCTCACCTCATGATCAAGATCATGGGAATAGATGGGAGATAACATGTTTGAGGGATATAAAAGCTTATAGGGAGGAGACTTGGAGAGAATAGAACTGGACTGAGTTCAGATATGAGAGCGCAAAAGGAGCTGGGAAAATCATATTTTGGCTAGCGTAACATTACCAGTTTGCATAACTCACAACTACGGAGCTTTCATAATCTTTTTGAATAAGCCAACCCTGTGCTTCCAAAAACAATAAGTTGATAATTAAAAATATAGTTTATGTTCCAGAGGGTCTTGTGGTGCAGGGATAATGTTCTTATTTCTGCACCAGAAATTTGAATTCAAATTCCACCTGTCCTGAAGTGTGCCAAAACAGGTTTATGAAAATAACTATTGCTTATGTTCTTGATTTTTCTGACCATGCCTTTTGGACAATAATAAAAAAACTTTTTTTTTTATATGGTGGAAGTATCACACTTATTTTTTAAGGTCCCCACAAAGTTCTGAGTTATATTGTTAGTTACTAGACATTTTTAGTTGCAGAATTCACACTCTATTCTGCAATCTTGGTGTAAGGCCAACCTTACACTCAGGTTAGACACAGAAGGGTTAAATCCTGAGGTAACAGACTGGAACTGTGGAACAAAAGGAATCCAGTATCCCAGGCAGACATATCTGAACTGCTAGCGGAAGGATAAATACAATGTGAACAGAAGGTTAGCCTTCAGGAATACAATGAAGAGGTAGTCATATTTCAGTTGTAAGGGTAATTGCTCAAATGCCATCTGCATTACACCTGAACAGTGCACCATACATTGGTCTTAGATGGTGCATAGCATAAAGTTACCTCAAAGATACTGAAGGTGAGTGTTAAATTATGAAAACTGGTTTCTTAAATTTGACTGTGTCCACTCATGTTTGGAAGTTTGTGTAATGACTTATTAAAAATGTGGGAAGTGCACTGAATAAAAAAAAAGTGGAGGTAAAATAAAAATTTGACTCTGTGACAAGAAACAAATCCATGGTGCTGGTTGCATGTTCCTGAGTTTGGAGATGGTATTTAATTCAGGTGGCCGAAATCTTGCCTGCTAACTGGGGAAGTTGGTGAATGTCCCAGATTGCCTCCTTTGAGGGTGTACCATGTTAAGAGCCAGCCAGTTATTTCAGTGGCCAGTGGTGAGCCTTCCTCTGGAACATGGGATGCAAAATCTTCCACAGAGCTGCCAGCTAATTAGAGGGACACAGCTGAGTAAGGTCTGATGGGGGTCACAGGGTTGACACCAGGTGAGGAGGAAAGAGGGGAGGATGTAAAGATGGGTGTTTGCTTTCAGTAGGCCCTTGACGTTCTTGATTGAAAGCTGAGTGCCCAATAATGAGGGACAATTTCACCACTAACAACAGCCCTCTCTGCCATCATTTCCCATCAGAGACACTTGAAGCAAACATGCCAGGTTTCTTCCTCAGTGCCTGATTGCTTTATCTGGCACTGGCAATTGGATGAGAACCTAAAGTAGACATTAACTAACATGAAACATCTTGCTCCAGATTTACTTGGGGGGCAGGACATTAAATTTCACTCCATATGTTGTTTTGCAGTGGTGTTCCAGACAAATTAAATTTGGGTCCAATATTCCTCTAATTTTTTTTATGAATATCCAAGAAATTGATGTAATTAGTCCATTATGAATTTTGCAGATGATGACAAAAGTATAAAGACCTCAGAAAGAATATTAAGGATATTTCCCAGGATATTAGCGCAGATATAGGACTTCAGTTATGAAGAGAGGTTGGAAGATTCTCCTTGCAAGGAATAAGATTGAGAGCTGACCTGACAGATGATGAAGAGCTTTGATGCTGAATCTTAAAAATGCCTCTGGCAATTGGAATAACAAAGGCCATAGATTTAAAATGATTGGCAAATTATCCATAGAGTTGGCAAGATCAGGCCTACTTTCCCTGAAAGGATGATCAATGCTGATTCTAGCAATCATTTTAAAAAGATTTTGGACAGGTACTTGAGGGCAAAGAACATGCACGATGGTGGAAAAAGGTGAGAGTGTGGAGCTAAGCAAAGAGCCACCCGTAAATAATGGGCTGTAGGCCTCTGTGGTTGTGTGAGGCCAAGAGGAGTTATTTCCTGTAGTGGAGAATTCCAGATAAAGGCAGCACAACTCTAAAATCAGAAATGGACAATTTGGGACTAAAATCAGGAAACATTATTTCACACCAAGGGCACTGGAAGTATTAATGTAAGTGATATATATTCTGGGTCACTTGAAATTTTCAGGACTCAGATGAACAGATTTACATTCTGTAAGGGTGTCAAGGGATATGAACCAAAGATGGATAAATAAAGCTGAGTTACAAATCAGCTATTTTCTCATTAAATGTTGGAAATGGATTGAGAAGCTGGATAGCCACTAATATACCAAAACCAAGAGGAATTGTGAAGAAAATTTTTCATGTCCTAATTCTAGCAACATTTTATGATTGAATTGCAATAATGCATTTAGAACATCTTCATGACAGATTTGTGAAATCAGCTACACACAAACAGGGAAACTTTATTTCCATCTTTGCACCTTTTCTCTTGGATTGTGAGCAAACCTGCCATTTATTTTTAATGCCGAGTTTCCCGAGAAAGTACAAGTCCAATAGATTTAATATATGAATAGGCCACTTCAGAGATCAGTAGAGAGCTAACATAATGATATGGATTTTGGTTGCACATGGAGCAGACCTATCAGAGACAGTAAATTTTGTTCTCTCAAGAATACTTATTAGTTGTGTTTTTTAGTCAATAAGACATCTTTATGCGTGTGAACAGATACCAATTTTTCAAATAAAATTCTAGATTTATATCTTTTTAAAACTGAATTCATATTCTCAAATTAAGATAATGAAAATGCATAAAAATTAAGTATGTTCTCAACACAGAAAAGTACATCATGGATTAGCGTGGATGTATATTTGATCGGTATGGACCTGTTTGAGCCAAAGGGTCTGTCTCCATGCTGTAGGACTCTAAGACTCCATGACTCTAAAACGTTATGAAGGTCCTTTCTCAACTTTAGAGGTTGTAATTTGTATTTGTCCCTACCTGTTCCCACTCAGGAATGCAAATTTTCGGATGCCTTTTTATTTCCCTGATTTCTGATCACAGATCAGCATGAGTGGCAGTACTGGTTGATTGCAAAGACAACAGGCAACCCAACAACATGCAAGGCAAGCCCCTGTTCCAGCTAGTCTGCAGATCTAAAGGCATTACCTTTAGGAGAAGCTGCATTGAATGAAAGGAAGCTGCTGCTGGCTGTCACTGCTACAGCTGGAGAGAATGCAAATGGTGTAGTCTGACAGAAAGAGGACTCCACAATTTATAAATGCTCATTTGAGAACTGGGCCTTGAGGTGAACAGGAGGCAAGATGCCATGTTTCTGGTATCTATAATCATACTCAGTCAACATTCCTACACTTGTCACGTTGCAGCCACCACAATCATATTTCATCGGAGCACTAGGCCAGGCAAAGACACCCTTTGGACTGGTACTAAGGGAAGTTGAATCATAGAGTCTTGGATTACGTTTTGTTCGTATGATGGGATGCATTGATGAAGAACTATGTTGTGTAAGAGTTTTTTTTTGTTGGTGGCTTTTATTGTAGGATGTTGCTTAACAAGGTCCTGTGATTGGCTACCAAAAACGAATGTAAAGGTGTGAATCGTGGGTGATTAAAGAAAGTTGCCCTGTGGGAACCGGAAAGGAGAGCATGCAATGTAGGACAGTGCAGCTGGGTCAAATGTGTCTACGATAAGTCCTCCCTGCTGCTGCCATCTTGTTCTTCTCCTGAATTGGCCTCCGATTCCTCATGGCCTTTGATAGTGAATATAATAAAAGATGCAGCAGATCGAATAAGTCCTCTCCTGAGCATTTTAGTCATCAGGAGTTTGTTCCAATATGCCAATGTTCTGTTCCTCGATGTTGCTGGTGGCTCCTTAAATATCATCATGCATTCATTGTTCATGAATGACCAGCTGGTGAGGGGAGGTCATCAACCACCTATACTGGGTGTAATCTTTAATCCTGAGCAGCCATCTTCCTGTTGTTCTTGGAAGCACAAAGGAAGCAGAATGAAGGCATTGTGAATGTTATTGGGATAGCAGGCATTCGCTGACACCAAGTTCTGGAAATGGTCGCACACCAACTGTAAATCAATGGGATGGTAATTCTTCTGGTTTTTGTACCTTTCCCTAATGCCTCAGGGTGTGTTGCTGACGAGGAAATCCAATATATTCAGTTGGTCTCTACCATTTTCCGGATACCTTGACAGATGGCATAGTGACAGATGTTATACATGCCACCCGTGTCCATCTGAAGCAACTCAAACCTACAGATATTCAATCCTACCGTGACATTTACAGGCATTAACGGCATCCTCCTTACTCTTCTGTAAGGCTCCAGGACTCTTCTGTCAATCTTCAGGTTCTGTTGGAGATGGCATAATTCTTCAATAATCTCCCCCCTCACTTCCCTCCAAGGCTCCAAGGGATCCTTCCATATCCGTCACAAATTCACCTGCACCTCCACACACATCATTTACTGCATCTGCTGCACCCGATGTGGCCTCCTCTACATTGGGGAGATAGGCTGCCTACTTGCGGAACGTTTCAGAGAACACCTCTGGGACACCTGCACCAACCAACCCAACCGCCCCGTGGCGGAACACTCTAACTCCCCCTCCCACTCCACCAAGGACATGCAGATCCTTGGCCTCCTCCATCGCCAGACCATGGCAACACGACGCCTGGAGGAAGAGCGCCTCATCTTCCGCCTAGGAACCCTCCAACCACAAGGGATGAATGCAGATTTCTCCAGCTTCCTCATTTCCCCTCCCCCCACCTTATCTCAATCCCAACCCTTGGACTCAGCTCCGCCTTCTTGACCTGCAATCTTCTTCCCGGCCACTCCGCCCCCACTCCTTCTCCGGCCTATCACCCTCACCTTAACCTCCTTCCACCTATCGCATTCCCAACGCCCATCCTCCAAGTCCCTCCTCCCTACCTTTTATCAAATTCTCTGACCTACTTTAAGTTATGCAGTAATTCACCATGAAACAATCAAAAAAGGGCTATTGTGTCTCCACAAACTTGTCCACAACAGAGGTAAGTTAAGCAGTACCTCACCTGTGAGTTAGATGTGTGGACTTTGAAGTAAAAGGGTAGGTTGAGAGTACTGGGGGTAGGGGTTGTCCTTCTGTGAGTAATTGGCACAGTTATTGAGTACAGTCACACAGCATAAGAGCTGAATTTTCACTTTGGAGGTGAGAAACCGGAATCAGGAAGCTGTCTGGAATCTGAAGCTCACTCTAGTAAGAAATAGTCACTTTGTTATGTTTTATTTGGGGTTCCTCCTTAATTGACACAGGGAAGATTTACTGACCAATTGAGGCAGGTGGACAGACTACCCCTTGAAGTGTCAACCAATGCTCTTCCACCCAGTTGCAACAAATATAAATAACTGAGAGGATTGTCCTCTCAATAACTTTAAAAATAGAATTTGAAGTAGTCAAGCCACTACTGCTGGGTGAGGGTGGTACACTGGAACAAGTTTTTTGCTGTACCCTCACCCAGACAACAAAAAGGGCCTGTAGGCCTCACATGTAGCACTGACACCTTGTTCTACCCCTGGCACCAAGAACTAATCCGCTCTCTGTTGTATTGTGAAACCAGAGGGCAACAGAACCAGGGCCAGAACCTGACCTTGGCAGGACTGAAAATCTTGCTCTAGGTTATAAAATATGTGAAATGTCATGGCAGGGGTTCTTGATGTTTCTGGTGCATTGTACTTTCCAGCAAGGGGCACAGTGCAGATTTCCATGTGACTGGCTGAAATTGTGGCATGTGTGCATGTCATTTTAGATTCAGAGCTCCCTTAAAGCTGGTTTCTGAAAATTGAGGTGCATTTCATGAATTCATAACTCCATATAGAATTTTGAGCTGGGAAAGTATACTGGGGATATGAGTAAGTTTTCCCCATGTGTTTAGTATGATCTGCCATTGCATTGGATTAATCGAGTCTTTAACATGACTGTGTGCTTTTCATAGCTTTTTGACCAGCTTTTTTCTGTGCATGAACAATGTCAGCCTGATTGTCAATGGGCAGTTAAAAGTTCAACAATCATCTACAAAGGAATGTGCAGCATTACTGACGTTTTGAAAGGGATTTGTTGAACACATAGCTGAGTTTTGTTCTGTATGCCACCAGTGTAAGTGGCATGAAGTTCAGCCAGTTGTAAATTACAAATTGTAAAGTTATTTTTTAGATTCTCTAAATCTTACAATTTTTTCACATTATAAGGGAATAAATTAATTGATTTACAATTTAAAATCTAAGCTATTGATTATGTAACTACTATCACAAATGTGTACAATGTATTATGTCTCAGCCTTATTTAAAAATCATGTACCATCTATTTTGTGCAACGTGTACATTTGTTGCATCGACAATCAGTTTTAATTATGACCCAATTAACCATGTTCTGTGGTGACAGTAAGTTTTTGTTATACTTTATTAAGAAAGACATACCTGCAATAAGGTCTGAGCAACTTTCTGCTGAGCCACACTCGTATAAAGTTGCCTTATCATAAATCACAAATACTTTGAATTAGGAGTTAAATTTTCTTTACTACACTCTTGCCTTTTTAGGATTTGGATTTGATGAAGATTTAGTGTCTTTCCAAATGATTAATACCACAGTTCTCCATACTTTCAAAAGCATTCCTCTGTATGTTGCATGGTAATAAACATAACTAGCAGCTGGATGCCTGCTGGTGTGCAGCTGTTGATCCAGTGCTCAGGAATATCAGGACCATGTGGTCATACTGCTGTTAAAGACATGTTTCTCTTAGTTTGTTCAGTGAGCTCATACTCACAAGTACACTTGAACTTGACTTATTGTCTATGGTGGCCCTGGGGTAATCTATATATGAGCATAGTATTTCTTTTTCTATTAGTTATTTCTTTGTTTGGATGCTTCATCGACCAGGAGTTGTTAGAACTGAGGTTTATGTGGTTTTCTAGTTTCCTTTCAAAACAAAATTTGTAACTCAGTGCTGGATCGGTTGCAAATGAAGACTTGTTCATTAATTGTGCTAGCATGTTGAAGATGTTTTTTTTAATGGTGCTCATCATCCAAGATTTTGAATGTTCAATTTTGCTTTAAGGGGCATGCTCATAGCAAACACTGCTTCTTCCACTTGATCCTGCTGAAAGCCTGATCTTTGATCTCTAGAATTGTTCATCAATATCCCGCTGAGAGGATCAGTGTCAGAGCTAATTATCATAGGATCACTTTGCAGAAGGCTAAAGCTGCTGCTTCAATTTGAAAATGGAGAATGGAACAATGCTGTCTCCCATTAATAGTTCCCAGAAGCTGTCTGAAAAAGCTGTTGGAAAAGATCAAATTAAGAGCTTATATTAATTGATTCTGAGTATCTGATCTAAAATTGGGATCACTTTTTTATGTAAGGTTGATTTCATTTTTTAACTTGTTTCTCTTTCTATACAATGATTTAAGCATGATATAAACAGGATTTCCTGTCTAATTAGGCACAACCATTACAAAATATTTTCTGTCAGTTGAGGTAAATATCACTAAGTTGTACTAAGAAAAAGTTACATTATGTTGTTATGGGTAACCATTTCTTGTACAACAAATTTTCACAGCAGATTTCTGTAGATAAAACAAATATTTTGAATGTACATTTTCTTTGACAAAAATTGCATGTCTTTCCTTTGCATTTTATTGGTTTGCTTTATTGCTTTGAAATTGAAGTGATTGTTCTGTCCTTTCTAATAGTAGATGGCATATCTTGGAATACCATTATCTAATGTCTATTCATGTATCGATTATTGGGTATGACAGAACAAAGCTACAACTTGAACTTGATAATGCTGTGTACTTCAAAAATAGTGTCTTGTTTGTGCAAAACCTGAATATTTGGTTATATTCATGTTGTGTCTCATGTTTTAGAACAAACACAGTTATTTCCTCAATGAATTGAAATTCTCGGGAGGTTGCTGTTGACAAAGCCCTCACTTTTTATCCTGCAAACAGAATATGATCTAACTAATGATTAGGATCGAACTGAAGTCATGGAATCCTAGACCCTTCATTTAATGACACAATATTTGCACAACATAATTTCACAATTTGATAAAAATGCTACTTCAGAAATTTTTGTTGATTTGGAAAATCTAACTGAAGAGACATTCATCTAAATGAATTTGGTTTATCAAAACTGAAAAAAAACACATTAAATTCAAATCTAATCACAAAGAATAGTTCAGCAAGAAATTGCCATAATCTCCTAGCCACATTTGAAATTATGTGGGTCCTGGAGAACCTCATTGATGTACATTTAAAGTGACCATAAGCTAAACAAGACTTCTAAACATTAGTTTCACTGGATGGCAGGACAAATTAAAATAGCTTTCTGGCTTGGTGCATGAGTAAGTGTGTTGGAATCGATATAATATAATTGGAATGGTCACCCATATTCATTTCTGCACATTAATATCTCCAAGTGACCACAATAAAAGGTACGAATTGGGCTGAATTATTCAGTAGGACAAGAATAACAACTTGACTTGGAGTTGGCATTCAAATCAGTTTCAGAAGTGACAAAATTTGCAAGAACCAGAAAACTTCAGATTACTCAAGGCTCACAGAAGAAAAAAGAATTTGAAAATTAAACTTCAAATGAGCAAGACTAAACACTGATTCACCTCTAGGAGAATATTGTGTTAAATACTGGGCACCACATTTGAGAATAAATGTGGTGATTTCTGAAGGTTATGGAGAGATTTAACATGTTTCCAAGGATGAGGGATTTGTAGTTTGGTAAATAACCAATTTTGGAGGGAATTTGATAGAATTGCTTTAAATGAAGATAAATTGTTTTCAATGGTTGATGCTTTGATTAACAGGAATATCCAGATTTCAATTGATTGGCAAAACAGCCAGAAGTGAAATGCAGAATAAGTGGCTGGATACAGATTTGATCTGCACTTTTCAAAAAAGAAGTAGATAAATCCTTTAATAAAAGTTTACATGGGTTTTGTAAGTGACCATGGCAGTGGGACCAATTGGACTGTTCTTGGAACAGTTGTCACAGATAAACCAAATGTCGTCCTCCTGTGCTATGCTGTTGGAAGATGATTTGTGACATGGGGTCTGTAGTCTATTCATACATTATTTGAAGGCAGGGCACTCTGATGATGACAGGAGATTGAATGGTTGGAAAGTATAGTACAGATGGGTTGGGTTCTAAGGTAGTCAGGGAGCTGTAGTGTGGTTGGTAGTACAGGGGTCAGTGTGAGTGTTTGGGAGATCAGTTCTGTAGTCACTCAGGAGTTAGAATTTTGCAGGGATTGAAAGGATCTCTAACTTAACCAAATTGGCAATGAAGCCCCAATTCCAAAAATACTGCCTCTGAAACTGGCATCAAACCAACTTCATAAGGGAAAGGGAAATGGAGACAATTCATACTACTTCAAGTACGGTTCATGGAGGCAGCAATATGTTTAAAAACGAAGCTGATGTGATTTTTAATCAGTCAGGAATCTGAAACACGTTTCATAGCCTTTATATTTTCAGGACAAAATTTAAACTTATCTGATATCTTTGGGGAGGCAGGAAAACCTTCTGGATATGGCTCATTGCAACTTTTTAAACATTATTAAAAAGGCACCAACTGCTAAAGAAGTTCAACAAATTCAATCACAGTTGTGACTGGCAACTAGGGGGTTGGATGGTGGGATCTTGGATCTTGAAAGGACAATCTATTTTATACAGGCAGTATTTATAAAGTTATGAATCTGTGTAATATGCTTGAGAAACAAAAGACCTGGAAAGTATGTGCAGCTGATTTAAACTATTGACTGGAAAAATTATTTAGATATTTGGTGATGTTATTGCAGGAATGTTAGTTTCTATCACCCACTTGTCAAAAAGACTGCTCTTGAGCTTTCTGTTCTATTGAAGCAGTCTCTGGTCACCCATTTTCTCCTCTTCACAACGTGCCATCTCCACCTATCTCAGTGCCCACTATTTCTCTTATTATCTATTCAAACTCTTCCAGTCTGACTTCTATTCTGCTTTATCATCCATTGTGTTCCCACACTCACTAATAGTATTCTTATGACAGAATTTTGAGCACCAGACTGAATTTTACAGGAACCGTGGAGGTCTTAGTGCCATGACTGGAAGCAAGGGTCAGAATACTCTTCATCAGGTAGTTCCATCTGAAACAACATTTTGCTGGTGGTGACCAATAAAGTGGCTAGTATCCTTACTAAGGAGAACATATAATCCTTTTTTTATTTATGATATATTAATGGGATGTGGGTTTTATTGGCTGGGCCCCATGCCAATTTTCATGGGTAAAGTCATAGTGTGACATCAGGTAATTATCATTGGGGCCACTTATTAATCTAAAACAGTTCGCTGTCTGCCTAGAGTCATCTATTTATACATATAGGAATACATTTAGATGGGATTACTTCAGGAAGTCTGCCTGACCCCTAACATAACTTTAATATTAACTGTTTGAAATAATAGCCCGTGAAATTGGTGGAATCGTTTTTTTTCATGCATTTTGTTTTTGGTTTGTTTTGTTTTCACTCTATTAATAGCATCAAAAAGCATAAATAACAGATTGGAATCAAAGGATATATTTATTCACAAGTACCTGTATTATCTGTAATTCAAGTGCTTTGAGGTAATGCTATCAGCCATTGTTATGATCATCATAACTTGTTGTTTTGTAGGCTATTATTTGGATTAATAACTGATTTCTCAACAATGGGGAGATTTGCTTTTGGATCAAATACTTTCAAGAAATCTAGAATTCTTGGATAAGGTATGTTTAACAAATTGAATGTGATTGGTTTAATTATAAAAGTAGTAAACCAATTGTAATTGAGTGTAGCAGTTTACTTACTGTATACTACAATATATTGTTACAATGGTAAAAAAGCTTGCAATGGCACAGAAGAAAGACTTGAATTTGTATTAAGCCATCCAATATGGTTCAAACATGCAAAATTGCTATTGAAGTCAGGACCACATGCAGCAGTCAATTTGAATATACAAGAACTCTCAAAACAGAAAATCTATCTTTGGTGAGGTTGGTTGAAGGAGGAGTTTTTTTTTATTAGTTAGACTGTCAAGAAGGCTTTGTCCTCTTAAATAAATTGTGCCTCAAAACCTTTTAGTTAATCAGGCAAATGGGACAAATTTCACTTTTCAAAAATGGTACCTCCAATCATATAGCACTCTGTACTGTACATGTGGGAAACAAAAAGAGCTTTTCCCACTAAGTATCTGGTGCTTAGTTCTGTTGATTATCTCATGTATCAAAAACAATTTTGCATCAAAAGAATGATTGTTCTTCCAAAATCAATAGCTAATGAAAGAAACTACTAACTTTTTAAACTATCTGCTTATATCAATTCCTATTTGGTAAAAATTACCTCAACGTGTCTGTAAGTATGCCATTTTCAATATGGTATATAAATAAACTTTAGAAATCCCTTAATGCTTGTTTTGCTCAAATTAAATGTAACATCATCTGTGATGTAATGTATATAAGAAATGGAAAAGGTAAGGTAAGTGCTCATGAGTAAATATATATTAATCAGCATAAGAGCAAAATATGCAAGGTACTGGAAATTTGAAATAAGATTAATGAACTCAGTAAACTGTGTCAATAGGACTGACAGCATCTGTGGAGAGAGAAAGGGAATTGATATTTCAGGTTGATAACCATCTAAGGGTTGTCCTGACTTGCTTTTGTTTTGAGATATAAAGTTAAAGTCCCACTGCAGAACCTTAAACACAAAGTCCAACACTCCACTGCAGCATGGAAGGAATGTTGTACTAAGGTGCCACATGCTGGATGAGCTATTAAATTGAGGCTCCCATCTGAAGTGGATGTAAAAGATCCTATGGCACTCCTTTGAACTATCGCTGATGTCCTGGCCAATATTTATTCCTCAAAAAGTAAATCAGTCAACAGTCATTATCTGGTCATTTTGCCATTGTTGACTGGAGATGTTTGCTACAGAATTGGTTGCATTATTTCTGATGTGATAACAGGTGTGTTCACTTCAAAGCACTCTCAAACAAAAGCACAATTTTGCAGATCCTGGAATTCTGAAAGAAAAACAGAACATGATGGAAATACAAGGTTTGCTTCACTTTGCACAGATGCTTCCAGACCTCGTAACCATTTTTGTTGGTTTCATTGGGAATTCTTGAGGTCTCGTAAAGTGCTAAATCAACACAAGTGTTTCTTTCTCGTGTTCTAAAGAAAAGGGAGATAGCAAATTTTAAAATATTGTGAACTTCAGCCATTCGCACTGGTAAAGCAATGAGGCAACCAAGGAGTTGAACTGTTTCCTTATCAGACACTTAAACATAGAATCTACAACCACACTAAACATCCCTGGCTTTGCCAACTTCTTTGTTGTCATTCAGGGAATGAAAGTTTGATGGTGTGAGGTGTCATTAATAATGCATTTGTGACAGTTGAAGATGTGAAGGTGTATCATGTTTAAAACTGTATTAGTCAGTTATTGAGTGATTAAGAATACAGAAGTAGGAAGAGACATTTTAGCCCCTTGAACCTATTCCACCATTCACTGAGATTATGACTGATCCACACCTGAATTCTAGCACCTGCCTCGGTTCTATAATCCTCACTACCCTTGCTTGAAAGCTATTGGTCTCCATTATGGATTTTAGAAATGGTCTAGTCTCATGACCGTTTTGGGGAGAGAGAATTCCTGACTTCTGCTGCCCATTGCTTAAGGAAGTGTATTTTGATTGGCCCTGAATGACCTAGCTGTAATATTAGGATTATATTCACGTGTTTTGGGCTTCCAGCTGAGGAAATATTTTCTCTCTAGTTTTTCCATCAAATCTTTTCACTAGCTAAGGGCCAAGATTAGCCCTTGGAATGTAAGGTTACCTGACTTCAAAGCTAGTCTCTTTTAGACTAAGTTTCATTCTGGTGAATTTGTGCAGCGCTGCCTGTAAGGCCATTATGTTTCTGCGGTATAGTATCCATAACTGAGAACAATGCTCCAGAAGAAATCTATTCTGTGCTGCCTGAAGTGTGACGTGTCTCTTTTCTGGGCCATCATTTTATTGCCCACCCCTAATTACATGATGTTAATTCATTTGTTTACTTCTAAGTACTATGCATACCTATGTAAGGTCATTAATTTTTTACCAACATTTTCCCCTGTTAGGTACTATTTGTTGCATTTTTAAATTTTATAGATCATCCCACTCTGAGTATTATTATTACCTAAATAGCTGCCATGCAATCATTCATATCCTTTGTTTTGTAAACCTATGAATCCATCTTTGAAGCCCTCCACCTTCTCTTTTAGTTTTACTAAAGCTGCAGACCATTTTATTCAATTCACCAACACTGGTCCCAGTGTGGTTCAAGTGGCAAGAAATGATCTTGGATTGGGTAATGTAGAATACATATGGGTGGAGCTAAGAAATAAAAAGGGCAAGAAGGCACTGGTGGAAGTAATCTACAGGCTCATTAACAGTAGCTATACTCAGGAACAGGTTAAATCAGGAGATAATGACAGCATACAAAAAAGGCAGTACATTAATCATGGGTAACTACTTATTTTGTAGATTGGGATGTTAGATTGGTAGAGGTAGTGTAAGGACTGTTTTTTTAATGGACTGAGCGAGCTGTTTTAAAACCAATGTTTGAAAATGTGGCTGTATCTTTTGAAAGCAAGTAACCTGACATCTATACCAGTCTTTATGTTAAATAAAAGAAACAGTTTAGACAAATAATTATTGCAGTTTGAGTTGGAACAGAGAGGGGGCACTATGCAGTTTTGCAGGGATCAAGATGTTGATTGGTTTATGGACTAGTGACCAGTTATTGATGACTGATTGGGAGAAAGTGAGGTCTGCAGATGCTGGAGATCAGAGTTGAGAGTGTGTTGCTGGGAAAGCACAGCAGGCCAAGCAGCATGTGAGGAGCAGGAGAATCGATGTTTTGGGCATTAGCCCTTCATCAGGAATGAAGGTCTTTTGCCCGAAACATTGATTCTCCTGCTGTTGGGATGCTGACTGACTGACCGACCGTGTGCCTGCCAATAACTGTGTTATTGCTTTTCAGGTAACTGAGCAACATGCAGTTGGGAACAAGTAACAATTTCAGTTCTTCCCCAGTTTTGGAGAGGTCTTTCTGTTCTCTGTAGTCAAAATTCACCATAAACCTGAAAAAAACAGTTTATTTTTCTTGTGGTAGTTGTTGATTACTGTGAATTTTAACAGTTAAGTCAGAGATTTGTTGTAAGTGAACCGGTCACCTTGTATGTCTTGTTGGAAGCAGCTGATAAAGATACCCGAGTCCAGCAAAAGATTCATGAGGATCATCTTGACGTGTGTGTGTGTGTGTGTATGTATGTGTGTGTGTGTGTGTGTGTGTGGTGTGTGTGTGTGTGTGTTTGTGTGGTGTGTGTGTGTATGGTGTTATTACTATTACCTGTAGCTAGAGGATAAACTGACCATGGCTAGCTAGGAAAGTTTAAGGATAGCATCAAATTGAAAGAAAAAGACATATGATGGGTCAAAGATTTGTGATTAAGCCAAAGGATTGGGAAAAGTTTCTAAAAACAATCAAGACAGGACCAAAAATATGAAGAGAGAAAACAAGCTCTGAGAGCAAACTTACAAGTAGTACCATGATGGACAGCAAGAACGCCTTTTAAATATATGAAATTGTTACCGAGCCAGATAATGAAATGTCTGGATATCAAACCTACAGCTCAGCGAGCAAACCTACACCCTAAATATATGAAATGCAAAGAGATGCTAACATGAACCTAAGTCCCTAGGAGAACAAAACTGCGGAATGATAATGGGGAACAGAAATAGAAAAGGAGTTAAATAAATAGTTGCATTAATCCTCAGTAGAAAATATTAATAACATTCCCATAATGCTAAATAATCAAGGGGCAAAGAGATGTGTCCTTGGATATTAAAAAAGCTATTTGTATATGTATTTATAGTAAATTTTCTAAGAAGTTTTAGATTCTGGAAAAGCCCCAGAGGATGGGAAAATTGCCAATGTAACACTTTTTTTCAAACAGGGAAAGAGACAAAAACAAAGGGCAACTATCAGTCAGTTGTCTTAATGACTGTTATTGGAAAATTGTTTGTGTTTAAAGCATGGAACAGCAGAGCATTTAGAAATGCATGAAACGATCAAGCAGAATCAGCATGGTTTAACAAACGAGGAATCCCACCTGACAAATGTATAAAATTCTTTAAGGAGTTAACAAACAAAATAGGTAAAGTGGAAGCAGTCAATCTAATTTCGTCGAGTAGGTTGCATCTGTACTCATTGGAGTTTAGAAGAATGAGACCTTGTTGAAATTATAAAATATTTTGGAGACTTGATCGTGGAGATGCGGAAAAATAATTTCCTATTGTGTGAGTGTCGAGGACCAAGGTGCATAGTCTCAGTAGGGAGTCACTCTGTTTGGACAGAAATGAGGAGGCCTTTCTTCTCAGGATAAAGAAATGCACAGATTCACTACTGCAGAGTGCTGTTGAGGCTGGATTGTAAAGTATATTCAAGGTGGAGATAGACAGCTATTTAGTCAGTAAGAGAATTGAGCATTATGGGGCAAGAGTAGGAAAGCAAAGTTGAGGATTATTAGATCAGGCATGATGTTATTGAATGGTTAAGCTGACTTGATAGGCTGAATGGACTACTTCTGCATCTAATATTTATTGCATTAAGTGATGCCTACCCTTCCAGAATACCCCAGTACTGATGCCAGTGCCCCATGAAGTGAAACCCATTTTGCCCAATGAAGAGTACAGAAAGGATAGGTATAGAGAAAAAATGTCCCAGTGACAGAGGTTGAGAACCAGAGGACATCCAGCTGATGTGACCAGTCGTGTGTCACAGGGATTGGTGCTGGGTTCACTGTTAGTTGTCATTTGGATGAGACTTTAAGAGGTATGGTTGTTGGGTTTGTGAATGAAACCCCAATTGGCGGTATGGTGGACGGTGAAGAAGGTTACCTGGGAATGTTGCAAGGTCTTGATCAACTAGGTCAGTGGGCTGAGGAATGGCACACGGAGTTTAAGTTAAATAAATGCAAGGTGTGGCACTTTGGTAGGTCAAATCTTGGCAGGGCCTACACAATCAATGGTAAGGCCCTGGGGCCTTCATTATAGAACAAAGAGATCTAGGAGTAGAGTTTCATAGCTCCTTGAACGTGGAGTCACAGACAAGGTGGTGAAGGCTTTCAGCATGCTTCCTTTCATCAGTCATTGCATTGAGTATAGGAGTTGGAATGTCATATTGCAGCTCTACAAGATGTTGGTAAGGCTACGTTTGGAGTACTGTGTACAGTTCTGGTTGCACTACTGTAGAAAGGATATAATTAAACTAGAAACAGTGCAGTAAAAAAAATGCTAGGATGCTATTTGGGCTACAAGGTTTGAGTTATACCAAGAGGCTGGATAGGCTGGGACTTTTTTCCATGGAGCTTGGGAGACTGAGGGATGACCTTACAGTGGTCTATAAGGTAGATAGCTTAACAACATTCCCCCATGGTAAGGGAGTCTAAAACTTACAGAAGTTATAGAATCCTTATACTGTGGAAGCAGGGTATTCGCCCATCATGTCTACACCAGCCCTCTGAAGAGCATCTGACCCAGATCCACTCCCATAATCCTGCTAACCCACCTAACCTGCACATTACTAGACACTATGGTCAATTTAGTATGGCCAATCCACCTAAGCTGCAGATCGTTGGACTGTGGGAAGAAACCGGAGCACCCAAAGGAAACCCACGCAGACATGAGGAGAATGTACAAACTCCACACAGATAGTTGCCTATGGCTGGCATCGAACCTGGGTCCCTGGAGCTATGAGGCAACAGTGTTAACCACTGAGCCACTGTGCCACCCACAGCCAGAGGGCACAGGTTTAAGGTGAGAGTGGAGCGATACAGAAGAGTCCAAAGGGGCAATTTTATCATAAAGAGGGTGTTGAGTTTCTGGAACCATCTGCCAAAGGTAGTCGTGGAGGCGAGTACAATTTTGTCATTTTAAGAAACATTTGGACAAGTATATGGATGGGATAGATACGGAGGGAAATGGGCCCAATGCAGGTAAATGGGACTTGACTAATTGTTGAAACTGGGTGGCATGGTCAAAGAACAAAGAAAATTACAGCACAGGAACAGGCCCTTTGGCCCTCCAAGCCTGCACCAACCCAGATCCTCTATCTAAACTTACCACCTATTTTCTAAGGGTCTGTATTCCATTGCCCTCTGCTTATTCATGTATCTGTCTAGACCATCTTAAATATATCCCCATGACACATGATACTGTATACCCATGATTGCATCACCAAATTCCAGACCAATGCCAATTACAAATATGCTGATGACGCCACCATAGTCGGTCGAATCTCAGATGGTGATGAAACAGACTACAGACAGGAGGTGGAAGACCTGGAAAAATGGTGCACTGAGAACAACCTAGCTCTCAACGCTGGCAAAACAAGGAACTCATTACTGACTTTTGGCGGGACGTTACTCATACCCCCCTACACATTAACAGTACAGAGGTGGAACGAGTTGAGAGTGTTAAGCACCTGGGAGTGGTCATCCACAACAAGCTTTCTTGCATTCTTTATGTGGATGCACTGGTTACAAAGGCCCGACAACATCTCTTCTTCCTCGGGCAGCTGAGGAAATTTGGCATGATGGCAAATATCCTTGCCAACTTTTATCGATGCGCCATGGAGAGCATTCTGTCTGGATGTATCACTACCTGGTATAGCAACTGTACCATTCAAGATCAGAGACGGTTACAGAGAGTGGTGAACTCAGCCCGGACAATCATAAAGGCCAACCTCCAAACTATAAAATCCATCTACCAGGCCTGCTGCCAAGGAAAGGCCACCAGCATTCTCAAAGATCCATCCCATCCTGGAAATGTTCTTCTACAACCTCTACCATCAGGGATAAGGTACAGAAGCCTGAACACATGCACCGGCCTGTTTTGAACCAGTTTCTACCCTACTGTTGTTGGAATACTAAAATAGGCTCACAAACTCTTAACATTCGCCTGTACCCGTGTTTTTGTTTTTGCCACTGTTTACCTATTATTTACTTATCTATGCTACTTAACTCTTTGATCTGCTTGTATTGCTCTCAAGACAAAGCTTTTCACTGTGATGAATTGGATCTTCCAAAATGCATTGCCCTGCATTTGTCTGGATTGAACGCCATCTGCCATTTCTCTGCCAACTCTCCAAAATATCTATATTCTTCTGTATTCTCTGACAGTCTACTTCACTATCTGCTACTCCATCAATCTTAGTGTGATCTACAAACTTGCTAATCAGGCAATCCATACCTTCCTCCAAATCATTTATGTCCCAGCACAGATCCCTGTGGAACACCACTGGTCACAGGTCTCCATTTTGAGAAGCTTCCTTTCACTACTTCTCTCTGTCTCCTGTTGCCCAGCCAGTTCTTTACCCATCTAGCTAGTACACCCTGCATCCCATGCAACTTTACCTTCTCCATCAGCCCACCATGGGGAACCTTATCAAATGCCTTGCTCAAGTCCATGTATATGACATCCACATTCCTTCCCTCATCAATCAACTATGTCACCTCCTCAAAGACTTCTATTAGGTTTGTAAGACATGAACTTCCCTGTACAAAACAATGTTGTCTATCACTGATAAGTCTATTTTCTTCCAAATGGGAATATATCCTATCCCTCAGTATCTTCTCCAGCAGCTTCCCTACCACTGACATTCGGCTCACAAGTCTATAATTACCTGGATTATCGCTGCTACCTTCTTAAACAAGGGAACAGCATTAGAAATTCTCCAGTCCTCCTGGACATCACCCGTGCTCAAGGATGCTGCAAAGATATCTGTTAAAGCCCCAGCTATTTCCTCTCTTGCTTCCCTCAGTAACCTGAGAAAGATCCCATGAACCTGGTGACTTGTCCACCTTTATGCCATTTAGAATAACCAACACTTCCTTCCTCCTTATGCCGACTTAACCTAGAGTAATCAAAGACCTATCCCCCACCATCCACCATGTCCCTCTCCTCGGTGAATACCGATGCAAAATACTTAATAAGAATCTCACCCATTTTCTCTGATTCCACACAACCTTTCTTATTTGTCCTTAAGTGGGACAAGGCTTTCTCTAGTTACCCTCTTGCTCCTTATATATGAATAAAAGGTTTTGGAATTTTCCTTAACCCTGTTTGCTAAGGATATCTCATGACTCATTTTAGCTCTCTTAATTCCTTGTTTCAGATTGGTCCTACATTCCCAATATTCTTCCACAGCTTTGTCTGTCGTCAGCCACCTAGACCTTATGTATGCATCTTTCTTCCTCATAGTTTCACAATTTTACCTGTCATCCATGGTTCCTAATCTTGCCATTTCTATCATTTTCAGAGGAACATGTCTCTCCTGAACTCTAATCAACCTCTCTTTAAAAGCCTTCCACATAGCGAATGTAAATTTACCTCCCAACCTAGAATCCCTAACTGCTGCCTAATTTTGGTATAGTTGGCCTTCCCCCAATTTAGCACTCTTCCTTTAGGACCACTCTCATCTTTGTCCATGAGTAATCTAAAACTGATGGAATTGTGATTACTATTCCCAAAGTAATCCCCTACTGAAACTTCAACCACCTGGCCAGGGTCATTTCCCAACACCAGGTCCAGTATGGCCCCCTCCCAAGTTAGACTATTTACATATTGCTCTAGAAAACTCTCCGGGATGCTCCTTACAAATTCTACTTCATCCAGGCCTCTAACACTGAATTAATCCCAGTCGTTGTTGGGAAAATTTAAATCTCCTATCACCATTGCCATGTTGCTCCTACATCTATAAGTTGGGCCAAAACGTCTGTTTCCATGCTGTAAACCTCTATGACTCTGTGTAATTGACAAAAGATCCAGCAGCAACAAAGTGACAATTTTTTAATGCATGTAGTATGTATCTGAAATGTGCAGCTTGAGAGTGTGGTAGAGGTGAATTTAATCACTGCATTCAAGAAGTGATTGTGTAAGTCTCAGAATAGAAAGAATTTGTTGGGTTACAATGAAGAGACACTGTACTGGGTTTGGCTGCATAGGCATGATGGGTCGAGAGACACCTTTCACTATGATAATCATTCTATGATTCTCTGTTACCATCGAGACAGATTTGATTTTACTAAGGGCCGTGGTTTCTCTTAAATGGGAAGACTTTTGATTTGCAGAAATGTCATAATCTGTTATCTGAAAGTGAGCAAGCTGGGCGCAATATCCATCCATATATTGGCAGACGTCTCTCTTAATTTGAGTTGATTTTCAATAGTTAATGTAACTGAGATTCTTGAATAAGTATTGACTGAGATTCTCATGAGTAATGGAAGTGATGTGTCTGTTTGCTCTTGCTGATATTTGAAATATTGGTTGACAGTATACTCCTTGCCCATTGACCACAAATCATTCTTCCAAGTGCTGGCAATTGAAGAATATCTCAAAATAGAAGTGTACGGCATGTGGTGAGTGCTAGTGAATGGATATGCAGCTGATAAAATTTAACCCATGAGCTGTTAGCTACTTCTGGAATGGAAATGCCAATGGCCAACTAGTTATTATGTTTGCGTCTAGGTCTTTTTTCGGATTTGAGAACATGTTAATTGGGCATGGGTGATAATAAGAGGATTTTATTTGAACTATTCAGCCAAAAATAGTGGTTGGATGCTCTATCAATTAAGAGGGAATTTAATATAGAGACATCTTGGTGGATTAATGGGGGAAGGCAGTAGAAGACAAAAGATACTTTTTTTTACACTACATTCCTTAAGCTGATGTACAGTTTAAACATTATTAACATATATGAAGATTGAAGGTTTGTTTGTATGTGGCGATTGGAAGGTTTGTTTGTATGTGGCGCTTGCATGACAAATTTATTTATATAATTTAGTCTGCTATATCCTGTGATACGTGTAGAAGATGGTGACTTTACTCTTGTTTCACTTTGGCTGTCATCAGCAATTGCAGCAAGATGTCTTGTACCTTTTTTTAATTTCCTTGGCTTTTCATCTATGATTGTAAAACCTGAATTGATTTTAGGGTCTATAATCAAACTGTTCATGTAACATATTTGGCTTGAGTTCGAACAGTATATTATAGAATTTAATTTCTAATGAACAGAAATATTGGCAGAAATTTGAAGTTTCTAAAGTAATCAAATTAAATGGAATTGATTTTTTAAAATAAAATAATATGTGGCTCTGTTTGATGTGCCTTAACTGAAGTGTTGTGTTTGTGCCAATGTTGGATTCAACACTGGCACTTGATGGTTTGCAGAAGCATTTGTACTGACAAGTTGGCGATAGTGATGCAGACTGTTACAAACACTTAGATGTAGAAAGGTGGCTAAATACCTATTCCCAAATACTAAGTGTAACACCAGGCTGCTGTATTTCCTGTTCAGTAACTGATTTCACAAAAATATAGTTTGTTTGGAATTTTAGAAAAGGTCATCCAACCTTCCTAGTTAATGTATAATAATGAGTCAAGAAAAAACTGAAGGGAAGAGAACATTTTTTTGAAAAAAGAGGGAAATTTATTCTCAAAACCAGAAACTGCAAGTTACAATGTCTACATACTTTTTCCACAGTGAATAGAGCCGCATTCAGTCGTTGTCCACTTGTCCACAACTCGATATAGTTAGTGAGTTCTGTGTGATATGGGAAAGAATGATTGTCTACTTATTCTGAATAGGTGAAAGTGAGGACAGCAGGTGATGGAGATTAGAGTCAAGAGTGTGGTGTTGGAAAAGCACAGCAGGTGAGGCAGCATCCAAGGTGCAGGAAAATCATTGTTTCGGGCAAAAGCCCTTCATCAGGATTGCTTCTTCATGGCAGAAACCATGGTCTCAGAAGCCCGAGATACGTATAAAATATGTAAGAAAAACTTTAAAAAGGAAATTAGGAGAACAAAAGATGCGCAAGTAAGGATAATGGCAAGTAAAATAAAAAGCTAATTTGCGAGTACATTAAGCGTAAAAGGATAGCTAGGTATCTAGTACTGCCCACTAAGTAACTTGCGCCTGGAGCCGGAAGATATAGGCCAGGATCTAAATGAATACTTTGTGTCAGTGTTCACTAGTGAGAGCGATGATGGGAGTATAGAAATCAGTGAGATGGCTGTGGTACAATTAAAGGAATTAACATAGACAGAGAAAGTTCTGAGTGGTTAGTCAAGCTTAAAAGTAGATAGATATCCAGGCCAAATGAAAAAGAGGAAAGGGAAGAATTAGCAGGGGTGCTGGCAATCACTTACAATTCCCCTCTGGCAAGAGGGGAGATACCAGAAGGCTGGAGGGCAGCTAGTTTGGCACCATTTTTCAAGAAGGGAACTTGGGATAAACCAGAAAAATACAGGCCAGTCAGTTTAACCTCAGTGGTGGGGAAATTATTGGAAGTAGTTCTGCAGGATAGATCTGCACTTGGAGAGGCAGGGATTAATCATCAACATGGTTTTGTGAATGGGAGGTCAGGTCTAACCAACTTAATTGAATCTTTTGAAGAGGTGACCAGGCGCGAGGAGGAAGGCAAGATATTCTATTTTGATACTTGGATTTCAGCAAGGATTTTTAGTAAGATCCCACTGGGAGACTGATATCAAAGGTCAGAGTCCATGGGAGAAGTTTAGCTAATTGGATCCAGAATTGGCTGAGTGGCAAAAAGCAGATGGTGATGGAAAAGGGCAGTTTTTGTGACTGGAAGTCTATGTCCAGAAGGGTTCAGTGTTGGGGTCCTTACTGTTTATATATAAATGATTTTAGATTTGAATGTAGGAGTATTAATCAGTAGGTTCATGGATAATATGAAAATTGGTGGGGTGGTAAATAGTGAGGAGGATAACCCTGTATTACGGGAGGAAATAGATGGATCGATCAGTGACAAATAGGATTCAATCTGGATAAATGTGAGGTGAAGCACTTGAACCAGACAAACTAGGCAAAGAAATATATAATGAATGGTAGGATCTTCAGAAGCTCTGAGGATCAGAGGAATCTTGGGTTGCATGTCTACCAGTCCCTTAAGATAACAGAACAGGTCGATCAAGTGGGTAAGAAGGCAAATGGAATAGTTGTCTCGAATAGCCAACGCATAGAGTTTAAGAGCAGGGAGGTTAGGCTGGAACTGTATAAAACATTAATTAGTCCACAGCTCAAGTATTGTGCATAGTACTAGAACCTGAATCATAGCAGGAATGTGATAATGCTGGAGAGGGTGGAGTGGAGATTTACCAACATGCTGCTTGGGCAGGAGAGTTCCAGTTATGAATGAAGAAAGATTTCATAGATTGGGGCTGGAGCAGAGGAGACTGAGTAGGGACATGACTGAAATGTATAAAATTGAAATACATAGATGAGACTGACAGAGGGAACTATTTCCCCTCAGCATAGGGATCAATGCCCAGGAATATAGATTTAATGTAAGGGGCAGTAGATTCAGAGGAGATGTGAGGAAAATGTTTTCAGTCAAAGAATGGTGAAAATCTGGAACTCACTGCTTGTCAGGTTGGTTGAGGCAGCACTCCTCATTTCATTTAAGAAGTATTTAAATGCACACTTACGATGCCAATGCATGCATGGTTATATGGCAAGTGCCAGAAAATGGGATTAGAAGAGTCAAATATTTGTTTCTGATGGTGCAGATTCAATGGGCCGAATGGCATATTTTCTGTACTGTAGACCACTATGATTCCGACATATTTGCATATGTTTGGTTTTTGAGCACTGCAGTTAAAGTAGTAATTACAGCACTTAGATTTGCTTCCACAGAAATAACACAATATTGTCAGATTACTTTTAACATTGATTCACTGTGAAGTTATAGATGAAATGGACCTCTGATGCATAGCTGTTTCAAAGAGCAACAAAGCATTTATTGCAATGTTTTTGAAGAATTCATGGAAACATGCCTAGGAATAGATGCATTACCTGTAGGAGTTGCATTCTATTCAAGCTAGCCAAAAGACCTGTGGCAAAGGATCTACACTTGCTTGATTTTGAATGGTGCCATTTTGCCAACAGCCTCCTCACAAACATCACAAGTTGTGGGTGCAGGGAACTGGATTCCTTTCACAACATCATGTTTATTGTATGTTGATATAAACTGCAAGTATCAAAATATGAAATATTCTGCGTTTGCTTTTTTTTTGCACAAACTGGGCTTGTTAATGTCATGTGTATTTTTGCTCACTCCAAGGCCCCCTTTCAAATCCAGCAGCATTGTTATTAATAATGAGATTGAAGGGTATTGCCAGATGGAGAATAGAGTAAAGATTATTCAAGACTGATTTCAGGAAAGTGAATGCTAGATCCTGGTGATTGGAACACTTTCTTAACTTACCTTGCATCATTGGAGTGTGTTAGAACCTCACTTAGCTTGAAAATATTAGTTTAGTACAACTGAGGGTACAATTGTTGACACTTTTATTGGGAAGATTGTAGATGGGTGTCAAAATACTATCAGTACAAATTCAAGGTTGACATGCAGTCGACATGCAGTCGAGGGAGAATTTTTCTAAGGTGCCATCTTTTCGATGAGATCCAAAACCATCTTGCTGCGCTCATTCAGAATTGACAAGTCATCTATCAAGTTTTATCCTGCTTTGAATGCAAATGCCTTAATGATGAAGCAAAGCATCAGCACAGAAGGAAGGAAAAAGAAGTAAATTCTGCATTCTGAATCATGCAACCTTGTGGAGCATGTGCCTTAATATGCACAGGTTATGTATTGGTTTGTTCAGTTATCTGAAGACCCAGAGCAGAAGCTCACAGTCCTGAGAATCTGTTATCCTCAAATTGTGGGACAGCTGATGAGGATCATGCTTTGCATTTGACATGCAAAAGTGACAGGCATGTCTTATCCACCGTTATTGTACTCTAAGGTGCTTGCATGTATCTTGGTTCTTTCTGATACCTGAAACCTCCTCCCTGTAGTTAGGGACACTGTTGCCCTGATCAACCATCTAGATCTGGGCAGTTGAAATGTTGGATTTTAGATTTGTACCAAACTGACTGTCCTTCCTTTGCTGTTTGCTCTGCAGCAGAACTTTAAAGGTGCCCTCAATTAAGAGTCTGGGAGAGTTTGCCAGTTCTTTGTATACTATTTATATTTGTGTATGTATCCTGTATAGCAGATAGCATTATTGGTAGTAGCAGTGCTATCCTGCAATAGGAAGGATATTATTAAGTTGGAGAATGCAGAACATTTATATAAATGTTATAAGGATGTTACTGAGGATGTTACTCATTTATAAGGATGTTACTGAGACAGGAGAGTTTAAATTTTGAGGAGAGGCTTAATAAACTGGAACTTTTTTTCACTGGAGCATAGGAGGTTGAGTAGTGACCTTATAGTGGTTTATAAGATCATGAAGGACATAGATAAGGAGAATAATGAAGGTTTCTTTTCCATAGGGTTGAGGAACTCAAAACTAGGGGACATCATTTTAAGTTGAGAGGAGAAAGATTTCAAACGGACGTGAGGGGCAACATTTTTAAACACAGGGTGGTTCATATATGGAATGAACTGCCAGAGGAAGAGGCAGATGCAGGTACAGTTACAACATTTAAAAGGCATTTGGACAGGTACACAAATAGGAAATGTTTAGAAGCATATGGGCCAAATGCAAGCTAATGGGGTTAATTATGTTTGGGAAACTTGATCGGCACAGATGAGTTGGATGGAAGAGTTTGCGCTGTATGACTCTATGGCTCTGTAACTATTCCATTATTTTTAATTGTATGCTTCTGTCAAAGAAAGGTCTGCACTGATATAACACCTTTCATAACCCAGAGTACCTTAAAACCACTCTACAGCCAAGTAAGGTTTATGGGGTGTAAAATATGCAGCCAACAATTTTGGACAAAAGCTTCTGTAACTTGGTAAGTGACTAGATAATCTATTTTAAAAAAAACATTGGTAATGGTTGGGGGATAAGTATTGGCCAGGATGCCAGGAAAATGTCCATATTATCTTTTGAATCCTTTGATGGCAACAGCCATGGTTTTGGATCTCATCGAAAAGGTAGCACCTTAGGACAATTCTCCCTCAAAGATTGCATCTGAGTATCTGATAGTATTTTGCCACCCTTCCCAATAAAAATGTCAGTAACTGTACTATCAGTTGTACCAAGCTAAAAATTTCAAGCTAAGTGAGATTCTTACACACTTGAATGATGTAAGGTAAGTTAGGAAAGTCTTCCAAACACCAGGATCTAGCATTCACTTTCCTGAAATCAGTCTTGAATAACCTTTTATTCTATCCTCCATCTGGCAATACCCTTGAATCTCCATCTGCTCCACACATCCTTCACCATCACAGCAACACCCCATGGACAACATAAACATAATCTTCTGTTAGTCATACCTTTATATAAATCCACTGAGTTGCTTTGTACCAATTCTTTGCTCCTCCAGCAATGCAAAACTCTGATTACTATTGATTGCAACTTGCAAAACTGTGTTGGCAAAAATGATCACACTTGCAATTTTTTTAATACAGTCATAGCCAAACACCACGGAAACAGAGCCTTCAGTCCAAACAGTGCCTGCCGAACACAATCCCGAACTAAACTAGCCCCACCTGCCTGCTCCTGGCCCTTGTCACTCCAAACCTTTCCTATTCAAGTACTTCTCAAAATGCCTTTTAAATATTGTAATTGTGCCCACATCCAGCACTTCCTCAGGAAGTTCATTCCACACGCAAACCACCCTCTGTGTAAAATATTTGATCTTTATATCTATTTTAAATCTCTCTCCTCTCACCTTTAAAAATATCCACTCTAGTCTTGAAATCCCACATCCTGGAGAAACTACACCTGCTATCAATCCTATCCATAGCTCTCAAAATTTTATAAGCTTCTATACAGTCACTTCTCAACCTCTTACATTCCAGTGAAAAAAGTCCCAGTCTATCCAGCCTTTCTATAGAACTGAAATCTTCTATACCCAGCAACATCGTGGTAAATCCTTTCTGAACCTTCTCCAGCTTAATAATAACCTTCCTATAACTGGGCAACCAGAATTGGACACAGTACACCAGAAGAGACTTCACTAATGTTCAATACAACTTTAACATAACGTCCCAATCCTATACTCATGGGACTGAGCAATGAATGAAGCAAAAATGTGGCAAACTTTTTGATGCTGAAATTTCAAATATTCTGTTTTAGCTGACCAATACTTTTATTTTTAAAAAATTTTTTGGGAAGTAAAGTCCAGATGAATATATTATTCCTGGTAAGGTGAATGTTAGCTTTTCTTTAAATGCAAGCTCAATTCTATATTAAACTTAATCGGCACTAAATTGATTAATTTTTAAAGTATACAGCCTTTATTATTTAACAGTCATCGTTAGGAAGTTGTGTGCTGATAGCAAGTGCTCTGAGGCAGTAATCCAAATAGTGGTTCAAATGATGTCATGAACTCTGGCATGGCTTGTTTGCCAGTTGAATCATGAGATTAGATTACTGCATGTACTCACTGAAAGTCATCCTGTATTATTCATACTATTGAAGGTTACTGAATTCTTCATTTGTTCAGAAATTGAAAACTTTCATTAAAAGTTCTATAAAAGCATTGGTCGACGCAACTTAACTTGATAAATTGCCATTGAGTTGTGCAGTTTTGAAAATTTGTGTGAAAGATTATTTGTGGCTGAACTGGGCCCCATAACATCAATTTTCTGTTCATTGAGTTCCCCTAAGTGTTGAGAATGGAGTCTGTGGTGCACGTGCACCATTCTATATCCCATACTATGTTGGTAACTCTATTTGCTCACAAACACATTAAAATCAAGCAGCAGATAGATCACGAAATGTTGCCAACGCTGCTATTCTGAAGCCCAACACCCCAGCTTAACTTCTGTCTTAATTTTGCACGGCTGACCACTATATTAAATGGCTGCAGGACATCTCCTGTAGCAGGACTGAAATGAATCATAGATTATTTGCAGGTTACTTGCTCACTAATTTCTCTAAATAAACAGTCTTGCTGCAATTATAAAAGGAATTAATGAGACCATACCTCGAATATTGTGTGCAGTTTGGTTTCCCTATCTGACGAAGAATAGTCTGGCTATGGAAGGAGAGCAATAAAGGTTTACCAGATTGATTGCTAGATTGCACCTCCTCCCACCCTGTCCCCTGTAAAAACGCCATCCCATATTCCCAATTCCTCTGTCTCCACCGCATCTGCTCCCAGGAGGACCAATTCCACTACCGAACAACTCAAATGGCTTCCTTCTTCAAAGACCGCAATTTCCCCTCTGACGTGATCAACGATGCTCTCCACCGCATCTCCTCCACTTCCCGCATCTCCGCCCTTGAACCCCACCCCTCTAATCACCACCAGGACAGAACCCGACTAGTCCTCACCTTCCACCCCACCAATCTCCGGAAACATCGTATCATCCTCCGTCATTTCCACCACCTCCAGATCGACCCCACCACCAGGTGTATATTTCCCTCTCCACCCCTATCAGCATTCAGGAGAGACCATTCCCTCCGTGACTCCCTCGTCAGGTCCACACCCCCCACCAACCCAACCTCCACTCCTGGCACCTTCCCCAGCAACCGCAAGAAGTGCAAAACTTGCGCCCACACCTCCCCCCTCAACTCCCTCCAAGCCCCATTGGATCCTTCTATATCCGCTCCACCCAATGTGGTCTCCTCTACATTGGGGAGACAGGCCGCATTGCGGAATGTTTCATGGAACACCTCTGGGACACCCGCACCAACCAACCCAACCACCCTGTGGTTGAACACTTTAACTCCCCCTCCCACTCCGCCAATGACATGCAGGTCCTTGGCCTTCTCCATCGCCAGACACTGGCCACACGACGCCTGGAGGAAGAGTGCCTCAGGAACACTCCAACCACAAGGGATGAATGTAGATTTCTCTAGCTTCCTCATTTCCCCTCCCCCCACCTTATCTATGTCCCAACCCTTGGATTCAGCAACGCCCTCTTGACCTGCAATCTTCTTCCCGACCTCTCCGCCCCCACTCCCACTCTGGCCTATCACCCTCACCCTCACCTCCTTACACCTATAGTATTCCCAGCGCCCCTCCCCCAAATTCCCTCCCCCCTACCTTTTATCTCAGCATGCTTGGCACACCAGCCTCATTCCTGAAGAAGGGCTTATGCCCGAAACGTTGATTCTCCTGCTACTCAGACGCTGCCTGGCCTGCTGTGTTTTCCAGCACCACATTTTTCAACTCTGGCAGGTCTGATGTACGGAAAGATACCGGATTAGCTACGATTCTTTTGAACTCCAGTGAATATAATGAAGGGGAATCTCATGAAAACCTATGGAATTCTAACAGGACCATTTAAAGTAAATGTAGGAAGGATGTGCCTGATGACCAGGGCATTCTTGACCAGAGTTCATAGGCTAAGAGTACAAGGTAAGTAATTTAGAACAGAAAGAAGGAAAGAAGTATGTATTGAAACTGTGGAATTCTCTGGCACAGAAGCCAATAAGGTCAACACATTAAATGTTTTCAAGAAGAAGTTAGACACAGCTCTTAAGACTAAAGGGATCAAAGGATTGGGGAGAAAGCAGGAACAGGATACTCTATTGGATGATCAGCCAGGATCATATTGAATGGTGGAACAAGCTTAAAGAGATAAATGGCCTACTCGTGCTGCTATTTTCTATGTTTCTATGCTTACTCATTGTTTGGTGCTTCCTATAGTCTGGAGAGAGTAGTCTGCCTGGTGGTGAGATACCTTGTTGCAAACTGCACAACCAGTTGCTTCCAGGCATTAGTGGACTTACAGCTCTTCGTTTTGGCATTCTACATGCCGGGGAGAATGATCAGATGTTGCACAGAGCAGATATATTGCTAGAAGAGAAGGGGTGTAGTAAAACACCAGACCCATAGAGCATGTTTATTGGTATTTTTAATAACTGAACTTCAAAGATGACCAGTGCTTAGGTCTCTTTGCCTCAATAAAAACACTGTCACTGAATTCTAACTCCTATGTCGCCACAATGATCGTATTTGGCCCCTACCTGCTTTACACATCTCTCTGTTTTCAGTACACCTATAAAAGAGGTCAGCAAGGAATTCTACGCCAAGAGAGAGAAATCCATCTCATTTCTGCTTTCTAGAGATGGCTATGTGGAGTGAACATGAGGATTTGCAAAAGTTGTAGGCTTACACATAGTGCAGGGTGGCCATTGACTGGACACACATCTCATGCACCTCATATCAATTCTGCCATGCATCAAAACTGAGCAGGATTCCGGTCTTTCATTGTGTGGCAGGAGGAAGTACAGTGTACACGTCATTACCTAGCATCTTGGCAGCAGTCATGATGCATTGGCTCTGTGGCTCTGTGGCAATCCTCTTTCACGGCTATATGTCAATCACTAGCAAACCAAAGGATGGTTACCCAACACTACAGCATTTCTAATTATGATATCGGGTTTCATAACTGGCACAGCTCCTGCACATGAACTCTGAGGGCATAGAATAAAAGAAATGTTGCAGAAATTTTACAGTACAAACTACTGACCTGTTGAAGTGTTATTGTTGTTGCTTGGACCACTCTGAAGGAATGTATCCATATCTAATTGAGTGGTAAAATTTCTGTCATGAAATACTACAGACTGCACAATGTTTTACTTCAGGGAATAACACTCTTGCTACCACCTGCCGGGCATGAAACTGGGAAGTAAAAGGGACAGGAGAGAAGGTGGAAGAGGCCAGGCAACTGCGACCTAGACAGCTCTTTACTTTTTGGGCTTGTGAGCAAATGAGTGATAAAAGTAAGCTGAACTCGGCTTTCAATTCATTAACATTCCACATGCTCCTAATGTTTCCTCTGGCTTTGAGTAGCACATTGCTCATTTTTGACAAAATATAAAAGAGTGAATGAAATCCAAATGTATAAATTAAATCATGCCACTGTGCGTACAGAAATCAATGAATCACCCTTTACTATGCATTTGACAGCTGCATCTTCAGTACTCTTACCCATACTTCACTGGCATCTACAGCACAATTGTGGAAAGCTGCTGATTGTCAGTGGAGAAAACTTCAGATAGTTTTGCAGGATGATCTGGAGCAGTTCTGGGCCCAGAAAGCTAGATACAAAACCATAGCAACGGCAATGGCAGTGACCAGGCTGGGAGCACATCCCAAGTGAAGAGAGTGTAGATTAAAGTGTTTCTTAGCATTTACCGAATCCAAGTGTGAAATGTTATAGGGGTCTGAGCAATTGTGAGCTTTGGTGAGAGTTGTAATAGAATCAGGTGAGCAGTCTGGTAAAGCCCATCTCGATGTCAGGAGCATCTCCTGCTTTCTTTTCATGCTTTCGTTAAAAAATTGAAGCGAGATTCATGAACACACCAAACAAGCTAGGCATTGAGAAATCTCGACATGGAGATAAGAATGGCTACTTGGCAGCTACAGCTTGCTGCTTGCTCTGAATGACAGTTTATATTGAGACAACTTGTATTTTAGCAGAAACCAATGATCTGTGGATATTATGAATCTGAAACAAAAACAAATTGCTGGAGGCACTCAGCGGACTGGTGATATCTGTGGAGAGGAAGCAGAATCAACGTTTTGGCACCAGTGACCCTTCTTTTAATAGAACCTCCCAAATATTCTAGATACCTGAACCATGGTGTTTTCGTGGTTGTGGGTATGTTTGCCGAGCTGGGAAGTTGATTTGCAAATGTTTCATCCCCTGTCTAGATGACATCTTCAGTGCTTTGGTGCCTCCTGTGAAGTGCTGCTGTACTGTGTCTTTTGGAATTTGGTTCCGTTTCAGCTGCTTCCGGTTGTTTGTTGTCATGGCTGGTATATTGGGTTTAGGTCAATGTGCTTGTTGATGGAGTCCATGGCTGAGTGCCAAGCTTCTGGAATTTCTCTGGCCGTCCTATGTTTAGCTTGTCCTATATCGTTGTGTTGTCCCAGTCGAAATTGTGGTCATTGTCATCTGTATGTAGTACACGCAACAAACAACTGGAAGGAGCAGAAATGGAACCAACTAAATTCCAGAAGATACAGTACAGCAGCGCTTCACAGGAGACTCCAAAGCACTGAAGATGTCACCTAGACAGGGGATAAAATGTCCGCAAATCAACTTCCCAGCTCGGCAAACATACCCACAACCATGACAGCTGGATCCCGAGCTACAAATCTTTACACAAATCTTGACTGTGGTGTTTTTTAACCATTAATATTATTTCTCCATTTGTTAAAATACGGTAATTTTCATCGAACAATCTGCACTTTTTTAGCTCCCTCACTTGTTCACTTTTTTACTGCAGTCATTTTTTTGTGATGCAAATGTGCTTGCTCACTTCACTGAAATTAAGGTTATTACTCATGCTGATTGCATTAATAGCAAAGTATTTGTTTACCTTATCTTTCTTAAACCTTGAATTTTCTTTTTCTTCCTTTATCCTGAACAACTTGCTTCATCCTACCTGTTGGCTGAGCCAATGATGTTTGCACTGGGTTGGTCATGTTCATTAGATGAGTGACAGCTATACACCCAATGGCCATCTGTTCGGTGAACCAGTCATTGGGACATGTACCCCTGGGTGTCTATACCTTTCCTACAAGAGTACCTACAAGTGAGATGTGTAGATAGTGGACATTGACAAATACAACTAGGAGATGTTTTATGGTGTCTGTGGCCTTTGGAGGCTGACAGTTTATTTACTTGCTTATTTGGAAGGGTTTTGAACGAGGTGAGCAGAAACTAAAAGCTCAACTGGTCGAGGAAAGGGCCCAAAGAAACAGATACCACCAATTTGTGCACCTTCTCAGCATTGTCGTCATTTGCAGCAACAGCACCAGAGACTGCTATGGCAGAGTGCAGCTTCTGAGATATACAGGCAATGCTTGTCACAAAGTTGATCACTCCACTACAAGCCATCACTAGGTACAAATGATATAATGCTGCCACCATAGAGAATACTTGGAAAGGATGGGATTGACTGAGGATATCATCATGGATTTGTTATAGGGAGATCCTGAGTTTTTTTCTATTGAGAAGGCGACTAACGATATTGATGATGAATAGTACAGCTAATGTGGTTTACATGGATCTTAGTAAGGTCTTTGACAAGGTCCCACATGTAAGGCTGGTCTGGAGGTAAGAATTCATGGGATCCAAGGAAAGTTGGCAAACTGGAGTAAGAGGCAAAGATTGATGGTGGGAATTGTTTTTGTAATGGGAAACATGTAACCAGTGGTTTACTACCCAGTTCATTGCTGGGACCCCTGCTGTTCATGATTTACATTGATGACTTGAATGTGAAAGTCGAAGTTATAATTAGTAAAGTTTGCAGATGTCTTGAAGATGGTGTGTGCACATATAAGTCTATGGGATGAATTTGCAGTTGAAGATTTGCATTTACAGATATTTTGTTCACAACACACACAATCTGTAGGCAGTCAGTTAATGTGACATTTTACAAATTCCTACTTTGGAAATGAAACCAAATAAAATCTCTGTCTGTATCCCTTTAATCACTTAAAATGGTGTTGCAGATTTCGATTGATTAATATGTTCTATCTATACTCAAATAATAGTTGCTCTCATGTAAAAGTCAACTATTAATTTTTGGCTAAATAATCTGGAATTTTCTATATATCTCGTATAAAAGTTGGGATACAGGCAGAGTCTAACCTTTTAATGCATTGTTTGAGTTGAGCTGTCACTTTTTTAATATACAGATAAGTCCTTAAGTTAACTCGGGGCTGTGACTTGAAAGAAATTCTGGGATTTACCATATGCACTCGAATAATAGTTGAATTTGTTTGACTACTTTTTAAGTTAAAATTCTGAGATCGACTATTATATGGATACTACTTTTGAGGGGCTGAAATTCATGCCCGTCAAAATTCGTACTCTATCAACAGCAAAAACCAAAATCATCTGTAAACGAACAAAGAAGAGATAAGAATTATGGTAATTCTAAAAACCCGAAACGAGACAAACAGAAAGCAGACTGGAAGACTGGAGCCGAGCAGAACAACTGACAGACTGGAAAGCTGGAGCTGAACATGACGGCCGGCACACTGACTCATAAATGTTGATCTGTTATCTGTGAAGAAATAGTGTCGACTTTTATACAAGGTATATGGAAAATTCCAGATTATTTGGCTGAAAATAAAGGGTCGGCTTTTACATCGACTATTACTTGAGTATAAAAGGTACATATTAATCAATCGAAATCTGCATCCCTATTTTAAGTGATTAAAGGTGTAATAGCAATCCAGGTTTGATCAATACATTGCATCAGTTTTATGACACTTTGATTTTTTTACCATAAATTCTGTGTCTTATGATGCTGTCTCACTAGCTCCCTGACAATGGAGCAGTGCTCCAAAAGCTTGTACTTTTAAATAAACGTGTTGACTATAACCTGATGTTGTCTGATTTTTAACACTAAACAATTGACTGTGAAACAGATCCTAGAAGAGTAGAATAATGCATTTTACAGGGTCAGTATGTCAGAGTAGATAAAGAAAGACAATTTATACCGGTTGGGCATTCTAGAACTAGGTTAGATTCGATTACCTTCAGTATGGAAACAGGCCCTTCGGCCCAACAAGCCTATACCAACCCTCTGAAGAGTAACCCACCCAGACTCATTCCCCACATTTACCCCTGACTATGAGCAATCTAGCATAACCAATTCACCTGAGCTGCACATCTTTGGATTGTGGGAGGAAACTAAAACACCCAGAGGAAACTCACACAGACACAGGGAGAATGTGCAAACTCTACACAGACAGTCACCCAAGGCAGGAATCGAACCTGGGTCCCTGGTGCTGTGAGGCAGCAGTGCTAACCACTGAGCCACCATGCCACCCATAAACCCCATAAACCCACTAGGAGGTGTAGTCTGAGAATTAGGGCTAGACTGATCAGGAAGCACTTCTACAGCATAGGTTTTGGAGGTTTGGAACTGTCTCCCACAAATGGCAGTTGATGCTAGATCAGTTGTAAACTTTAAACCTGGCATTTTATATTAAGCAATGGTATTAAGTGATATGGGCCATATGCAGGTATATGCAGTTAGGCCAGAGATCAGCCGTGATCTCATTGAATGGTGGAACAGACTCAAGGGGCTGAATGATCTGCTTTTGTTCCAATGTCTTCCAGAAGAGTTTCACCTTGAAATAGATGTGAATGTAAGGCCAATTTAGCATCTACACAGGAAAATGTCTGCTCGCCCTCAAGACTGGATTGATAAACAGAATAGAGCTAGAGGAGAAGGAATTAATCCAGAAAGCGATAATTCCCGCAGGACAAATTCTCAGCATTTAAAGGGAAACAAATGGGGAATACTGAGTTGGAGTCAGGCTCACACAGGGCCAAGGTTATAGGTTTGCTTTTGTTGTTAAAGTTGAGGTTTTAGAATTGAAGCTGCTAGTTACAGCTTTCTTGCCACTGCTACACAAGCTTGAGTTGTATCTCTGCTGTGAGATTCCTTCTGTCAATGTCCCTTCTCCTGGATTGAAGGAGATTGCAAATGAGGGAAATCTGTTTTGCTGAATTTGCCTTTGCCAAGAATGTGTTTATGGAATGCTGCTTTATTAGAACTGTTAATGTGTAGAAGTTAAAGAATATATTATTTTGTTAACTATCTTTGTAGAGTTAACGTTGTGCCAATTTTTAAAATTGTTTGTTTTAAACTATGGTGAAAGAATAAAGTGTGTTTTTCTTAAAACCTAGTAATTTGACCAATTGAATCACATCAGGTATACAGCGCCTTACACATTCCTTTAAATAAGATTAAAGGCAGGATCTAAGCTATCTCCTTGATATGCTTTGTATGCTGTGGGGTCTAGTTCATAACACTGTGCTTCAGCTGAAGAGTGAAAGACTGCCTTGCCATTGTCTCTGCTCATGAACATTTTCATTAATTTTGACTTACAAGAGACAAACTGACAGTCAGGTCCAAACATAAGCCACTGCAAAGCATTTTCTTTGAGCTACTATTATCAGCCCTAAAACATCTGCAGAGAACGTTACTTTTATTACGGAGATACCAACTGAAAGTGACATACAAGAAAGTGGACCAAATGTGCGTTTCTGATATGCTGTCAAGGTTAGCACTCCTGATGAAGAAAACGGAGGATGCTACAACAGAGTGTGAAAGCTTCCAGATCCAAAATGAAACATTGACTTCTCATAATCTGAAAGCCATTAGCCCAGCCGGAGCACTGAATGTAATAGACAAACACATGCTTAAATGAAGCAAACTACCAAGCAAGATGCAATTGTTCAACTGATACAAAAGGTAGTGATGAAAGGATGACCCAATAGCATCAAAAACACACTTCTTATTATTGGAACAGATTGAACAAAGATAGTTTGAAGGCCCAATTGATATATTGTGAAAAACAAATAATCACAATATATTTCCATTTTAACTCATTAATTCAGCACTGCACTGGCTGATGTGATCCTTTGATTTTGTTCCTCCTGTTTGGCCAGTAGCAATCTCTTGCCTTTCTTGGACAAAACTTAACTCCTTACTGGGTTACACAGATACATTTAAACATCTCTCCTCATTATTATTTTTGGGAAAATGGGTCTGTTTCCTTGACATAATATATTTTTAAAAATCACTAATGGGATTCCAGGTGTGGCTGGCTGGGCTGGCATTTATTCCCATTCTTAATATGCTATCTTTGGCTGTCCATTCATCTCAATTTGCCCATTTATGCTATTGTAAACATCTATCCTTGCTACTTTCAAATCATCCTGTCATCACAACTATTTTGCAACAATTGTGGGATGGTTGGGCTTCTTAGTGGATAGTTTGCTTTATTTGAGCAAAGTGCTTACCTGTTAATTTCAATGCCTCTGCTGAGTTAGATTAGATTCAATTCCCCTACAGTATGGAAACAGGCCCTTCAGCCTAACAAGTCCACACTGACCCTTTGAAGAGTAACCCATCTCCCTCTGACTAGTGCACCTAACACTATGGGCAATTTAGCATGGCCAATTCACCTGAGCTGCACACCTTTGGACTGTGGGAGGAAACCCACACAGGCAGGGGGAGAATGTGCAAACTCCATACAGACAGTTGCCCAAGGCTGGAATTGAACCTAGGTACCTGGCACTGTGAGGCAGCAGTGCTAACCACTGAGCCACTGTGCTGCTCCAAGTTAAACTCCCTGATCGGAAATTAACCTGTGCCGTGGTGGTGAGAGCGCTGAACTGTAACCACTACTCCACCAGGGAATTGATGACTTTCAAATAATGTTCAGCTGCTGCTTCACATTAGCTCAGGACGATTTCACATTGTGTCATAGCACCCTCATTGTAAGGGTCACATGATTATAGGAAGCCAGTAGGTATGTTAGTATGGTATTGCATTTCTGTCCAAACACATGACCAGACAGTGTCTTTACATGTCAAGTCAGGAACTGTTGGTTATTATTAACTAGGAGAAAGTGAGGACTGCAGATGCTGGAGATCAGAGCTGAAAAATGTGTGCTGGAAAAGCACAGCAGGCCAGGCAGCATCCAAGGAGCAGGAGAATCGACGTTTCGGGCATAAGCCCTTCCTGAAGAAGGTTATTTCAATGATGAGGCTCCAGGCCTATGGAGAATACGTTCTCCATTGTAAAACTGAAACAGCCAAAAATTACATCATGAAAAGATCATTTGCTGTTTCCTACAGGTGAGCAGGACTATAGGAAGTCTTGAAGCATGGAATTCTCTATGGAATCAGTTGAAAGTATGGTGATGGCGAGCACGAGGGGGCATAGCTTTAAATTGAGGGGTGATAGATATAGGACAGATGTCAGAGGTAGTTTCTTTACTCAAAGTCGTAAGGGTATGAAATGCTTTGCCTATAACGGTAGTAGATTCGGCAACTTTAAGTAAATTTAAGTCGTCATTGGACAAGCATATGGACATACATGGAATAGTGTAGGTTAGATGGGCTTCAGATTGGTATGACAGGTCGGCGCAACATCGAGGGCTGAAGGGCCTGTACTGCACTGTAATGTTCTATATTCTATGAAATAGATCATATTTCATTTAAGATGTAAGATATCAAACGATAATCCTTATAGAAAACTCATTTTCTTAACTCGGGAGTTTGGAACACCGTGATGCCTGAAGTTGGACTTGCCTGATTCAAAATGCTCTATGTACCAATAGTGGTGTAGCCTCTTGGGCTTCATACTGTGCCTGTTGTATCTGTCCCTTATATGGCGCTTTGTTACAATAAACAGGAAATGTCGGCAGGGAAGTGAAGTTTTCTAACCTGCAGCTGAGTTAAAATAATGGGTCTGGCAGATTTCCAGAATCAGCTCTATCAATTTTCATTATTGTATTCAAAGAAGTGAGTTTTTTATATAATCTGTAAATTAAAAGTTTAATTTTATATGTTAAAGGTAGAATTTGCCAAATCAGCGATTCTTGCCAAGGTCAGATCGCTGCTTTCAAACTACTTCAGGTAATGCATGATTTATTGATACAGGGTGTCAAAATTGCAAGATGCTTAAAGGAGTATTTTGTAGCTTTTTTGGAAGAAATTTAGTGATTAGTAAATGACTTTTGGGTAAATGCCATGACCTTGATTTTGAAACACACAAGCTCTCAGAATGCACTTTGGATTTGTTAAATGTCTTCATCCAAGCCAAGAAACCAAAATAAGAACAAAATATTGCTGTCTCAGGGGATACACAAAAGAACTAATCCCTGACCTTCAATTTTACTTAAATATAATATTTAGATTGGCTATAAATTTCATACCATTTTCTACAGCTGGCAATGTCTCTGCTTATCCTGTGAAAAGTTAATCACCCAATTCACTAAAGAATGTTACATCTATCAGCAGAATTCTAAATACCTAACATTTGATTGACTGCTCAGGTCTGAATTTTTAAAAAAATATCTGAACTAACATTTTAATACACAGAGATACAAAGAGCTCCAGTTTCCTTACTTAAGAGCACAAGGGGCAGAATTTGATTCTAGTATGTGGGCAGGTTTGCTCTTGTGACTCCAGCCTGTCTGCCCCTGCTTGCAGCACACTTGTACACTTGGTGGGTGATGTGTCTGGTTGCCTGGCTGCCCTTGTGACAACTGGTGGTCAATTCAGGGCCATGTTCTGTTTTTCCCACTATTTCACAACCTGAGGTCAAGGGGATGGGGAAGGGTTGTCTCGTCTTCTGGGTTGGGCAGCCTGGCCTGGGCAGCCTGGTTCTTACTCACCCCAATGGCTTCACTTGCATTTGGCTCCAGTTGCTAGGCACTGAATGTGGACCAAGCAGCTGCTGTCCATCCAGTTTGCTGACAGATCCCTAGTTGAGGCAGAATCTCACCTCAAGCTAATTAACATCCCAATAGATGTTAAATCTGTATGGTGCCATGAGAGTGGATGGGAGTGAAACATATATACCTACTCCACATTTGCCCATTGTATCTACTTGGCATACATAAAATTCATCTTGTATTCATTATTGTGCCAAGTGTTGTGTAATTTTAAACAAAATCTCTCTTTTCATGTTCAATTGTCAGATAGGAGAAAGCGAGGACTGTAGATGCTGGAGAAGTCAGAGTCGAAAAGGGTGGCTTATGCCGACTCTCCTGCTCTTCAGATGCTGCCTGACCTGTGGTGCTTTTCCACCTTTTTTGACTCATTTATCAGATAGTGAATCAAGTGAAGCCAGCAGCAAAGAATCTCCTTCTTGATGCATTTATGGAACCCCTGGGGTTGGAGGTATTAAATTGGTGTGGATCAAAAATGGACTAATATTTAGGAAACCATGAGTGGGGATAAAGGGTTCTTTAAGGGAATCAATGGGGTTCCATCAGGGTCAATGCTGGGACCACAACCTTTTACAATATATATGAATGAATTGGAAGAAGGGAGCAAATATACTGGAGCTAAATTTTAATGCAACTGTACAGGATGCTAGTGAGATCACATCTGGATTACAGTGAACTGTTTTGGTCTCCTTTTGCAGGAAGGATATTATTTCATTGGAGGCAGTTCAGAGAAGGTTCACGAGGATGATCCCTGGTATGGAGAGATTGTCTAATGAACAAATGCTGAGAGAATATTTTCCTTCCATTGCAGAGTCTAGGAGGAGAGGGCATAATCTCAGAATTAAGGGGCACCAATTTAAGATAAGGAGAATTTACTTATTTTTCAGAGGGGTAGGAGTCTTTGGAATTTCTTAACATAGACAGTGTAGAGACAGAGACCTTGTGTATATTTAGGGCTGAGATAGATTCTCAATCAGTAGGGCAATTAAGGGCTACAGGGAAATAGCAGTAAAGTGGATGTGAGGAATATAGTCAGATCAGCCATGATCCTATTGATTGGAGGAACAGGCTTTGGCCAAATGGCCTATTCCTGTTCCTACTTCTGATGGTTTTATTAATGAGCCTTAGCCAATAATTTAAACAACACAGCAGCCTTGTTTATTGTGCAATTTAGAGCCCCAGTTCAAATAATCATTTTTAAAAATTGCAAGGACCAATACCTGTTCGCAGCAGTAAGGACTAATTTATTTAATAATAAGATCACAACATTTTGTGTAATGGTCTTGAATTGGTAAACTAATCAAAAAGGTTATAGTCATCATTTCCAAACAGTTTTGAGGGAATCTCCAATTGTTGTACATAATTCCTGCTTAGAGCTGGCAAGATGAAGATTAACTCTCCTACTTTTCGAACAGGATGATCATTGTTAACGGGAGGACGATGAATCAGAATTTTGGGAAAATCTAGTTAGAACAAAGAAAATTTACAGCCCAGGAACAGGCCCTTCGGCCCTCCAAGTCTGAGCCGATCCAAATGTACTGTCTAAACCTGTCGGTCAATTCCTAAGCATCTGTATCCCTCTGCTCCCCACCTACTCATGCATCTATCCAGACGCATCTTAAATGAATCTACCGTGCCTGCCTCTACCACCTCTGCTGGCAATGCGTTCCAAACGCCCATCACCCTCTGTGTGAAGTACTTACCGTGTGTATCCCCCTTAAACTGTCCACCTCTCACTTTGAAAGCATGACCTCTCGTTATGGAATCCTTCACCCTGGGAAAAAGCTTGTCTCTATCTACCCAATCTATACCCTTCATGATTTTGTAAACCTCAATCAGGTCCCCCCTCAATCTCCTTTTTTCTAATGAAAATAAACCTAACCTACTCAACCTCTCTTCATAGCTAGCACCTTCCATACCAGGCAACATTCTTGTAAACCTTCTCTGCACCCTCTCCAAAGCGTCCACATCCTTTTGGTAATGTGGCACCCAGAACTATACACAGTATTCTAAATGCGGCCGAACCAATGTCTTGTACAATTTTAATATGAATTGCCAGCTCTTGTACTCAGTACCTCGTCCAATGAAGGCAAGCATACTATATGCCTTCTTGACCTCTGTATTCACCTGTGCAGCAACCTTCAAGGTACAATGGACCTGCACTTCCAGATCTCTCTTTTCCCAAGGCTCTTCTGTTCACTGTATAATTCGCTCTAGAATTAGACTCGCCTAAATGCATCACCTCACATTTGTCTGGATTGAAAGCCATCTGCCACTTTTCCGCCCGACACTCCAGTCTATCTATATCCTCCTGTGTTCTCTGACAGTCCCTTATGCTTTCTGCCACTCCACCAATCTTTGTGTCATCTGCAAACTTGCTGATCATACCATCAGTGCCCTCTTCTAGATCATTTATGTATATTACAAACAACAGTGGCCCCAACACTGACCCCTGCGGAACACCACTGGTCAACTTTCTCCATTTTGAGAAACTCCCTTCAACTACTACTCTCTGTGTCCTGTTGCTCAACCAGTTCTTTATCCACCTCGCTAGAACACCCTGCACACCATGTGACTTCACTTTCTCCATTAGTCTACCATGGGGAACCTTATCAAACGCCTTGCTAAAGTTCATGTATATGACATCAACAGCCCTGCCTTCATCTAACAACTTGGTCACTTCCTCAAAGAACTCTATCAAGTTGGTAAGGCACGATCTACCCTGCACAAAACCATGTTGCCCATCACCGATAAGCTCATTCCTTTCCAAGTATAAATAGATCCTATTTCTCAGTACCCTTTCCAGCAACTTCCCCAACACTGACGTCAGGCTCACTGGTCTGTAGTTACCCAGAATATCCCTACTACCCTTCTTGTACAGGGGGACAGCATGAGCAACCTTCCAGTCCTCCAGCACCTCACCTGTATTTAAGGATGCCACAAAGATATCTGTCAAGGCCCCAGCTATTTTCTCTCTCGCCTCCCTCAGCAACCTGGGATAGATCCCATCCGGTCCTGGGGATTTGTCCACCTTAATAACCCCTGGCATACCCAACACATTTTTCCTACTTATGCCAACGTGATCCAGACTAATCAAATTTCTATCTCTAATCTCTAGATTCATCCTGTTCCTTTCCTCAGTGAATACTGATGCAAAGTAATCATTCAGAATCTCACTCATTCTCTCAGGTTCGGCACACAGCCTTCCTTCATTATCTTTTAGTGGACCAGTCTTTTTTCTAGTTACCCGCTGGCTTCTTATATAAGGATAAAAAGCGATTTCATGACCCCTTTTAGCCCGCTTGATTCCTTGTTTAAGATTTCTCCTACTCTTCCGATATTCCTCCAGGGCCCATTCTGTTCTCAGCTGCCTAACCCTTACGTATGCTTCCCTTTTCCTCTTGGCTGGTCGTACAATTTCTCCTACCATCCACAGTTCACGAATCTTGCCCTTTCTATCCTTTGCCTTCAATGGGACATGCCTATCCTGCACTACCGTTAACCTGTCTTTGAAAGCCTCCCACATCTTAAATGTTGTTTCCAATTTTGGATTGGGAAATTTTTGATACCAAGGCAATGTATTCAAATACTGGCAGGCTGATCAGAGGTCATGGATTCCCCTAAAATTTGAACATTGGTCATACCATCTCAGTGGTGGCTTGCAGGGAGTTGTAGGTTCCGCAACTTTAATCCATGTCAGCAGATACTTATTCTCAATCCAGCTATGGAGTTGTGTTGAAGCAAGTAGACAAATAACTTCAACATGTTGATTATTTTGATCTCCACGTCTTTGCCCTCAGCAGTTGCACATTGGTAAAAACCATGTTCATTTTGTCAGTTCTACTATTTGAGAATTGCTTCTGGCTTTACATGACCTCCGTTAAAGTCACTGAGGATCCTTCATGGGAAGATTAGAAACTCAAACATTCTACTTGAACTTGAACCTAAATCTTCAAAGTCATCTCCGGACCCATCAACAGATTTGAATTTAACCCCCAAAAAAAGTGTTGGAGAAACCTAGCAGATCTGGCAGCATCTGTAGAGAGAGAATAACAGAGTTAACATTTCAAGTCTGATATGTATGTTCTTCAGAGTACTGCCATACCAAGTGGTCAGCAGCTTTCTATGTTAGTGGTGTCAGTGCCCAATGTTTCTGGACCTTGAATGTATACTTTTTCCTTAGCTGACCTTTATGCACTGTCAAAAGAGAGCTGGAAGAGGGAAATCTGATGATGGAGGTGGTTTTCAGGCATCTGAGTGCCATGGCCTTTCTAAAAGAACTGGTTCTTCAGGAGCAGCTCTTCAATGCTGGCAAGTACATCTTCATGAAGGACATTTTGCATTAGTTTGCCGGTCCTCACAGTTGGTCCCCAAGACTTGACATCGGCACCGTTGTGGAAGCTCTCAGCTTCTTAATGTGAAATTGGTAGATGGTCCAGGTTTCATTGCAGTACAGTAGGTAGTTGCACAACAGCCTTGTCAACCAGGAGCTTTCTACTGACTTCCAGAGATCCGGTTGTCAAAGACATCTTGTTTCAGCTTAAAGAAGGCACTGTTAACTTGGTGCTAAGTTTCAACAATGGTAGCCCCTTGGGAGACATGGCTCCCAAGATATGGAAGTGCTGCATGTCACCCAGAGTCACTGCAGCTACATTGGTGGCATTGGGGGCTGTCAACTGCCCCATGAAAGATTAAGGGAGGACTGCGGGATGTTTAAAGACAGGCAAAAAATCACATGCAAGGTGTTGAAAAGATTGAGCATCCTCAGCATGTCCTATGCAGAATGTGCCATCACAAATCTGTTATCTGAAGATGGCAGATGCCCATGTGTTAAGTTCTGTTTCTTCCCGGATGCCACCAAGGTTCAAGAGCGTTCTGTCCAGATGATATCGGAATGCTAATACTGGGTGGTATATCACCTTGGATGAGATGGATGATGAACAAGATAGGGATGATCACTCAGGCTTGTCTGATCCCAGTCTATAGAATGTATCAACTTTAGATCCTCTACTCAGGACAATGGTTGTTATATTGTTATACTGGAGTCTCAGGATACTTTTAAATTGCTGGATGATCCATGGAGCTGCATGATTAAGAGAATCAAACATGATGGTCAGGTTGATTTGAGGGAGAAGAAGGATTCTAGGTTTGGCTCTGATCATTTTCCCAGACAGGAAGTGCATGTCTGCAGTCTCCTTCGATTGTTGGGAGTGACAGTAAGTTTCTAGCAGGAACTCCTCAGAGACAGAATGAAACTAATTCAGGAGGATGCAGGCCAGGATCTTGTCCATATTGAATAGGAGTGGAATTTCTCTGTAATTTCCATCATTGAATTTCTCTCCCTCCTTGCAGATTATCACAATGGTTGTAAGCTTGTATGCTGGGGATGTGATCTTCCTCTGAGAGACAGTGGGTGAGCTGATGGAGTTGTATTATGAGCCAGTAGGCATGGTAGACCTCAGCACATGCTGATTCCAATGCTGGAGGATGGTGGCATTGTCTTTGAGGAGCCAGGAGCAGTCCTGCGATCAGAGAAGATTTTATCCATTTGAATATATTCCATAGATTGTCTTTGTAGCCTGGAAAAAGTTTCTCTTGTGATGTTTACTAACTCATTTCCTTCTCACCAATTGTTCATCATATGACAAATGTGTCACTAGGTTTAGCCTGCAGTTAGTGGTTAGGTGTCATTTTTTACTGTGCTAGAGAAAAAAAATGCAGATCTGTGTGTTATTGGTGCCAATCTGGTTTTATTGTGGAACAAACCCAATAGTTTAGTATGCAAGTATCTATGATGGCAGACTTTACTTTCCCCTGGCATTTCGGAATACTGATGCATCAGTGATGGGCAATTGCTCCTGTGTTTTGTGTGTCTATTCCTGTTGCTGTGGATTCTTCAAGGCAACAACTCTCAGCTTTCTCTGGGTCTTTCTTTGGGTCTTAGTGTCTTTGTGCCAGGCACATGTCAGTGAACAGTCCAGTAATAATCAGAACTCGTCACAGCCCTTGTGACAAAAATATTCCTTGGGTCTCTGTCTTGGGCAATGATGTGGTTCAGGAGATGCCAGTAGCTAGACTTTGGCTATCTTAAGCTGATGGAAAACCATGTTCATCATGATGAGGCTGTTTTGGGCATAATTAATCAAGAATAGCATGCTGTTGGTCTTACTGCACAAGTATTGTCAACAGTTCCCCTCTAAATTTCATGGTCACATCCAATCTTGGCATTAAAGCCATCTAGGAGAATGACTTTGTCATTTCTGGGTAGAAGCAGAAAGCAAGACCTTGAGATCAGAGTAGAAGTTCTTGATTTCATGTTAGAATCTAAAATTGGGGCATATGTGTTGGTGACAGTGGCATGTTGATTATGGCTCTCATTGACACCAAATGAGTGCAGGAAGGAGCTTGTTCTTCATGAGCCTGTAGATGTGAGGATCACAATCTGAATTCCCTTTATCAGACAAATGTGTACCGTCCTCTGGCCTCCCTCTGTTGCTCCTCTCTAGTGAGCCAATGATGTCAGTGTAATGCCTCACCACCTCTTGCACCGTGATAGCAGTTTGAGTTTCCATTGACAACAAATATTCTTGCATTCCAGGTTCTCAGGTTTAACAGATTTTTGTTTTGATCGCATGGAGGGTAATGCCATTGGGTGCCAGTTTCCCTATCACACAAGAGGGGCTGAAAGCCTATGTTTGAATCACGTTTACTATCCCCCTCCTTGTTTTGGGGTGAGCAGAGGTATCCTGAAGTGGGATACTCAGTCATGCAGGTAACTGCCGGAAGATACCTATGTCTCAACATACAGAATTTGGCTGGAGGTAACTAGGTTTCACAGTCCCCCTCCTGATTTAATATTTCTTTCCTGACCATTTTACTTCAGTTACTGTAGCTGTGTCTCTGACTGCCCACTGGCTATTATGGTGAGGTAGGATCTCCATCATGAATATTTTTGAAACTTATTTTCCAGCCTGGATTATACCGAACTTTGTAAAGCTTTTCCTGACCCACATGGATTTTAAGCATTACACATGGACCCTCTAGTGTTGGCATTTTACTGCTTAACTCCAACTCCCATCAGCCACTGCCTCATGATGTAGCTTATATCTGCTTTGGAACACACAGGCCTCTTTTCCAGGGAGTTGGTGGCTCTCCTGTTGCAGAACATCTCTCTCCCAGTCCGAATTGCTCTTGCCTTTCACTAGAATATCGTTGTTGAGGATTGCCATAAGAGTTTCTTCTGTTGGGTTCTGAAATCTTCAGCTCTTTCCTGCTGCCAACTTTGCTACATGATTAGCTGATGTAAAGTTGAGTTTGAAGATTTTACCACTGCTCACAATGTCATGTGTGAGTGTTCAAATCAAAACAACACACTGCCGAGCAAGACATGAAAGCTCACTACACTGTACAAACTGCTGCTCATAATAAAATCTGCTGTTCCTCCCACTCTATTTAAGTGTAGATGTTTTGTTTGATCTAGTGTATTAAAGAAAATGACTTCCTGACGTAACTAGATGGTTTCTTTGGAGTTATGATTTAATTTATTTCATATTAGCAACCGGTTTAAGTCATTTTGATATGATACATATTGTTACAGAGACTTTGTGAAGGATCCGATGTCTCACTGCTTTGAGATATTAAACTCTTTGCTTAGTACAGAAATGTACAGATACTACAAAATAAAGTGTATAGGTCGTTCTTCTATAACGTAGCATAGTGTTACTATGTGACACTGTGTTATAGAAAATCACGCAGTATAAATAATGGGGTCTGTGGGGCAAACAGAGTTGGGGCAAGCCACCAAAAATATTAGTTAATATCGAAACAAAGATAGTAGCTAGCCTAACACAAATGATAACACAATCTACACAAATCTTTAAATCATATATTTTAATGAAATGATACAGTAAATTTAACACTTTAACACTAAAATCACTAACTACAACATTGTACCTTTCACGAAGCTCTTCATCAGAAAGTGTATGAGATGACTGACCACGTGATGCCGATGTGGAAGTTCAGTCCACCTCCAGATTCTTCACTGGTTTGAAATAAAGTTCCTTCTAAATGTAGACTACAATTTCCAGTTTCAAGCTAAGTTTCAAGCCCTGCAGAGCTGGCTGCATTCCTGTTTTGGCTGAATACATTGAATTTGCATTTTGCAGACAGAGGATCATGAGATTGCGTTTTGCTGTTCAGGTAAATGCCGAGATGGAATCGCGTAATGGCGAATGGGAGTTCACTAATTGCGTTAAAGCCAAATCGCATTTAATAAACATGCATTATTGGAGAACTACCTGTACTATTCTAAAGAGTGTGCTACAGCTGAGAGATCAGGGTTCATTTATATAAATGATTTGGACGTGAATATAGGAGGTATAGTTGATAGGTTTGCAGATGACACCAAAATTGGAGGTCTAGTGGACAATGAGGAAGGTTGCCCCAGAGTATAATGGGACCTTGATCAGATGTGCTGATGGGCCGAGCAGTGGCAGATGGAGTTAATTTAGATAGATGTAAGGTGCGACATTTTTGAAAGGTAAATTGAGGCAGGACATATACACTTAATGGTAAGGTCCTGGGGAATGTTGTTGAATAAAAAGAACTTGAAGCGCAGGTTCATGATTCCTTGAAAGTGGAGTCGCAGGTAGGTAGGATGGTGAAGAAGGCATTTGGTATGTTGGCCTTTATTGGTCAGAACATTGAGTATTAGAGTTGGGAGGTCTTGGTGTGTAGCTGTACAGGACATTGATTAGGCCACATTTGGAATACTGCATTCATCCTGGTCTCCCTGTAATAAGAAGGATGTTGTGAAACTTGAAAAGGATCAGAAAAGATTTACAAAGATGTTGCCAGGATTGGAGGGTTTGAGCTACAGGGAGTGTGTAAATAGTTTGTGATTTTGGAAAAGATTTGTAGCTCAGGTTGTGGATTAGATTGTAAGTTTGCTTGCTGAGCTGGTAGATTTGTTCTTAGACGTTTCATCACCATGCTAAGCAACATCATCAGTCAGCCTCTGGTGAAGCTTCATCAGAGACTCACCAATGATGTTACGTTGCATGGTGATGAAACATCTGAGAACAAATCTACCAGCTCAGTGAGTGAGCAAACTTATAACCTGAATGGGTAAATAGGCTGGGACTGTTTTCCTTGGAGCATCAGAGGCTGAGGGGTGACCTTATAGAGGTTTATAAAATCATGAGTGACATGGATAGGGTAAATAGACAAGGCCTTTTCACCAGATTAGGGGAGTCAAAAACTAGAGGGCATAGGTTTAAGATGAGAGGGGAAAGATTTAAAAGATACATAAAAGGTAACATTTTCACGCAGAAAGTAGTGCATGACTGGAATGAATTGTTAGAGGAAATGGTAGAGGCTGGTACAATTGCAACATTTCTATGGCTCTTTATGTTCATAAGTTGTTAAAAGTGACTGGACGGGTAGAGAGAACTATAAATAAAGGACCCAGTTTTCTATGCTTCGGAAATAGAGGCAAAGAGTACAAAAGTAGGGAAGTTATGAGAATTAACTATTAGACCTCAGCTGGAGTTTGTCTACAGTTCTGGGTGCAACAATACAAAAATGATATGAATAGAACACAGAGATTGCAGATTAAGTTTGAGAATGGTTCCAGGGATGAGACACTTCAGTCATGAAGAAAGATTGGAGAAATCGGAGCTGCTTTCTCGTTGGAGAGAAGCAGGCTAAGAAGAGATTTGATAGAAGTCTTTCAAAATCATGAGAAATCTGGACAGAGTAGATAAAGAGAAACTGTTCCCACTCCTAATTGGATTGAGAACCAGGAGACACATATTATGAAGTGTATTGCAAAAGGAGCAAATGTGAGGTGAGAAATGTTTTTTTTCACAAGGTGAGTAGTTCAGGTGTAGAATGCAATTCCTGAAAGTGAGGTGGAGGTAGGTTCAATTAAGGAATGAAAAAGGCATTGTTCCTATTTAAAGAAAGATCCAAAGTGCAGGATTATAGGGAACAGGCAGGAGTGCTAGGGAGCCAGTGCAGTCATGATGGGCTGAGTAGCCTCCTGCTGCACCATAACAATTCTGTCATCCTATGAAGTCCATATACTGACATTATGTTGGGTGCTGTTTCTGGCACTTCTCAGCATTAACTTTTTCAGATCTAGATACAAACAGTAACTAGCTGAGTAGATAAATGAGAGCCAGTAAATGCAGTATAGGCTGATTTCCAGTATGAATTTGATAAGGTTACATGAAACATGAAAAAGTTACATCAGGGGTTGGGGTGATGTATTGGCATGGAAAGAAAATTAGTTCGTGGTCAGGATGCAGAGTGTTGGGATAAACAGGGAATTTTCAAGTCGGCAAGCTGTGACAATTGTAGTGCCGTAAGGATCAGTGTTGGGACCTCAGCTATTTACAATCTATGCTGATTACTTACAAGAACAAAAAATCATCAACAGATTTTGACGTATGTTACTGACCTTGCTGGGAATGAAAGCTGTGAGGAGGACAAGAGTCTGCAAAGAAGTATAAATAGTTTAAGTGAGGACAACAAGGTTGCAGATGAAGTATAAAATGGGGAAGAGATGTTATTCACTTCGGTCGTAAGAACAGAATAATTTGGGTATACTCAGAAAAAGAACACAAAACATTTAGCAATCAATTACAGCAAACCATTAGTAAAGTAAGTGGCATGTTGGCTTTTATTGCAAGAGGGTTGGTGTTCAACAGTCATCAGCATCATCAGTGGTCCCTTGCAAATGAGGATGACTTTCTTCCACTCTCAGGGTGAGTCCGTAGGTGGATTTATAGACTGATGCTGTTACACTTGGGGCAGTTGGTGGTCACGGGAAGGTGGGGCATTAGTATGGCAGCATGCTCCTTTGCTGTTTTCGCCTGGCTTCTACATTTCCCTATGGCAAGTCTCGAAGTGCTTGATGCCTTCCTGGATGCTCCTCCTTCACGTTGGACAGTCTTGGGCCAATGATTCCCAGGTGTCTGTAGGAATGCTGCACTTAGCTAGTGAAGCCTTGAGGGTATCACTGAAGCACTTCGTCTGTTCACCTGGGGCTTGCCTGCCATTTCATAGCTAGGAGTAGAGCATCTGCTCGGGGAGTCTCGTGTCAGTCATACGGATGACATGTCCAGACCATCATAGCTGATCAAGGGTGGTCAGTGCCTCGACGTTGGAGAAGTTGGCCTGTTTGATGATGCTGGCGTTAGTGTTTCTTTCATCCCAGTGGATTTGCAGGATCTTGCACAGGCAGTGTTGGTGGTACTGATCCAGTGCCTTGAGGTGTCTGCTGTAGAGTGACCATGTCTCAGAGCCATATAGGAACCACCACAGCTCTGTGCATCATGATGTTGGTGCTGGATCTAAAGTTCGGTTCTGGAACACTCTTTTCCTCAGACTGCGCTAGAACAATGGTCATGAGAAGCACCACGTAACTGCAAAGCACTCCTCTTTCTTTCATTTACCTAACCTGCCATTATCTCCAAAATAGAAATAGGTGGGAATGGTATTGGTGTAAATAGGAGTAAATTAAAATGCACAGAAGTCAAAATGCCATTTGTGTCTCTAATGTCAACAGGATGCCACTTTCAGCTCTCCACTGCATGGAATTGGATGGCTTCACTCGGCCTGAATACAGTGCAAATTCCTTGCTTTTTTAACTGCTTGCTTGCACTTGGTGTATTAAATTTAAAAATCCATATGTCACCAACAAATGGAGCAGAAGTTGCTTGAATTGGATTCAATGTTCAATATGACTCAAATCACTTTCTCAATTTAAAAAAAAATTCTAAAATCTCTTCAACAAATAACATTTCTAATCGAACAAAATCCTACATTTTGGGTTTGTTGTTACGAGTTTGAGAGATCCAGCTGATAAAGCATATGATTGTTTATAGTTTTTGAGCTGAAGTATGGCTACCTTTAGCTTCTCTGTGTGATGTTTCAGCATCTATTTATTTGTCTCTTCTTCTATCTGTAGAAGCATTATACTTTCCTATTTCCTGTTGGGCATTGTGTAAACTCATTTATAAGTTACCCAGCCACATGATGCATTGTATGATAACAGAACATGGTTTGTGGTATCAGTATCATCAGCAAATAAACCAGCACTAAAAGGCACATAAAGAAGGGGTAATGTATTAATTTTTATGGTCATTGAACACATAAGAGAAAAAGGGTACAAAATTGAGCTAAAATAAATGGAATACAAAATGGGATATCAGTGAATCACCCGAGATAAACTATACAATATATAGCTCATGTAAATTCACTTTCACAAATGCCATTTGAGTATATTGTGTAACATTCTCTCCAATATAGCTCTGAGATGTGGACTGTTTACAGTAGACCTCTTAAGGTACTGGAGCAGTACTACCAACACTGCCTGCGCATGATCTTGTGAACCTGTTGGGAAGAAAGATCCACCAGCATCATTGATCAGGTCATTATCCCCAGCATTGAGGCACTGTTCACCCTTGATCAGCTGCGATGGGCTGTGCACTTCGTCTGCATGTCTGACACCAGGCTCCCTAAGCAGGTGCTCTATTCTCAGCTTTGAAATGGCAGGTGAGCCCCAAGTGGACAGAGGAAGTGCTTCAGGGATACCCTCAAGGCCTCACTGGTGAAGTGCAGCATTCCCACAGGCACCTGGGAATCACTGGCCCATAATCATCAAAAGTGGAGGAGGAGCATTCGGGAAAGCATTGAGATCTTCGAGACTCGCCACCATGAAAAAAATGGAAGACAGGCAAAAACACAGCGAAAGGAGCGTGCTGCCACACCAATGCCCACCCACACCGTCCTATGACCACCACCTGCCCCAAATGTAGCCTGCAACAGTTGCATTGGTCTGTTTTGCCATCTATAGATTCATCCTGAGAGTGAAAGAGAGTTCTCTTCGCCTGCGAGGAACTGCCAATGATGATGATGATGCAACATTGCTTGAACTTATTTTTCATTGCTTATCACCTTTCTGATATCTGTCTCTAACATTTCTCATGTTTTTTCTTCTTTAACAAATCTATGAAAGTGTGCTGAATTCTTCTTTAATTTCAAATTTATATGTTTGGGATCTTGAGGTGAACATATGAAAATTACATGGTTAATTTACATACATCATTTTGAACCTGAGGAATGATAGAGATGGATTATAAAATTAATTATGGAACTATGGATCTATCAATAGATCCATATCACAATAAACATACCCAATACATTTTCTTTCAAAAAAATGGAGTAATAATCCTCTGTTATCACGTGAAATTAAATGCAGTGTCTGAATTGGTCAGTGATTTATTTTTGTAAATTCCCTGGCTTTTGATAGGATCTTTGTTCCCTGTGTCACAGGGAGAATCTAAGTCTGTGACAGAAAAGTCAGGGTTTTTTTTATTTTTTCATGTCATTATACAAATTATTCATAGCCATTTTCACTGTACCATGGGATAGATTCCCAAGTCTGTGAAAGAGCTTGTGAGTGAGACAGTAATGAGAAAAAAATGTAGATTTATTTTCTATTTCTCCTTGAACGTGAAGTAACATGTTCTTATAAGACTTTACTTTTGATGAATGGGCACAGCTGACCCAACTCACCAGTAAATTACTAATACCCAACCATGGGATGGTAACAAGGTGTGATAAATTAAATGGACAATTTAAAAGTTCAATAGCTTCATAATAATTAAAGACCATATTAAAGATGGTCCAAGGAGAACAGGTGTATGTTTTACTTTCCCACTTTGTCCATTCACTCCTATAGCATCAGAGCTGATTGTCAACTGAAAATAATCGAACGTTCTGAACTTTCACAAATTTCCTCAGGACACTGCATAAGAATTCACAACAGTGGCTATTTGGATCGGAAAAACATGAATACCCAAAGTCTCATCACGTTTTTCAGTTTTGTGTTCTTTTTGAGTTAAATAATTGATGATTTTCAACTATAGTGAGGTAAGGCTTATTGTGTATCTTAATTTCTCTCTGTCAAACAATAGGATGTGAACACTGCACTTCCTTACAGCTAATTGAATAATTTACTGTAAATAGCTATCATTTACTTTCATTGCAGTAGGGAATCATTAGCCAAATGGATCTGAGTGACTTGCAACTCTAATGCGTGAGGTTTAAAATGGAATCATTGAAATGTGACCCATCAATAGTGCATGCTGAAGAAGTCACAAGCACTTAATGCATTGGCTCTTTTTTCTAACAGATTGTACACAATCATGGTTGGGCAGAAAGCCATAGTTATAAAATGTAGGGAGAAAAAAAACTTGGTCAGTTACCATGTCAGACACTTGCTGAGCCCATCTTTTGAAAGCCAGTTCAGCTAAAATTAGATTACATTGTAAAATAGGATAGAGCCATAAGCTGATTAATTGAATGGATTTGTTTCAGTACTCAATCCTATAACTCTTCAGTACAGTGCAAATCCAAATGTATTGTTGCATTAAAAAAACCCAACTATTTTCTGTTTTCCTCCTTTAAAGCGCATTTCAGAATTAGGACATCTTTTCTCCATGAATCTTTTTTTCCCAAACGTGATTGATGTGGTAGGCATAAATATAAACATTCACAGATTCTTGTCCAAATTGACTGTTCTTTCCATCCACTGTGATCCTGATGATTTTTGCTTTTGCAGTCTGCATTTTTCTTTTCTGTCAGTAACCATCTGACTGAAATGCTTTACAGTCACCAATGGTGTTTGGCATTTGTTATTGTTAAGCTAGGGTAAAAGGTCTACCTGCATGATAAATACGCATTGTAACAAATTGTTATTGGCTTACCTCTATACTCTGCTGCATTTTTGCTTTGCCAAAAACAGAACCTGAGGCATTTTCAAAATATATAGCTTATTAAGGAAGGAAGTAACAAAAAACAAATTGATCTCGAAAAAATGAGGTTGATCTCCAGTTTGCAATATTTTGAATACAATTCAAAAAGATGAAATTCAGTTGACAGGCTATTTGATCTATTAGATCTTTGCCTAGTCCACCTACTTAGCAGAGGTGGTTACCCTGGTTTTAAAGGCCAGTAACAATGTTTCTTCTGTGCAAATAATAGCAATATGCCACAGAGCAGGAGGAGCACAGAGAAAGGACCAGCCAATAAGAGCCAAGGGGGAAGGGAAGAGGGAGGTTCTTAAACTCAGGACTATGGGGTTGTGAAATCTATCACTATGTTCAGCTATTAATTTAGAGTCTGATATTTAATATGAAAGGGAAGTGGCTAAATATCTGAAAAGGAAGAACATAAATAGATTGGGGAGTTATAGGAGAGAGTAACAGCTCAAGAATTGGTGGCTATCTTTTGCTCTGTCATTCCCTGTGTCCTCTTCTGATTCCATGTGGCCTGCTTGATATTTGAGTTACAGTGCAGGCAGTCAATGCTGCAGAGTTACGTATTTAGACATCACTTTCCCGATGGAGATAAAAAAAACAAAGGCTGTAAAAAAAGTACTGCAAAAATTATGGGTGATTTTTACTTGTTGACTGGGCCAATCACGTTGGAAAGGGTAGCTACAATAAGAAATTCATGGACTGCATTATGGATAGTCTCCTAGAGCAATATGCCAAAAAGCCAAACAGGGAACAGGCTATCGTAGAGTCATACAGCATGTAAACAGACCCTTTGGTTCAACTCCTACACGGCAACCAAATTTCACAAACTAAACTGGCCCCATTTGCCTGCATTTGGCCCATATTCCTCTAAAGCTTTCCTATTCACGTACCTGTCTAAATGTCTTTTAATGTCGTAACTGAAACTGCATCTGCCACTTCCTCTGGCATTTCATTCCACATGTGAACCACCCTCTGTGTTAAAAAGTTTCCCCTGAGGGAAACTGTCACCTTAAAAATATGCCTTCTGGTTTTGAACTCCCCCATCCTAGGGGAAAGACCTTTGCTACTCACCTTATCTATGCCCCTCATGATTTTATAACCTCTATAACTTCCTATGTTCCAGCGAAATAAAGTCCCAGTCCTATTCACCTTCTCCCTATAACTCAAACCCACCAGTCCGGGTAACATCTTCATAAATCGTTTCTGCACCCTGTCCAATTTAATAATACTCTTCCTGTAGGAGGGCAACCAGAACTGTACACAGTACTCCAAAAATGGCCTTACCAATGTCCTGTACAACCGCAACATGATGTCCCAGTTCCTAAACTCAATGGTAATGGGTAATGAGGCAGGTTTATTAAATGATGTCCCAGTTAAAAATCCACTAGGAAATAGCGATCATAACATGGTACAATTTACTATTCAGTTTCAGTTTGAAAAGCTGGAGTCAGAAACAAATATGTTTAAATTAGGTAAAGGAAAGTTCAATGAAATGACAATAGAGTGAGCTAAAGTGGACTATCAGAAAAAATAGAAAGCAAGTGGTGGCCATTTTATTAAGTATCATTAAGACTGAGATAGATAGGCTCTTGAATGTCAAGTGGATCAAGAGTTACTGGGAGAAAGTGGAAGAATGGGGTTGAGAAACATATCAGCCATGATTGAATGGTGGAGCTGACTTGATAGGCTGAATGGCCTGATTTCTACTCCTATGTCTTATGGGCTTATGGTTATAGCCCAACAGGTTTATTTCAAATCACAAGGTTTTGGAGTGCTGCTCCTTCATCAGATGAAGTGCTTCACCTGACGAAGGAACAGCGCTCCGAAAGCTGGTGATATCAAATAAACCTGTTGGACTATGACCTGGTGTTGTGTGACTTTTGACTTTGTCTATTCCAGTCCAATGCTGGCACCTCCCCACATGGTGGTAAGAAAAGTTAAAAAGGGAATTCAAACAGTTTAAAAGATATTAATAGGTTAAAAAATGAAACAAAATAGCAAATGGAGTATAATATGAGAAAATGTGAAGTTGTTCATCTTGGAAGGGGAAAAAAGAACAATATTATTTTTAATGGAGAAAAGCTGCAGAAAGCAGCAACACAAAGGGACTTGTGGGTACTCATATAAAAAACACTGATTGTTATCAGACAGGCACAGCAGGTAGTTAGGAATGCGAATGGAATGTTGGGCTTTATTTCAAGGAGTCTTACTGCAACTGTACAAGGAGCAGGTGGGACCATCTCTGAAGTGTTATGAACAGTTTTGGTTTTATTTAAGGAAAGGTATCATTTTATTGGATGCATTTAAGAGAACATTCACTAAAATGATTCCTGTTATGAAAGGACTGTCTTGTGAGGAAGGGCTAAATAGGTTGGGTCTTTACTCACTGAAACTTTGAGAAATGAGTCGTGATATCATTAAGATTTAAAGGATTCTTCAGGGTCTTGACAAAGGTAAATGCTGAGAGGATATTTCCCCTCATGGCAGAGTCTAGGACCAGAGTCTCAGGATAGAGGGACACCAATTTAAGATTGAGATAAGGAGGAATTTCTTTTCCCGAGGATTGAGAGTTTTTGGAACTCATTGCCACAGAGTGCTGTAGGGTAGAGTCCTTGTGTATATTTAAGGTTGGAATAGAATCACAGAATACAATCCCTATAATGTGGAAGCAGCCATTTGGCCCATTGAGTCCACACCAATCCTCTGAAGAGCATCCTACCCAGAGACACACTCCTACCTGATTCCTGTAACCCCGCATTTCCCCTGGTCAATTCAACTAATCTGCACACTTTTGGACTGTGGGAGGAAACTGGAACACCTGCAGTAAACCCATGCAGACTGGGGGAGAATGTGCAAACTCCATACAGAAAGTTTAGTTCTGTTTAGCTATAGGAAACCCAAGTTTCCTTATTTGCTTTTCTTTTGGCAAAAATGTTTAAGAAATAATAAAGCAACTTGTTGTCATAATCTAAACAGGACTCTGCATTCATTAACAAGTTAAGAAACAATGAGGACACCTCTTCTGTTTTTTTTAAACTTAATTAGCTTTTAATGTACGGAACATATTTATGGAGGGTTCCACTCACAGTATTGATCATCAGTCATTCATGATTTAGTTGTCCTAAGTCAACCAACTTGTGTGGTATAAATCACATCTCCCTTGAGCCACTGGAGCCTTTTCTCTTTTCCTGGATTCTCTTTCAGCAGTGTTCACTTATGTGCTTTCAGTTCAAGTAAATTATTTCTCTCTCTCATTTCTTTCAGATTTGCCTCCTCTTGTCAGCTCATTGTCACTCTAGTTTCTTCATTATCTTCTGTATTTCACAGAGCAGTCTTTCTCTTTCTCCCTCATTCGAGTCAACTTTTTTTTGAACCTGGTTCTGATTGTCTTAATAAATTAATCTGTAATATCTCTGATAGAAAGGTCATCAACCTAAATTGCTAACTCTACATTCCTCTTTAGAGATACTGTCTGATTTGTTGAATTTTTCAAGCATTTCCATTTTAATTCTTCATACTGTTTCAGCTTATTTTTATTAAACACCTTAGTGCTACCTAGTGGTAGCATCCAAATACTGCAACCATTAGGAAACATTCACATTCCAAATTGTTCTCCTTTTGATATCTGTGTATCGATTTTGCCCATTTTTGCTCATGGTAATCTTTAGTTATTCAAACTGGTAGGTATGCAAAGGTTTTTTTTTAAGTATGAATGTTTCACGTATTTACCAATATCATTCAAATGAAGGATAAAAGGTCAGCACATCATCAAGAGCCGAAGGGCCTGTACTGTGCTGTACTGTTTTATGTTCTATGAAATAAGGCAATTGCTGCATAACTTCGATGGCATATTGGAATCTTGCTTTTCAGGCTGGCATCAACCCTTCCTTGAAAAAAATACTCTTAATCACCTCCATTCCTAAAATAAAACACATTCATCTCCAAATTCACTTTCCTTGCCAAAGGCCTCAAATATGCAGCTGCCTCCCAAAATCAATGTGCACCCTATCTGGAATCGGTTTGAATTTTTCCAAGTCAAATTTGGTTGTGTCAAATTTGGAGTATGTATTAGTGACCATGCAATTTTCTCACATTCTTATTGAACTGCCCACAGCCTTTGACCGCAATATCCTTCTTTTCATTGTCATCAGTTGTGTGGAACTGTACTGATCTGTTTCCATTCTGGTCAATCTAGTTGCAGTCAGAGAATCACCTTCTCAATGTATTCACCTTCAATGTATTCTTATACAGCTGCAGCACCACTGCATTTGGTGTTTCCAAGTATCTATCCTTGATTTCTTTTTATTTCTCATTTCAATGATACCCCTCCTGAAAGCATCTGAAAACATAGTTACTTTTCACACACCTATTACCTCACTATTACCTTTCTCAACTCCGCCACATTTTAAATTTCTAGTTGTGCAACATCCTGTACTGGATGAGCAGAAATTTTCTCTGACCAAGCATTGGGAAGACCAACACCATTGTCTTTTAACCACACCTCCATTCACAGAAACTGATTCATCCCTCTACCCAATGACTCAGACTGTTCACAATCTAAATGTCATATTTCACCCCAAGATAAATTTTAACTGCATATATGTCTTTAGCAAGACTCCATATTTTCATCTCCATTATGTTACTCAATGTCGTGCTTTTGTTAGCTATAGTGGCAGCATTTTGTCTACCAAATCAGTTTTTAATGTGATGGTCAACTTTGGGTTAAATATCTTCTGGTGTGGCTTCGGAGCCTGATTCTGACATTATAGTGTCTGCTGCATTTGTTGCAGAGATAAACAGTTCGGAGAAAGTGCATGATGCACTGGTCTCTGTTTTGTCTGATATCCTGTCTTGTCCACCTTGACCTTTTGTGTCTGTTTTCCTGTTCCTGTGCTTTTTTGATGGTCAGCCTCCAGTTGTCATAGCCTTCAGCAACTGGCTCCCAGTTGTCAGTGTCAATGTCTACCATCTTCATATCTCATTTGTAGTGTCCATGTAATGAAGATACAAGCCCCCCCAGGAGGGTGTGACTGAGTGGCTAGTAACCATCCAGAAGGTCTTTGGGTCTATTGCCATCATCCATCTAATGAATGTGGCCAGGCCAGTGTAGATGTTACTGGCTTAGCAAGCATATACGCTGATAAAATTAGCATGTACCTGGACCTCATCTTACCAAGAAATCAAAGATTAAATCTGCAACAGGCAAGATGGAAAATGTTTGGCCTTTTCTCCTTACCATTTTGACTTGTGGACTTTTGTTATGACCAGGCGAAACCCCCTCAAAATATATGAAGAAAATAGTCTAGATCTTAACTTTTTCTGATAGTAAAGGTGAGTGTAAGCCATTGTGTTCTGAATGCAATTCAATTAGTCAAACTACCAGGCTTGAGACAAAACACTCATACATTCTAAATTACAGACAACATAAAAATAAAAGAATAGGCTAAACTGTAACTCTATTGAAATAATTAGCAAAATAATATGTATTAACTACTACTAATTAACTGTTCCAACATAGTAACATCCCATAAACACATCCTTGCAAAGGCAACTTCAGGAAAACAGATTACCTCACATGTAATTCCAGCAGCAGGAAGGGAACCCCAGCTTTTAGCTGTAACTGAAAGAAGAATAAAAGCATCCACATACAGCTTCAAGACCCCAGCAACTACAGAAAGCTAAAACTAAAAATCTTGGTTATGTGGGAGCTTGACCCCACCCATTCCAGCTGCTTCTCTTGTTCCAACTTTTAAAAAAAAAAATCCCAAGTCCTCACAAACTGTTTTGAAGCAGATCACTCAATGCTTATGTCTCAAACTTTCTTCATATAAAGAACTGGATTAAATACACTTCTTAAAGCCAAAGTATCATCACAGTTTATTCTAATACATTCCAGGCTGGTCTCTTGTATTTTATCCTCCAATAACCTGAGGTTATTGAAATGTTTTAACTCTTTGCAAATTCTACACCCAACATTCCTGTGGCTACAAGAGTGGTCAATGGCGTTGCATCTGACACGATAGAGGGTCGTTTGTCCTGCTTTGATATAGGAAATAGAAAATAGATATGATCCAGAAAATTGTATAATTGAAGCCTCTGCAAGTTGATTAGATTAGATTCCCTACAATGTGGAAACAGGCCCTTTGACCCAACAAGTCCACACCGACCATCTGAAGAGTACTCGGCCCAGACCCATTTCCCTCTGAATAATGCATATAACAACATGGCCATTTCACCTGATCTAGTTTTACACTGTTATCTATAATTGACCTATTATACATTGAGCAGTAAAATCGACATTTTGGGCAAAAGCCCTTCATCGGGAATATAGGCATTCTGCCTGTATTCTGATAAAGGGCTTTTGCCCAAAACGTCGATTTTACTGCCCATCAGGTGCTGCCTGAACTGCTGTGCTTTTCCAGCACCACTCTAATCTAGACTCTGGTTTCCAGCATCTGCAGTCATTATTTTTACCTATTATACATTGAATCATAGAATCCCTGCAGTGTGGAAGCAGGCCCTTCAGCCCATCGAGCCCACACTGACCCTCTGAACAACATCTCAGTCAGATCCACCCTCCTACCCTATCTCTGTAAGCCTGCATTTCCCATAAGCACAGTTATCTGTTAGAATACTACATGCCTCAAATCTACTGAATATATTTTGAATGAATATCAGTGATATTTCTGATGTAGAACATTGTGATGATTACTTCAATTACAAATGTTTCTGGTGCCTTGCCAGCATGATTCTTAATTATTTGTAACCTAAGTACACGATCCATGAATTAGATCGAGAGGCCACATTTTTGCAGTTAGCTGCTATTAGACAGGAATACTAAAATTCAAGGCCAAAGAGACGTAGTAAGGATAGCCTTCATAATAGCTCTCCATTGTTCAGCTTTTAACCAGTCAACCTCATCCATTTTGATCCAAATATCTTGTTTTAGATGTAATTGAACACAGTAAAATCATTACTTGCAGCTGATGTCTGAAAAATGGTACATCTATGATCTGAGGTTCTTAGATTTGATGTTGCATGGCATGCTAGCTCACTACACAGAATGATACGTTGCTCGTAACCAAAGTTGTAGACACTATTCTTTTTTAAGTGTGGCAAACTGCAGTGCTGACATGCTGTAGCATGATAGAGGAATATCTAGTTGTCAGAAGTGTCTTCGCTTTTGGAAATCCACATTGCCTTTGTCTGATGATAGTTATTTGTTAGGTGCATTATTAAGCCAATAATAATTTCCCAGCACTTTACTCATGATTATTATTAAAGTAACAGGTCTATAGTTCCCTGTTTTCTCTCTCACTCTTTTTGAAGTGTAGTGTTATATTTTCTAACTTCCAACCTACTGATACAATTCTAAAGTCTAGGCAATTTTGGAAAAAATCCCAAAAGAGAAACCACTTGCTGGTCTATCTAGAAGTAACTCTTATAGTTAATAAGATCTAGTTTATTTTGTATCACAAATACTGTCAATTTAGTTGGCAGGATGGGGAACTGTGTCTTCAGCTTCCTGCCCAACAATAACTTTGGTGTGCGATCACACTGATGAGGTGTAGATCTATAAGTTAGAAATACTGCCTGTAGTGATAGGAACTAGGTGGATCTCATTGGCTATGAGATCCTTGATTGGGGTTGTTAACCTGGGCCAACCAGCAAGCCCAAGGTGACCAATATAAAGAATGGATTGCTGGGGAAGTATAAGCACTATCATAGTTAGGCGATGGTGTGGGGGTAAGCTAAGGAGAGAAAAAAAGGTTTCATCCTCAGTTTAGGGCAAAAGAAAAATGAATGGATTGGGAAGCTTCTCAGTACAAGGGACTGATTCTAAGCTGGCTGGCCACAGTCAGTATACTGTGCACAAGTAAATAAAGGGTGTTTTGGTGATGGGATACCAGCAACTATGCAGTTATTTCACTGTCCATTTTAAGTAATTGAGTATCTTAATCCCATGCATGTTTTGCCACCTTGATTGTGGGTATCTTGGTGAGTATCCAACTGATTAAATACATAACTGACTGCAAATTGGTTGAAGCACTCATTAGTGAACTGTGGTCTGTTGTATCAGAGATACCATCTGGGAATGGCCCGGTAAATCCTGGACTCAGTTACATATCAACTATTCCAGTCCTTTCAAGGGCTCAATGTTCCTGGTCGTTGTGGATACCCAATCAAAATGGTTGGATGTGCATTAAGTGCATTCGGCAAACTCTGGATTACGATAGAAAAGCTGCAAGCATCATTTGTGATACATGGACTACCTGGAAGTATTGTTCACAGACAATGAGCCATCATTTACCAGCAAGGAATTTGAGTATTTCCTGAAGTCCGATGGCATTCAGCATGTTCAGACAGCTCCATACCATCCAATATCCAATGGTCTGGTGGTAGAGTAATTGAAATATTGAAGGCAGGCTTAAAGAAGCTGCCTACAGCTTTACTCAATACCAAACTGTCTCAGTTCCTATTTGGTTGTGGCACCACCCCTCATGCAACCAAAGGGATAACACCAGCAGAGTTGCTGATAGAGATAAGACACTGCACCAGATGAAACCTGACATTCCCAGAGATGAGGGGGCAGGTGAAACAGCAGCAGGAATGCCAATACAGGCAACATACCTCCTGTAACCAAGAGAGGCAATTTAATTCAGGATATGCGGTTTGGTGCCAGAACCATGGAGCTGGCTCTGTATGGGTACGAGTTGTGATTGACACAAGGTCAGGTCCCATAACATACAAAATTCGGTGGGTGAGGCAATCCTGAACAAACATGTGGATCACCTGAAAGCTGCTACCTCACAAACTGGGCAGGAGAAAAAAATACCTGGCCCCTCAGAACTGTCAGAAACTGTAGGTTCTTCCTCTCCATCTAGTGTCGAGGAAACATCAGATTCCAAGGTGGATGCCGCCTTGATACCATTACTCCCAGAAGAAAATGCTCTCCAAAGATGCACTGGGGGCAAGAGACAGGTTATGTTCTGGTACACGCTGTCTGTGTCTGTGGTCAGAGGAACTGGACCTGGGGTGAAAACATCCCAGTAGAAGCTACCAGAAAAAGATCTGGCCTGCATCCCCAGACTTGGGAAAGTGTTGAGGGATGTAGTGATTGGAACCAGGTGGATCTTACTGACTATGAGATCCTTTATTGGCATTGTTAATCTGGGCCAATAAGGGAACCTTGGCTGACAGATATAAGCTGGGAATTCAGAGAGTCTGCTGACTTTAGTGGCTGACTCCGAGCTGGTTGGCCACAGTTAGTGGACTGTGCACAAGTAAATACAGGGTGTTTTGGTGATGGGATACCAGCAACTACGCAGTTATTTCACTGTCCAAAGACCATTTTAAGTAATTGACTATCTTAATCCCAGGCATGTTTTGCCACTTGATTGTGGGTATCTTGGTGAGTATCTGACTGATTAAATGCATAACTGACTACAAATTGATGAAGCACTCATTAGAGAACTGTGGTCTGTTGTATCAGAGATACCACAGGGTGACTTAGTGACAGGATACTAACCTCTGTGAAATTATTTCAGAAACAAAGTTGATGTATGCTTCTAATTTGTGGCATGAGCAAGAATAAATACTCTTAAAAACACCTATGTACCGGAAAATGAGGTGAGGAAAGGAACCTGATTAGGATGAAAATACAGAATGTTTATGTAGTACGTGAAAAGGCAGGCGTAGCTAGGACTTGTACAAATTCCCAGCGCAGCTGGGAATTCCCATCTAAAAGAAATGAATGAAACTAAAGAAATTTTTTTTAATGGAAGACAAGTTCAGTCAGTAGAGGAGTGTGGTGGTGAGGACTGTTTGATCCTCTGTTCAAGGAGACTTGGCTGAAAGAGGGACTGAAAGAAGGGCTGGCAGATAAATGTCCCAGGATTTAGATGGATCAGCTGTGATATAAAGGGATGTAAAAGGGTTGGGAGAGTTGCCTTACTGGTAAAGAAGTATCTCATGGTTGTACTGAGGGAGGGTACATTAGAGGATTTATGCAATGAGGCAGTATGGGTAGAACCCAGGAATAGGAATGGTGAAGTCACAATGCCGGGGGTATACTACAGGCCTCCCAACAGCCACTGGGAGATAAAGGAGAGAATATATAGACAGATTTTGGAAAAATGTAAAGACAGCAGAGTTGTTGTGGTGGGTGATTTTAACTTCCCCTGGGACTCATGATGTGCTAGGAGCTTGGATGGGGCTGATTTTGTGAGGACCAGTCAGGAAGGTTTCTTGACACAATATGTAAACCGTCCTGCCAGGGAAAGGGTTATACTGCACCTGGTTTTGAGAAGTGAGTCCAGCCAGGTGAGTGGGGGAACAGTTCGGGAGTTGTGACCATATTCTGGAGTGTTTTAAGATACTTATGGATTGGGATAATAGCAGTCCTCGGGTGAAGATGTTAAATTGTGAGAAGGTGAACTATAACAATATTAGGCAGGAACTGGAGGTGACTGTTTGAGGGTAAATCTACATGGACATGTGGGAATATTTCAAATGTCAGTTGATAAACTTTCAAGAGCCTATTGGCATAGGTATGGAGGGCTGAAGGGCCTGCTCCTATGCTGTATTATTCTTTGTTCTGTGATGTAGTATGTCTCAGGCCTTCATGGTGAGGAATGGTCATCGGAAGGGTCTATATTTGATGGGGAAATGGAGACAGGGACAGGAGAACTGGCAACTGATCAAGTGATAAAAATGAATGATGACTGTGGATGGAAAAAGACTGGACAAGAGGAGAAAACCTAGAGTTGTGATTGGAAGAAATTAAATTCAGAGGGACAAAACAGGCTGAAATGATTGGTCTACCAATCTTGTCTTGTTTTGTGGATCATGAAGGATAGAGAAATATGGTGTGCGTGGGTTCAGGTACTATAAATGTGGAGGCTGTGGAAGGAAATAATCAAGAACAGATGAAGTCACTGACAGTTTCCCCAAACTGCTTATGCTCTGTGGTGTGGTCTGATTAGATTAGATTCCCCACAGTGTGGAAACAGGCCCTTCGGCCCAAAGCGTCCACACCAACTCTCTGAAGAGTAACCCACCCAGACCCATTTTCCTCTGACTAATGCACCTAACACAATGGACAAATTAGAATGGCCAATTCACCTGACCTGCACATCTTTTGGACTGTGGGAAGAAACCCAGAGGAAACCCACACAGACGCAGGGCGAATGTGCAAACTCCACACAGACAGTCACCCAAGGCTGGAATCGAACCTGGGTCCCTGATACTTGAGGCAGCAGTGCTAACCACTGAGCCACTGTGCCATCATGGTCCAAGATGGAAGGTGAAATTCATAGGAGTTGTAGAGAGTCAACAGTCAACCTCCATTAGGTAGAGGTTAGTTCGCTAAACAGGAAAAGTGTCATCTTTGTCAGGATCTTTAAGAATTGTGTTATGACTGAACTTGAGGAATTGAAGTGCTGGAAATTCAGCCAGATGAGCTAGTATCAATGAGTGGAGCTGATAAATTGAGACAGTTCATCACAGTCTTGCAGTTCCCAATGAAAATATCTAGAGAGGGTAAGAAACACTTTGGGCATTCAGTATTGATCTAATGCTGGATCCAAAAGGACATTCTATTTATAGTTATGTAGTTATCAATTCATGTCAGGTTCATATCTGATTTTATTTCTCTGTTACAAATAGCTGAAAGGTAAAAATTAATAGTAGTTATATTTTTAAAACAACCAATAATTTTTATCATTCACAGTGGGGTTTTAGATTTGATGGGTTATAATGAGCATGGTATCTCTGAATTACCAAACAAAATTCATATATTCATCCAGGGAAGTTCAAGTACTGATGAAGCACTATATCTGTGGAAGGAAGGTGCAACTGACTAATAAGAGCAAAGAAAGCAATGGGCAAGAGATTATTTGATAAAAAGAGATTATTGTTAATCAGAATATTGACTAATTAACTCATGAAGACTGTTGTAAAGAACTTGATTTGAAGTATTGTTTTGTATGGATGTGAAACTTTGACTTTATGTACAGAGGAGACTAACCTTCTTAAAGGGTTTGGAGGAGAATGGAAGCGGTCTGCATTATAGTAAAACTACGAAGTGCTGTGGAGAGTGAATGAACAAAGAACTTTGTTGAACATAATTAGAAGGGCAGAATTTAAGAAAAAAACAATTGAAGAAAAGAGGTATTTAAGGAAAGAAGAGTTCCAGAAAAAATAAAGGAACAGCCAAAAAGGGAATGTCAGTTTTGGATGGATTGAATATTGAAGAAAGTTATTTGCAAATGAAAATATTGGCACAAAATAGAGAGATGTGAAAGGATGAGTGACCCAAGAACCTGCTTTCAGGCGGATCACATTTGTTGACGATCCTGCGTTCTGTGTGTTGAGAACATGTTGGTTAATTTTAATTGGTGAGGCCACTTTTGGGGTGCATGTATGGAATGAGCTGCCAGAGGAGGTGGTGGAGGCTGGTACAATTACAACATTTAAAAGGTATCTGGATGGATGTATGAATAGGAAGGGTTTAGAGGGATATGGGCCAAATGCTGGCAAATGAGACTAGATTAATTTAGGATATCTGGTTGGCCTTAAAGTTGAATTGAAGGGTCTGTTTTCATGCTGTATATCTCTCCGACTGAGTCTACAAATTGGTGATGGAGTAATTTGTCCAAACACGGTCCTAATCCAGATCTTTAATTATTTCCAATCTTGCCAGATTATAATTAATAATAACATTTAAGATTACAAACGATGAAACCACAGCAGTTCACATTTCAGTGACAGTTGTTCATGAAGGCTTCTCTTTAGACTAAAATGTTCATTTCTGATTAGAAATTTTAATTTATTTTTGAATAATTTTTGCTGAATGCAATAGATTTTAAAGAAGTATTTCCTGGGATGTGAGTGTTGCCAGCAGGGTCAGCACTTGTTGGCCATCCTTAATTATCTTTGGACTTAGCGGCCTGTTCGGCCATTTCAGAGGGTAGCCAGGAGTCAACCACGTGACTGGACTTGGAGCTCTGTAAGGATGACCGGGTTTCCTTCCCTAAAGGAGACAAGTGAACCAGATTTATTTTTACAATTGACAATGATGTTTTGGTCACCATTGGAATAACATCTTTACATTTTAGATTTATTAATTGAAATCAAATCCCACCATCTGCTGTGGTGGTATTTGAACCCATGATTCCAGAGCATTAGCCTGGCCCTATGGGTTCTTCGGTGAAAGTGAAGACTACACGTGCTGGAGATTAGAGTCGAGAGTGTGACTCGACTCGAGGTCAGGCAGCGTCCGAGGAGCAGGAGAATCGATGTTTCAGGCAAAAGCCCTTCATCAGGAAGGGTTTCCTGCTCCTATGGGTTTTTAGTCTAATGACTGAACTCAAGTGTCACCCAGTTCACCACAGCCTAAACATCATCAGAGTTTGAACATGGAAGGTAAGAGCACTGTTCACAGTGGAGAGAACACATGTCCTGTGTGTGGACAGGGCTTCAGCCAATCATCTGGCCTGTCAAAACAAGTGCAGCCACACTACAGAAAGACGTTGAAAAGAAGAGATTGTGAGAAAGGGATTCAATTGCCCATTTGAACTAGAAACTTATCAGCTCAGTCACACCAGGGAGAGATCATTCACCTGCCCTGAGTATTGGAAGGAATTCACTCAGTCATCGGTCCTGCTGAATCATCAGTGTGTTCATACTGGGGGGAGAGACCTTTCAAATGCCCGGACTGAGGGAAATGCTATAAAGTTCCCGGGAACTGATGTCCCATCAACTTGTTCACACTGACGTGAGATCATTTAATGCTCTTGTAGGACTGGGTTCAGGTGATCATCTGAACTCACTGCACACCAACGACTTCACACTGGGGAGAGACCGTTCATTTGCTTTGAGTGTGGGAAGAGGTTCACTCAATTATCCAACCTGCTGACGTACCAATGCACTCACAATAGGGAGAAACCATTCACCTGCACTCAGTGTGGGATGGGATTCACTAATTCATCCAACCTCCTCATACACTGCTGAGTACATAATGGAAGAGAGCATTTACCTGCTCTAAGTGGGGGAAGAGTTTCATTGATTCATCCACACTGCTGAAACACCGGTGAATTCACGAGTCACTACAGTGATGGGAATTTGTTAATAATCACATCCAGAACTAAACCATGTTCACTGGAATCTGTCGCTGCTGATGTCAATAAACTCAAGTGATGTTATTGGTGTTAATATTCTGGATAAAAGTCAAATCATCTGTGTTAAAAAATATTAGTCCAGTGACAATACCACTCTGCACTAGAAGACACCCAGGAGGAAACAAGTGAAAATGATGTTTAAAATTTCTGAAAGGATGCAGGTAAACTGTTTCAGCAGTACTGATTCAGGGAGATTGGTATTCATAGTTGGCTTCCAACGTATTGTGATAATGCTGGCTCACTTACCCCAATGAACAATTCAATGGTCTATGATATCCTGCTGCTGGGAAATGGGAGCTGGAAGTGAATGAGTCATGAAAATATCTGCCTTCTTGTAACCAAACAGAAACAAGACAAATGTAAGTGCAATCATATAGATATTGAATCAGTGAAAGTCAAACCCTAAATAATTAATCCATATATACAATTATTTAGTCAACAGCAAATAGAATTCCACCGTAACCCAAATGTTATGATTGTTTCTGTTATGGCCTAATGTCAACAGTAGTGAAAAAACAATGTATCTTTGTCACATTAAATGACCATGCATTTGATTTTATTTTACCTTGGAATTTTAATTGTGCACATTGATGTTGAGAAATGTGTAGATAAAACTAAATTTAAAAAGAAAGACTAAATCAGTTAAGTAAGTCCATTAAGGTCAATGATTTGCAGCAGTAATCACCTCATAGATAAATGACTATTCTTCTTCCTTACTGTAATTTGTCTGCACCTAAAGTAGTTGCAGAATCACTGAGACTTTGCGTTTTGAAGCCATTCTGTTTTAGGAATGTTTGGCTTATATTGTATCAACTATAGTTCTTTTTTATTCATTCTTGGATGTGGGCATCTCTGGCTGAGCCAGCATTTATTGCCAATCCCGAATTGCTCAGGAGGCAGTTAAAAGTCAACCACATTGCTGTGGGTCTGGACTCATGAGTCAGCCAGATTAGGTAAGGACAGCAGATTTTCTTCCCTAAAAACACATGAGTGAAACATATTGGATTTTTCAAACAATTGACAATGGTTTCATGGTCATCATTAGACTTGTAATTCCAGATTCTTTTTATCAAAGTCAAATGCCACCATCAACCGTGGCGTGATTTGAACCTGTGCCCCCAGAATATTAGGAGAAAGTGAGGATTGCAGATGCTAGAGATCAGAGTGGAAGTGTGTGGTGCTGGAAAACCACAACCGGTCAGGCAGCATCTGAGGAGTATTCCTGATGAAGAGATTATGCTTGAAATGTCGATTCTCCTGCTCCTCTGATGCTGCCTGACTGGCTGTGCTTTTCCAGCACCACACTCTTTGACTCCCCAGAATGTTAGCTGAGTTTCTGGATTAATAGTCCAGCAATAATACCACTAAGCCATTGCCTCCCCATTGTTTCCAGCCTTATCCTGAAAAATATAGCTTGTTCTTTCCTGGTTAACCCAAAGGTGCACAGTTAATAGATTTGGTTATTTTCTGAGAATTTTCTTGAATTTGTCCAACCCAACTTTAACCATTACCTCATTAGGCAGATTTAAAGGTAAACATTACTAAAATAGAATAGGTGTGGATTAGAAGTCTCTAATTCAGGTTTTAATTAGTTAGCCTAAGGGGAAGGATATTTGCTCAGGTTCATTAAACCTGCATGGTGAAAGTCATTAATTCTTGATGCCTTTGATTGGAAAGCTTGGACTATAAACATGACTGGTGAAGTGATTCAATACATGTATATCCTTTAAACTTAAATTCAAACAATGGCTGGAATCTCTGCATAGTAACACCAGAACACTGTGATCATTTACCGTTAGGAATAATTTAAATTGTTACAAATTGTTAATGTTTCAAGTTTTACCTCATTCTTTCTTTCAGGACTTTCATGAAATATACAAAACATACAAACTAAGGGTAGACTTGGACCCTTGAGCCAACTTTGCCATTTAATAAGATCATCATCGATCTTATTGTGTTTCAAATTCCACATTTCCATTTATTCCTCATAGCCCTGCCTAACAGGAATCTGTCTATCTCTGTCTTAAAGATATTCAGTGACTGCACTTTCACTGCCTTCTGAAGTGTGGAGCTCCAAAGTTGCACAACACAATTTCTGTCATGAAAGGGTGACCCTTAATTCTTGGAACAGTTTTATGACCCTGAGTTCTGGACTGATTCACAAGAGGGAAGATCATTCAATGAAGTTACGGCTTACTCTTCTAAATCCCAGTGAAAATGAGCCGATACTGTCCAATCTGTCCTTGTAACAAAACTTAAGGGTTCAGAAAAGATTTACAAGGATGTTGCCAGAGTTGGACGATTTGAGCTATAGAGAGAGGTTGAATAGGCTAGGGTTGTTTTCCCTGGAGCATCAGAGGCTGAGGGGTGACCTTATAAAGGTTTATAAAATCATGAGGGGCGTGAATAGGATAAATAGACAAAGTATTTTCCCTGGGGAGTCCAGAACTAGAGGTCATAGGTTTAGGGTGAGAGGGAAAAGATATAAAAGACACCTAAGGGGCAACGTTTTCATGCAGAGGGTGGTACGTGTATGGAATGAACTGCCAGAAGAAGTGGTGGAGGCTAGTACTATTGCAACATTTAAAAGGTATCTGGATGGGTATATAAATAGGAAAGGTTTGGAGGGATATGGGCTAAGTACTGGCAAGTGGGACTGGATTGGGTTGGTATATCTGGTCGGTATAGACGAGTTGGACCAACGGGTCTGTTTCCATGCTGTACATCTCTATGACTCTAAATATCAGTCTTGTAGACCTCCTCTGAACTGCCTTCAATGCATTTACTTCTTTCCTTTAAATAAGGGGACAAAATGGCACACTCTATTCAAAATGTAATTTCACCAATGCCATGTATAACTTAAGTATAACATCCATACTTTGATGGTAAATTCTTTATGCATTAAAGGAAGACATTGCATTACCTTCTTAATTACATGCTTAACCTGTGAACTAATTTTTGTGACCTGCACCACTACACCTAGCTCTCTCTGCACTTTGAATTTCTATACTGGTTTTTCACTTATGTAATATTCTGCTTTTTTATTCTTCCCGCCAAAGTGAACACTTTTATCCACGTTATACTCCATCTGGAGGTTTTCACTCACTTAGTCAAACTATCAATATCCACCTGCAATATGCTTTGTAATTGAGGTAAGTTGTAAACGGTTGAAGTCTCAGCACAGCCACCTGTGGGACTCTACTCATCCTATCCTGCCAATTAGATGAAGACCCATATATGCCAATCAGTTAATCCTCTATGCATTGAAAAGTACTTCCCCAGCACCATGAGCTTTTACTTTCCCCATTATTCTTTGTTATGGCACTTTATCAAATGCCTTCTAGAATACCAAGTATAGTATGTCTATAGTCTTTGCTTTAGCCACAGAACATGATAGTCCTTCAAAGAACTCTAAAAATTGGTTAAATATAATTTCCCTTTGATGAAACCATATTGATTCATCGTGATTACCTTGATTTTCCAAGTGTTTGGCTATAATCTAAGGAATGATTCATACATTTTCCAATGATAGGCATCAAACAAACTGGCTTATAGTGTCCGGTTTTCTGTTCTCAGTCCTAATTTGAATAGTGGGGTTATATTTGCTACTTTATAGTCCAATTGAACCCTTCCTGAATCTAGGGAGTATTGGAAAATTAACAGCGATATATTTACTAGGCCATTATCAACCACTTATAAGACTCAAGGATGATATCCATCCAATTCTGAAGTTTCGTCAAACTGAAGCTCCATTAATGTGTTTCGTACCACTTTCCACAGAATTGTAATTTTGCTAAGTTCATCTTGTTGGCTTCCTGATTTAGAACTATTATTTAAATTTTTTTTAATGTCCTCTATCATGAAGACAGAAGCAAAATTGTTAATTTCATCTGCCATTCCCATATCATTAACTCCTCATTCTCACTCTCTAGAGGACCAACTTCATTTATTCTCTTCCTTTTTAAATACCTAGTGACAGCTCTTGCTGTTTGTACATTCCCAGCTTACCTCCTCTCTTCCTCTAATGTCTACCTACTAATTAACCTTTGGTCATTCTTTCTTAATATTCTGACCAATCATCTTACCTTGGCACAGTTTTTCACTTAGGTTTGATTTTCTAAGCTTCCTAACAACGGAAATGAGTCCTTCCTTTCAAATTTTTCTTTTATTTATTCTGAATATTTTGATATATCCCTTAGATGTCTGCCATTGCACTTCAACTAGGTAAAAACAATGACTGCAGATGCTGGAAACCAGATTCTAGGATTAGTGGTGCTGGAAGAAGTTCAACCCATATTTTTGCCTTTTTTTAGATTTAACATACTAGCTGTAACCCCAATCCTCTCTCTTACAAACAGAATGTAAAATTCACATTGTGGTTGCTGCTCCCTGGATACCTTTTAAATCTGAGGTTATTGATTAATCTTCTCACATTATAAATAATAAGTCTCATATACAGCCAATTGCCTGGTTGGTTCCAAAGTATGCTGCTCTAGGAAACTATTTCAAAAGCCTTATGTGTTTTCCTCCTTCAAGCTAACATACCAATTTGTTGTTTTGAGTTTATACAGAGATTAAAGTCACCCATGATTATTTCTGACCCTTTATCACAGGCGCACAATATTTTCTTTTGTCTATTTTGTCTCACATAGTGGTTGCTATTAGATGTCCTGAATATTGTTTCCTCTCGAGATTTCTTTCTTCAATGCATCCTCGTTTACACCCAAACTGCGTCAATATCCTAATCTCCAGAATTGAATCATCATAACCATTGTACAAATGCAATCCTTGATTAACAGTGCTACCACCTGTCTTTTTACATAGTTTTCTATACTCCATGACTGTCATATACGTATCAATATTCAGGATCTTAACCTTGTCATCCTGAAGCCATATCTATCTAATCTATTCAATATGCATTATCACTTTGCTTACTTTGTTCTGAATTCTGTTTGTGTTGAGATACAAAGCCTTTTCGTTATTTTGATAGTGTACTCCTAATTTCTATTTTTGTCTCTGCCCCTTCCTTTATGCCATTCTCTGACCCTCATTTCCCCTATTACTACTTTCCTGACTTACCTTGCCCCTATTCTTTGATGTACCACATGTTTCTTTATTTAATCCCTTTCCCCCACTATTTAGTTTAAAACACTCTCCATTTTCCTCGTCATGCAAGTACTTTACCCAGCAATGTTCATACAATCAAAATTATACAGCGCAGAAACTGGCCCTTCAGACATGTGTAGATCTTCCCAATAGCACTTTCCCTGTAACTGGTGCCAGTACCCCATGAATAGAATCCCCACTCTTGAAGTCTTGTATTCATTTCTCTAATTTTATGTATCCAATGCCAATTTGCATGCAGCCATGGATTATAATGCTTAAATTAGTATTTAATTTAATTTAAATTAGTTTAATTTAATTTAGTATCCAGCTCTTCATTCTTTCTAGGTGAAATCTCTTTCCCAGTTTGACCCATGACATTGTCGCTTGCATGCACCACAATTCTGGAATCATCCTGCTGTTTAGCGATTTAGTGGAAATTATCTTTTTATGTCTGGTGATTTCTCATTTACAGTTGCATAGGGTTTAAACTTGTTGCCATGGACATGAAATAACTTTTGTTGTTGTCTTAAGACTTTTGCTCAATTTATTGCTTCAAAATGGGATATGCCTTAAAATGCAGATAGAAAATACCAACATTTGCTGTGAATTAAAAGTAAAAACAAATAGAGGTAGATGCCACCAGTGAAACATACATTGTGCACAAGTTGATAGGATGAGCAACTTTGTATTTTACAGAAATTCTTAGACATCATAAAAGGTTAAGATTTCTCTGCTCAATTTTCCCAAAATTAGCAGAAAATTAACAATGAGACAAGGATACAAAGCTAGGAATTGCTGACAACAGGGGAAGTGGTTGACAGCAGGTGCAGAGGTTATATTGCATGGGATGTCACATTAGGATACAGAAGGCACTGATGGTAGAAACATGGATGGAGGTAAACCAACAGGCACTAAGTGGCCAAAGGTATTTCAGGTCCCACTCTTTCTTTCTTTCTTTCATGCAACTTGCTCCCCTCGAGTTCTGACAAATATCTCCAATTCTCTTTTTTGCCAGTCTCTAGCCTTTTCTAACACTGTGAAACCATCTCACCAATTCTTCAACTGAACTTCAGGAGCATTCCTTAGATTCTTTTATTCTACCTTCCTGTTGTAGATATGAAGCAGCCTCTACGTCCTTACTAATCCCTTAAGGCTGGGGTATGTGACAGTAGAGCAAGGTGATGATAAAGAGTTTGAATTGGTAGTTTAAAGGGACTAGAGTTAGTGATGAGATCCAAGAGTGGTTGGAAAGAGAATAAGTAACGGGGAAGTGAAGGGATAGCAAAAGCAGTTAGATTTTGGAGAGACATGAGTGATTGTGAAAAACGAGATTGAAGATGTAGGTATTCGAAGCTAAGTCTGTTGCATACAATGCAATTTTTTTTTGTCTGAGAATCATGCTGGGATTTTCTATTTAAAAACATAGAACTAACAACCTTAAATTTTCTCAACCAATTATTTCTAATGAATGTCTTTTCCCTCTGTAGATCAATGATAATAGATATGTTAACATTTCATTAAATGTTAAGTACTTGTAATAATTGTTGATGTTACATGTAAAACTATTAATTTCTTATCAGTAATTCAGTGGAAAGTGAAGAAGGTTATTGTATTTTATGTTCTTGCCTCCTTGCTACTCTGTGATTTGATTTAATATTCACAGTTCAAATAAACTCTGATCCCGCAGCAAGTATAATTAACAGCTTTACAAAATGTCACCATTTTGTCAATGATTCAGTTGAGATATTGGACTGGGCAATGTGATAGTGAATCATATTTATCAGGAAGGTGTCTTTTCAGTATCTGGCCTAAGAGTTAATGATCTCAGCTGGGGAAGGATTATATCATATCTCAGTGCTATTGGCTAGAGAGGGGGAAAATTGTCCAGCATTCCCACTCCAATTAATCACCAATAACTGATCAAAAGTGTACATCTGGGTGTAGAAAGATGATAAAATGGAAGTTCTTAATGTGCACGCAGTGCCAGAACATTTTTTGAGGAGGCAAGGAACACTGTTTCTGAGCACGTAAAGAGGCTAATTGCTTCAGCTTGCACATTAATCACAGAGTGTGTGCATTTGCATTCTGGTTTGAGGAAATTAGACTGGCTTGATTTTGAGATGGTTCAATGAGAATTGACTTTGGTTATCACCGTTCATTCTTGAGCAAGGTTCATGGAAACTAATATTGTTAATCATACAGATGTGAGAGAATGAACTAATTGCTATGTTAGTGTAGTTGGAAGTTATCCATTTTCCTGGGTCCATTCTTATAACAAGGTAGAGAAAAATGTGCTTAGTACTAAGTATTGTTGCCTTAAATTGAACATAGTTACATATAGACATGAAATATCCAAAGTAGTTAAAAAAAACTGAAGAATTAACTAACAAAAGAAGTAACTGGCAATGTGATTGAGGAACAGGGCAGCACTTCAGTTGATTAATATAACAAAATGTTTCTGTCTTGGTGGTGATGGAAATGGTAGATAATTAAAATGTAGCTATCTTTAATACCAACTTTTGCAAGTTACTGGATGTATTGTTATGATAATGGCAAACCTGGATTGTCAATTTTCAACCTCATTGTGTACTTTTAGTACCTGAGACCTTAATTTACTAAAATTATTTTGTTTTTCAAAAGACAAATACTGACCTAAAATGGCTGCTGTGATTACCAGACCGTAGATTGAGGATGGGTCCAGGGAACCCATCTGGAATAAACAAAAACCTGCTGCAATAAGGTTACCGTGCTATCTAAAGTTGTAAACCAGCTACTTGAACCAGTATCACAGAAATTCACATCTCTTGTTTAGTTCATAGTGGGATGGTAAGTTGTACATTTTGGGTATCAAAGGATTGTCTGCAACTATTTGCTTGGAAGGGCAACTGAATACTGCCAAGAACTCAACCAGGCCTGTATTAACAGCTGCTTTAAGTGGCAAGGCAAAGAGAATGAAATATGAACTAATAACAGCAAGAACACTGCAAATCTTTCTCTTCTTTTGTCTCTCAACCAGTACCTGGTGAAAAACCAACTTTAAAAAGAAAAGCCATTTACTGAGAACTCAAGGGTATCTGCAAGCTCTGTAAATGCTGAAAAACAGGACAATAGCTAAACAGTCAGGACCCAGGTTATTCTCACAACTCAACTTTGAGAACTTCAAACAGTAATTGACTTTATCTTCCTATTTGTACTAGACACCAAACTCCTTTCTTTTTGAACTTAATACGACATGTTTTTGTACATTTGGTGTGGGACGTTTTTGGGTGTTAGCAGGTAATAAAATTTCTCTTTCTTTCACTCAAGAAAACCTAGTAATTTATCACCTTAATTTTGATCCAGTTAATTACATTTTGAATGTGATATTGCTGTATGCTTAAAAATGCAAATTCTTGTTGCAACTGACTGAGGGGGATTTAATAGAGCGGAACAATAGCAAAAATTGCTGGAAAAGCTCAGCAAGTCTGGTGGCATCTGTAGAGAGAAATCAGAGTTAATGTTTCGGGTTGAGTGATTCTTCATCAGAACTCAGAAACCAGAGGAGCTGCAGATGCTGTAAATCAGAAACAAAAAAAGCAATTGCTGGAAAAGATCAGCAGATCTGGCAGCATCTGCAGAGAGAAATGAGTTAATGTTTCCAATCGAGTGATCCTTTCTCAGAACTCAGAACTTGAAGCTATCTGAAACAGCACCTTTGAGACTTGTGACCTTTATCACCTACAAGTAAAGAGCAGTAGGTGAATAGGAACACAACAAGCATGTTCTTTCTCCAACACTCCTCCTCCCTTCCACACTCCAACAAGTCAGACCCCGACCTGACTCAGAAATAACAACCAAAAGAACTGAGGAAGCTGTAAATCAGAAACAAAAACAGAAGTTGCTGGAAAAACTCAGCAGGTCTGGAGCATTTGAGGAGAGAAATCAGAATTAACAGTATCGCAGGAAGGGTCATTGGACCCAAAATGTTAACTCTGATTTCTCTCTATAGGTGCAGCCAGACCTGCTGAGCTTTTCCAGCAATTCCTGTCTTGGAAATATATTCCCATTCCTTAATTGACACTGGGTAAAAATCTTGATACTTGCTACTGCGAAAGTACCTACAGCATGTGGAGTGTGTGCAGCAATTCAAGAAGGAAGTTTTGGCATCCTTTTCTAAAAATGAATAATAATTAGTAACCTTATCACTAACATCCCATACCAAATGAATGATTGATTTAAAGAAAAGAGACAGTTGAGGCTGTTGCTGCCTTTGTATCTTTATAATCTCTTTTTGGAGAATAATGTAAATTATTAGAAGTATTTAAAGTTTGATTAACTGTCTGGCTGTAAATATGTTTATAGCAGCCAATAAGTCAGCTAATCATGCAAGACAGGATGGTCTTGCAGAAAGAATGAATTGCACTTATATAGATCTGCACACTAGCCTGCCTGTATCACAAGTGGTGATGGTGGACAGTGGAGCAATCTGCTTGGACTGCTGATCTTATCACAGTGCCAAACCAAAGATCCCATCTTTTACTTGCTAGATGTGGTTGTGTGAAAGTTGAACCCAACACCATGTGACTCAGCGTGGGCTATTTCACTGTTAAGGGGGAGAAAGTGAGGACTGCAGATGCTGGAGATCAGAGCTTAAAAATGTGTTGCTGGAAAAGCGCAGCAGGTCAGGCAGCATCAAAGGAACAGGAGAATTGACGTTTTGGGCATAAGCCCTTCTTCAGGAATTCCTGAAGATTCTCCTGTTCCTTTGATGCTGCCTGACCTGCTGCGCTTTTCCAGCAACACATTTTTAAGCTATTTTACTGTTAAGCCAAAGACCTAGACCAGATAATAAAGATTGTGTTTAGATATGGTCAATGGTCGTAGCAAAGAAAATGAAATATATAATTTTCAAGTACTGTGTTGGACATCTAGCTAATTAGCTTTTGGTCAAAGATTGAAGGATGAATGTATGTTTGGGAAAAGGCTAACAGTAATAGAGACATATATAATGGCACTGCTGAATCAAAGTGCATTAGAAAGTTAGAAACATGGTGGTTTGGTTACCTGACTCTAGTAGATAAAGTAATCCCTAATCAAACACTCTCATCATGTTTTGCTAATGCTTATTTCCGATTTCATTTGGAGGTTATGTAATGTGATACCAAGCTGAGCACATTTATAGGATATTTATTTTCAGACCATTCGTTTACTTGAATGGATTAAGGTTTATGTGTGCTGATCATATTTGTAATGGCCCAACTTTTATCATTGTCAGACTGAAAAAGGCAGAGGTCAGAAGAATTGATTGAGAACAAAAGCTGATTCTAAAGGCAAATTGTAATAGTCATTAAAATTTGCAAAGAACAGCATTTGAAATAACCTCTGGTTTACTTTGTTACATTTTATAGTAGTATCCCTACAACATGGAAGCAGGCCACCCAGACTATCAAGGTCACACTGACCCTCTGAAGAGCACCCCACCAAGACCAACCCCCTATACCTTATCCCTGTAACCCTACATTGCCCATGGCTAATCCACCTAACCTGCACATCTTTGGACTATGGGAGAAAACCCACACATACATGGGGAGAATGTGCAAACTCCATACAGACAGTTGCCCGAGGCTGGAATTGGACCTGGGTCTCTGGCACTGTGAGGCAGCAGTGCTACTCACTGAGCCACGTGCTGCCCTTTTATCAACTCCCTACAGTATGGAAGCAGTACATTCAGTGATTCAACCCATCAAGTCTACACCAACTCCAAAGAGCAACCCAACCATACCAGCCCCTTTACCCTATCCCATAACCGTACATTTTCCCATGGCTACTCCACCTAACTCACATATTCCTGGATGCTATGGGGCAACTTAGCATGATCAATCCACCTAAAATGCACATCGTTGGACTGTGAGGAAATGGGAGCACTCGGAGGAAACCCACACAGTCACTAGAAGAATGTACAAACTCCACACAGACAGTCGCCTGAGGCTGGAATCGAACCTGCATCCCTGGATCTGTGAAGCAGCTGTGCTGTCAGGTTAGGATGTTTTATTACATGTTATTAAATAGATAGAGCTCTTTTGGAGGGTTTAAATGAGATGTGCAGGGGTGTGGGAGCCAGAGCTATGGATCAGATGATGGAGTAGGTACTGAACAGTCAGATACAGTGTGCAGACAGTATTTGAGGAGGGACAGGCACTTGATAGGGCAAAAATGCAGTCAGTATGATGGGTTGAAGTGTGTCTATTTTAATGCAAGAAATATTAGATCATGGATCAGTATTTGGAACTATGATGTTGTGGCCATTGGATATCACACGAGCAGGAATGGTTGTTGGATGTTCCAGGGTGTAGATGTTTCAAAAGGAATTGGGGGGGGAGGTAAAAGAGGTGGAGGAGTGGCATTGCTAAACAGGGATAGTATCACAGCTGCAGAAAGCGAGGTCATCGAGGAGGAGTTGTCTATAGAGTCAGTATGGATGGAAGTCAGAAACAGGAAAGGAACAGTCACTTCATTGGAAGTTATGTACAGATCCCCAGTATCAACAGAGACACAGAGGAGAAAATTGGGAGGCACAAATTAGAAAGGTGCAAAAGTAACAGGGTAACAGGGTGAATTGGCCATGCTAAATTGCCCGTAGTGTTAGGTAAGGGGTAGATGTAGGGGTATGGAAGCCATATTGGATTTGGTGCTTGGCAACAAATCCAGGCTGGGTGTCAGATCGCTCAGTGGGAGAGCATTTCAATGATAGTGATCACAACACCCTGACCTTTTAATGGGGGCAGGGGAAATTGCAATGCTAACAGGTAGGAACTGGGGCACCTAAATTGGGATCAGATGTTCTCGGTGAAATGCACGACAGAAATGTGGAGGCTGTTTAGGAAGCACTTGTTGATGGTGCTGGTTTGTCCCACTGAGGCAAGGAAGGGAAGGTAGGTTGAAAGAACTTTGGGTGACCAGGGATGTGGAGCATCTCGTCAAGAGGATGAAGGAAGCTTACTTAAGTTTGAGGAAGCAAAGATGAGACAGGGTTCTAGATGGTTACAAGGTACTCAGGAAGGAACTGCAGAATGGACGTAGGAGAGCTAGAAGGGGGTATGAAAAAGCTTTAGCTTTAGATTAAGGAAAACCCTAAGGATTCCACACTTATGTGAGGACTAAGAGGATGCCAGAGTGAAGGTAGGGCCAATTAGGGATAGTATATGGAATTTGTGCCTGGAGTCAGAGAGGTGGGGAGGTCCTTAATAAATACTTTGCTTGGGTATTCGCTACTGAGAGGGACCTTGACATTTCTGAGGACAGCGTGAATCAGACTGATATGCTAGATCAGGTTGATGTTAAGAAGGAGGATATGCTGAAAGTTTTGAGAATCATAAGGATTGATAAATATCCTGAGCCCGAACTTGGCTGTCTGGATACAGAGTTGGCTAGCCCATAGAAGACAGAGGGTGGTGGTAGATGAGAAGTATTCAGCCGAGAGCTTGGTGACCAGTGGTGTTCCGCAAGGATCTATTCTGGACCTCTGTTCTTTGTGATTTTTATAATGACTTGGATGAGGGCGTGCAAAGGTGGGTTAGTAAGTTTGCCGATGACACGAAGGTTGGTGGAGTGGTAGATAGTATGGAGAATTGTTGTAGGTTGCAACAGGACATTGACAGGATGCAGAACTGGTCTGATAAGTGACAGATGGAGTTGAACCTGAAAAAATGTGAAGTGATTCACTTTGGAAGTTTGAATTTGAATACAGGGTTAAAGGCAGGATTTTTGGCAGTATGGAAGAACAGAGGAATCTTGGGGTCCATGTCAGAGTTGCCACCCAAGTTGATAGGGTTGTCAAGAAGGTGTATAGTCTGTTGGCTTTCATTAGCAAGGTGTTGAGTTTAGGAGTCATGAGGTTATGCTGCAGCTCTATCAAGCCCTGATTAGACCACACTTGGAATATTATGTTCAGTTCTGGTCGTCTATTTATTGGAAGGATGTGGTAGTTTTAGAGAGAGTGCAGAGGAGATTTATCAGCATACTGCCTGTACTGGAGGGCATGTCTTATGAAGAATGGTTGAGGGAGCTAGGTCCTTTCTGATTGGAACGAAGAATGATGAGGCGTGACTTGATAGAGGTGTACAAGATGATGAGACGCAACGATAGACTGGATTGTCAGAGACTTTTTCCCAGGGTAGAAATGGCTATCATGAGGGGGCATAATTTTAAGGTGATTGGAGGAAGGTTTAGGGGATGTTAGAGGTAGGTTATTTGCACAGAGAGTGATGTGTATTTGGAAAGCACTGCTAGCAGTGGTAATAGAGTCAGATACAATAGGGACATTTGAGCGACTCTTGGATAGGCACATAGAAGATCGTACAATGAAACGTAGGTTGGTCTGATCTTAGAGTAGGATAAAAGGTCGGCACAACATCCAGGTCCAAAGGGCCTGTTCTATGCTGTACTGTTCTACATTTTTTAGATTAGATTAGATTAGATTACTTACAGTGTGGAAACAGGCCCTTCGGCCCAACAAGTCCACACCGCCCCGCCGAAGCGCAACCCACCCATACCCCTACATCTACCCCTTACCTAACACTACGGGCAATTTAGCATGGCCAATTCACCTGACCTGCACATCTTTGGACTGTGGGAGGAAACCAGAGCACCCGGAGGAAACCCACGCAGACACGGGGAGAATGTGCAAACTCCACACAGAGAGTCGCCTGAGGCGGGAATTGAACCCGGGTTTCTGGCGCTGTGAGGCAGCAGTGCTAACCACTGTGCCACCGTGCCACCCACTATGATGTTCTATAAGCTCTAGCCAGAGCAACATATGAACCTAAGAACTAGGAGCCGGAGTAGGCCATTCGGGCCTTTGAGCCTGCTCCGCCACTCAATAAGATCAGGGCTAATCGTTTTGTGGACTCGGCTCCACTTACCCACATTTTCACCATATCCTTAATTCCTTTATTTTTCAAAAAAGTGATTACTGAAAGTAGTGTCAATTACTTCCCTGGGCAAGGAATTCCATAGATTAACAACCCTCTGGGTGAAGAAGGTCCTTCTCAGTTCAGTTCTAAACCTGCTTCCTCCGATTTTGAGGCCATACCCTCTTGTCCTAGTTTCACCTACCAGTGGAAACATTCTGGTAAGGTAAAAACAATGACTGCAGATGCTGGAAACCAGATTCTGGATTAGTGGTGCTGGAAGAGCACAGCAGTCCAGGCAGCATCCAAGGAGCAGTGAAATCGATGTTTCGGGCAAAAGCCCTTCATCAGGAATAAAGGCAGAAAGCCTGAAGCGTGGAGAGGTAAGCGAGAGGAGGGTGGGGGTGGGGAGAAAGTAGCATAGAGTACAATGGGTGAGTGGGGGAGGGGATGAAGGTGATAGGTCAAGGAGGAGAGGGTGGAGTGGATAGGTGGAAAAGGAGATAGGCAGGTAGGACAAGTTCAGACAAGTCATGGGGACAGTGCCGAGCTGGAAGTTTGCATCTAGGATGAGGTGGGGGAAGGGGAAATGAGGAGTGCACATTGATGCCCTGGGGTTGAAGTGTTCTGAGGCGGAAGATGAGGCATTCTTCCTCCAGGAGTCTGGTGGTGAGGGAGCGGCGGTGAAGGAGGCCCAGGACCTCCATGTCCTTGGCAGAGTGGGAGGGGGAGTTGAAATGTTGGGCCACGGGGCGGTGTGGTTGACTGGTGCGGGTGTCCCGGAGATGTTCTCTAAAGCGGTCTGCTCGGAGGCGCCCAGTCTCCCCAATGTAGAGGAGACTGTATCGGGAGCAACGGATACAATAAATGATATTAGTGGATGTGCAAGTAAAACTTCAATGGGTGTGGAAGGCTCCTTTAGGGCCTTGGATAGAGGTGAGGGAGGAGGTGTGGGCGCAGGTTTTACAGTTCCTGTGGTGGCAGGGGAAAGTGCCAGGATGGGAGGGTGGGTTGTGGGGGGGGGGGGGGGGCGTGGACCTGACCAGGTAGTCACAGAGGGAATGGTCTTTGCGGAAGGCGGAAAGGGGTGGGGAGGGAAATATATCCCTGGTGGTGGGGTCTTTTTGGACGTGGCGGAAATGTCGGCGGATGATTTCTCTCTATTTCTATTTTATCGATTCCCTTCATCATTTTATATGTTTCTATAAGATCCCTCTCATTCTTTATATTCTGCGCTAGTTTTTTCTCATACTCTATCTTAGTTTTCTTTATAGCTCTTTTTGTGGCTTTCTGTTGACCTTTAAAGTTTTCCCAATCTTCTCGTTTCCTGCTGTATTTGACCATTTTGTGTGCCTTCTCCTTCACTGCCTTATTTCCTCAGACACCCATGGCAGATTACCCCTCCTCTTACAGTCCTTCCTTCTCACTGGAATATACTTTTGCTGAGCACTTTGAAAAAATTCTTTAAAGGTTCTTCGCTACGTGTCAATTGTTGCACCATAAAGTCTCTGTTTCCAGTCTACTTTAGCCAGGTCTTCCCTCATTCTATCATAGCCCCCCTCATTCAAGCACAGGACCCTGGTATTGGAATTTATCTTCACACTATCTAGCTGTATTTTAAATTTGACCATACTGTGATCACTCCTTCCAAGTGGATCCCTAACTACGAGGTCATTAATTATTCCAGTCTCATTACACAGGACAAGATCTAGGATAGCTTGCTCCCTGGTCGGTTCCATTACATGCTGTACAAGAAAACTATCACGGATACACTCAACAAACTCCTCCTCATGGCTACCCTGACCGAGCTGGTTCGACCAATCTACATGTAGATTAAAATCCCCCAAGATAATAGCCGCACCATTTTTGTAGGCATTATTTATTTCCATGTTCATTGCCTGCCCCAATGTGACCTATACACTACACCTATCAGTGACTTTTTCTTCTTGGAATTCCTAATTTCCACCCAAATGGATTTGACCTCATGCTCCATAGAACCTATATCATCTCTCAACACTGCCCTGATGTCAACCTTGAATATCAGAGCTACACCATCTCCCTTGCATTCTCGTCTGTCCTTCTGTATAGTCTGGTATCCCAGATATTTAATTCTCAGTCATACCCATTCTGCTACCATGTCTCTGTGATGGCTACCAAATCATATTCATTCACGCTGATTTGTGCCATTAACTTATCAACCTTGTCATGAATGCTATGAGCATTCAGGTAAAGTGCCTTTATGTTGGCTTTCTTACCTTCATGATTCACAACATCTCTAATAAGTCCTGAGTTATTCTTCATTTTTGCTTCTTTCATAGTCTGCCTTGAACATAAACTCTCCTGTCCAAGTAGCTTTTTAGATTTGTTCATATGTTTTGGTGACAGACTGGCTGTAGTAAACTTTGAACATTTTTTCATTAGGTAGATGAGAAATAAAATTGCTTAATCGACCTTAAGACTGAGGAGAAGTTCCCTTGTCCAATCAGATCGTATCTGTTCTGATAGTCCTCAACAGCAATTTCCAACCTGATCCCCATAATCCCCTGATCCCCATAATGACTAGAAATCTGTTTATATCAGCCTTGAATACACTTAATAACCCAGTCTCAATCATCCCTCTGTGGTAAAGATTTCCACAGATTCACTATCCTCTGAGAGAAAGAAAATCTCACTCATCTATCTTAAATGGGCAACTCCTTATTGAGATTATTCCCAGTCATCCTTGACTCTTCCACAAGGGGAAATCAATCTCTTTGCATTGACCATGTCAAGCCTCCTAAGAATCTCCTATGTTTCAAGAAGGTTACTTTTCATTTTCCTAAGCTCCAAAGAATACAAGCACAACTGACTCAACTTCTTCTCAAATGAATATCTTTTCCTTCCTGGGGTCAACCAACTGAACCTTCTTTGGATTGCTTCCAACGCCAGCGTATCTTCCCTTAAAACTGCTTACAGCATTGCAGTTATGGTCTGATTAGTGCATTGTTATAGTCTTAAGAAAATCTCCTGCCTTTTATACTCCATTCTCTTTGAAATAAAATCCAACATTACATTTGCCTTCCCTATTACCTGTTGAATGGAGAATTGAACTTTTGGTGAGTCATATTCTGGAACCCTCAAATCCCTTTGTGCTGCAGCTTTCTGTAGTCTTTCCCATTCAAATAATATTCAGGAAAGTGAGCAAAGCCAGGCTTTCAAGGTGGCGATACTTGCAGAACAAACCAAACATAAGGGAAAAATCTAAAACTACCATTCCAGCATGACAAAAGAAATTGGGGATAAAAACATGTTAAACCCTTCAGTGCCAGGTACACAATACTGTCAGAAAGCAGATAGACTACAGATACTGCCAGAGGAGACAAAGAAACGAATATGTGGGCAAATTACTGTAACATAATGGAAACAAAAAATGATCTGAACATTTCCAAAAAGTAAAATAATAGTTGAAGTGGTGGCAAGGCCAATTAAGGACAAATACAAGTCATTTTTATGGAGGCGGCAACAATGACTGTTAAGTGTTTTACACCTGACTTCACAAAAGAAGAAAAAGTTAATGTTATATTGTAGTTAGCAGTGAGTAGAGACCAAAAGTACCTGTAATACAAAAACAGATAGGAGGTGCTAATGATGTTTGTATCGCTCAGTTAGCAAGTTGCCATTTCCAATGGAACACATAAAAACTGAAAGAACTGCAGATGCTGTAAATCAGAGACAAAACAGAAATCGCTGGAAAAGCTCAGCAGGTCTGGCAGCATCTGTGGGGAGAAATCAGAGTTTTGGGTCAGGTGACCCTTCCTCAGAACTTGAACACATGTAGGCTTTCTGAGAGAAATTAGAGTGGAATGAGCAGAAGCTTTGACCACAATCTTACAATGTCCCCAAATAAGGGGGTAATGCCAAATATCTGGAGGTAATAGTTCCTCTAAAGTGAGGATGTACATGACTGGTTCGCAACCCAAAAGGCAGTGTAAAGGTTGCTCAGGATGTGTCCTAGTAAGATAACAAGCATTTGCAATTTGTGAAAAGAAAACCAAAGCTTCCATGTTTTTAAATAAATAGGCTATATACAACAACAAAGTTGAAGAAGTGTGGTGCTGAAAAAGCACAGTAGATCAGGCAGCATCCAAGGAGCAGGAGAGTTGATGTTTCGGGCATAAGCCCTTCATCAGGGAGGACTTATGATGATGAAGGGCATTCCTAATCAAGGGCTTATGCCCGAATTGTCAACTCTATGCTCCTCCGATGCTGCCTGACCTGCTGTGCTTTTCCAACGCCACACTTTTTCAACTTGGCTCTCCAGCATCTGCAGTCCTCACTTTCTCTGAAAAACAACAACAAAAAAAGAAAATTTGTCTGGAGTATTGTAAATATTAAACTTCTGTTCAGAAAAGGCAAGGCAAATAAACCTAGTAACTACAATCCAATTAGTCTGATGTCAGTAATGGAAAATTGCTAGGGACCATTTTCAAAGGCAAAATATGTTTGTTCTTTCTTGAAGAAGCATGGATTTGTTGCAGGCAAGTAACACAAACACTTGACGATAATGTAATGGATGCATATATGGACATGCAAAAGTAATCTGCTGACATTCAGTTTCAGAAACTTATCCCAAAATGAGAAATTTGTTTTAAAGGGACATTCAACTTCAATTCATTGTTGGCTAAGGGAGGACGCAAAAGACATTGGTGAACTGATAAATTTTACACTGAAATGTGCAATAGTATCCTGCATGGCATTATAGAGTTATAGAGTCCTACAGCTCGGAAACAGACTCTTCGGTCCAACCAGTCCATGCTGAACATAATCCCAAATTAAACTAGTCCCACTTGGCTGCTCCTGGCCTATATCCCTCTAAACCTTTCCTATTCATGTATCTATCCAAACGTCTTTTAAACGTTGTAATTGTACCCACATTCACCACTTTCTCAGGAAGTTCATTGCAGAGACTGTAGTTTTATAAAAATGGCGTCTTGGTAGTGAGAGTTTGAAGTTGTGCAAATGGTGAATACAACCTTTGGCTATTAGTAAATACTGACTTTCAGAAGAATATGGGTGAAATGGATAGGTATAGATTTAATTTAATGCAGGTAATCTGAGATGGTGTATGCGTGGAGAAACAATATGGCATGGAGTATCATCCATTGGTTCTATTTTTTCAGGAGGAGCTGAAGAAGAGTGAGACAAAGGGATGTAAATTCATAAATCATTAAAGGTGGCAGGGTAAGTAATTCTGACGTAAGATAGCATGTGGCAGATTGGCTTGTAAAAGGTGATATTAAATATAAAAAAGAAACTCCTTACAAATCAGGCTAGAACTCAACAGAATATCATATACAATTCTGGGCACCATAATCTGGGAAAGATTAGAAATTCTTGAGTTGCAGTGGCAGCATCTCTATTGTTGGGCCAGAAGCTCTATTTGAGTTCAATGCCAGAATGCGTTGGCCATGAGAAGGTGCATTTGCAACTTGACCAAACAGGTAGATTATCAGCCTTTAAACTTTCCAATTTGTCTAATAACAGGAGGTAAGAGTGGGGAAGTTTCTTGACCAGCTATCTCATAGAAGGCAATGAATGGGAAATTACTAGTATTTTGTTCATAAGTGTGGACAAATCTGATGGAAGTGTATAGTTTGACACTCAGAAATGAGAATAGGAGAAAACACAGGCATACTATAGGTAGGATGTCCCTTGAGGCGGTTTAGAGGAGATTTACCAGGATGATATCGGAATGAAGAATTTCAATCATTTGGAGAGATTGGAAAAGCTGGGATTGTTCTAACTTTTCGAGATATTCAAAATTCTCAAGGTTCTTTTATGGAACCAACTGGGAGAAATGTTTCTTTCAGCAAATGGGTCAGGAACCAAATGTTATAGAAAAATAATTACCAATAAAATGAAATGCAAAATGAAGAGAAATTGTTTTACAAAGCATCTGGGAAACACAACTTGAAAGAAAAGTGGAATTATAATTGTAAGGCACTCCCAGATTCCACCAATCTTGCATAAATGTGGCAGAATTCTTACTAACCTTTATGGGGGCATTTTTGGATGACTGTAAACAGTGGCCAAGGTAGGATTCTAAGCTTCCAAGCTAGTTTAGCCCATATTTAGTGCAAGATGCCATCTTGGTACAGGAGTTTGAGTGACACAAAGGATCAGCTGCACAGAGGATCATGAAAAGATTGATTAATTTCTAAATTGTTTGTTAGCTCTCCTTTAAAAGGCTACACATCATTTTGGTGGATAATAATTTATGTAAGTACATTTTCTAACAGCAAGTAGCTAAACGTAAATAAATGAATTCTTGCTGAATATGTTGAACATTACTTAGAATCATGCTCAGTTTGTCATATTCAGTTGCTGATTGAGACTGAGCCAACACTTCTGGATTTGAAAAGCACCTTTAAGACTCATCAGGATCCATAAAAGAACCTTGAGAATTTTGAATGTCTATAGTAGTTTGAACAATCCCAGTTTCTCCAATCTCTCAAAGTGATTGAAACTCGTCATTTCTAAGGTAGTTTTTTAAAAGACATCACTAGAGTCATAGAGCCATACAGCATGAAACTAGACTCTTTGATCCAACTTGTCCATCCTGACCAGATATCCTAAATAAATCTAGTCCTATTTGCCAGCATTTGGCTTATATCTCTCTAAAAGCTTCCTATTCAAATACCCATCCAGTTGTCTTGTTGTAATGTTGTAATGGCAGTTCATTCAATACATGCAGCACCTGGTTTGCTCCTTACATCCCTTTTAAATCTTTCCCCTCTCAACTTTAAAATTATGCCCTCTAGTTTTGGACTCCTGTACCTCAAGGAATAGACCTTGATTATTCAACCTATCTATGCCCCCCATGATTTTATAAATTTCTGTAGCCCTCAGCCTCCGACGCTCTCCAGAAATATTAATACTGCATCAACTTTTTACCCAGACATCAGCTCAATACTTTACCTAACAAAGGCAAGTATTGTTTTACAATTTTTCAGTAGAGCACATGGGCTGTTGGCAAATTTCTCCTGACCGCATTTCTGCTTGTGACTCCTCAAAGATGCCTGATAGAGTAAAACAATACTTGCCTTTTTTAGGTAAAGTGTTGAGCTGATGTCTGGGTAAAAAGTCTGCAGCACTAATTACAGCACGAGAGAGGAACAAGAAGGTGAGAAAGCCCTTTCTGTGAAGATATTCAGAGCACTTACTCGTATTCACATGAACCAAGATCAGTGCATGAGGAGGTTCTACCAGCAGCCCATGACTGAGATCTACGATTTCTTGAAATGAAAACGAGAATGAAATGGAGAGTGGAGTACAATCACATCTACATTACCTGTGGCAGTCAAGATCACAGTGGCCCTTTTATGTAAATAACTTCTCACGACCTTTTGTGCATTTTGGTGTAAATGAGTTCTTTGCAGCTTAATACACAGAGGAACGACTCCCATTCCCTGTTGCCAAGGAAAACAAAAGGCAGAATTAACCAGCATTTAACTAGATTGATCCAGGGAGTTGTGGCTTTGTAAATCCCTCTTTAAATTCAAACTTACTCAGATAACTCAATGCACAGTTAGTCCATCACTGCCTGTAGGTAAATGCTTGATATCCGGGGAGAGTTCACAATCCAATAATATGGAGACAGCTACCAGCAGGTGCCATACTTGGTCTAGAAATCGCTTCACTCGGCAAAGCATGTCTTTGTCCTGAAAAAAATTGGAGGCATTAGGGTACAGCAGATATGACAGGACAACATGGAATGAGGACAGCATGAAGATAGTTTAGTGCAGTTAGGGATCAGAGATTGTTATGTGTTCTGCAAGGACGCTGTAGTGGTCACAGACATCCAAGTGAGGTTCCCCTTGCTTTGCCTCTGACCAGGGTGCTTTCCAACCCCTTCTGTCTTTTCAACTGCAGTCATCCTTGGATCAGAGCCGGCTGTGCTGTCTATTTTATGCTCATTGGTGGTAACTATGAATGACAGGTGTATTTGAATATGTGAGATACATTTTGTCGTGGAAGAGGGGAAATTGTGGCACAGTGGTGATGTCCTTACCTTTCAACCAGGCCTTGGTTCAAGTCCTATTTGCTGCTGTAGTGTATAATAATATCTCTAGAAAAATTGCTTAGAAGGTATCTGTGTCGTGGAAGAGCTGTGAAGTGTGTGTGTGTATAGATTACTGTAGAGTTAGCTGGTAGATGAAGCATGTTGGTGTCTGGTGATAGTGCAGTTGTTAAGAAGTTATTCTGAGCTGTTATCTTACCTTGACTACTTGTGTTGCGCAAACTTTAATAAATTCACACTAGAGACAAGTTTTGTAACTGGAGTGTTTAACTTTGACCTCCTGGGACATCCCATCCCATCTCGTCCCATATGAAGGCATTAGCTACCTCTGTAACCTCCTTATAGACGAGCAGTAGGGGACATCCCTCCATCTCTTTATCTTCTCCTCTCCCAGCCATCAAATGCTACATCTTCAGTGGGCTACATCTATCCCGAGTAAAGTTGCATCTAATCAGAAAAGGAGAGATAAATCTGCAGTTACTCGTTAGTGAACCTGGAGATAGGTCAGGATCACCTATTATTATTAAAATTGCTTTCTGAAGTTGTCAGGTGTCTCTTAACAACCCAGCACCCATTTAGTGCAGACCTTCACCCTTTGACCAAAATAATTATAAAGCACAAAGGAGGCCACTCAGCACATTGTGATTGTGCCAGGTTTTTCAAAGAGTTATGCAATTAGTCTCACTCCATCTCACCTCACAAAAATGTCCATTACTCCCAGACTGGCATTTAAGGACAAAACTGGAGGAAGTGGGAGGGAGGAATCAGTATTTTTTCTTTAATCAAAAGCAGATTAACTGTCCACTTCTGTTTGTAAGATTTTGCTTCAGCCAAAGTGCTATTCTATTTGCCTGCAAGCAAATTGTGTTTCAAAATATGTGGCATTTTGAATAGTTATGGAGAAAATGAGGAAGCAATAAAAAAAAGTGAACCATGTTTTATTGCACAACAGCTACTTTTCTCCTGCTCATTCAACTTGCATTCTTTGACGTGAATTGTTTGCAGAAAAGCGACCTCGTTATACTAATAGAGCCAAATTTGCTAACTCTTCCCAGCATTTGACTTACGGTCTGGCAAATGAAGCACAGTGTTTTTTTTTTAAGGTTTCCACCTTGATTAGTGGTTTCAGTAATGACTTCCAGGAAAGCATCTACAAATAGAGCTTAGGAAGCAAATTGAAAGAAATTTGTTCTTTAGTGCCAAAATTAAAACATTAATCCTGGGCCATGAAAGATTCTGCTGATGTTGGAATATGTCCAGTATTTCTTCAATCTGGTTTTGAAACAAACTGTGCTAAAGCTGTAGGGATGTTCCTTACCCTAATACTTACAGGGTGAGCATACCTGCATGTTCTATGTTAATCATTGCCTTGGAATTGTCATACCAATGGCCAAACTTAAGGCTTTGTTTAGAGTTAAGACTCAAGCATTCAAGGAGCTGCTGCTGCTTCACTGCATAATATTCTCCCAAGTACGGTGGAGATGGAATTTCTGCCATGTTTCTGGTCAAGTTCCCACAGAAATGTGAACCCCTGCTGAGTAACAGTGTTTTTACTTTGAGCTATTCTGGATATCTTAGTTTTGCTTTATTTCTTACTTATCTAACATACTTGTACTATGAATAACTTTAAGAGAATGTAACATGTTTTCCTTTATTTCTCTATTTTGTATCTAAAATTTATACCTAGGTACTTTGTACCTAAGATGATGCTATGTGGTTGGCATTGTAAACTTTTCACTGTCCTCCTGTAGTTCTATACTTAAGTACATGTGACAATAAAAAAAATTCTAATCCTAATTATAATTCTATATTGAACTCAGCTTTCTTGATTACCTTGGACTTGAACAGGAATGAAAGTTGTTGTTTGAGTACTTAGTGAATCTTGCTCAATCTAGGATGAGGGAAAGGAACTGATATGTTAGATTTGGGTATGCTCCCTTTAGTTTCTGAGTGTAATGACTCAATAAACAATTCATTTCATTTCAACAGTTTCTTTTATTGTAAAACGTGGGACATAGGTTCTACAGAAAAATCATTGAAAAATAATATTGAATGCTCTGCTTGTATTCTAGTTCATGAAATTTACCCAGATTGGGGAATTTTGTGCAGTGACTTGGTCAAAATATCATTCCAAGTAACCATCTGTTATAGAAGCCCCATGAATAGACAAAACATCTGAACAGTTGACAATCTTTTTCCACTATAGATTGGTAATGTCCAAGACCATGAGGCAGTAAATATTTCAGAGGATTTACGAAGGAATAATTAAATGTGGAGCTTGAGTACAATAATCTGTGTGATGGCCAGAAACTTTCACAGTAAGTAAAGGTTCCACAATGTCCTGCCATACTTGTGTAATTAGTAGCTAATAGTAGCAGAACCTCAATTACCATCTACATTGCCAGACAACCCTTGTGAAAGTGGTGAATAGATCACTTTGACTTTAGAGGAGAAGCATACCTGATCACGATGGATTATTGTTCAAGGTGGTTAGAAGCCATCACACTATAAGAATTGACAGTTACAGGAGCATTAAAGGACATCTTTTCAACTCATAGTTTTCAGAACAAAATTATCTCAAACAATGTTTCACAGGTCATGAATTAATTCTTCAAGGAATTTGCAGCAATCATGTTACCAGTTCTCCTCTTCACCCACTTTGATGAATATTTAGACATCTTCACTCATTTGACCCATTTTCATCAGCAGAATTTGCTCTGGGCCACAGCTGAAAACAGAATTGTTGAAGCAGAATCTAAAGCCAAGTATCACGTTGGATGACGATGAGAGAGTGAAAATAAATATAAAACAAACAAAGAGAGAAGCAGAAGAACTGCATAAGCCAAGCAAAGAGTGAAGACCTTAGCAATATTAACACAATTCAAAGGCATGGATCACACTTCGGAAGTTTGAAGGCACAGTCCTTAAACAAATTGAACAACTGCAATCCTATCTCATTCAAATTCTTTAAAAAGTTTAAGGGAACCAGAAAAGCTTTGATGCCGCGAGAAGTCGCAAGTACATGTGTGTTTGACTTTCACATTTTGGGATTCTGGGATGATGACAGGAAGACTATATGAATCTTCTCACAGAGTGGTAATGCAGTCAGCGGACCAATTGCCATCACACTCGATTAATGGTGAAAAGAACTAGATGAAAGAAAGCTGTAAGTGCACTGTAAATGTTTAACCAGTGAAGGTTAGACTTTGAGGGGAGATGGTGAAAATGCAAATAGTTAAACTATTTCAAACTATTTTCTTAAAATGTCATTTCAAAAAGTAGAGATTATACTTTGGGTGGGGGATGCAGAATGTAAGTGTGATGTGGATGATGATGTTACACATGTGCCACAGTCAGAGAAGAGAGTTGGAATAGTCTTTACAACAGAAAGATGTTTATCTGGAAGTGTAGTATGTATAATGTACAAGTAAAGGAGCCTTGAAGAAACACCTGAGACTAAGATCTTAGTCAATTATAGTTAGTGGGAAACCTTCTCAATGCACAACAGGCCACAACTTACCCAGAGAGATATCTAAATTTTACTTGCAGTAGAACCAAGCATAAATCAAATATCACCATAACTATAGACACCCAACAGGTACTGTGTCCCTCAGAAGGATTAGGCAAAAGTTATTCATGGGAACAAGACCCTTATCCAGCAAGAAGAACTAGGAAAAAAAAGGAAATAGCACCTGGATAGGAACATATTGGTCATACTGGAGTTTCATTTTGAAATGTACAAGATGTGTTGGACCAGTATCTGTCATTTGTTAGTTTTACTGGTCTTTCTTTCTAGGTAATTTGTTTATAGAGGTGTTTAGATGTGACCACATTATGACCATGATGGATCCCTCATTCATTAATTGGAATCATATTTCAAATGTGAATAGAGAAGGAGGGTATGTTAATGGAATTAAAGAAAGTATGTGCAACACCTCACCCAATTGCCAGTTTCTGCTTGGAACCTCCCATGTTAGTTGCTTCAAAGAGTTTTACCAGGGCTGTAGCGATAGATTAAGAACTTGCAAACTAACCAGTTCAATTCATAGTAACAAGCATCCGAGTCATTCCAGTGAAGACTTTGAATGTTTGCCCTGGGGTTTGGCAGTTTTAACTATTCACTTTGCTGCACTGGAGATTTCAACCATTCACCTTGCATCTCTGAGCTAACAAAGGAAATCTCAAAGTCTTCTATAAGCATATTAGTAGTAAAAGGGTGATAAAGTCAGGAGTAGGGAGGATTAGGATTCAAAGACTGGCATTCACATTTGGAGGCAAGAGGCATGGCTGATGAGTTAGGTGGATGTTTTATATCTGTATTTACCTATGAGACAGATGCTACCAGGCCATGGAGAATGAAGAGGAAGCTTTGTCACAAGAATAAACAATGGACAATAGATGCAGGAGTCGGCCATTCTGCCCTTCGAGCCTGCACCACCATTCATTATGATCATGGCTGATCATCCTTAATCAGTATCCTGTTCCTGCCTTATCTCCATAACCCTTGATTCCACTATCCTTGAGAGCTCTATCCAACTCTTTCTTAAGTGAATCCAGAGACTGGGCCTCCACTGCCCTCTGGGACAGAGCATTCCACACAGCCACCACTCTCTGGGTGAAGACGTTTCTCTTCATCTCTGTCCTAAATGGTCTACCCCGTATTTTTAAGCTGTGCCCTCTGGTTCGGCACTCACCCATCAGTGGAAACATGTTTCCTGCCTCCAGAGTGTCCAATCCTTTAATAATCTTATGTGTTTCAATCAGATCCCCTCTCAGTCTTCTAAACTCAAGGGTATACAAGTCTAGTCGCTCTAGTCTTTGAGCGTAAGGTAGTCCCACCATTCCAGGAATTGACCTCATGAACCTATGCTGCACTCCCTCAATAGCCATAATGTCTTTCCTCAAATTTGTAGACCAGACCTGCACACAATATTCCAGGTGTGGTCTCACCAGGGCCCTGTACAGCTGCAGAAGAACCTCTTTGCTTCTATACTCAATCCCTCTTGTCATGAAGGCCAGCATGCTATTAGCCTTCTTCACTACCTGCTGTACCTGCATGCTTACCTTCATTGACTGGTGTACAAGAACACCCAGATCTCTTTGTACTGCCCCTTTACCTAAATTGATTCCATTTAGGTAGTAATCTGCCTTCCTGTTCTTGCCACCAAAGTGGATAACCATACATTTATCCACATTAAACTGCATGAGCCATGCATCTGACCACTTACCTAACCTGTCCAGGTCACCCTGTAATCTCCTAACATCCTCCTCACATTTCACCCTGCCACCCAGCTTTGTATCATCAGCAAATTTGCTAATGTTATTACTAATACCATCTTCTATATCCTTAATATATATTGTAAAAAGCTGCGATCCCAGCATTGATTCCTGCGGTACCCCACTGGTCACTGCCTGCCATTCCGAAATGGAGCCGTTTATCACTACTTTTTGTTTCCTGTCAGCCAACCAGCTTTCAGTCCAAGTTAGTACTTTGCCCCCAATACCATGCACCCTGATTTTGCTCACTAACCTCCTATGTGGGACTTTATCAAAAGCTTTCTGAAAGTCCAGCTACACTACATCTACTGGATCTCCCTCGTCCATCTTCAGAGTTACATCCTCAAAAAATTCCAGAAGATTAGTCAAGCATGATTTCCCCTTCATAAATCCATGCTGACTCTGACCTATCCTGTTACTACTATCCAGATGTGTCGTAATTTCATCCTATATAATAGACTCCAGCATCTTTCCCACCACTGAGGTCAGACTAACTGGTCTATAATTTCCTGCTTTCTCTCTCCCACCTTTCTTAAAAAGTGGTACAACATTAGCCACCCTCCAATCCACAGGAACTGATCCCGAATCTATCGAACTCTGGAAAATAATCACCCATGCATCCATGATTTCTCGAGCCACCTCCTTCAGCACCCTGGGATGTAGACCATCAGGCCCCGGGGACTTATCAACCTTCAGACCTAACAGTCTCTCCAACATCAATTCCTGGCAAATATAAATTCATTTAAGTTCAGGCCCTTCAGCCACTGTTGCCTCAGGGAGATTTCTTGTGTCTTCCCCAGTGAACACAGATCTGAAGTACCAATTTAATTCTCCTGCCATTTCTTTGTTCCCTGTAATATATTCCCGTTTCTGTCTTCAAGGGCCCAATTTTAGCATTTAAATTTGAAAACAAGCTGAGAGTATTGAAGTTGATAAAGCACTGGGACTGGATGAGATGTATCCAAGGATATTGAAGAAGGTGTGAGTGGAAATTGCAGCGACACTAGCAATAAGAGGCACTGTCAACATGTACAACATTCCAGGCTTTATTAATAGAACATAGAATACAAAAGCCAGGAATTTATGATGAGCCATATAAAACACTGGTTAGACCTCAGCTGGAGTATTGTGTAGAATTCTGGGTGCCACACTAGAGGAAGGATGTGTGAAGGATGTATTAGAGAAAGTGCAGAAGAGTTCTATGAGTATGCCTTCAATAATGAGACACTTCATTTAAGAGGAGAGATGAAAGGATGACAGGAGGTTTGCTTTGAATTTTCAAAATCATGACGGGTCTGGGCAGAGTAATTAGAGAGAAGCAGCTTTATTTTGTAAAAGGATTGAGAAACAGAGAGTATAGTTTTAAAGTGTTTTGTAGAAGAAACATTTTCACACAGCACAATGTGTTGTCAGGAATGCACGGCCTGAAAAAATGGTGAAGGCAAGCTCAATTGAAGCATTTAAGAGGGTATTAGATTATTGTTTTTATTTAAACAATGTGCAGGGTTACAGGGAAATGACAGGAGATTGGCATTGAGTTAGAATGCTAAAAGAGCATTGCACACAATTACCTGAATGACTTTATTCTGCACCATAATGATTATGTAACAATTCTGTGATGGTACCATTTCTCTACTTCTTGGTAATTGTAAAATTACTTCTAAAATTATTCCATAACATCATTTATAAACCATCAAAGTTCTCTAGTTCTCCTAATCAACATTTATCACAACAATTTTCCCGAAAGACAGGTGATCATCATTCACCTCATTGGTGTTTGTGGGCTCTAATTTTTGGAAACTAGCTGTTACATTTTCCTAAATTCCAAAGGAAATTATCCATTATAAGGTGCATTGATGCACTGGAGTTTTGAAGAACATGAATGCTAATCATTTTAATTGATAAGTTTATTCACATAGACTGTATTGATGGGCAATATGGGCAATCAAACTATCACACAAGTAAAGAAAGGTACTTTTCTGAGGTCCTCATACTTTGGGACAGAACTTCTCTTGATGAATGTGTACATCAATATGTGTGTTTGTCAATGATTGTCCAAAGGGAAATGGTTTAATTCTTGTTCCTGATATCCTTTCCATTGATCAGTAAATGAATTGTGAATCAGGGAAACAGCTTTCTCCCTTCCTTCTCCTGTCAAAAACTAACAGTGACATGAAAAACAATTTGTCTGAATATTACAGTGTAGTCTTTTTAGACTTGACTGTTTTTTCCTGCATTGTAAATAAATGCTTGAGGCAGCCTTATTCTTATATTATGAGATTTGGCACCTTGCAAGACTGTGTACCCTTCCAGCAGTTCAATTAATGTGAGGGAAAAATGAGGAGAATGACTCACAGAAAGAAATGGATGTAGTAAAAATTAATTTATGATTATGTGTGTAATGGAGATATATGATTTTAATCTCGGATGACTTTTGTATGTAGCACACACCACAGTGATATGTGCTTATTAGCTGAGGTTGCTAGCAGTTTTAACCAAGGTTCAGTTCTAAACACCACCACATTTTTGATTCACTTGTGAGATATGGACATCACTGGCTGGCCAGCATTTATTTCCTGTCCTTAATTGCCCTGAAGAAAGGGTGATATATTTCCTGATGAAGCGATTATGCTCGAAACATTGATTCTCCTGTTCTGTAGATGCTGCCTCAGCGGCTGTGTTTTTCCAGCACCACTCTCTTTTACTATGATCGCTAGCATCTGCAGTCCTCATTTTCTCCTGATATATTTCCAAGTCAGGATAGTCGGTGGCTTGAGGGGAACTTGCAGGCGGTGATGTTCCCATGTATCTACTGCCCTTGATCTTCTACTTGGAAGTGTAAATGAGGTTATAAGGTGCTCTGTGAAACTTTGGTGAATTTCTGCACTGCATCTTGTAGATAATACACACTACTGCTACTGAGCATCGATGGTGGAGGGAGGGGATGTGATGCTAGTCAAATGGGCTGATTTGTTCTGGATAGTGTCAATCTTCCTGAGTGTTGTTGGAACTGCACCCATCCAGGCAAGTGGGGACTATTCCATCACACTCCTGACTTATGCCTTCTAGATGATGGACAGGCTTTGGGGTATCAAGATGTTAATTACTCACCACAGTGCTCATAGCCTCTGATCCGCTATTGTATTGTGTTTATGTGGTGAATCCTGTTGCGTTTACAATCAATGGTAACTCCCAGGATGTTGATAGTGTAGAATTCAGTGATGGTAACACCACTGAATGTCAAGGTTGGTGGTTAGATTGTCTGTTATTGGAGATGATCATTACCTGGCATTTCTGTGATGTGCATGTTACTTGCCACTTGTCAGCCCAAGCCTGGACATTGTCTACATCTTGTTGCATTGCTTCAGTATCTGAGGAGTGGTGCTGAACATTATGCAAACATCAGCAGATATCCCCATCTCTGATCTTATGATGGAGGGAAGGTCATTGATAAAGCAGCTGAAGATGGTTGAGCCTAGGACACTACTGGAGGAAGTTCTGCAGAGATGTCCTGGAACCGACCTCCAACAACTGCAACCATTTTCCTATGAGCCAGGTGTGACTAGTTTAAGGACTTTTAAGACTTTTTAAAAATCAAGATGCTGAAGGAAAGATTTGATGAGCAATTTAGACAATTTTCCTTTTCAGAAATAATGCTAATGAACTAATTAATTTAAAAAGTGCTATTGGAGAGTGCTAGATTTTGAATTTGAAAACGTAAGATGAATGGTACAGTTAATATTTGAATCAATTAAAATTACCACGATATGGAATGAGTTCAAGTAACATGATTGATATAGGTGTCTGTAATTTTGACCCAATTATTTTGATAATTGATGACTTCAGGACATGAGGACTGTGTTGTGAAACTTGCTTTCATGTTTGGCTTGAGCATGTCCAATTTGACGTCTACTTATGAGAGCTACACAGTGCAAAAGAAAAGATTGAGAATGGTTGGAAGCAGGAAGGTGGTGCATTTCATTGAATGCTTGTTCCTGTCTGATTTCAATGTATCTACAGATACTTATGTGATTTTCCCTCTCAGATATGTACAATATTACCATCTTCAAGAAGATTATATCTTCTAGATGATTTATAGCAGTGCTATAGGTTATCAGTGCAGAACTAGGAAAACTGTATTCACGATCATAAACATCCTGCATTCTATTGACATGAAAATATGTGCTTCTTTTTTCTGTGATTCTAGCTTGCCATTGAAATAAATTGTGCCCATTTTCAATACTTTCCTTTGTTGGGAAGCAGCCATCACAAACAAAGGCAAAAAGTTTGGATTTTAAGTCTTTTGTAAATGACACATTTTAGCTAGCAGCAATTAACTTGAATGTGAGTAGTATGTTTCTAAGCAACAATTGGGACGTAGTGGTATTTATTTTAAAAATGTTGTTGTCTCTCATTAAAAATGGATAATGTGGCTGAATGTAGATTGCAGTTGCCCAACAAAGGATGAACATATAATAATAACCAACCTTTAAAGACAACTTGCGATATGTGAAGAGTTTTTTGATCCTCTCTCAGAATAATGACCATGTGGAATAGATTCTTGGCTTCTACCTTTACTAAGATATACATGAAAGGTGGATGCAGACATGGTTTTGGTGAGCACAGAGGCTGATGAGGATGAGTACTCAGATTGTTGTTCGAGTTTAAATTAGATTAGATTAGATTCCCTACAGTGTGGAAACAGACCCTTCAGCCCAACAAGTCCACACTGACCCTCCGAAGAGTAAACCACCCAGACCCATTTCCCTCTGACTAATGCACCGAACACTATGGGCAATTTAGCATGGCCAATCCACCTGACCTGCACATCTTTAGACTATGGGAGGAAACTGGAGCACCCGGAGGAAACCCATGCAGACATGGGGAGAATGTGCAAACTCCACACAGAGAGTCACCCAATTGAACCTGGGTCCCTGGTGCTGTGAGGTAGCAGTGCTAACCACTGAGCCACCGTGCCACCCTTCAAAGAAAGTTAGTGGAGGAATGAAGCACCGGGCAGCGCCCGCAGTTAACTGGATCGAACATGTGACCAGACAGATTTCAAGGAAATTCAAGTAGCTACTGAGCTAAAGCCAGCGCCAAAAAATGTTACCTGACTCTGTGTTAACAATCCAGCAATAATACCACTGGGCCATTGCAGAAAGCCAAGTTGTTGGTTTGAGCTGCTGTAACAGTGGAAATGTTGCAGTAAGAAAAGTGAGCGAAGGTGAATCAAATCTACTGTGAGGTAACGGATATTTTAAGTTTTGCTGAGTTTTGGTTTTATGTTTAGTTTTTGAATAACAGGAAGAAACTTTCTGTGAGTAATTGAAGTGGCTGAGAAGACATCGAACAAAGAACAAAGGAAATTTACAGCCCAGGAACAGGCCCTTCGGCCCTCCAAGCCTGAGCTGATCCAAATCTACTGTCTAAACCTATCGTCCATTCCTAAACATCTGCATCCCTCTGCTCCTCACCTACTCATGCATCTGTCCAGATGCACCTCAAATGAATCTACCGTGCCTGCCTCTACTACCTCTGCTGGCAATGCATTCCAGGCACCTACCACTCTCTGTGTCAAGTACTTGCTACGTACTATCCTGTGTCAAGTACTATCTCTCTTAACTTTTCACTTCTCACCTTGAACGCATGACCTCTTGTTATTGAATCCTTCACCCTGGGAAAAAGCTGATCTTTGTCTATCTTTGTCTATACCCTTCAGGATGTTGTAGACTTCATTCAGGTCATCCCTTAATCTCCTTTTCTCTAGTGAAAACAATCCTAATCTACTAAGTGCCTCTTCATAGCTAGCACCTTTCATACCAGGCAACATCCTCTTAAACCTTCTCTGAACACTCTCCAAAGTGTCCACATTCTTTTAGTAATGTGGCAACCAGAACTATATACAGTATTCTAAATGCGGCCGAACCAATGTCTTGTACAACTTTAACATATATGTAACTTTAATGTATACTCAATACCCTGTCCGATGAAGGCAAGCATATCATATGCCTTCTTGACCACTCTATCCACCTGTGCAGCCACCTTCAGGGTATAATGGATCTGAACTCCCAGATCTCTCTGCTCATCATCTTTTTCCAAGGCTTTTCCGTTTACAGTATAGTTCGCTCTAAAATTAGACTTCGCAAAGTGCATCACCTCACATTTACCTGGATTGAACTCCACTTGCCAATTCTTTGCCCAACTCTCCAGTCTATCTATATTCTCCTGTATTCTTTGACAGTCCCCTACGCTTTCTGCTACTCCACTAATCTTTGTATAATCATTTATGTGTATCACAAAGAACACTGGCTACAGCGCTGATCCCCGTGAAACACCACTGGTCACCTTTCTCCATTTTGAGAAACTCCCTTCAACTACTACTCTCTGTCTCCTGTTGCTCAACCAGTTCTTTATCCACCTAGCTAGAACACCCTGCACACCATGTGACTTCACTTTCTTCATTAGTTTAGCATAGGGAACCTTTTCAAATGCCGTACTAAAGTCCATATAAATGTCATCTATAACCCTTCTTTCATCTATCAACTTGGTTACTTCCTCAAAGAACTCTAAGTTGGGAAGCTATGATCTACCCTGCACAAAGCCATGTTGCCTATCACTGATAAGCCCATTCTTTTCCAAATATAAATAGATTTTATCTCTCAGTACCTTCTCCACCAACTTCCCACCACTGACGTCAGGCTCACTGGTTTGTAGTTACCTGGAATATCCCTACTACCCTTCTTATACAGGGGGACAACATGAGCAACCCTCCAGTCATCCAGCACCTCCCCTGTGTTTAGGGATGCTACAAAGATAATTGTCAGGGCCCCAGCAATTTCCTGTCTCACCTCCCTCAGCAACCTTGGATAGATCCCATCCGGTCCTGGGGATTTGTCCACCTTAATGACCTTTAGCCTACATAACACATCTTCCCTCCTTATGTCAGCACGATCCAGAGTAAACAAACTTCTATTTCTAATCTCAGCGTTCATCACCTCCCATTCCTCAGTGAACACTGATGCAAAATAATCATTGAGAATCTCACCCATCTTCTTAGGTTCAACACACAACCTTCCTTCCTTATCCTTTAGTGGACCAACTCTTTCTCTGGTTACCCACTTGCTTCCTATGTAAGAATAAAAGGCTTTGGGAGTCTCCTTAAATCTGTTCACCAAAGTTATTTCATGACCCCTTTTAGTCCGCTTGATTCCTCATTTAAGATTGTTCCTACTCTCTCGATATTCCTCCAAGGCCTCTTCTGCCTGGACCTTCTGTATGCTTCCCTTTTCCTCTTGCTATTCACATAATTTCTCCTACCATCCACAGTTCACGAATCTTGCCTTTCCTATCTCTTGTTTTCAAAAGGACATGCCTGTCCTGCACTATCTTCAACCGATCTTTGAAAGCCTCCCACATCTCAAATGTGGACTTCCCTTCAAATAGCTGTGTCCAATCCATATTTCCAAGCTCCTACCTAATTTTGATATAATTGGCCTTGGCCCAGTTTAGTACTCTTCCTTTAGAACCACTCTCATCTTTGTCTACGAGTATTCTAAACTTACAGAATTGTGGTCGCTATTCCCAAAGAAATCCCCCACTGCAACTTCTACCACCTGGTCTGGCTCATTCCCTAACACCAGGTCCAATATGGTCCCTTCCTTCATCAGATTATTGACATCCTGCTCTAGAAAACTTCCCTGGACGTTCCTTACAAATTCTGCCCCATCCAGACCTCTGACACTAAGTGTATCCCAGTCAATGTTGGGAAAATTAAAATCTCTCATCACCACCACTCTGTTGCCTCCACTTCCTTCCATAATCTGTTTACCTATTTGTTCTTCTACCTCATGCTCACTGTTGGGAGGCCTGTAGTACAGCCCCACCAATGCAATTGCACCCTTATTATTTCTCAGCTCCACCCATAATACCTCACTGCTCAAGCCCTCCATAGTGTCCTCCTTTAGCACAGCTGTGATATCATCTCTGACCAGCAACTCCTCACCCCCTTTTACTTCCCTCCCTGTCCTGATTGAAGCATCTATATCCTGAAATATTTAGTTGTCAATCATGCTCTTCCTTCAATCAAGTCTCTGTGATTGCAATAACATCATACTCCCAGGTACCAATCCAAGCCCTACGTTCATTTGCCTTAACCACTATATTCCTTGCGTTAAAGTATGTGCACGTCAGGCCACCAGTTCTTTTGCGTTCATCTGATCTCTGTCTACCCTTCCCCTTGGTAATGCTAACTTGGTGATCCTTACAGTCTCCAGTCTCCACCTCACTGCCTAGTAGTCTTCTCTTCTGGTTCCCAGTCTCCTGCCACATTAGTTTAATACCTCCCCAACAGCAGTAGCAAAAACTCCCCCAAGGACATTAGTTCCAGCCTGGTTCAGATGTAGACCGTCCAATTTGTAATAGTCTCACCTTCGCCAGAACTGGTCCCAATGTCTCATAACTTTGAATCCCTCCCTCCTACACCATCCCTCAAGCCACGTGTTCATCCTGCCTTTTTTAAAATTTCTACCCTGGCTAGCACGTAGCCCTGGTAGCAATTCCAAGATCACTACCTTTGAGGTCCTCCTCTTTATCTTCTCTCCTAGCTCCCTGAGTACTTCTTTCAGGACCTCATCTTGTTTTGTTTTACTTATCATTGGTGCCAATGTGCACCACAACAACTGGCTGTTCACCCTCCCCTTTCAGAATGCTCTGCAGCCAATCGGTGACATCCCTGACCTGAGCATTTGGGACGCAACATGCCATCTGGGAGTCTCGTTTTCGGCCACAGAACCGCCTATCTACTCCCCTTACAATAGAATCCCCTATGTCTATGGCCCTGCGAGTCTTTTTCCCACCCTTCTGAACAGCAGTGCCTGCCACGGTGCCATGATCCTGGCAACTGCTGCCCTCCCCTGGTGAGCCATCCCCCCCCCAACAATATCCAAAATGGTATACCTGTTTTGAAGGGATATGACCACAGGGGACACCTGCACTTCCTTCTTACTCTTTTTCTGTCTTTTGGTCACCCATTCACTGTCTCCCCCAACAATTCTAATCTGCGGTGTGACCAATTCACTAAACTCGATATCTACAATCTCCTCAGCATCGTGGATGCTCCACAGTGAGTCCATCTGCAGCATCAGAGCCATCATATGGTCAAACAAGAGCTGCAGCTGGTCACCCTTCTTGCACGTCTAAGAGTCAGGGACATCAGCCATGTCCCTGAGCTCCCACACCAAGCAAGAGGAATGGGTCTGAGGTCCCCTGCCATTGTAAGTTTTTGCTTTATGTCAATGAACTAAAACCAACCAATGTCCTTAAATATATGAAAGAAAATAAATAAAAAAATAAACTTTACCTTACAGAGTCCTTTTTCTTCTGGTTAGAAGAGGGTGGGTGGGAGAGAGATACTACACGTGTAGTATCTCTGGTTTAACTGCTGTCCAAATTTATACTAAGTCCTTACCCTCCTGGCAACCTCCTTGCCTCTAACATCACCTCCGCTCTGTCACCTGGTGCTCCCAGACAGGAATAAAAAAAGCTAAAACAGTACGTGAGGCTCAATGAAAACGATGTTTCCTTATGTGCTTATGACCATTTGGTTGTAATATTTCCATGTTGAGGACACAGCTTCACTAACACCTAAGCAAACCCTTTGTCAAAACTTCTTTGTGCAAGAGTTCTCCCCCTGCTCCACAGATCATTTCACATCCCTCCAACATTCCACCTCTAATTGGACACCCCCGCCTGGACAATTTCCTGCTCTTGATCTTTTCATTGACAATTGTTGACAGGACATTGGCCACCTTAATTTCTCTGCCCTTCGCTCCCTTAAGTCCAACCCCAACCTTGCCATCAAACCTGCTGACAAAGGGGGTGCTGTTGTCGGTCTGGCGTACTGATCTCTACCTCGCAGAGGCTGAGCGCCAACTCTCAGATACTTCCGCTGACCTCCCCCTGGAGCATGACCACACCACTGAGCATCAAGCCATTGTCTCCAACACCGTGACTGACCTCATTTCCTCCGGATGCCTCCCCCCAACAGCTTCCAACCTCATAGTCTCCCAACCCTGGACAGCCCGCTTCTACCTACTCCCCAAAATCCACAAGAAGGACTGTCCCGGCAGGCCCATTGTGTCAGCATGCTCCTGCCCCACTGAACTTATTTCCTCCTACCTTGACTCCATCCTTGCTCCTCTGGTTCCTCCCTCCTCACCTACATCCGGGATTCCTCTGATGCCCTGCAACACATTGACAGCTTTCAATTCACAGTCCCTAACCACCTTCTATTCACCATGGATGTGCAATCTCTTTACACCTCCATCCCACACTAAGACGGCTTGAAAGCTTTTCGCTTCTTTCCAGAAAAGAGGCCTGAACAATTTCCATCCACCACCACTCTCCTCCGCCTGGCAGAACTTGTTCTCTCTCTCAGCAATTTTTCCTTTGACTCATCCTATTTTCTCCAAATCAAAGGTGTAGCAATGGGTACCCGCATGGGTCCTAGCTATGCCTGCCTTTTCATGGGCTATGTGGAACATTTCTTGTTCCAGGCCTATGCGGGTGCCCTTCCACAACTGCTTTATCGTTACATCGATGACTATTTCAGTGCGGCTTCATGCTCTTGTCCTGACCTTGAAAAATTCATTAACTTCGCTTCCAGTTTCCATCCCTCCATCACCTTCACCTGGTCCATCTCCGACACTTGCCTTCCTTTCCTTGACCTTTCTGTCTCCAGTTCCAGCAATAGTCTATCCACTAATATCCATTACAAGCCCACTGACTCCCACAGCTATCTGGACTACAGCTCTTCTCACCCTACGTCCTGTAAGGACTCTATCCCTTTCTCTCAGCTCTTTCGCCTCCACCGCATTTGTTCTGATGAGGCCACTTTCCAAAGTTGTGCTCTTAATATGTGGTCCTTCTTCTCCAACCGTGGCTTCCCACCTACAGTTGCTGACAGGGCTCTCGACAGCCTGCGGTCCATCTCCTGCGCCATGACCCTCACCCCCTCCCTCCCCTCCCAGAACAAGGATAGGGTCCCTCTTGTTCTCACTTTTCACCCCACCAGCCTTCACATGCAAAGAATAATCCTCTGCCATTTTCACCAACTCCAACACAACGCCACCAATAAACACATCTTCCCTTCCCTCCCCCGTCTGCATTCAGCAGAGATCGTTCCCTCCGGGACAACCTAGTCCACTCCTCCATCACACCTAACACCTCTCCCATCGCACACAGCACCGTCCCATCACACCTAACACCTCTCCCATCACACACGGCACCTTCCCATCACACCTAATACCTCTCCCATCGCACACGGCACCTTCCCATCACACCTAACACCTCTCCCATCACACACGGCACCTTCCCATCACCCCTAGCAACTCTCCCATCACATCTAACACCTCTCCCATCATACACGGCATCTTCCCATCACACCTAACATCTCTCCCATCATACACGGCACCTTCCCATCACACCTAACACCTCTCCCATCACACACGGCACCTTCCCATCACACCTAACACCTCTCCCATCGCACACGGCACCTTCCCATCACCCCTAGCACCTCTCCCATCACACCTAACACCTCTCCCATCATACACGGCATCTTCCCATCACACCTAACATCTCTCCCATCATACACGGCACCTTCCCATCACACCTAACACCTCTCCCATCACACATGGCACCTTTCCATCACACCTAACACCTCTCCCATCGCACACGGCACCTTCCCATCATACCTAACACCTCTCCCATCACACACGGCACCTTCCCATCACCCCTAGCAACTCTCCCATCACACCTAACACCTCTCCCATCATACACGGCATCTTCCCATCACACCTAACACCTCTCCCATCATACACGGCACCTTCCCATCACACCTAACACCTCTCCCATCACACACGGCACCTTCCCATCACCCCTAGCACCTCTCCCATCACACCTAACACCTCTCCCATCACACACGGCACCTTCCCATCACACCTAACACCTCTCCCATCGCACACGGCACCTTCCCATCACACCTAACACCTCTCCCATCACACACGGCACCTTCCCATCACCCCTAGCAACTCTCCCATCACATCTAACACCTCTCCCATCATACACGGCATCTTCCCATCACACCTAACATCTCTCCCATCATACACGGCACCTTCCCATCACACCTAACACCTCTCCCATCACACACGGCACCTTCCCATCACACCTAACACCTCTCCCATCGCACACGGCACCTTCCCATCACCCCTAGCACCTCTCCCATCACACCTAACACCTCTCCCATCATACACGGCATCTTCCCATCACACCTAACATCTCTCCCATCATACACGGCACCTTCCCATCACACCTAACACCTCTCCCATCACACATGGCACCTTTCCATCACACCTAACACCTCTCCCATCGCACACGGCACCTTCCCATCACACCTAACACCTCTCCCATCACACACGGCACCTTCCCATCACCCCTAGCAACTCTCCCATCACACCTAACACCTCTCCCATCATACACGGCATCTTCCCATCACACCTAACACCTCTCCCATCATACACGGCACCTTCCCATCACACCTAACACCTCTCCCATCACACACGGCACCTTCCCATCACCCCTAGCACCTCTCCCATCACACCTAACACCTCTCCCATCATACACAGCATCTTCCCATCACACCTAACACCTCTCCCATCACACACGGCAGCTTCCCATCACCCCTAGCAACTCTCCCATCACCCCTAACACCTTCCCATCACATCTAACACCTCTCCCATCACACACGGCACCCTCCCATCACACCTAACACCTCTCCCATCACACACGGCACCTTCCCATCACATCTAACACCTCTCCCATCACACATGGCACCTTCCCATCACACCTAACACCTCTCCCATCACACACGGCACCTTCCCATCACACCTAACACCTCTCCCATCACACACGGCACCTTCCCATCACACCTAACACCTCTCCCATCACACACGGCACCTTCCCATCACAACTAACACCTCTCCCATCACACACGGCAATCGCAGAAGGTGCAACACCTACCCCTTTACCTCTTCCATGCTCACCATCCAAGGCTCCAGACACTCATTTCAGATTAAACAGCATTTCACTTGTAACCTGTATTAAACTCCTTCATTGACTTAGGCCCCAAACTTGGAATTACTTCCCTAAGTCTAGGTGCCTAAACTTCTCTGTCCTTTTTACAACAGTCTTTAAATCCTAACTCTTTTAATTGTTTGCTCTAATATCTTCTGGTATAGCTCAGTGCCAGATTTGTATGACAACTTGTGAAGTGTTATGAGACACTGTAATCTGTTAATGGTGCTTTACTCATGCAAGTTATTGTTACTACCAAATTTGGGCACTTTACATGTGCAGCATTGTATGAAAAAACCTTCATTGCTGAAAAAATCTACAATAAATTGATATGTTTTAGAATTAGGCAACAAGTTACTCGAGCTCAACAAAATGACAAACCAAATCAATGATGTATCTGAATTTTAAATCAAAGCAAGTATGTTGGAGGGGCTTGCGAAAGTGAAATTACATTTATTATTATATCTCCTTGGAGTAAAGCAAAGCATATCACATCACAACTGGAGAGCAGGCTTATAAATATATATACCCAAGGTATATTTTTATGTATCTTATGAAAGCATTTTGCAGAACTGGTTTCCAAGTTATGCCAGCATGATACACCTTGTTATTTCAATGATCAGTTCTTAAAATTTAAATTTAGTTTCCAATAAACCTCCTCATGCTGTAAAGTTAAAAAAAATCATTTCACAAATGATGCCCTCTGAACACTTGGGTTCTGGCTACACATGAGTCACACCTTCTCGAATGATAATGCCATTACAAATAAGCTAAATGAGGCAGTCAATATGCACTCTCAGGAAATATGTCTGACTTGTATCTCATTTTATTTTATACACAAAACATGAAATTACAATAATCAGCATCAGAATAATTAACTGCATTTTGTTTTCTAAAGGATGAATTGTTGATGCTGAATCCTTCTTTAGAACATGTTATGTAAAGCCAACTTAATTAAAGAAGGTGCTAATTGGCCAACATGCTGCATTCCTAATTGGAGAGAATTTGAGTCTGCATGGCCTTTAACAATGATATTAGTTTAGTCTCTAAATCTTTCAGGGAATGTAATTTTAATATTTCCATTGGACTCAGCAAAAGGCTATGGACTTCTTGGCTGTACCTGAAATTAGTGTCTTAACAATATGAAATGATTCCTTTCATGATACAAGGAAAGTATAAGTTTCATTCCTTTTCTCGGTTATTGTCTGAGGCTGAACGGAACTAACTGCAAACATCACATTTTGTTTGACCTTGAAACGTCTGCCTACTCCCACCTTTGCAGCCTCACATTCACCAAGGCTCCTTAGATAGCACTTTCCAAGGCCACAATCACTTCCATCTAGTAGGACAAAGACACCACCTGTAAGTTCCCCTCTAAGCCATTCCCACTGTCCTGACTTGGAAATAAATCGCTTCACTGTTGCTAGAATTTCCTCCCTTAGGACACTGTGGATCAACTTATAGCAGTGGACTGCAGTGGTTCAAGAAGGCAGCTCTCACGACCTTCTCACGGGCAACTAGGAATGAGTAATAAATGCTGGCTAGCCAATGAAATCTATGTCCCATGAATAAATAAAAAAAAGTTGCCATCCTTGCTTAGCTCATCAGCTGCTCAAACCCTCATCCATGTCTTTGTCACCTCTGGATTTAACTAATTAAATGCTGTCTTGACATTCCATCGTCCACTTCCATTCATCACCTTAACCTTCCACCTACCGCATTTCCAACGCCCCTCCCCCAAGTCCCTCCTCCCTATCTTTTATCTTAGCCTGCTTGGCACACTTTCCTCATTCCTGAAGAAGGGCTCATGCCTGAAATGTTGATTCTCCTGCTCCTTGGATGCTGCCTGACCTGCTGCGCTTTTCCAGCAACACATTTTCAGCTCTAATATATGGATTGCCTTGTTGTTTGATTTCACAGAGCAAACTAACTCCACAGCCTTCATTCAATGCTGGGGATTAGGCATATGATTTATGAGTCCAAACTGTTCTCTTCTGGTTCAAAACTATTTGCAAAGTTCTGCATTCCCAACCAGGGAATGTTTTAGTACATGGAGTATGGCATCTATCCATTGAGTCTTCAGAAGAATAGTGGAAGAATAGTGAATGCCACTTGCAAAGATTTGTCAAACACTTCTGGAATTTCTTAAAGGTGTGAGTATTACTAAATAAAATCCTAAAAAGGGCTGGCAGCTTTTTGATTTTAAAAATGGGGTTAGAATGTACAAAAACTTATGAACAGTTTGTTGGACTCCAGTTTTAGTAGTGTATTGTTTCTTGTAATTGAGAAGACAATAAAGTTGCAAAGAGATTATAACACAGAGGAAGCCAGAATGATGCTGTACATTTAATGGTTTGGTTCCCGGAATAAGAAATTGTGGTTATTAGGACAAATGTGATGTGCTCAGACTATTTCCACTGAAGGAGCTAAAGCTAAGAAAAAAATACTTAAAATCTTTCAATTTTATATAATAAAATATAATAGGGCGAATAAAGAAAAAAACCTGAATGGGTAGTTTTATGATGAAAGGTCTTTTTTACTTCATTCATGGGATGTGAGCATCATTGCCTGGGCCAGCATTTATTAGCCATCCCTAGTTACCCTTGAGGTGATGGTGACCTGCCACCTTGAACTGCTGTAATTCATTTAATTTTGTTAGAGAGTGTTCCAGGATTTTGACCCAGCAATACTGAAGAAACTATTTCTAAGTCAGGACAGTGAATGGCTTGGAGGGGAACCTGGAGGTGGTTTTTTTCATGTATCTATTGCCCTTGTCTTTCTACATGGTCCTGGTCATGGGGTTGGATGGTACTGTCAAAGGATCTTTGGTGAATTTCTCTGCAATTTGTCTTGGATGGTACACACTGCTGCTATTGAGCCCAGGTGATGAGTATTTTGTAGTTATGGTGCCAATCAAGCAGGATGCTTTGTTCTGGATGGTGTCAAGAAATATCACTTTTGTTGTACCTGCACTCACTCATCCAGGCAAGTGAGGAGTATTCACTCATCCAAAAACCTCTCCCCTGACATGTGTTTTCTATATAATGAATGGATTCTGGGGAGGAAGGAGATGAATTAGTCGCTACAGGATTCCTAGCCTCTGACCTGCTCTTGTCGCCACAGTATTTATATGACTAGTCCAGTTTTGTTTTTGGTCAATGGAAATCCTCAGGAAGTTGGCATGCTAACTAAGGAAAAAAAAACTAATGAAACTGGTAAAAGTAGCAGTGGCTGTACAAGGTGTTTGGGTCGAAAAAGGTTACCAGTGATGAGTGCATTAATTCCATTAATATAATGATAATGTTATAACTTGGGTGGAGGATAGCTCTACACCTCAAAGAAGAAAGACCTACCATCCAGATCTCATTATTCCAGTAACAACATCATTTCATACCAATGAAATTTGTACCTGATTGTTATCATACAATAAGCTACATCTTGTGTAAGAATCTGCTAGACTACTTTTCTTGTACCACACTGGATAAAGCAAGCCCGATCGATCCCAATCTAGAAGAATGGTGGTAGCAAGTTTACCTTATGGTGAATTATATGACATTGTGAGCAGAGTGTGGAGTGGAATTTGATTTAGCTGTACCACAGAGGATAAACAGCAATGCTAATTCCAGTGAGTCCAGAATAATTTTCTGTATAAGGTAATGTTTCTAAAGGGGTTATTGTTTATTTTACATTGGCTCCACCCATTCTGCTGCTGTCTCACACAGTCTGTAGGTAGAAATAAGACATTCCAGTTTTCAGAAGGAGTAGATGTATCTGTAACAGCTCCCTAGTTATTACACCTGGGTAAATTTATTATTATTACTACTATCATATGGTAAATCTCCTTGTTATCTAAGAACAGTGCTTTTTCGACACACACTCTATGGTATAATGACTAGAACCGTAGATTCTGTATTCCATTGCCATGTATTCTGTATCCCATAAAAATTAGGCACCTAATTCTCTATCGAAGATGTTCATGGAATTGCCCTGTAATATCGATAACTTCTTGCAAATCAGTAATGTTCCCCCCCCCACCCCCGATCTGATTCTAAGTCCATCAATCAGGCACTTTAGTATCTTTGAATGGGGACAGAGGGTCTATGGGCTCCAGAAAGCAACGCTAACCAGGTTGGTTCACATGATGGGTCCCCACTTGGCACTGGGTGAATATGAGTCATAGGAGGATGAAGCCGTTAAGTGGGCATTAATTTCTTATGTAAGGATCTCAGTTGCCAACATGATGCATTGGGTCTTCTTGCCATGCACTTGGGGCAGTGACAGGAAGGTCTAGGACCCTCACTAGTACCCTCCATTATGGCATTAAATTCCACCCAATACGTTAGCAGTGAAATGTCATTCCATTTCATTGTAATTCTAAAATAATGTACTATCCCTTCAAAATGTTTTAATAGTCAACAGCGAGTATTTATGAGTGAAAACATGCAATAGCTTCGTATACTGGTAACTCCAACAGATTACTGAAGTTGATTAGCAGTGATTCTTCATGGAATTGTTAATAATGGCACAAAACAAATTCTGTTTTAGAAATTGTGAATGTTACCTGCAGCGGATTGTTGAACATGGCTTCTGGAGGTGGCAGTCTTTTTGAATCTCTCTCATCATCTGTGCAGCGGTAAGTACTGGGCTCATTCTGTTAATTAATTGCTTTGATGTACAACAAGTTGCTGGCTCAAAATGAATTCTGATGCAATATATGAGAAAAAGCTTTCATGGCAATGTGCCGGAAATGCACTGGTGTCAGCAGTATTCAGAAACATGTCTGAAACGTTCAAGCAGTTTGAAGCATTGTGACCTTAGCTTGACACAAACTGCTGCTTTATCAAGTTTGATCTTAATCTATTAAGAGACCATTAACTGTTTTGTTGAACATTTTTGTTCAAATTGGATGTTAGAGCACTTATCTTAAAATAAACGCAATATTTTGTCAATGTAGTCATGTACAAACAAAGATAATCAGGGTGAATTTAATAGGAGCTGATATTCATAAGCTATTGGCTGAAGTTGACACTGTTTCGTACAAGAAACGTCACACCATCATATTATGGTCATTACATTTTCTTTGCATTTATTTTGAAGTGCTGGTCTTACACAATAACTGTTATAACAGTACATTGCTGTTCCTCATTTGGTTCTGTCAGCAAGTACGTTAACCAATTGTTTTCGTATCTTCATATTCATTACTTGGAGTGGACTGAGCAGACATTGAACATTCCTTAGCAATAACCATCAGACATTATTTGATAGAATCACTAATTCCTAGATGGTGGAAGGGATTAATCAACTTCCATAACCCAATCAATGCTCAATTTGGTTGTCCATATGTCTTCATTGGATGCCAACCCAGAAGTCTTAGCCAAAGCTTTTGTCTCCATGACTAGGAATGTCTGGAGCATGGTTTGGAACCTGTACCCTTATTTTAGAGGAAGGAATGCTAATTCTAAGCCAAAGGCTTGATGCCACTGCTCGGTGAGGCACTGAATCTCTCAGACCAGGATGTCTCAATTCAGGTATTTCAACTCAGTTGAATTGAATGATCAATTGTAGCCACTTTGATGTTTGAATATAGTGATTGACTTCAGTGTTCTAGGTGTAGGAAGGATGAGGAAAAGGTTGCATTCCCAAACTGGATGACCTTCCTCTGGAATAATAAGTACTTCCTTTGGAAATTGTATGTGCGTGCAAAGTATGGGAACAGAGTGTTATACTGTGCATGTATTTTAGTAAAGAAACTGCCTTAACATTAGAATTGATTGTTTTCATGGGTTAGTTCCAAGGATGCAATGTTTCTTTGCTGCTCTAAATGCTGTGAAGAGAATCTATCATTTTACTCAAGAAGTAGAAGAAAGATGATTTATTATATGTCTGTGAGGGATAATCAGGCTTTGATAGATTTTGAATTAGAATTACATAAATCTACAGTACAGTGAGATCCCTTTGACCCATTGCTTTTGACCAATGCAGGCTAAAATACCTAATTATTCGAATCTCATTTTCAGCACTTGACCCTAACCTTTTATGCCTTGGCATTGTAAATGTACATCAAAATACTTCTTAAATGTTATGAGGTTTTCTGCTTCGATCATCCTTACAAGCATTGAGTTCCAGACTCCCACCCGTCTCTTCACATCCGCTCTATATCACCTGCCGCTTCCATTACACCTATGGTGCCTGGTCATTGATCCCTCCACTCAGGAGAACCATTCTTGCCTGCCTGCCATACCTCTGCCCCTTGTAATTTTATACATGTCAAACATGTCCCCTCTCAGTATCATCTGCTCCAAGGAAGACAACCCCAGTCTATTCATAAATCAAACTCTCCAGTCCAGGTAACATCCTGGGAAATCTCCTCTGCACCTTCTCCAGTGCTATTACATCCCTCCTATAACATGGATTCTAGAACAGCACACAGAACTCTGGCTGTGGACTAACCAATGTTTTATACATTTCTAGCATAACCTTCCTGCTGTGAAACTTTGTCTCTTGGCTAGTGAAGACAAGTATCCCATGTGTCAAAAAGTGTGGCGCTGGAAAAGCACAGCCGAGGAGCACTCGAGGAGCAGGAGAGTTGACATTTCGAACATAAGCTCTTCATCAGGCATACTTATGCTTGAAATGTCAGCTCTCCTGCTCCTCAGATGCTGCTTGTTTGGCTGTGCTTTTTCAGCGTCACGCTCTTCGACTCGGTTCTCCAGCATCTCCAGTCCTCATTCTCTCCAAGTAGCCCATATGAACTCTTAACCACATTATCTACCAGGCCTACTACCTTAAAGGACATGCACACTGAGATCCCTCTGATCTTTGGTACTTCACAGGGTCATACTGGTCATCATGTATTCCTTTGTCTTGTTTGTCCTACCCAGGGTCATGACCTTACAATTATCTGGACTGAGTTCCATTTGCTACTGATCATCCCTTCTATCCAGCTCATTTATATCCTCTTATACTGTAAGGCTGTCCTCCTCACAATTTATTACACCATCAATTTTTATATCATCCACAAACTTACAGGTCAACTCTCCTATATACAAATCTAAATCATTTATCTATACCACAAACAGCAAAGGGCCCAACACTGATCCCTGAAGAAACTTGATTGAGTTTTTTGATGAAGTAACAAAGAAGATTGATGAGGACAGAGCAGTGGATGTGATCTATATGGACTTCAGTAAGGCGTTCGACAAGGTTCCCTATGGGAGACTGATTAGCAAGGTTAGATCTCATGGAAAATAGGGAGAACTAGCCATTTGGATACAGAACTTGTTCAAAGGTAGAAGACAGAGGGTGGTGGTGGTGGGTTGTTTTTCAGACTGGAGGCCTGTGACCAGTGGAGTGCCACAAGGATCGATGCTGGGCCCTTTACTTTTTGTCATGGAGTTTAATTCAGATAAATGTGAGGTGCTGCATTTTGCGAAAGCAAATCTTAGCAGGACTTATACACTTAATGGTAAGGTCCTAGGGAGTGTTGCTGAACAAAGAGACCTTGGAGTGCAGGTTCATAGCTCATTGAATGTGGAGTCGCAGTTAGATAGGATAGTGAAGAAGGCATTTGGTATGCTTTCCTTTATTGGTCAGAATATTGAGTACAGGAGTTGGGAGGTCATGTTTTTTTAGATTAGATTACTTACAGAGTGGAAACAGGCCCTTCGGCCCAACAAGTCCACACCGCCCCGCCGAAGCGCAACCCACCCATACCCCTACATTTACCCCTTACCTAACACTACGGGCAATTTAGCATAGCCAATTCACCTGACCTGCACATCTTTTGGACTGTGGGAGGAAACCGGAGCACCCGGAGGAAACCCACGCAGACACGGGGAGGATGTGCAAACTCCACACAGTTAGTCGCCTGAGGCGGGAAATGAACCTGGGTCTCTGGCGCTGTGAGCAGCAGTGCTAACCACTGTGCCACCGTGCCGCCCACAAAATCTAATAATTCTATTAGATTTACAATTGTGCTGGAAATGGATAGACCAGATCTAAAAGTGTGACTGTACAGGACATTGATTAGGCCACTGTTGGAATATTGCGTGCAATTCTGATCGCCTTTGTATCGGAAAGATGTTGTGAAATGTGAAAGGGTTCAGAAAAGATTTACAAGGATGTCGCCAGGGTTGGAAGATTTGAACTACGGGGAGAGGCTGGGGCTGTTTTCCCTGGAGCGTCAGAGGTTAAGGGGTGACCTTATAGAGGTTTACAAAATTATGAGGGGCATGAATAGGGTAAATAGACAAGTCTTTTCCCTAGGGTCGGGGAGTCCAGAACTAGAGCATAGGTTTAGGGTGAGAGGGGAAAGATATAAAAGAGACCTGGGGCAACTTTTTCATGTAGAGGGTGGTACGTGTATGGAATGAGCTGCCAGAAGAAGTGGTGGAGGCTGGTACAATTGCAACATTTAAGGGGCATTTGGATGGGTATATGAATAGGGAGAGTTTGGAGGGATATGGGCCGGGTGCTGGCAGGTGGGACTAGTTTGCGTTGGCATGGACGGGTTAGACCAAAGGGTCTGTTTCCATGCTGGACATCTCTACGACTCTGACTCTAAGGCTTCTAGTCACAAAAACACTCCTCCTTAACATTACTCTCTGCTCCCTGTCATTCAGCCAATTCTGGATCCAATTACCCAAATTTCCTTGGTCCCATGCATGCCTGTATGCGTTTTGTCATCAAGTGGCTGAAGAACAGAATATAACTGATCAAGTGCTGGATCGCGGTGAGGAGAGTAAGCATGATGTGTAGGAAAGGACTATCAAGCCTAAAGACCATCAAGCGTTCCTAGATTAGGAATTTGGGTTGTATTGCTTGCATAGGGGTATAATGAATGAAAGAATGCAACAATTGTATAATGTGAACTTTTCCAAAAAGGAAGAAGGAACAAGACAAGAGCGTACTCAATAAATGTCAAGACACTAGGAAATTCAGAGGATAGGTGCTTGTCTACAGATCTCTGAAGATGGCAGTATAGTTTAAAGGGTAGTTAAGAAAGCACAGGGATACTTGCCTTCCTGAGTCATAGATTGAAAGAGCAGGGAGGTCATGTCAGAGCTGTGCAGAAATTTGCTTAGGCTACAGCTGGAATATTGTGTACAATTCTGGTCACCACATTATAGGAAGAATGTGATTACACTGGAGGAGTGTAAAAAACTCTACCAGAGGTTGCTTTGGATGGAGCAATTTAGTTATGAAGAAAGGCTGGATAAGCTCTGATTGTTTTATTTCGAGCAGAGAAGGTTGAGAGTGACCCTGTTATTATCTATGAGGGACATGGACAGGATGAATAGGAAGCAGCTGATCCCCTTAGCTTTAAGGTGTATAACAACTGGACATTATTTTAAATGTGAAAGACAGGAGGTTTAGAGGGGATTTGAGGAGAACATTTTTACCTAGAGAGTGGTGAGCGTCTGGAATGCATAGCCAGGGAGAGTGGTTGAGGTGGGAAACCTCACAACCTTTATAAAGTACTTGGATGAGTACTTGAAGTGTCAAAACATTCATGGCTATAGGCCTAGTATTAGAAAGTGGGACTAGTGTAGGTAGTAGTTTAATTTTGGTGTACAGACTTGATTTGCTGGAGGGCATCATTTGTAGTGTATGTGCAATGAATGTGCAAGAAAAGCTACTTGGAAGTTTTTAAACAGGGGTTAAATGTTTTGGATGATGGGCATGAACTGGCAGAATGACATAAAACAGTGGAAAATAACAAAATGCAGTGTGGCTTCTAGCAGTGGGACTGAGAGCAACTGTTATATTAGAAAATGATCAAATACAGGAGAAAATCTCCAACTGTGTGAGAGAGGAATCTTACAGGTGTAGACCAGAAATATATCAAATTACAAATAGAGGTTGCAGTTTTATTAGATTACACCATGACATAAGGGTTACAGAACAAAATCATGATAGAAGTAGAAGCACAATTATTCATCACTCAGAAATTTTAGTGGCTACTAGTAAATTCCAGGTTAATAGGAGAGACAAAACAAATAGTATTGGAAGCTGGAAGTTCTGAAGTTCAATGCAGCCTTGATCTCAAAAATGGATGAGACACAGATCTTGCTTTTTGGGATTTTTAAGTCTAAACTGAAGCTATTTACTCAGGGTTTTGAAGAATATCTGACAATCTGGATATTACAATGTCCTCTTCTGCAGTAGGAAATATAATCCTGAAAATTCCTTTGGCCTGTACTTATGGCAATATGGATCAATGAAAATAAAAGCTGTTTTCCTGCAGGGAGATAGCTTTCAGAGAGAAATGCTTCTGAACATACCTAAGGAAGCAAATGATGAAGAAAAGAAACTGGAAACTAAACAAATGTGTTTGTTACATTTGAGGCTGTTGTGTTTTTTGGTGAGATCCGTTTGGTAAGAAATAGGTTGTGTTTAAAGAAAAGCAGGTCCTGAATTTTTTTTATTGTTATTGAATAGGGCAGCATGGTGGCACAGTGGCACAGTGATTAGCACTGCTTCCTCAGCGCCAGAGACCTGGGTTCAATTCCCGCCTCAGTCAACTGGCTGTGTGGAGTTTGCACATTCTCCTTGTGTCTGCGTGGGTTTCCTTCGGGTGCTCCGGTTTCCTCCCACAGTCCAAAAATGTGCAGGCTTTGTGAATTGGCCATGCTAAATTGCCTGTGGTGTTAGGTGAAGGGGTAAATGTAGGGGAATGGGTCTGGGTGGGTTGCTCTTCAGAGGGTCAGTGTGGACTTGTTGGGCCGAAGGGTCTGTTTCCATACTCTAAGTAATCTAATCTTATGATAATTGGATTGTTCAGGTTGTCATGACTTTTATAAAGCTCTTTTAGTTTAATTATATGATTACTTATGAAGCGATTCTGCAGAATTTGAAAAATATTATTAATGGGGTTAAAGAAGATTTTCAGATTAGGAGTTGCACTTGTGATGCTTTAAATACGGATGTTTAGATAATAATCAAAATCAATCTGAAGTAACTTCAATCAAGTAATCCTATTTAGAAAGTGTTTTCCCTTAGAGACTAATCATGCTATGTCATAACAAAAAAATTCCATCTAAAGAAGATACAAAGAAATTCTGGACTTTGATTGGTCAGTTGTGATATTTTTGATATTTTGATACAGTGATAAATACCCTAAAGCTGAACAAAACAAAGAGGAAAGTTTTTTTAAAAAGATGAACAGTTAAAATTTATATACTTGGATGACTCAGAAAACATGAAAATAGTCAGCTCCAATGATGTCTGACCCTGGAAAACAAAACATACTGGAGATGACAGAAGGACAGGCAGCATCCATGGAGAGAAAGCAAGCTAACATTTTGAGACTAGGTAAGTCCTCATCACATCTCATGTCAGCTCTCATGAAGGGTCACCTAGTCTCAATATGTTAGCTTGCTTTCTCTCCATGGATGCTGCCTGACCTGCTGTGATTGCAGCATTTTTTCTTTTCAATATAGGTTCCAGCCTCTGTAGTAATTTGCTCTTACAAGGAAATCTTCCTGATGGGATTTGAATTCAATTGGTTTCATAAAATCTTTGATAGGTGGAATTGAGAAATTATGTCTTTGAGCTGGAAAGTTAAAACAAAAAGAGTTGCTAAAGGTACTTCAATTGTGGAAAGACAGTTTTTGTGGAAGTAACAGATATGGGATTTTTGGTAGGTAAAGGTATTTAATGTTTATGGATCTAAGGCAGGCAGATGATCTAGTTGATTAAAGCAATGGTCTTGAGGGTCTAAATAGTCTATTCTTACTAAATAAGTAAGAATAGATAATATATCATATAAAATTTCTGAATTATCTTGCTGTGGTATGTGCTTTTACAATTTATTTTGATTTCAAATGCTACTTCAGTAAATATAATTTCTAATTGGAAAGTAAGGATATTCAGGTTTTCACAGCGCTGATACCTTACTGAACATATCAAATCTTAAGATACTGGAAAAGCCGCAAAGATCTTATTCCTGAAATACATCTAAATCTTATTTAATAGGGAGCATAAAATCGCATCTGTCCTTCAGGTGTCATGCTTCTTAAACTGCAATCTTCACTTAAGTAAAGATAGTTATAAATAGTTATATGAAGTAATGCACAGTCAATGGGCTCCCTGTATCCAAAGCAAGTATCTGGAGTCTCACATACTTTTTCCAAAAGTAAAGATGATTTTGATAGTTTGCATAAAATAAAACTTGTCATTGTTGTATTTATTTTAGTAATGTTAGGTATATAAAATATATTTGCAGAGAGGTTGCAGCAAACAGAAGTCATCAGATGAAAAAGCACATTTAATGGGAGAGAAAGGCAAGATGTCCCTGCAAATAATTCATCATAGTAGATGTATAAGATAATATTTTGTTCATCTTTAAAAAAAAGTCAATTTCTTCAATAGTGTTTGATAATGCTAACTTTAATCAGTTTAAACCATTAGAATATTTTGAATGTCAAATTATAAACCCGTGTTAGATTCATGTCAACTGTAACATAACTAAGTAGGTGTTTGCGAGCACACAACTTGAGGATTGCTGAAAAACACACTCTTTGTTGATTTTTTTATCTTGCATTCACAGAATCAGTTTGCAAGAATGCCAAAAGAAAAGTGAAACAACATTTATGTTGTAGGAGAAGAGAGGGCTGGCAAGTGGACTCTAATTGATAGGTGTTGCTGTGGAGAATATACAAGTTAGATAATGATTAGCTACCAATCAAGTTCTACTTAAATTTGAATCCAACTTGACTATCTCTTCTGGGTTTCCTATAAGTGAATCCCGAGAGCCCGATGATCAGACGTGTACTGCTTCTGATCAGTAGTCAGGCAACAAGTTGAGTTCACATAAGAGTCGGGGGGTAGCAGGTATGTGAGTGACAATGGGATAATAATAAAACTCTTTATATGAACCAGCTATTGTAATTTTGTATGCACCCCATATACATTTTTCTATCTTTCAAAGGATGAATTGATTATAAACTGTAGTATGACGAAGCCAATTGTAAACTAACAAGCTGATTTATTCAGCAAACAGCAGGTATGAACAGTTTACAGTGTCAATCAAATCTGCAGTTTCTGTTTGTAAATCCTGGATGGCTGGCAGTTATCCCTTCTAATTACACGCACAATGCTAAGTTTGAATTTGTGACTGAACTTCTTTACCTCAGACGGATGTGGCTTTGAGAACCACCATTTGAATTCATACTTGATTCAGATATAATCCCTGTTTTCAGAAACTTGTAAACTGTGTGGAATTAAACCTCACAACTGGATGAAATTTGGTGATTTTGGTTTCAGAATCATTTTCCTCTCCATTCATTGAATTGGATATTCCACATTTTATGAACAGATTGATGACAGGTTATGTATGAATAGCATCCTCTAATTTGATGTCAAAATCACACAAAATATTAAATGGTGAAAGTCTTTTCTCTGTTATCTATCCACCTAAACTATAAAGCTTCAAACATAAGGTGACAAGGGATAAATTTAAAAAAACTGAACTTTGCATACGGTGCACATCAGAAATCTGAGTTTGTCAACTAATTATTCATTATTTGCGATGGAAAGTAAACAGAAGCCATTACACCCATAATTTTCCATTGCAAATGAGGTTGTTACAACAAAATTGAGACAAATAATGCTAAAGTTAAGGCTAAGAATGATAAAAATACCAAAATCTTTATTTGAAATTGAAAGCAAAACTTGGTTTAAACAGGAACTGTAATGCTGTTTGCAAGCTCCAGATTAAAAAAAAAAATCAGATAAATACAGATTTTAATATTGTACCCATGGATTTTTAGAAAATAAAACTATTTACTGAATGTAATATTCTGTTCATTTTATAAAGGAATTGCTTTTCATGATATATACTGGCATGAACACCCATCCGTATCTCCCAAATAGCACCCAGAATGCAGTGAGAAAACTGAAACAAAAGCAGAACTTGCTGGAGAAACTCAGCAGGTTTGCCAGAATCTGTGAAGAAAAAGCAGAGTTTATGTTTCAAGTCCAGTTACTCAAGTTCTATTCTGCAATCCTTTGTTTCATTGTAATTAGAAAACTGTTGCTTTCATCCATCTTCACTTGCGAGTAATCATCCTTCATATCTCGAGTAGTAAAGACCTTCATCTTGGCAAATTGTGGCAAAATTTCACCAATGGTTTGCATGGGGTAGTAAGATCTCTCAAAGCTTTATTTAGTACTTTGAATCTCTGTATACTCTCAACTTTCCATGCTTTTATCACTGCTACTGTGCTGCTAATCTACTTTGTAGGAGTGGGCAATTTCTCAATGACTTCCTTGGTTTTCACCTCACCTATTTTGTCTTAAAGATTGAATGAGGGCAAGTGGAATTCTCCACAGCAAATGCTGAGTTGATCTCCCACTCGTTATTTTGAGATTCTATTCACCAGGGAGATATTCAAGTATCCAAGGCCATTGCACAAGATCCTTGTAAGATTTTAGGATCTGTCCATCAGCCAATGGCTTAGTTGCTATGAAATGCTGAAAATCTCTTTGATAATGTTTAGGATGACCAGTCCAACCTTTAGAATTGTTTCAGCTCAAATGAATAGTGTGGTACCACAAGGATCAATATTTGGGATCCAGCTGGTCGCCACATATCAATGGTTTGTATGTGAGGACCACATACAATATTTCCAAATTTGCAGACTATATAGTCTGAGCTCTGTGTGTTGTGAAAAAGATTTGAACAGCTTAGTGGGCAAAAACATGGCAGATGGAATATCATGTGATAAATTGTGAGGTTATCCACATAAGTATTTTGAATAAATATAAAGAGTATTTCTTGAGGGGTAAGTGTAGATCTATAAAAGAACCTAGCTGTCCTTGTCAGTAAATCATTAAAGGCTAACCTGCAGTTTCAGCAAGCTTTTAGGAAGGCTAATATGGGTGGCCTTTATTGAAAGAAGATTTGAATACAGCAGTGAAGGCTTGCTTCAATTGCACAGAAGCTTACTTAGACTGTGTTGTTGGAGTATTGCATTCGGTACTGATTCCCTTACCTAAAAAAGGGTATGCTTGCCAGAGACAGAATTTAGTGGAGGTTCTTTAGACTGACACTGGGGATGACAGGACTGTCCTATGAGGAGAGTTGAATTCAATTGGACCTGAATTCAAACAGATGATTTGATTGAAACCTTTAAATTTAACGGGGCTGTCCAGACAGCATGCAGGGAGGATGTCTTCCCTGGTTGGGGAGTCTAGAACCAGGGAACATAATCTCTGCATGTGGGCTATAGGCCACTTAGGACTGAAGTGAAAAGTTTCTTCACTGGAAGGACAGTGAACCTGTGGAATATTCTATGATAGAAGGAGGCCAGGTCCCTGAATATATTCAAGTGAGAGTTCGGTAAATTCTTAGATTTTACTTACTTACAGTATGGAAACAGGCCCTTCAGCCCAACAAGTCCACACTGACCCGCCAAAGCACAACCTACCCAGACCTATTCCCCTACACCTAACACTATGGGCAATTTAGCATGGCCAATTCACCTAACCTGCACATTTTTGGACTGTGGGAGGAAACCGGAGCACCCAGAGGAAACCCACGCAGACACGGGGAGAATGTGCAAACTCCGCACAGTCAGTTGCCTGAGGCGAGAATTGAACCCGGGTCTCTGGCACTGAGGCAGCAGTGCTAACCACTGTGCCACCGTACTGCTTCTACTTTCTATGTAGTATATCTATGATTAGACTGCTCCTGGACTACTGTTTGGAAGATATTTTCAGCATAGAGGGAGTGCATCAAGGGTTCACTAGACTTGTTCCAAGGGTGGCAGGACTGTCCTATGAAAAAAGATAGGGCAAACTAGTGCTGATTTCTCTATCTATCAGAATAAGGATCAGGGATGATTTCAATGAAACCTACAAAATACAAAATGGGGATATTGTGGTAAAAGGCATCGAAGTGTTTGACCATCTATGATCATATTAGATGGTAGAGGAGGCCTGATGGGCTGAGTGGTCTGCTCCTGGGTCAGTGTTCCTGTGACCCTGGTGAATGCAGACACAGTTTGGAACCTACACACTGATGGGAAAGAAGGAATTGATGGTTAAGAAAGCTGTTAATTGCCTTTTTGATTGGCTCAATTCCTTTACCCTCAAACCCAAGGTTGTTCTCCATTAGTTTCCGAATTCACATTCAAGAAACCAAGAAAACAGCAGAATGATTTTGGAATTCTTACCTGACTTTGGTATTGGGGGATATAAGTCCTTGCACAAACCAAAATCCTCATTTACTTGATTGCCATGATCATAGTCAAGGGCAAGTTTGATAGGCTGAATGGCCTGCTCCTTATCATATGGTTCATTGCAATGATAGATGCCTCTCTCGGGCAAGCTATTGAGAGCACTAGGAATACACACAATCAAAATGGAGAATGATCAGGTCAGGAAAGGTGAACACTTGTTTGGGAGCAGAAACAATTGGTTTGTAGCGAAGAGAGGTAATTGGGTTGATAGGGAGGTGATCAGGTTGGGACCGATGTCAGCATGGGGTGGTGGGGGGAGGAGGTGGAGGGGGGGCGGTGCGGGTGTGCAAGGTAACAGTAAGTGAGAAAGATGGATAAAACATAGAGAATAGGATTGGACTCTCTACTACTTGAAAAGGAGGCTTCAAACAGGAATGACGTCCTTTGCATATTCAGATATAAATGCAGTGTCTGATTGATGCATGGGGCTTGGAGGCTGACTGTATCTTTGTTGCTGACATTATTAAGGACTTGAGTTTTGAATAATTGTGGAAGGATGGATTAATTTCATGTGCGATGGAGACACCTGGATAGTTTTTTGAAAGTGAATGAAAAAACATATTGGTTTTTTTTAAGCAAGGCATTTCTTAGAAGCCACATGCTTATTTTTTTTTTGCTTGAACTTACTTCAGGAAAAATGTCTGATTGCTTTTTCTGACTGGGTGAGAGCTAGCCCTGCTTGGAGATGGTTTTGGATTCGAAGTTAAGCCAAAGCCTACTGAAAGGCAGAAGCTTCCCAGCTTAGGTCTCCTGTTTCTGGAAAAGGACCTTTGTTGTGAGTCCAGTGTGCCACCTGGAGTTCTGGTCTAGCTTCTGTCACATGAGATGCTTCTGAAGGAGGTCATTAATATCTCAGAATGACTGTATCTGTAAATGTTCCCAACGATACTGGGCAATCCAAGATGGAGGACGGGAAAAATTTCTGGCTGTAACAGCTGCTCCTTTTTTGAGGTATTTTAGGTGCTGGAGGTGATTTCCTTGAACTCCAGGAGCAGCAATTACTGTTTATGCTGTTGCATTATTTTGGAACCTTGGAAAAAAAAGTCAAAACAGCCGCAGTGTTAAAAGGGAGAACAGACAAAGGAAGCACATGTTGAGGTCAGTGCTGGAGAGAGAAAGAAACTGACACTGCCTTTGCTATTTGAATTCATGTATCGCTGGACATCGGAGTGCATCTGGGAAAATTAACAAACAGTGAAATTCACAACTAATCTTAGAGGAACTGTTGGGTGAAGTTCACAGCACAGAAGCAGATAAGTGTATTGTTGTTTTCAGTGTGACTTACAGAAAGTCTGCAGTAGAATGAGTAGAATGGATTCTTTCTTGATTATATGTTTTTGGAGATATGCCTCTTGATTAAACTTAAAATATAAGCCATAAATATTAATTTAACTGGGACAGTGTTTGTAGAGGAATAAGACGGTATTATTTTCTGGGTCTGTAGATTGTGAAAATGGCCTTTAGTAGAGTGATATGTACTTCTTGTCAGATGTGGGAGTTTAAAGAGAGTTTAAGGATTACAGTGGATTATATCTGCCATAAATGCTGCTGGTTGCGAATCTTATCAGATCCGTATGGATTGATTGGGAAGTCAGTTAGAAGCAATGAGGAATTTGCAACAACAACAGTATGGCAGTTATAGGAATGGGGGAAAGTCTCAGATACAGTCACATAGATGGGTTAACTCCAGAAAAGGTAAGAGAGGTAGGCAGCTAGTGCAGGAGTCTTTGATGGCTATTCCCATTTCAAACAAGTAAGCTGTTTTGGAAAATGTAGGGGGGGAATGGATTCTCTGGGGAACCTAGCACGAACAGCCAAGTTTTTGGTATTGAGACTGGCTCTAATGCAAAGATGGGTATGTTGGGTTCCAAGGGATCAATCGTGTTAGGGGATTCTGTGGTCCGAGGTATAGACAGATGTTTCTGTGGCCAGCAGCAAAAAATTAGAATGGTGTGTTGATTCCTTGGTGCCAGGATCAAGGATGCCTCAGAGAGGGTACAGAATGTTCTCAAGGGAGAGAGCCAGCAAGAGATCATTGTCCACATTGGAACCAATGACATAGGAAGGGAAAAGGTTGAGATTCTGAGGGGAGATTACAGAGAGTTAGTTAGGAATTTAAAAAGGAGCTCCTTGAGAGTAGTAATATCTGGATTACTCCCAGTGCTACAAGCTAGTGAGGGCAGGAATAGGAGGATAGAGCAGATGAAGGCATGGCTGAGGAGCTGGTGTATGTGAGAAGGATTCACATTTTTGGATCATTGGAATCTCTTTCGGGGTAGAAGTGACCTGTACAAGAAGGACGGATTGCACCTAAATTGGAGGGAGTCAAACATACTGGCAGGGAAATTTGCTGGGGCTGCTGGGGAGGATTTAAACTAGTAATGGGGGGGGGGGGAGGGGGGGTGTTGGAGTGGTGGGACCCAGAGAGATAATGAGGAAAGAGGTCAATCTGAGACTAATACAGTTGAGAACAGAAGTGAGTCAAACAGTCAGGGCAGGCAGGGACAAGACTAATAAATTAAACTGCATTTATTTCAATGCAAGGGGCCTAACAGGGAAGGCAGATGAACTCAGGGCATGATTAGGAACATGGGACTGGGATATCATAGCAATTATAGAAACATGGCTCAGAGATGGGCAGGACTGGCAGCTTAATGTTCCAGGATACAAATGCTACAGGAAGGATAGAAAGGGAGGCAAGAGAGGAGGGGGAGCGGCGTTTTTGATGAGGGATAACATTACAGCTGTGCTAACGGGAGGATATTCCTGGAAATATATTCAGGGAAGTTATTTGGGTGGAATTGAGAAATAAGAAAGGGATGATCACCTTATTGGGATTGTGTAATAGACCTCCTAATAGCCAGAGGGCAGTTGAGAAACAAATTTGTAAGGAGATCTCAGCTATCTGCATGAATAATAGGGTGATTTTGGAAGGGGATTTTAACTTTCCAAAGAGAGATAGGGACTGCCATAGTGTTCAGGGTTTAGATGAAGAGGAATTTGTTAAGTGTGGACAAGAAAATTTTCTGATTCAGTATGTGGATGTATCCACTAGAGAAGGTGCAAAACTTGACCTACTCTTGGGAAATAAGGCAGGGCTGGTGACTGAGGTGTCAGTGGGAGAGCACTTTGGGGCCAGCGATCATGATTAGATGACTTAGTGTGGAAACAGGCCCTTTGGCCCAACAAGTCCACACCGACCTGCCGAAGCGCAACCCACCCACATCCCTACATTTACCCCTTACCTAACACTACGGGCAATTTAGCATGGCCAATTCACCTGACCTGCACATCTTTGGACTGTGGGAGGAAACCGGAGCACCCGGAGGAAACCCGCACAGACACAGGGAGAAGGTGCAAACTCCACACAGTCAGTCACCTGAGGCAGGATTTGAACCTGGGTCTCTGGCGCTGTTAGGCAGCAGTGCTAACCACTGTGCCACCGTGCCGCCCACGAAATCTAATAATTCTATTAGATTTACAATTGTGCTGGAAATGGATAGACCAGATCTAAAAGTTGAAGTTCTAAATTGGAGAAAGGCCAATTTTGATGGTATTAGGCAAGAACTTTCGAAAGCTCATTGGAGGCAGATGTTCGCAGGTAAAGGGACGGCTGGAAAATGGGAAGACTTCAGAAATGAGATAACAAGAACCCAGAGAAAGTATATTCCTGTTAGGGTGAAAGGAAAGGCTGGTAGGTATAGGGAATGCTGGATGATTAAAGAAATTGAGGGTTTGGTTAAGAAAAAGAAGGAAGCATATGTAAGGTATAGACAGGCTAGATTGAGTGATTCCTTAGACGAGTATAAAGGCAGTAGGAGTATACTTAAGATGGAAATCAGGAGGGCAAAAAGGGGACATGAGATAGCTTTGGCAAATAGAATTAGGGAGAATCCAAAGGTTTTTTACAAATACTTTAAGGACAAAAGGCTAACTAGGGAGAAAATAGGGCCCCTCAAAGATCAGCAAGGCGGCCTTTGTGTGGAACCGCAGAAAATGGGGGAGATACTAAACGAGTATTTTGCATCAGTATTTACTGTGGACAAGGATCTGGAAGATATAGACTGTAGGGAAATAGATGGTGACACCTTGCAAAATGTCCAAATTACAGAGGAGGAAGTGTTGGATGTCTTGAAATGGTTAAAGGTGGATAAATCCCCAGGACCTGATCAGGTGTACCCTAGAACTCTTTGGGACGCTAGAGAAGTGATTGCTGGGCCTCTTGCTGAGATATTTATATCATCAATAGTCACAGATGAGGTGCCAGAAGACTGGAGGTTGGCTAATGTGGTGCCACTGTTTAATAAGGGTGGTAAGGACAAGCCAGGGAACTATAGACCAGTGAGCCTGACATCAGTGGTGGGCAATTGGAGGGAGTCCTGAGGGACAGGATGTACATGCATTTAGAAAAGCAAGGACTGATTAGGGATAGTCAACATGGCTTTGTGCATGGGAAATCATGTCTCACAAACTCATAGTCATAGTCATAGAGATGTACAGCATGGAACTGACTCAGTTCTTTGAAGAAGTAACAAAAGGATTGATGAGGGCAGAGCAGTAGATGTGATCTAAATGGATTTCAGTAAGGCGTTCATCAAGGTTCCCCATGGGAGATTGATTAGCAAGGTTAGATCTCACGGAATACAAGGAGAACTAGCCATTTGGATACAGAACTGGGTCAAAGGTAGAAGGCAGAGGGTGGTGGAGGGTTGTTTTTCAGACTGGAGGCCTGTGACCAGTGGAGTGCCACAAGGATCGGTGCTGGGTCCTCTAGTTTTTGTCATTTACATAAATGATTTGGATGCGAGCATAAGAGGTACAGTTAGTAAGTTTGCAGTTGGGCGGCACAGTGGCACAGTGGTTAGCACTGCTGCCTCACAGTGCCAGAGATCCGGGTTCAATTCCCGCCTCAGGCGACTAACTATGTGGAGTTTGCACGTTCTCCCTGTGTCTGGGTGGGTTTCCTCCGGGTGCTCCGGTTTCCTCCCACAGTCCAAAGATGTGCAGGTCAGGTGAATTGGCCATGCTAAATTACCCGTAGTGTTAGGTAGGGGTAGATGTAGGGGTGTGGGTGGGTTGCGCTTCGGCGGGGCGGTGTGGACTTGTTGGGCCAAAGGGCCTGTTTCCACACTGTAAGTAATCTAATCTAATCTAATGATACGAAAATTGGAGGTGTAATGGACAGCAAAGAGGGTTACCTCAGATTACAACAGGATCATAATCAGACGGGCCAATGGGCTGAGAAGTGGCAGATGTTGTTTAATTTAGATAGATGCGAGGTGCTGCATTTTGGGAAAGCAAATCTTAGCAAGACTTATACACTTCATGGTCAGGTCCTCTGGAGTGTTGCTGAACAAAGAGACCTTGGAGTGCAGGTTCATAGCTAATTGAAAGTGGAGTCGCAGGTAGATAGGATAGTGAAGAAGGCATTTGGTATGCTTTCCTTTATTGGTCAGAGTATTGAGAACAGGAGTTGGGAGGTCATATTGCGGCTGTACAGGACATTGGTTAGGCCACTGTTGGAATATTGCGTGCAATTCTGGTCTCCTTCGTATCAGAAAGATGTTGTGAAACTTGAAAGGGTTCAGAAAAGATTTATAAGGATGTTACCAGGGTTGGAGGAGTTGAGCTATGGGGAGTGGCTGAACAGGCTGACGTTGTTTTCCCTGGAGCATCAGAGGCTAAGAGGTAACCTTATAGAGGTTTACAAAATTATGAGGGGCATGGATAGGGTAAATAGACAAAGTCTGTTCCCTTGGGTTGGGGAGTCCAGAACTGGAGGGCATAGGTTTAGGGTGAGAGGGGAAAGATATAATAGAGACCTAAGAGGCAACTTTTTCACACAGGGGATGGTACATGTATGGAATGAGCTGCCAGAGGAAATGGCGGAGGCTGGTACAATTGCAACATTCAAGAGGCATTTGGATGGGTATATGAATAGGAAGGGTTTGGAGGGATATGGGCTGGGTGCTGGCAGGTGGGACTAGAGTGGGTTGGGATATCTGGTCCAAACGGGTTGGACCAAAAGGTCTGTTTCCATGCTGTACATCTCTATGACACTATGACTCTATGATATACGCATTTGTCCAGTGATGTCTATCTTTGTGTGACAGAGCGTCAGACCAATAGCCATCTGAAAATCTCAACACTTTTCCTTTTTGCATTCAAGAACTAAGGCTTATTGATCAAAAGTTTAATTTTCAATGTGAATCACTGCAGAGAGAAATCAATTTTTTGTTTCTCTTTGCCAGTTTTGCGTGTGTGTGTGTGTGTGTGTGTGTATGTGTATATGTTTTGGGATATTTGGAGAGATAAATACTACAGTGGTAACTAGTTATGTATCATTAATTAAGTTTTTATAATAATTCTATCATGTTGTGTTCATTAAAGAAGCCTGGATCATGGCTGTTTTTATTCTGAATAGAAAAGCTTGTGACTGACCATTCTGATAATTGTTCAAAGCACTTACATTTATGTTGTGACCATTGGGCTCTGTGACAAGAGAGCCATGCCTCCAGCCTTGGTCATAAACAACACAAATTTAGAGGACATTACTTCCATTTTGTACTCCATCATGTACTCCCTGCCTTCAGATAAGGAGGCTGCTTAGTCTGTTAAAACAAGCTCTATGCAGTCAAATGTCTAAGCCAGTGTGTAATTAAAACAAATGATACTGATCAAGACAGGGTGGGAACATTTCAGTGTTCTCTGCCAGCACAATCTTCACATTTTTAGTGAAGAGGTGAAACCACTTCTGCAGCTTGCCAATCCTTCTAATCATTGAAATGATGCAGGAATTCCCGCAGATGGATAAAAGCTTTATAAGCCAATTGGTGTATGCACTTTGGACAATTGAACTTGCTTTGTCAATCTGTGTGGAAATTTAAAATATGGACATCCATTGCATACAATATTTAAGGCTATATATCTCCTTTAATGATTAGAATACCATTTAAATTATTTAGTCAATGCTCCTCTGGCCAGTGGCTGTTCACAGTTTATTGAAGGAGAAGTGCATTGCAATTATTGTGCATTATAGAGTGAATTTTCCTTCCAGGCTTTTGCAACACTGAAATTTATATTTACCATTGCAGAGGATGCATTGAAGGCCATGAAACAATTTTTATCAGTTCAGTGACATAAATGTGATGATACATAATTTAACCACCCTGAATACTAAGGGCTGTAATATAATGAAGGACAAGTGATGGATGGTATTCATATTGACTTGAAAATGCTTCACTTGGGTTTTATCTATTCAGTACAGGCTGAAATGTATTGTAAATAAAGTACTATTTTAGAATCATTTTTCTGCAACAATGCAGCATAATTATAACATAATTGAAAATTTACGTCTACTTGCCGGAGAGCAAAAATGAAGAGTGAAATTCTTTAATCTTATGTATTTAAATATCTTGAAAATTGTGCAGTAAAACACTGTGCAGCAGATCTCCAACCTGGGCAGGATTAGCTGCAAGCATCAGCAAACTGTTCAAATCCGACCATCATCTATCTCTCTTCGTAACCCCATAAAGTTAACCGTAGACTTCGTTATCACTGCACACTGTTGTCCCATGTCCATCCTCTCTTTCACCATCAAATTCCTTGAAAATGTTGCTGCTTCTGAAACCTGTGCTCAACTTTTCCACAATTTTGTGTTTCGACCCTCCATTCAGATTGTGGTCCCTTGTATCTTTCTCAAATGCCTTTAGCAAAGTCATAAATAATCTGCATTGTATCTGATGCCTGTAAACTACTCTCCTTCATATTTCTTGACCTCCCTTCAGTCTTTGAGATTGATTATCTCATTCTTCTGCAAGATTTCTCCTCAGTTATTGAGATGAGTGGGACTACCCTCATCTGAGTGCCTTGCAATCTGTCCAGTCGTGGTCAGCTAATCATGAGCAATGGCTCTTCTTCCTGCTCTCTCTCACTGATTCTCCAGCATCCCCCATAATTCTATCCTTGATTTAAATAAGAATGACTGAATCTGTGGAATTCTTTACCATAGAGGCTCTAGACACTGGGTCATTAAGTTTATTGAATTAGACAGATTTTTAATTACTATGTGAACTGAGGGCTACAGGGAAAAGGCAGGAGAGTGGAGTTGAGGAATATCCGATCAGCCATGATCTCAATGAATGGCAGGGCTGACTCAATGACATATTTCTGCTCCTGTGTGCTACAGTTTTATGGCTTCCTATTCTTTCTTATCAGTATACTACTCCTGATGACATCAACCTAAAACACAATGTCCATCCACTTCAACGTATACTCTGATAATACCCAGCTCTACATTGTCACTTGCCCAATCTCTTGATTTGCCAGTGTGACAGCCAGTGTAAGACGAGCAGTCATAACCTACAATTAAATATTGGGAAGAACAATGTCACGGTATTTTATCCCAACAAGAACATCCCTTCTGTAGGTACTGTCAGTTCCTCTCCCTGGCCACTGTCTGATACTGAACCAGGTTGATTGCAACTTTGAGATATTACTTGACCCTGACCTCAACTTTCATTCTCATACCTATTAATTGTAAAATTATTAGGACGTTTAACTTGAATTAAGATGCTAAGCATCAAGTGGGGAGACACTTATTTTATTATGTAGGAGAAAAATGAAACAACTATTTTTAATGGGAGGTGGGTGGCTCTGACAACTTCAGCATTTGTTACTCATCCCTTATGGCCCTTGAACTGAGTTCAGAGGTAGTTAAGAATAAACTGAATCACTGCGGGTCTGGAGTCACTTGCAAGTTAGACCAATTAAGGGTGAAACGTTTATTTCCCGAAAGGATTTTGGTGAGCTAGCTAAGTTTTCACAACAACCAATCGTAGTTTTACCATCACCATTAGTAAGACTGACTTTCAGCTCCAGACATTTTAATAACTGAACTTTAATTTCACTAGCTGCTGTGATGGGACTTGTAAGAGTGTCCTCAAAACATTAGCATCAGACCATGGAATTCTCATCCCAGGATATTAGCGCTACAACACCCTTCCCTGAGATGGAGATGTGTGTTTGTAATGTTTTCCTGTTGATAAAGGTCAATTTAAAATATGTAATGTTCTGTTCTTCATGGCTTGGCTTTCCAAAATCCACGCCATTGCAAAGGTTGTCCATTTCCAACACCTAACGCTTGATTATTTCAAAGATCTCCTGCCTGGCCTCCCAGATCAAGTGATTTTTGTCAATTTAAGTTCATTCAAAGTTCTTGCTGCTAATACTAACTGGTGTTAATTTCCATTGATGTGTGATCTGTGTGCTCACTGGTTGGCGTTGGATCTCAGTTCAGCCACACCTTGAAAACAAAATTCCTACCAGGGGCGGCACAGTGACACAGCGGTTAGAAATGCTGCCTTACGCCACCCTGTCTATGTGGAGTTTGCACATTCTTCCAGTGTATGCGTGGATTTCCTCTAGGTGCTCCAGTTTCCTCTCGCAGTCTAAAGATGTGCAGGTTTGGTGGATTGGCCGTGCTAAAATTGCCCATAGTGTTCAGGGATGTGTAGGTTAGGTGCATTAGTCAGGGGTAAATGTAGAGTAATAGGATAGGCATCTGGGTGGGTTGCTCTTCGGAGGTTCGGTGTGGACATGTTGGGCTGAATGGCCTGTTTTCACACTGTAGGGTTTTTCCGATTCTATCGATTCTACTCTGGTTTCAAAGCTCACCTGCTTATCTCTGCAAGTTCCTCTAACATTGCAGCTCTGAGATATTTGAGGCATTAACCATCTTGCGTAGTCCTGATTTTTTATTAGTCCAACATGAGGGTGAATGCCTGTACTTGTTAAGGCCCTAAGCTGAGGGATCCCTCTCTGTGAATGTAACATGCTTCTTTAAAGATGCTCCTTAAAACAATTTTGACATCTTTTAGTCGCCTGCCCTGATCTATAATCCGGTGTCAAAATGTGCTTGTTAGTTGCTCCTGTAAAGCATTTAGGGCATAACCACTTCATTAAACTTGTAGTATACATGTGATTTGTTGATATTCAGGAAACAGATGTTGAGGCACATAAGTTGGTGTGCTGACCTGCTATGTGTGTGTTTCCCACAGATTTCGGGGATAGCCCACTACTCCTAACAGCAATGTGCTGCTTCATAAAATTGGCCTTTAGCTGTTTACTTTTGCCAGTTTTGTGACTATAATAATCTAAGTGAGTAAATTGTACAGCTGACTTGACACAATTGCAAGCAGACTCGCAACAAACAAATTTGTAAATCAGTTGCGCAGGTTTTGAATTAATTTAATGATGAATTTATAAATGTCCCAAAAATCAATACTCTAACCTCAGCAGAGCACCTGGCATGAGTCTTTCTGCTGCATTAATGTTCCTTTTGTCAACTTGGCAAATTCATAGTAAAATTAGCTTTTGCACAGAAAATGTATTTATTGAGCCTTATATGAATGAGGCACCGATGATACTAAAAGACAGATTTTCTCATTATTACAAACTCTGTGAGTCACCTTCATTCTAAATGAAATGGAAACTTTGGCCTTAAACCAGATTAATGCAGAAGTACTGTATTTGTGGCCTCCTAGAATGGAGTTAAAGCAAAATTGACTTGACTTTGATTTTATTTAAATCTCTATAAAGGTTCTTCTTATTAAATTGAGTATTTTATTGTCATTTATCATTTTGCTATTTAATCTTATGTTCTTTTGCCAAGATAAGGTTGAAATGATATCCCTTACAATATAATAATTTGACAAAACTTTATCAATAACTGGTCAATTCATAAAAAAAATCAGTTGTTGTGAAGATGAGGGCAGAATTTAACTGTGCTGAGGAGTTGGAAACAGGCTTGGGCTAATTCTTCATGGAAAACCCTGAAATACGTTAACGATGTCTGCAACTGGATTTTTGACACAGCCCATTCCTTAACATCTGATTTCTGGGATTCCCACCTCATCAGTGTCAGGGAATGCAATTATAACCTGCACAAAGCAATCTCAACTCAGTGCTTAAAGGAATAAACTAAATTGCAAACTGAAGCTTTCAGATTCCAAAAGAAGAGAGAAGCTCGATAGTCAAGGCTGCATCCTAGTTCATGGAGACCTCCCTGTTGTTTAGCTGAGGACCAGGGTGATGCTGTTCCTTCCCAACAGGAAGAATAAACCTTCAGTAATTAGCAGGTCAGCAGTCGGTAACTAGTATGCCATCAGAAGGCAACTTAATGGATTTAACAGGATGGAAATAGTGATTAGAGTGACACATTCACCTACATTGTTCTTATCACCCCAACTCCTTCCTTTGCCTTCTCAAGCCTATCCGCACCATAATACTCCACAAAATAGAATCTGCATGTTCGCTCATCCCTTTCTGCTCATGCATTATCATCTGTTCATCCACCACTTTCTGCAGGACCACATGGAAAAATTGAAAGAGTAAGCATATTTAAGAAGAATCGTGATGTGTATATGAGGGTATAGGAAGTAAACAGATATGAGGCAAGGGGAGAAGGGGTAATTAGCATGGGAGGATGTTTGTTTTGACTAATAAGCATCAGTGCAGACTCTTTGGTCTAAATTATCCCCTTTCATGCACAAGATTCTAAGCCATGCAGTGTCATCCTGACGTAATGCCATGTCTCTCCTTCACAGTTACTCTCAGCAAATGTTCTTTATTCAGCAAGTGAACAGATTCCATTGCTCTTTCTTTCTTGCACATTTTTCTTTCTCATCATGCAGCTGAAGAGAGTAGTCAGTAGCAAGAGAAGGTCAAGAACTGGAACAAACTGAGCATTAGTGCGGAGGAGAGCACACTGGAGACCAGCATTGTCTCAGTGTGAGAAATTCCAGCTCTCTGGTGACAGAATTAAGTCAATCAGTTACATGAAGTACACACTAACTCATGTTGACTTGATATCAACATTATTTGAAATACAATCACCTCAATAATGATGACTACAAGCATATTACATTATTAGTCATCATTCGTGCCTTTTATCTCTGGGCCCTCCAGATATCCAGCAAGAAGTGGTTGATGCTGCTGGTAAAGGATATCAGTGGACCAATGCCTGTAGGATACACCATCACAGAATTTGTGCACACCATGCATCTGTTCAGACACTCATACTTCACTGATACCAGTTGTATTGAGAAATGGGTTTGAATAAGAGGAGATATTGGAGTCAGCGATAGCAATACAATGTACATAGGTATTGCAAGCACACGGCCCATGAATACAGGGGGATTTAAGGATCGGTCTCAAGTATGAGTGGGATTGTTGCAGCATAGTGGCTGAGTGGTTAGCACTGCTGCCTCACAGCACCAGGGATCTACGTTCAATTCCAGCCACAAACAATTGTCTGCATGGAGTTTGCACGTTCTCTCGTGTTTGTGTGGATTTCCTCTGTTTCCTCCCACAGTTCAAAAATATGCAGGTTAGTTGGATTGGCCATGCTAAATTGCCCATGGTGTCTAGAAATGTGTAGATTAGGTGGATTAACCATGGGAAATGTAGAGTTACAGGGATAAGATGGGGTAATGAGTCTAGGTGGGATGCACTGCAGAGAGTTGGTATGGACTTGTTGGACCGAATGGCCTGCTTCCACACATAGAGAGTCTATTCTGTTGTTAAAGTGGATGGATCCTTCTGGATTCCCCCAGAGCTTTTAAAGAATGGTTGGTGAAACTTAACAATGTAGGAGGAAAAATAAACTCAGATCCTGATGACATGTTGAAGACTTCAGCCACTGCTGGATTCCATCAGGTGCCAGGAGCCACTCACTGCATGTATCGCTCAAGGCTCTGGAGCATCATCCAGCCAGTGTCCTGAACAGGAAAAGATTTCACTCCATTAATATCCACTTGTTGGTGACCATAGGTGTATGCCCACTTTCCAGAAAGCTGGTACAGTACTTACATTCTGAACAACTACCAAGTTCCTTTAATTATTTGCAATCCCACATCATCTCCATGGCTGGCTCATGGGTAACTAGGAATACTCCCGGAATCCAGGATGGAACCCTCAGACTGATACTGAACAGTGATACAGTGTTGCCCATACATCCCCCTGGGCCATAACTGAACAGACAATTAGTCTCTCTGAAGAGGCACTTCCATTGCCTGGACTGCTCAGGAAGATCACCCTAGTACTTTAAGAATCCAGTCTCCAGATTGAATCTAATCATTTATTACCTGGAGAATTCAATATAAAAATATGTTATGCATCAGCTACGCAGAGCATTGGTGAAACTTTGTGTAGTTTGGCCTCCTTACTTTATTGAAGGATACAAGTGCATTGGAGGCAGCTCAGAGGATGTTTGCTAGACTAATAACTAGAATGAGTGTGTTGTCTTTTGAGGATAATTTGGACAGCTGGGCTTGTTTCCACTGGAGTTTATCGGAGTGGGGGTGACTTAGAGTCATAGAGTCATAGAGATGTACAGCATGGAAACAGACCCTTCGGTCCAACCCGTCCATGCCGACCAGATATCCCAACTCAATCTAGTCCCACTTGCCAGCACCTGGCCCATATCCTTCCAAACCCTTCCTATTCGTATATCCATCCAAATGCCTCTTAAATGTTACAGTTGTACCAGCTTCCACCACTTCCTCTGGCAGCTCATTCCACACATGTACCACCCTCTGTGTGAAAAAGTTGCCCCGTAGGTCTCTTTTATATCTTTCCCCTCTCACCCTAAACTTATGCCCTCTTGTTCTGGACTCCCCAACCGCAGGGTAAAGACTTTGCATATTTACCCTATCCATGCCCCTCATAATTTTGCAAACCTCTATAAGGTTACCCCCCAGCCTCCGACGCTCCAGGGAAAACAGCCCCAGCCTATTCAACCTCTCCCTATAGCTCAAATCCTCCAACCCTGGGCAACATCCTTGTAAATCTTTTCTGAACCCTTTCAAGTTTCACAACATCTTTCCAATACGAAGGAGACCAGAATTGCATGCAATATTCCAACAGTGGCCTAACCAATGTCCTGTACATCCGCAACATGACCTCCCAAGTCCGTACTCAATACCTGACCAATAAAGGAAAGCACATCAAACACCTTCTTCACTATCCTATCTACCTGTGACTCCACTTTCAATGAGCTATGAACCTGCACTCCAAGGTCTCCTTGTTCAGCAACACTCCCTAGGACTTTACCATTAAGTGTATAAGTCCTGCTAAGATTTGCTTTCCCAAAATGCACCACCTCACATTTATCTGAATTAAACAACATCTGCCGTTTCTGAGCCCATTGGCCCATCTGGTCAAGATTCTGTTGTAATCTGAGGTAACCTTCTTCACTGGATTAGTGGTGCTGGAAGAGCACAGCAGTTCAGGCAGCATCCAACGAGCAGCGAAATCAACGTTTCGGGCAAAAGCCCTTCATCAGGAATAAAGGCAGTGAGCCTGAAGGATGGAGAGATAAGCTAGAGGAGGGTGGGGGTGGGGAGAGAGTTCTTCACTGTCCACTCCACATCCAATTTTGGTGTCATCTGCAAACTTACTAACTGTACCTCTTATGCTCGCATCCAAAACATTTATGTAAATGACAAAAAGTAGAGGACCCAGCATCGATGAAGTATTTAAGATCTAGAGTGTTTTTGAGAAAGTGAACATGGAAAAATAATTTCCTTTTGTGTATCAGTCCTTAACTAGGGGGCACCAGATTAAAAATGGGTGTCATCCTTTCAGGACACTTCTGAGGCAACTTTCTGCATCAGAAGACAATGGAGGTGGGGCTGTTGAATATTTTTGAGAGAGATGGATAGATTCTTGTTAGGCAGAGTATCAAAGGAGTTCAGGGTAGATGGGAATATGGAACTTGGACTCAAACCGAACAACCAAGATCCTGCAGAATTTCAAAGCAGGTTTGAGGGGCCAGTTGATGTTTGTATGTTTGTAATCATTTCCTGTGTGGTTACAAATTACGAAACTAACTAAAGGAGTGTTTTGTCCTTGATTCGTATTGTTTTCAACTGTGCAAGGATTGATGCCACATTTCATAAAATACTACCTTGATTCAATTGTAATCACTGTCAACCCCTCTGTTAGAATTTACCTCTTTCTCCTTATCTGGATCTAAGCTGTAAAGAGATCAGTAGCTGATCCAAAAATAATCATCAGTGATCAGGTTATTGCTGTTATTCTTTTGGATATAAAGGAATTTTGGATGCTTACCAGATGGATTTGGAAATGTATTCTCAAAAATGGAGGAGTTCAAAACTAGAGGGCATACTTTTCAGGTAAAAGGAGAAAAATTTAAAAGGGACCTGAGGGGCAACTTTTTCACACAGACAACTGGAAGAAGTCTTCCACAGTTTGCTGAGTTAACAAGTGCAGAGGTGGTTCATATGTGGAATGAACTGCCGGAGGGAGTGGTAGATGTAGGTATGTTTATAACATTTAAATTACATTTGCACAGGTACATGAATAGGAAAGGTTTAGAGGGATAATGGGCAAAACCCAGGCAAGTGGAACCAGATTAGTTTGGGAAACTTGGTCAGCATCAATATTTTGGACTGAAGGTCTGTTTCTGTGTTAGATAACTCTAGGGCTCTAGGACCTGAACATTTTCTAAACTAGTGTGTATGCTGACCAAGAGTCTGGATGTTAAATGGCACACATGTCAACAAGCTAATATGTCTAATTTCCTTTGGTGTATCATCTGCTGATTTTTTTAGCAATCCCCCTATCCGTCAGTTAGAATGTGTGAAGTGGATGGGAGTTTTTGTATCAAACAAAATTATGTGACAATTGATAAGAAGAGCTAACCATATTCATAGCATTCTACTGTTGTTCCAACAGATCTACTCATTGTCAGAGTATGCTGAATGAGCTGTATAGTTTCAGTTTCCATTTATTAAAATAATTAATTTAGCTTTATTCCATTTACAGTATTAGAATTTTATCCTTAATTGTGTGAATGTGTATAGATCTACATTTATCTGAGACATTACCCAGCTCCAAACTTTGGAGATTGCGGTACAATTTAATTGAATAGTATACATTCAATTCACACCTTCCTGAAATAGAAATAAGTAATGCGTTATAATAGGTAGACATCTAAGAGCTGTGAAAATCTAAAATTTCAATAAAATAATTGATGTTTTCATACAAGATATCTTTTTGTGCATCAGCACAGACCTCCCACTGTTCATCACATCACATCCTTTATTCCTTAGCAGAGTAAATTGCACTTTGTGGTACTATTTCCAGTGACAGAATTCTCAGTGCGTTTGATCCAAGTGTCTTCTCATCTCAGACTGGAAATTATATTTATATATTTCAAGGGCTCTGAGGTTTCATGGTGGTGGTTAGTAATTGGGACTCATCTGCCATTGTTGGAAGGATGGTTAGATAACATCCACTTCTCTGCACTGAGTTGTAGTTTAGAAATTAGTATGTACACAACGAAGGGTGAAAACTGGGCAGAAGAACCAGTTCTTGCATGTGAATACTCATGAGGTCCATCCAGTATTGGGCCTTGAACCTAAGTTACATCAGACTAGCAAGGTTCGTATGTGGAATGAACAGCCAGAGGAAGTGGTGGATGCAGGTACTTTTACAACTGGCTAGGTACTAAGAAAGTCACAGATGAGAAAAGACTATTTGTCATCTGGCCAACATTAGACTACATTTGAACCCATCTATCCCCTCTGCTGTTATTAGTCACACAACCTTACCTAGTAGACTATTGGAATTTTTTGTCAGTCTATGAATAAAGAAACTATTTAGATATGTACTCAACTGTCCTACTGTATTGATCGATCTTGAAGTCTGAGTTTTATCTTCTTACAGCTTTTAATGTTTTACTAACTCATGAAGCACTTACTAAACTTCAGTTCAAATTCTTTAATGTTTTATTTGGATTTAAAGTCATGTACCATGCATGTAAGAGGCATTTGTGTTGCTTTTAAAATGTGGCAACAAAAATTATGCATTATGCTCCAAGTACGTTCTGACCAGTGTATCTCAAAGCCACAATATAAGCTTTAGCTTTATACTTCTCTGTTCTGACCATTTAGGTCAACCCTCTACCATGTAAGTATACAGTTCAGAATTCTATTAAGTTACTTATAGCACAGGGTCATCGTGACTCCAAAAGAGGTAAATCTTTATTCGAATCTCTATTTTGTTGGTTAACAATGGGTGAAAATAAGAATATTATTAGTATCATTGAACTATAAGCGTTTTCTCTTTTTTGACTTCAGCATCTATGTTATAATGGAATTCCACTGTATTTAATTTCTTAATTCTATTTAGACCAAGTCATATTGATGATTTTGGAAAGTAGAATACAATTTCCAACACTTATTTAGAGTCTTCTGTGCTTATTCTATACCTTTCATATCTAATTTAACGTACATTTCTCTCCTGATAAGTAGCATTCTCCATACGTAAATGCTAAATTTAATTCACTCTTTAACTGCTCAGTTGTTAAATCCAAAATGATAAATGGTATTCTCAGACCATACAACAGCTCTTAATTTCCAGATTATATAAACTTATAATTGGTTTTGACAGCCAGATCTCTCTTGTTACTAAAATTCAGCTGAGGCCTTCAGTACCCATTCCAGATGACAAAAAAAGCCAAGGACAACATAACCTTGTTACAGGAGCAGCATCATCACAGGCTGTGGACCAATCTTAAGATTCATGCACTAGGACATCCAGATCTTTATGCATCCTAGAGCTTTGCAATCTTCCACCATTTAAATAATATGCTCCTGATATTTCCTGCCAAAATAAGCATTTTCTCAAATTATACACCATTACACACCAGATCCTTACCAACTAGCATAACTAATCTTTAATCCTTTGTAGCTTCCTGATGTCTTCTTCACAACTTGCTTTCTGACATATATTTGTGCTTTCAGCAAATTTAGCAACCTTAATTTTAGTGCCTTCATCCAAGTCAATTCAAGTGTGGCATAGCACTTGTTGCATCTTACCAACCAGAAAATAATCCAATTATGTCTACTTGATTTGCTGCTGGCTAACCAGTCTTCTACCCATGTTAACATGTTATCCCTTATATCATGCACTTTTATTTTCAATAGCCTTTGGTCTGATACTTTATTAAATGCCTTATGGAAATTGAAGGTCAGTGCATCCACTAGTTTTCCTTTGTCGGAAGTGCATGTTACTTAAAGAATACCAATAATTGTGTTAAACATGATTTACCTTTCACAAAAACCAAGTTGACTCTGACTACCTTGAACTTTACTAAATGCCCTTCTACAAAGTGTTTAATAATAGCTTCTAACATGTTCAGCTTACTGACCTGTAGTTTCCTACTTTTTGCCTCCGTCCCTTTTTGAATAAAAGAGTTACATTAATTGTTTTCCATTCTCAAAGGACCTTTCCTAAATCTAAAGAATTTTAGAAAAGTAAGACTAATGCATCAATCAACTCATTAGTCACTTTCTTTAAGATCCGATGGTGAAGTCTATCAAACTCCAAGAACCTGTTGACCCATAACTCCAACAATTTGCTCAATATCTGTCAACAAATTCTTTGGTGAATGGAATTTTCCTGTATTCCTCTCTCTATTTCATTTCCTGATTTACATCTATCCTTAGGATATTATTTATATCCTTTGATAGTGAAGATTAATGCAATGTGAATCTGTGGAACTCATTGCCACAGAAGGCTGTGGAGGCCAAACAATTGAGTGTGTTTATATCAGAATTGATAGGTTCATGGTTAGTAAGGAGATCAAGGGTTATGAAGAGATGGCAGAAGAATGGGGTTGAGAAATATATCAGCTAGGATTGAATGGTGGAGCAGACTCGATGGGCTGAATGGCCTAATTCTGCTCCTATATCTTATGGTCTTATTGTTGAAAATAACTGTTCAATTTATCTTCTATCTCCTTATCGAGTTTTAAAACTTGTAGCTCAGGTTCAGGTTCTGGATGTAGGTTTGTTCACTGAGCTGGAAGGTTCATTTTCAGACATTTCGTCACCATACTAGGTGACATCTTCAGTGAGCCTCTGGATGCTCACTGAAGATGTTACCTAGTATGGTGACGAAATGTCTGAAAATGAACATTCCAGCTCAGCGAGCAAACTAACATCTATCTCCTTATTTTCAATTATTAATTCCTTGAACATACTTTCTGTAAGGCCAATGTTTACTTTGTTAACTCTTTTCAATTTTAAATATCTATGGAAATTCTTGGTAACTGTTTTATATTTCTAATTGTTTTCTGTTGTACCCTCATTTTTCCCCCTTGTTACTCAAGGTAGTCAGCCTTTCCTAATTTTTGTATTTTGACAATCTTCTAACCTATCACCCAACTTTTTTTAATTATATGCTTCTCTTTAAGTTTAGTATTATTTTTAATATTTTTATTTCACCATAGACTGTGTGTCATCAGGTTTGGAACTTTTTTCCTTATTGGAATATATCTATGTATTCTGAAGTACCCCTTAGATGCATTGCATCATTGATTTATTTCTTAACTTAATTTTCCAGTTCACTTTAGCTGGCTCTCCTGTCATGCTGTCATAATTGTCATTATTTATATGTCAGATACCAGTCTTGGATCTAGGTTTTTCTCTCCCTTAAAGTGAATGTAAAATTCAATCAATATGTCCAAGTCAACCAAATGATAACCCTTCATGTGTATGGGTTGGATGCTTTAAATTTAGATTTTGACCCTTTTTGTCTGGGGTCCTTGGATCATTCAAACTCCTCAATGATACGGAAGAAAGTGGAAATTATGAGCTAAGCGATTTGTCACATTATTTATGGTACTCATATTTTCTGTGACTATCCGCAGCGCTAATCTTCAAAGCTGTGACCCCATTTAAAAAGATGGCGATTGTGATTTTGCTGAATTCTCACCATTTTTAAACTGCTGCCAATTGTACTTAACCTTAATGGGGCTAGTGGCCTAATGGCATCATGTTTTATAGCTAATTGATGAAAAAAATTAAATTGCTGAAACAATTAAACACCAAGTGATCAGAGGTTACAGAACAGGTGCAACACATCTATGGACTCTCCCCACTCAAATACATGATGTGCTTGAAATGGAAGCAAGTTGATTGATTCTCCACTGAAGATTGAGATAAAAATTGGATAAGAGCCATACTTTGGATTCACATTAAAACACAATGTTAAAACTTAAAATTTACATTCCATCTGACTATATGTGGAACGACCAAGGAAAATTGTAGTACCGTGTTTGACATGCAACCATCGTGTTTTAGGAAATGAAATCTGTCATTCTGAGCCAGATCGGACCCACAGCAATGTAGCTGAATTTTACCTGCCCTCTGAAATGGCCCATCAGCCTTCTGAATTGTATTCAAAAAGGTGGATCATCAGCACCTTCCCAAGATCAATTAGGGATTGGCAATAAATACAAGTCTTACCAATACCTACATTACATTAATTAATTATTTCGGAAAAACATTTTGTTCGTTAAACTTGGGAGATTGTATACGTGACATGGGACACAGAAGAAAAGGAACAGGCGGCTTGCGTAAAAAGAGAACTTTTTAGTTACCATTAAGGTTTGAGAATGTAAATTAAGAAATTGTGTGATGATACTCAACAGCAGTGTTAATTCCTATTTCTGATCATCAGGCAAGCCAGTAAAATCATTGGTTTTGTCACGAATGCAGCAGTTGGTTGTTCAATGAATATGTGGTCATCCCTTTGCTGAAGATTATAGAATAGACATAAACAAACTGGCAGCAGTGTGGAACCAGAAGGAAAATGAATGACTTATTGTCTTGCCTCCTGTTTGAGAATAGAATTCGATCTAAGCTTTGTTGTAGGTATTCTTCCAATAAAAGCAAATCATTTTTGCATAGGTCCTAGCAAATCTACTCATTCCCTCCCTCTGTAGTTTGGAGACTGATGTTGGTTCTGGATGTAGGTTTGCTCGCTGAGCTGGAAGATTTGTTTTCAGATGTTTCAACATCATACTAGGTAACATCATCAGTGAGCCTCTGGGTGAAGGCTTCATCCAGAGGCTCACTGATGATGTCACCTAGTATGATGACGAAATGTCTGAAAATGAACCTTCCAGCTCAGCAAGCAAACCTACATCCAGAACTTCAACCTGAGTTATAAATCTTCACAAAACTCACTAATTGATGTTTGGTATGTGCAATCCTGTTTTGTGCAATTGATCTAGAACCATATTTAACACATGTACACAATCCTTTATCCAAAATCCTTGGGGCCAGTTTATTGGATTTCAGAATAAATGACATCTTCACAGTGAAATAAAAGAAGTCTTACCGAACGTGTGACCAGTACAATTACTAAGTATAATTGATGTCCGCCAGTACTGGACCATGCCACTACGTCACATTTGAGTGGCATGGGCTGAGTGGGTGTGGAGTTGGGTCACCTTTTCGTACATCAAACAACCTTGTTATACAGAAAAAAGCTTCATGAGAGAAACTTCGGATTTCAGAGCTTTTCAGATTTCAGAATTTTGGATAAAGGATTGTGTACCTGTACATACTCCTATTCCAGACTGAATGAACCTGTCTGTCATTCTGAAGTCCCTCTTTCTCCAGTTGCAGTAATTATAACTGTCAAGACATTTTACTGAGAAACCTATAGTCAGAATTCATAGGACTAAGAAAGTCTGGCAATGCATAGCACAGGTTCGAGTAACCTTTTCATCAATTCAATCAGACAACTATTTCACAAAATCGCAACAGAAGCACTAAGCTATTCTTCTAAGCCTGGCCTGTTCTTATGTCCTATTTTAAATTCCAAAAGTTTAAGCATTTGAACTCAGAATCTGGAGCGGTAATTTAAAGAACTTGAGTTAAAATCCCACTACAATAGTTTAAGTTTAATAAAACTTGAGTTAATACGTTGCTGTTAGTAAAAATGACCATGAATCCATTGGATTGTTGCAAAAATTCAACTGTTTTGATAATGTCCTTCAGTGAACGAAACCTATCATCTCTGCTTAATCTGGCATACACCTCAGTTCAGTCCCACACTAACATGTTTAACTCCTAAATATCCATTGGAGTGACTTAACAAGCCATTCAGTTATAACTGTTGAGTTAATCAATTTATGTTATTTGTTCATGGGATGTGGGCACCACTGTATGGCTGGCATTTATTGTCGATCCTTAATTGTAGTTCAGAGTCAAACACATTACTGTGTGTCTGGAGTCACATGTAGACCAGACCAGGTAATATTTGTTATATATCCTTGTGTGAAGGCCATTTGTGAAACAGCTGGGTTTTGATGACATTAGCAGTAGCTTCACGGCTGTTATTAGGCTCACTATTTCTTCCAGACTTTTATTGAATTCTGCAATTTGCTTTCGTAGGATTCTAACCCATATCCCAGAACATTAGCCTGGGGTTCTGAATTACTAGTCCAATGACGTAACCACCATGCTTTCTCTTAAATTTAATTATTGCCAGTAGACCCATGTCTCAACAATATTTGACACAAGAATATATATTTCCTAGTGAGATGAAGAAAAGATACCGTGAACTCCTTTTCACTGGTATGGTGGGTCTAGTTTCAGGTTAGGAACTTGACTTCTCACTAGGCAAGCTGTGTCCAGGTTTCTTTCTCTCCAGAGCAGGTATATTAGCACCCACTTCTGGAATTGCCAAATAAACAGCAAGTAGGCAGTTAATGTATCTATTCTGCTGAAGATTTTCCGTTTAAAGGAAGTATGACGTGAGTCATAAGGGCTCAGCAGCACTTGGAATTGTTCAATCTGTAGCAGCCAAAAGAGACCGGGGAAAGATACATCTTGGTTTTTTTTTTATCTCTTCCTGAGAGGTTGCAGTGAGGTGTGCCTTATATCTGCGGGACCAATCACTGGTGGCTTGTGGTTGGGGTAGGTGCTGCCATCAAATCACTTTTCTATTCTTTTCCAGAATAAACTAGTCAATGACTGAAATGGCCCCTTGTGGGGCACTGTAACAAACAAAAATCAAATTGCAAACAGAAACTTGCTGAAGAACAATGGAAATTTATCATACATGACCAAAAGGGTCAGTTTTTGGAGGTAATGATGCATCCGAGAGGATCTCAGGCTGCATATGACCAAACAACATCCTGGGCCATGCTTCACACACAACAGCCACAAGCACCCCTCATCCACAGACATTGGTATCTGGCAGCTGCCAGCCCTCACAGGCATCATGGCATCTCTCCAAGTCACTGACAGGTCTTTGAGGTAGCATTACAAAGTATACTGGTGACTGGCACGAAAAGGCTGCAGCAGGAATACTTTGAGTGTAGAGTCAGGTACCCAGATCACAGACTGAATCAGGCTACAACTCAGGGCTTCTCAATTGCTCCCTCAGCACTCACTCATTTAGTGCCTACCTGTATATTCACAGCATCCATTCATAGAACATAGAACATAGAACATAGAACAATACAGCACAGAACAGGCCCTTCGGCCCACGATGTTGTGCCGAACTTCTATCCTAGATTAAGCACCCATCCATGTACCTATCCAAATGCCGCTTAAAGGTCGCCAATGATTCTGACTCTACCACTCCCACGGGCAGCGCATTCCATGCCCCCACCACTCTCTGGGTAAAGAACCCACCCCTGACATCTCCCCTATACCTTCCACCCTTCACCTTAAATTTATGTCCCCTTGTAACACTCTGTTGTACCCGGGGAAAAAGTTTCTGACTGTCTACTCTATCTATTCCTCTGATCATCTTATAAACCTCTATCAAGTCACCCCTCATCCTTCGCCGTTCCAACGAGAAAAGGCCGAGAACTCTCAACCTATCCTCGTACGACCTACTCTCCATTCCAGGCAACATCCTGGTAAATCTTCTCTGCACCCTCTCCAAAGCTTCCACATCTTTCCTAAAGTGAGGCGACCAGAACTGCACACAGTACTCCAACTGTGGCCTAACCAAAGTCCTGTACAGCTGCAACATTCCTTGCATTGCCATGCCATATCTGCTGGTGCATTGTTGCTCCAGCTAAAGCCAATGGCTGCCACTATTGCCATTTTGAAGCAGTCTTTAGTGCAGAAACAAACAGGCTGCTTGTCAATAGGGATCTGTTCTAAAGAACTGCTGGGCAACTTGCAATATTCACCCAAGTGGCCATGTTGGAAACTAGCTGGGAGCTACTCATCAGTCCAGTTAAGCTGGGGCTGTTGTTAAGTCAGATGCACTGTTTGCAAACAGTCCATGAGGTTCGATATGGTCAGTTGTCCACTTGGGATGCACTCGTTCAGGGATGCTTTTGCAGTATAGTCTGGCAGCGCTGCTCGGCAGTGAGTCTGTCAGGGCCAGCATAAACAGTCATGGGAATCCCTAACCATTTGTCAGGGACCTACATTGAAAGCAATCAGAGCTCACTTCAGCAATGTCTAGCGGCTTCTCGTTTGAATGACACAGGTGTGCGGTGAATACCTTTCTGGAGTCAGTTTGTCTATCTTTCAGAAGGATTCAAAAGGCCCTTGTAGAGCAGTGGGTCATTTACTGCTTGAAGAGGTGGGAGAGTGAAGGCTAGAGGAGAAAACAGAGGTGGGAATGTGAATAGACTGAGTGTGCTCTGTCATTCTGACGTACTGTGCTCTGGATATTTGGAGCAGGCAATAGGTTGATGTGCTCAGTGTTGAGGAGCTGGGGGAACAGGAGCAGTCTTCTGAGGTAGAGGAGGAGGATGTGAACATTGGATGGAGGAACGTGCTGTTGTCCATGACAGAGATCTACGGCATTGGAAGTCACAAGTCAGACAAAATCTCATTGATACCCACTTCCAGTAGATGAGAGCCAGGTGCAGCAGACTATCATGGATTGTAAATCAGTCTTTGGCCATGGTTCCGAAATCTGGTTTGCATTGTCAAGGCAAAGATCAGCCTGCATTGGTTTATTAGTGTTCCCTTTCACTTTCTGCAGATAGAAAAGACACTTAAGGGGCAACTTTTTCATGCAGTGGGTGGTACGTTTATGGAATGAGCTGCCAGAGGAAGTGGTAGAGGCTGGTACAATTGCAACATTTAAAAGGCATTTGGGTGGGTATATGAATAGGAAGGGTTTGGAGGGATATGGGCCGGTTGCTGGCAGGTGGGACTAGATTGGGTTGGGATATCTGGTCAGCATGGATAGATTGGACCGAAGGGTCTGTTTCCATGCTGTACAGCTCTATGACTTTATGACTCTATGACTTGATATTGCCCTACTGGACAATGACAAGATTTCCGTCTCTAATGGGTAATGGGAACAGGGTAGCATTGAAGGGGAGTGCATTCAGACTGGATGCAGCTATGAAAAGGCAAACTGTGTAGCTTGGTGGTTAAATAGTGAATAGTGTGAGAGAGTGGTGTTGTAGTTGTGATTGAATATCAGTCATGCTGACCTACCTGCTGTGACTAATGTGGTCTTGAAGCTGCTTCACCATTATGTTGCTGGTGAAGGGCAATGCTGGAATGCCAACACCTGTCCAGGTGCATGATGGCTTTTCAAAGATCACAAGGGCATGAGGGGTGCTGGTCTATCAGTGGTTATCTGCTACGTGGCCTGTTGTTCTAGGAATGGTGTGTTGTAAAATGAGATGGAAATAAAACATGTGTAGGTATTTGATGTGATGAGGTTTTAGTAAAGTATTGTGAGAAAAATCGCTAGTTCTCGCAGTGAAGAACCTTCCAAAAAATTCCCTGCAACCCACACTTCGCCAAAAACACAGAAGGTTTGGCTCTTTGTGTCTGTTTTCACTGATGGAAGAGACCATATATCTTCAAGAGCTAGAAATCCAAGTGACCAAGGTGAATGAGGATTTGGAGGAAATTTTGTATTAGTATTAGTAAGAAGATTGTACTGGAGAAATTAGAGGAGCTGAAAGTGATAAGTCCCTGAAATCTGATGGTCTATACCCCAGGAGGGGAGTTGGTATTAAAGGTGGTTGATTCATTGGTGATCATCTTCCAGATTGTAGAAAGATTCCTGTGGACTGGAAGCTCTCAAATATCATTCCACTTTTTATGAAAGAAGAAAGAAAAAATGGTGAACTACAGATCAGTCAACCTTACATCAATAGTAGTAAAAACACTTATCTTTCATGCAGGACAAGTGGACACTTGGATTAAGCAAAAAATGATCTGACTGGGCATCTTCAGAATGGATTTGTGAATGAGAAATCATGTTTCATGAACATGTTGGAGTTTCTGATGTCACTAATAAAAGATGAGTAGATAGATGGGACATATTTGGATTTTCAAGAGGCTTTGATAAGATCATCCACAGGAGGTTAGCAACATTAAAATGCATGGAATAGGAAGTAATGTACTGGCATGGATTGAGGATTGGCTAACAGACTGACAACAGAGAGTAAAATAAATAGGTCATTCTAAAGCAGTCCATTTCCAAAAGCACCAAAACTTGGACCAGAATATCCAGTTTGGGGCTGGTAAGTAACAGTTCATAATGCACCAATGCCAGGCTATGACCACTAGTATCATAATCATTGTATCAAGATCTGAACTGGGCTAGCCATAGAAGTATTGTGGCTACTGGAGCAGGTCAGAAACTAGGAACATTGCAGCGAATGACACACCTGAATTTCCCAAAGCATGTCCACCATCAATAAGGCACAAGTGAGGAATGTGATGAAAAACTCCATCGTTGTCTGAATGAAAGAAGCTCCAACAACACTCACAAGGTTAGAAGCTAACCAGGACAAATTAATCTTTTTGATTGGCACCACACACACAAATATTCAGTGCCTCCATCATTGATGCTCAGTCATAGCAGTGTGTGCAACCTACGACATACACTGCAGAATTTCACCAAAGCTCCTTGGATAGCACCAGCTAAATCCAAGACCACTACCATCTAGAAGGACAAATACAACAAATACATGGGAACACCACTACCTGCAATTTCACCTCCAAACCTCTCACCATCCTGACTTGGAAATCATTCTCTTTTCTTTCAGTGTCACTGGATCAAAATATTGGAATTCCCTCTGTAATGGCATTGAAGGATTTGATTAGCTATGATCATAGTAAATGGGAGAGCAGGCTTGATGGGCTGAATGGTCTTCTTTTGTTCTTGATGAGTGCATGGTACAGATGGGACAGAAGGAATTGAGAGATGAAGTGGTTTCTTTATGCCTTTTTAACTGTTAATTACTTCCCCTCAAACCTGAAGTTGTTCCCTATTATGCTCAGAATGTACCCCCTGGAAACCAAATAAAGGGCAGGATGATGTAGAAATTCTGAACCTCATATTGGTATCAGGGGATTGAAGTCCTTCCACAAACTGAAACCGTATCCACTTACCTAGGAATACTTTGCCCTTCACTGCTTTTTTTCTAATAAGTCCAAACAACATGAATTTAGAGAAGAACAAATCTAGACCAATGAGAAAGACTGATTCCTGCCAAATTATGTTACTGAAGTGTCATTAATAAGATATCATCATGATTGTAATATTAAAAGTAATGGTGCAATATTAACCAGACTCTGTTAATGAATGACTTTAACATATATGATCATTACAGTCCATAATTTTAACAGATGACATTTTCCTTGTTTTCCATTGTTATTGCTGTTTTCCATTTGTTATTGAGATTGTAAGGTGAAAGGATTAATTCAGATTGGGGCTTGATTCAGTTCAGCCAATTAAAGTTTGCTGCATGTAGTTAAAATGCTGCTTTTCTTTCTGCCTCTGGACACTATTGCAGGTTGTATTGCCATCTAAAGGTTTGAATGAAAAATACAACTTTGAAGAGAAGTATTTTAATTTGAAAGAGGCAAGGAGAATTCAAAATATATCTGTGCAATTAATATTCTTTTGATAATGATGTTCCCTTTATTATATAACTGCACAGTACAGACAATTACAATTCCAAAACAAAAGGCTGTATGAATGATTCACTGGGTAAATTCTTGCCCAGTATTCTAATGTACTGAATGAACAGTAAGTTCACAAGTTAGACTACTCAGCTGTGTGAATTAGTTAACTTCAGCAGGCCAGTTGCTTGCAAGAAAGAGTAAGTTCTGCGTAAGTTCCTTCTGAATGTGAATAGTAAGTTATTCATTTGTTGCTTACAGAAAATCTATTATCATACATTATAATGCTACCTAATCGACTTAAGGGCGGGCATGGGGGTAATTTTAACTTTGTATCTCTGGTGAGAAACTGACTGAATTGGACTGGCTGTCTGTTTTATATATATCTCTAACTCCCATCATTATGGTGTAAACCAGGTTTGGGGTAGATATTACATAATGTCTATGTTCTCATATGAGAAAATATCAACATGGCCATTGTATGTGGACTTTATTGCCTACTGTGGCATTCTAGACAATACTATATCAGTGGGGACAGAATTCCTCCATTTTTGAGCAGAGTTTTCACCTAATAAACTTCAGTGTCAGAATGTTTAGGCATTCATTAAACATTATTTAATCCCTCTCCTTCAGTCTCTTTGGTGCATTCCATGGTCTTATCTGCTTATGTCCTCATTTAGGATAATGAGGAACAATAAATGGTGTTTTCACAAGCTAAAATGTATTTGGTAATTTATGATGTTTTCTAAAATGTAGCTATTGTCAAGATCAGTGAAGACAAAACTAGGAATTCTGAACCTGAAGAAGTGTGGCATGTTCAAGAAATGATTTTTGCAGGAAAGACATTATCTTTTTTTAATGACCATTTGGCCTATGTGCATTTGAAATGCTTCTCCCAGTGATAGATCTCCAGCAGATTTCCACCTTCTCTTACTTCACCTATATCTGAAAGAGAGGGCTTTTTTGGGATGAGCATGACCCTCCTTAGTATATCAATATGGATAAGGAGGATTAGTGGAGAGTTGAACAGCATTTAAAGAGAATGTAATTGGACAGATATTATTCCCTAGTCTGTTCACGGGATACACAGATAGAATCAGGTCCTTGTTGTAAGGTGCATAACAAGAGTGCACTTCACCAAGGAGAAAAAAAAGCATGTGTGTAACTGACTAAGGATCGACAGCCATGCTTATCTGCCTGCACTGTTATGTCAGTAGCTATGAAGTTGATTACCACACTCAATTTTTATCAGACCATAAGAAATAAGAACAACAGTAGGCCATTTAGCCCCTTGAGCTTGCTCTGCCGTTCAATAGGATCATGGCTGATTTGACATTTCTTATGTCTATTTACCAGCCTTTTCCCTATAACCCTTGATTCTTTTAATGATCAAGAATCTATATGTCTCAGCTTTAAATATATACAAGGACTCTGCCCCCACAGATCTCTGTGGCAAAGAGTTTCAAAGACACTCAACCCTCCGAGAGAAGAAATTCCTCCTCATCTCAGTCTTAAATTGGCACCTCTTTCTTTTGAGACTATAAGCCTGGTCTTAGACTCACACGAGGGAAAACATCCTCTTAGCATTTACCATATCAAGACTCTTTAGAAATTTTATTACTTAAATGAGGTCACCACTCATCCTTCTAAAGTGCAGTGTGTAGAATTCCAATGTGTTTAGCCTTTGCTCATAAGACAATCCCTCCATATAGAGGATCATCCCGGTGAACCTTCTCTGAAGTGCCTCCAATGAAATCATGTCTTTCCCTTAAGATAAGGGGACCAAAACTCCTCAGAGTAATCCAGATGTGGTCTCACCAGCACCTTGATCTTATGAAGTAAGATGTCTTTACTCTTGTACTCCAACCTGCTTGAAATAAAGGCCAACATTCCATTAGCCTTCCTGATCAGCTGCTGCTTCTGTGTATTAGCTTCGTGTTTTATTCCAAAGCATCCCCAGACCCTTTGTTTTGCAGTTTTCAGTTGTTTTTCTTCATGTATCAAATGTAGTTCTTTTGTTCTCCTCCCAAAATGAACAACTTTGAATTTTACCACATTATATTCCATTTTTCAACTTTTTGCCCACTTGCTTAACCTCTCTATAAATTCTTTGTACTCCTCTCACATCTTGCCCTTCCACCAATTTTTATGTTGTCTGCAAATTTCCCTACAGTACATTCACTTTCTTCCTCCAAGTCATGAATGCATATTGTAACAATTGCAGTCCCAACACTGATCCCTGGGGAGCCCTACTGGTTACAGGTGGCCAGCTTACTTCAAATCACCTTTTTGTGCCCATTCACCAATCCTCCTTTGGTTTTTATTTTTCAGGTAGCTAAAAAGATCACTGTGATCTCAGCCAGTCAACAGTGTGTTCATGCATTTGTCAGGTGTTTGATAACATTTCCAGCTCTTCTATAAAGTTCATACATGCGCCACCCTCTAAATCTGCTGGTGAGGTATCAATAGGGGATCCTCACACCAGCCATTGACCACAGGGTTTCATCTCCCAGAGGCTCTGACGTAGTGATCCTGCAATATCCGAATCCTCTAATTAGGATGTGATATTGTTCATAAATGCATGAACTTGACTGGGCAACATCACTGAAGATAAAGAAAGTTAATGTGGAAGTCTCCACTTGTAGCTTCTGTATTGCTATGAAAATAATTTTTTGCACTTAAATAAATCTCGTCTAATTTATTTACTAATAGTTTCAACTGAATCAATGGAAAGAGGTTGCTTTGAAGATTTTGTTCCATATTTGTTAACCATTCTAACAGTTAAATCAAAGCATTACTCTATTGTAGAATCACCTTATGTAAAGTAGGCCTTTTCGCTTTCTCAAGAGCAAATTTATTCTGTCTTGTACATATTCTGTTTAAGATGTTAATAAGAAAGGTTTGAAGTGATGTCTAGAATATAAGCTGTTCTGTTGGCGTTAGGGAATATCCCTGCCACTTCACTTACAGATGGGGATCAGGATGGGTGGTACAATGGGTAGAATCCTTGCAGCTGAGCAGAGGATTAGGTTCACGTATTAGTCCAGGACCTGATGGCCAAAGAGGTGCATCAACAATATAGCCAATAAGGAGTGAGCAATCAAAGAAACAGGAAATGCAGACTACAACAATTCCATGAGTAACCATCTGTAACGTGTCTCTATAACCACCAACAATTTCACCAATTATGATTCCTGCCTTGTAGTGCTTACAGCTTTTAAAAAAAATAATGTATCTTTAATTATTGTAATTGTCCTTCAAAATTAGATATCTTGAGATGAAAATATTGTTAAGGTGTTATACTTTGTTGCTTTATGCACTTACCACACAAAGTCAATTCCTATTTAATATCTATTTGGAAAATTGTTCTACATTACAAATATGGAAATCTTATTTGCATGAACAGAAAATGATGTACAAAGTTTTCTTCAAGTCTTTTATTAGTGGACATTATAGTGAGTGGTTCTCTAGGAAGGCTTGTATTACACATTATTTATCATGAAAATCCCTGAACTTCAGCATTATTTAGTGTGGGTAAAGTAATTACTTGATGGTGTGAGCTGTGAGGCAATGGCTCAACAAACAGTCACTTAAAGTATGTAGACTCTGCTGGCACTTCACAATTGCTTTTCTTCAAATCTCATAAAAATTAGTCAACTTTTCTTAAGAGGAGACAATTACCTTTCTTCTGACTGGATATCTAAGGCTTTGTAAAGATAGACTTGCCACTGTTAATCAACAATTCTGTCTGAGTTTGTCTCTGATTCATTTGCTATAATGTTTTTGTCATTACTGAAGCCAATTCAATTGAAGCGACTTCAATTGAAGTATCTTAAAACACAGCTCATTTCTTTTATTCCAAAAAGCCAAGTGGATGTTGTTAATATACTGGAATAGATTTAATACATAAAACAGGCAATGGTTGTGTGTTTCCAATGAAACAATAAATCAAGGCCTCCAGTTTTCATATCAGGTGGATTTAAAAGATCCTAAAATACAATGCAAAGAGGAGTATGGAGCTCTTTCTAATGTTCGAGCCAATAAGTATCTCTCAATTGACATAATTAAAGCAAATCATCTGGTCATTACCATGTTGCTGTTTTTGAGACTCTTGTGTGTGTTGTCTACAATGTTTTCCACTTTATAATAGTCACAATATTTTAAAAATGATCCTACTGGTTATAAAGTGCTCTGCAATGATCTGAGGTCATGAGAGGAACTATCTAAGTTGAAGTTTGTTCTTTCTTTTTCAAGAGGAAGTAGAATCTGGGGCTATGGCAACGTAATTCTCCCACAATTATACTATCCCAAAATATTTGTCCAACGAGTGAATAGACCACATTGCCCAATGATTTGTTCGAAACATCAACTGCATTGTTCTCTTTCAGATGCTCAATTTGGTCAACTTTTCTTTTTTTTTAACCTTTCCTCATTAAAGTATTGACATGATGAATGGTTATTGGTGCTCCTGCAAATTCTTCTTTTGCATCTGGCCCTACAGATCCCCAACCAGGATTCAGCTCACCATGTCATAATTCAGTTCTTATTTGCCTTTAAACTGGATAGAGACAATTTATGAGAAAACTTATTGACAGTGCCTTCATGGTAATGCCAAATGCCCTTGTGGGCAATTGTAGTATGGCGACCCATATGTGTGCAGACACATTGAAATGCAGTGGAAATTATGGAAACAAACCATTGGGCACTTTTTGATTCATTTATACCACAGGAGTTTTGAATGCATGATACAAATGTTCATATCTGCTGTTGAGCATTCCTAAGGGTAACTACTTAAAATTTAATGGGGTAACAGCTTATAAAATTGATCAGTCTTTGATCAGTTTCATAAATCCATGTATCATTGAAGTTAGTGTAGGGCTTTAGGTGAGTGATCTATCAATCATAGAAATTGAGAGTCCTACTGTTTGGTAAATATATAAATAACACTGAACCATATATATGGTGTTGGAGAATTTATTCTGGGATTCCAACTGTTCTTGGTGTTAGTGCAGAGATCTAACACAATGCTAAGCTTAAATGGATATGCTTGTACTATAGGAAGAACATGAATCTATAGTGTTGAATTTATAAATATTTAGTCATGATTCGGAGATGCCGGTGTTGGACTTGGGTGTACAAAGTTAAAAATCACACAACACCAGGTTATAGTCCAACAGGTTTAATTGGAAGCACACTAGCTTTCGGAGCGACGCCTCCTTCATCAGGTGATTGTGTCAATCACCAGATGAAGGAGCGTCGCTCCGAAAGCTAGTATGCTTCCAATTAAACCTGTTGGACTATAACCTGGTGTTGTGTGATTTTTAACTAAGTAAATATTTAGGGTAGTGTATATACTTGCAAAGCGTTGGTAAAATCTGTAGAACTGTCAAGTTGTTTAAAGTTATGTAAATTTCCAGTGTTTTGAAAAATAAAACAGCCTGCCTCTGTCATTAATTTGAAAAATCAACTTGTGATGGTACTAAAATACCAGCCTTTTTAAATATTGATTTTAAAAAAAGGCTACCTATATCAATGAAAGGTAAAAGAAACTCTGGTCTAACTGTTATAGTAAATGTCTGTTGAGATTACTTTAACCAATATTATGTCATAATTAGGGGAGGAAGTGGTTTATTCTTAATGCCACCGGATTGATATATCAGAGTTCCAAGCTAATGTGTTAGAAACATGGGTTCAAATCCTTCTATGGCAGACAGTGAATTTGAATTCAAATCACCTGGAATTAAAATGGTGAGTCTATTTGTGACCACGTTGTTTGTCATTAAAAACATTTGTCTCACTAATGCCTTTCAGAAATAAAATCTACCATCGTTAACCAGTTTGGACGACATGTAACTTCAGATGCACAGACTGTGGTTGACCTTTAACTGCCTCTGAATTGGCTGAGAGAATTCAAGGTAAAAGTGAGGAATGCAGATGCTGGAGATCAGGAATCGAAAAGTGTGATGCTGGAAAAGCACAGCATGCCAGGCAGCATCTGAGGAGCAGGAGAATCAACATTTCATGTATAAGCCCTTCATCAATTCATTCCTGATGAAGGGCTTATGCCCGAAACATCGATTCTCCTGCTCCTCAGTTGCTGCCTGGCATGCTGTGCTTTTCCAGCACCACATTTTTTGACTGGAGAATTCAAGGGCAATTAGGGATGAGCAACAAACGCCAGCCGTGCCAGCAATATCACAACCAATACAAGAATTAAAAAAACAATGTTGGTTGGTTTCCGCACCCGATAAGTATCCCATTAGGGGGTCCCAAACTCTGTGTAATTGACAATGTGAAGAAGCTATTAAAGCAATGGCTGTTTTTGATGTGGGCTTACAAGTACAAATCTGTTTTGTATACAAGGGACTAAATACTTGGGATTTTTGAAATAGTATTTCATGAATGACTCTCTTTTTACTATAATAAGTTATATAGATAACCAGATTTTAAAAAAAATTCATCTTAACATGACTCTTGAGAAATGCTCATTCCATACATGCACCACCCTCTGCGTGAAAAAGTTGCCGTAAATGTCCTTTTATAGCTTTCCCCCCTCATCCTATATTTATGCCCGCTAGATCTGGACTCCCCAAACCCAAGGAAAATACTTTGTCTATTTATCCTATCCATGCACCTCATGATTTTATAAACCTCTATAAAGTCACCCCTCAGCCTCCAGGGAAAATAGCCCAATCCCATTGAGCCTCTCTCTATAGCTCAAACCCTGCAATCCTGGCAGCATACTTGTAAAGCTTTTCTGAACCGTTTCAAGTTTCACAACATCCTTCCGATAGAGGGGAGACCAGAAGTGCACAAATATTTCAAAAGTGGCCGAACCAATGTCTTGTAAAGCTGCAACATGACCTCTCAGCTCCTATACTCAATGCTCTGACCAATAAAGGAAAGCATACCAAATGCCTTCTTCAGTATCTTATCTACGTGCCAGTTCATGTTCAAGGAACTAACTATGAACCTGCACTCCAATGTCTCTTTGTTCAGCAACAAGGAAGATATAGACTGTAGGGAAATAAATGGTGACATCTTGCAAAATGTCCAGATTACAGAGGAGGAAGTGCTGGATATCTTGAAATGGTTAAAGGTGGATAAATCCCCAGGACCTGATCAGGTGTACCCGAGAACTCTGTGGAAGTCTAGAGAAGTGATTGCTGGGCCTCTTGCTGAGATATTTGTATCATCGATAGTCACAGGTGAGGTGCCTGTAGACTGGAGGTTGGCAAACGTGGTGCCACTGTTTAAGACAAGCCAGGGAACTATAGACCGGTGAGCCTGACCTCGGTGATGGACAAGTTGTTGGAAGGAATGCTGAGGGACTGGATGTACATGTATTTGGAAAGGCAAGGACTGATTCGGGATAGTCAACTGGCTTTGTGTGTGGAAAATCATGTCTCATAAACTTGATTGAGTTTTTTGAAGAAGTAACAAAGAGGATTGATGAGAGCAGAGCAGTAGATGTGATCTATATGGACTTCAGTAAGGTGTTCGACAAAGTTCCCCATGGGAGACTGATTAGCAAGGTTAGATCTCATGGAATACAGGGAGAACTAGCCATTTGGATACAGAACTGGCTCAAAGGTAGAAGATAGGGGGTGGTGGTGGAGGGTTGTTTTTCAGACTGGAGGCCTGTGACCAGTGGAGTGCCACAAGGATCAGTGCTGGGCCCTCTACTTTTTGACATTTAGATAAATAATTTGGATGCGAGCATAAGAGGTACAGTTAGTAAGTTTGCAGATGACACCAAAATTAGAGGTGTATGGACAGCGAAGAGGATTACCTCAGATTACAACAGGATCTGGACCAGATGGGCCAATGGGCTGAGAAGTGGCAGATGGAGTTTAATTCAGATAAATGTGACGTGCTGCATTTTGGGAAAGCAAATCTTAGCAGGACTTCCACACTTAATGGTAAGGTCCTCTGGAGTGTTGCTGAACAAAGAGACCTTGGAGTGCATATTCATAGCTCCTTGAAAGTGAATTCGCAGGTAGATAGGATAGTGAAGAAGACGTTTCGTACGCTTTCCTTTATTGGTCAGAATATTGAGTACAGGAGTTGGGAGATCATGTTGCGGCTGTACTGGACATTGGTTAGACCACTGTTGGAATATTGTGTGCAATTCTGGTCTCCTTCATATTGGAAAGATGTTGTGAAATTTGAAAGGGTTCAGAAAAGATTTATAAGGATGTTGCCAGGGTTGGAGGATCTGAGCTGCAGGGAGAGGCTGAACGGGCTGGAGCTGTTTTCCCTGGAGCATCAAAGGCATTTGGATGGGTATATGAATAGGAAGGGTTTGGAGGGGTATAGGCCAGTTGCTGGCAGGTTGGACTATATTAGGTTGGGATATCTTGTTGGCATGGACGGGTTGGACCGAAGGGTCTGTTTTCATGCTGTACATCTCTATGACTCTATGACTCCCCAGGACCTTGCCAGAAAGTATACAAGTCCTGCCTTGATTTGTCTTTCCAAAGTGCAGCCCCTCACATTTATCTAAATTACAATCCATTTGCCATTCCTCAGCTCATTGGCCCATCTGATAAAGATCCCATTGTATTCTGAGGTAATCTTCTTTGCAGTCCACTACACCTCCAATTTTGGTGTCATCTGCAAACTTGTCAACCATACCTCCCATGTTCACATCCAAATCATTTATATAAATGATGAAAAACAGTGGACCAGGCACCGATCCTTGTGGTACACTGCTGATCACAGGCCTCCAGTCTGAAAAACAGCCCTCCACCACCACCCTCTGTCTGCGACCTTCGAGCCAGTTCTATATCCAAATGGCTAGTTCTCCCTGTATTCCATGTGACCTAATCTTGCTAACCAGTCTACTATGTAGAACCTGGATGAATGCCTTATTGAAGTCCATAAAGATATCATCCAATGCTCTGCCCCCATCAATCCTTTGTTACTTCTTCAAAAAACTCAATCATGTTTTTGAAACATGATTCTGGCTATAGGGTTGTGACTGGGGGCGTTGGTTGGCAAGGTTGTGAAGTTGACAAGGGGCTATAATGGATGTTAAGGTGGGTGGGAACAGGAGTTGGCATTAATTTAGCACAGGGGCTATAAATGGTTGGGGTGAGATTGTGGAATGAGTTGGTATGAGGGCATGGAGATGGCATGGGGAATTGATTCAAGGTGATTGGATGTCAGGAAGTATGGGCTAAAGAGCTTATATTTTATGGAAACACCGAAGCAAAGTCCAGAGGACCAAGTCAAGCCTTTTTGACAACCTATCTTAGCACTTGGCAGCCTGTGACCACCTGACTCCATGCTAGGGGATTCTATTCCCACTTGCACACTTGCCCCACCTTGGGCAAAGTATATTTGCCCTTCCTGTCTCAGGAGTAAAAGTATTGACATTGTTCTTAATGTTTGATTGTGATTAGAGCGATAGAAATGTGATTGTAAAGGAGCTGACAGACTTGTGTTTGTACAATGCCATTTATGACCTTTAGAACTTCTGGAAGTACTGCAGAACTAATGAAGTAACCATTCTGTGTAAATTTTTTAACATTAAAATATGAACTTATTTCTTCAATTTATACAAGCAACTTAGAGGTGACTTGATTTTGAGGTACAGGACACTTTATTTAAACTTGGCTCATTGACTTTTCCAGGGAAACTCTGTGAAAGGAGCTGTGATTGACATTCATTTTAATGCCAGGAACATACATTTGTAGGGAATACAGGTTGAATTGCTCTGCAAGATTTAATGGCCAAGGTAAAGATCCAGGTGGTTAATTGTATAACCTACAAATTAGTAGTACTGTCATAGATTGGAAAGTTGAGAGTTCATGTCCAAAATCCAGCACCACTAATCCAGAATCTGGTTTCCAGCATCTGCAGTCATTGTTTTTACCAAAATGAGGAGTTACCTAGGCTGGTCCTTATGTGTAAAATATGGTAATTACTGTGATCCAATCTTAAATATGCCATCATTTGGATGAGACTTTGGTTGAAATGGATGCTAGGACCCCATTGCACCATATGAAGATGAAGAAATTCCTGTTTACTTTACCAGAATTTTCTCTTCAACTGATGATTTGAAATAACTCCACAGAGACCGGTATCCTGTCACCAAATCACCCTTTAGTTACACATGGAGAGTGCTTGGCATTAATCCAGCTCCCTCAGAGCCAGTTCTTAGAGTGAACAGGATGTCTGACCCTCCAATTTTTTCTTTTTTTTCTTATCTTTTCCCCCATACTACTCCCTAACTGCGGTAGTGCTTATTTTTTTTTCCCAGCACCCATGTTGTGTGTGTGCAGGTGTGCGACACAGTGAAAGACACTAGGTGTACGAATCTTTATTCAGTTTCCACCACCAAGAAGAAAGGAAATGCCCGCGTGGTCAGTGACAAGCACTGCCCTTCACACCAAAGGGCAATGCTGTGTGATCAAACAGTGAAGGGGAGGGCAGGGATTAAATCAAAATAGAGTTGGAGGGGGAAATGATGCACTCCACTCCCTGCGGCACCCACCTCCCCCTGAACAACTCCAGGGTGTCGGTGGAGGTCGCGTGCTCCTTCTCCAAGGACACCCGGGCTCTAATGTAACTGCGGAAGAGGGGCAGGCAGTCGGCCCTAACGACCCCCTTCATGGCCCGCTGCCTGGACCAGTTTATGGCCAGTTTGGCCAGGCCCAGGAGCAGACCCACAAGGAGATTTTCAGACCTACCCTCCCTCCTCCGTACCAGGTGCCTGAAGGTCAGGAGCATGGGACTGAAGTGCAACCAAAAGCAGAGGAGGAGGTTTTTAAGAAAATCAAAAAGGGAGTGCAAACGCCCACACCCAATATACACGTGGTCCACAGACTCAACACTCCTGTTTTTTTTCTTTTTTTTTCTCTTTTTTTTGCAGCAGCAGTGGTGGAGGTACTGGGGAGGGGCCCCAAGGCAAGTCCCAGGCAGCAGCAGTGAGGCAGGCCCCAAGCAGCAACAGGGACAGTCCCCTTCACGGAGGAGAGTCCAACACTCCTGTTTTTATCTGTCTGCCAGGACTCCCTGATTGGAACAGATTAACAGTCCCAATCAAGGGACTGAAATTCTATGAATTCCATCTGGCTGACCTCACTACAATCACTGCATTGTTCATTTAATTATTTATCATGCAGCCATTTTATCTGTATCAATAAGTGGCAACCTTGTAACATAACAACAGTCACACTGCTTCAAAGTAATTTATTGTACTTGAAAGCATTCTTTTTTCTAAGTGCTGTACAAAAGTTTCTTTTATTACGGTGCTTGAATTTTATGCTGAGTAAATCAAATACTGTTTATTGAAGATGAATACTCTTGTTGTCACATAAAGCTGTTGCTAACTGAGAATCAATAAATTGAAGCTTTGAGATTATCCCTTTTAATAACTGACTAGAGTTCTTTTATGATACCAGTTAGAGACAGTCTGAAAACTTGCTCGGGTCTTCTCACAATTCTTTTCAAAGAATTGATTAAGCAAAATTTAGTTTCCTTGTCTTCCCTAAGTTATTTATTATTATCGGATGACTTGCCACCATATCAGTTGTTCCACTTGTAGTATTTACGTTTTCCCTACTTTGCAAAAATTAATACATTTCGAGAACTTAATTGGCTCTGGAGGGCTTTTCAATATCCAGAGGTCAAAAAGGCATGCAATAAATAGAATTTGTTCTTTCCAATCCATGTTCTTATTTGAAAAAATTATACACTGATTTGGTCAATGGTGTGCTACGCCTAATGTCTTGACTCGAACTGTGCATCACTTCCACTTTTTTTTTGCTATTTTCATGCAATCATAATCAAAATGCTAAGTGGCAGCAGTATGCATGCAAATGAAAATAGGGCTGACTCTATGTTTTATTGGCTAAATCTGAATTCTGTTAAGATTTATTTGAATGGGTTTTCACTTTGAGGCCCAATGGGTTTGAATGCTGCATCTGAGCAAACATGATTCATTAATGACATCGATCATTTAATTAATTTCAAGATTATGGAGAGAAAGAGGGAACAGGATACTAAACTGGATTACCTTCATTACTGATCATAATGAATGTTGTAGCAGACCTGAGGGGCTGACAATAGTGCTCCTATTTTCTATTGTCTTCCCACCACACCTTTATGGCTCTCTCACTTGGATTACCGTGCACCATTCCCACAACAACCTACCACTTGGGATAGCTGTAGAAACACCGGCATCCCTTGCACCATTTTTAAAGGCACCTGGATGAGCACTGGCATTCTGAAGCTGCCCTGCTCGCTCAATGACAGAATCGTGAATATGTCAGAGAAGGAGAAGATGCAACTTTGACTTCTGAAGATTAGTCAAAATGGATTCAAGTCATTAACTCTCTAAACATTTCTCCCTCTATAGATGCTGCCAGACCAATTAAAGTTTTCCAGCATTATCTGTTTGTTGCAGTTTCCCAACATCTGGGGTATTTTGCCTTTATATAAGATTTGTGAGCTTAGTTTTACAAGAGGACATTGGACTAAAATGTTTAAAATTATTTCAAAGTATTCACTCTTTGACTCTGATCTCCAGCATCTGCAAACCTCACTTTCTTCATATCAATGAAATCTGACAAGCACCTGCAACAATACAGCCAGACCTTAGCCAGATTTGACATGATTGATTGGAGACACTTCATGAGGACCTTCAGAAAAGTTGATGTCTTTATCTCCACCCTAATTGTATACCCCAAAAGAAGTGGACAGCCTGCGCCACATGTCAAACTTGTCAGCACTGCAAGTGCAAATATTTACACATCTTCATATTCTTAACAATTCTACACATCTTATCTGAGATGAACTTTGGAAACTGTCACAGGGGAATGTGCACCATACATAATAAGCTAACTTCTTACAAATGGTATGACATCCCATACCCATTTTAAGTGTCAATACAGTTCCTTGGGGTGGATATCTGCAAGCTTTCATATTGCTGAAGGCAATGTTCAAGCAATTATAGGTCTGTCAGTATGCGTTGATCAGCATATTATTATAATCCAAGAGGTGACAAACCTATCAATTGCAATGCCAGAGATCCCAGACCACAACATTGAGTGCATCTACCAACTTTTTTAACATTTTACCCAGACAAGTTAGATTCTATTGGCAACTTTAAAGATGATGCAGTGTTACATCTGAAAGGTATAGCCCAACACGCTATCAACTCTTTAAGTAAATGAAGCATTTCCATTTCAGATTAGCTCAAATTGGTACAACTTCAAAACTGTGTTTCAAAGAGCTAGATGATATAGCTGAACTGCTTATAACCAATAGCTCACAAGGATAATGAGTGAGGTGCTGAGAGAATTATGTTAGTATCAGTTGACAACCACAATCCACAATAAATGATCCATATCTGTCCATGATAACAGCATACTTCAGAGGGAAGCTACACAACCTAATCATCATGATAACTGTTAAAAAGCTCTAAGTCTGGTTATCCAGTGAAGTATTATCTTAATGTTTACAGATAATAAATGGATATGTGTTGCTACATATCTTTATCAGAAAAGGCTTCCCATTCTTTAGAGGAATGTGGGGTATGTTATATTATTGCATAGAGCCCAAACCAGACAGTGTATCTTAAAGCCAGTTAGATAACGTTATGACACGTAGGGTTCCAGTACAAAGGTATCCAGTTAACCTTCAGCACCAGTGATAATAGTAATAGCCTGCTTGCAGTTGCTGTATTTTCGTTCTGTTTATTCAGTAGACTCAGAACCAAGAGTATATGTAAATTTAAGATCTCCTTGCAGTGTAAATAGTTAGTGTTGGTATTAATCTTCAAGACATCTGTTTCAACAAAGGACCAGTTTTCATGTTATATATTACAAGAGCTAATACATTGAGAATGCTCAAACCTCTTCAAATGCCAGTGCTGTTTCAACCAGAAACCACAACAGGGATGAAATTGCCACAGGTTCATGTAACGCTGCTAGGCTGCAAATATTCTGCCGATATTATCTCTGCGTGTCAAACCGCTATCGTGAAATTTGAATTTTGCATCATTTTGAATTAAGTCACCCTGCATGCCACCTTTCTGCTCTTGTAGGCTCCCTTATATGTTGCTCCACGATTGGGACATTAAAAATTGTGATGATCAGCTGGCACAAAATTGCTGTCAACTCTTGAGGGAAGAAGAGAAAATCATGCAAGGTGGTAGCTTGACAGTGAATTTGTATTGTTTCAACTGAGATCTGATGGTAAAAGCAATTGGCACCCCAGTATCCAATGCCGGTCATGATGTGATAGGACTCCATGCTGGTTATGTACTTGCCAATCAGTGCAACTCGAGCTGTTCACAGAGGATACTGCTCTCCAGAAGTCAGTTATTACATTTTAAACCTATACACAAGCAAATGGCATTCAATGAATAGGAGTGACATCACTCACTTGCTCTTTGAACTTATGATTTCAAAACCATGTTTTGTTTTATGAAGATATCAAGCCCTGCAATGTAGTCTGTTCCGATGAGTTATTTGATGAATAAAAATGATGGTTAATAAATAGCAAGTGCAGAGGTTAAAGTTGTAAGCACGTCAATGGATTTCATTCATGATTCTGTGTAATAACCAAGGAATGAACATGATTTAAGATAGACAACTTGGATAAAATCCATTTCTTGTTCTTCCCCTACTCATAACTGCCATGTTAATGTAGAATAAAGTCCAAGCTGTGAACTGTTATAAACGAAAGCAAACAGTTTGGATTGACAAATACAGCTAGAATAAAATCAGAAAAGGTTGGAATTGGTTAGCAGGTCAAATGATTCCCCTGGAGAGAAAAGTAGATTCAATTATTCAAGTAACTGATCTCTCTATCAGTAGTGGACAAAGTTAGAGACATAATGGGTTTTGAGTGGGTACAGAGGGAATGAAAAGGGAGCAAGTAGGGAAAGAATAATAGGGCGGTCTGTGCTGGGATGGGAGGCAGTAGAGATTAAGTGACAAAGGAGCCAATGTTTCAAAGCAAATGGAAGCACCTTGGAAGGAAACAAACAAAAAGTGAGTTTTTTGGTACTGTAAATAAACCCGTAACAAACACCATAAGAATAGGAACAGAAGTAGGCCGTTCAGCCCCTCAAGCCTGCTTCGCCATTCAATGGGATCATCGTTAATCTGATATTCCTCATATTCACTTTTCTGCCCTTTCCTTGATTTCTCCTACTGATCAAAAATCTCTGTATCTCAGCCTTGATTATACACACTGACCCTGTCTCGACAGCCTTCCGTGGCAAAGAGTTCCAGAAACTCTCAACCCTCTGAGAGAAGAAATTCCTCCTCCTCTCTGTGCTCCTTTATTCTGAGACTATGTCCTCTCACCACTACTCCCCACAAGGGGAAATATTCTCTCAGCATTTACCCTGATAAGGAAATCCCTCTCTACCAGAGATCGTGAGAATAGCAGAATCATTACTGACAGTTACTATGTGAAAGATATGGAAGTTGCTTATCTGAAATTGTTGAACTCAGTACTGAGTTTGTAAGACTGTAAAGTTCCTGAAACATTCTATTGCTCAAGTTTACATTGACCCTCTTTGGAATAAACTCAGAGGTTAAGTAAACATACAGGGCAGAAGACAGGAAGTCACATTTGAGGATTGAACAGAAGTGTTCCACAGCATCATCAGCCAATCAGCCTTTGATCACCTTTGAACACTGAATACAGAACACTGTATTGAACAAGTACATGTAATTCACGGTTTCACCTTGAAGAAGCGTTTGGAACGCTGAAACTTGATTTGGAGCAAAAGATTAACCCATTCACAATGCCATCATCAAGGTGGCAGTTGCAGCAAATGATAGTGGCTCTATTCAGAACTGAGGTTCAAGGTACCTTGGTAAAAACAATGACTGCAGATGCTGAAAACCAAATACTGGAATAGTGGTGCTGGAAGAACACAGCAGTTCAGGCAGCATCCAACGAGCAGCGAAATCGACGTTTCGGACAAAAGCCCTTCATCAGGAAGAAAGGGCTTTATTCCTGATGAAGGGCTTTTGTCCGAAACGTCGATTTTGCTGCTCGTTGGATGCTGCCTGAACGGCTGTGCTCTTCCAGCACCACTAATCCAGTTCAAGGTACCTTGTCATGAAAGGAAATCTGGAGTAGAAATTGTTAACTTATGTCAGCACAGTCTTCCATTGTTCGTGGGCTATGGGTACAAATGAAGAAATAGCAGATATTGGGAAGCTAGCTGAGTGGGTGCCAACTACAATGTGTCTACTAAAGGTTTATGCCAGAATGGGACAGACACATTAGGTTTACTTTCAACCTGCTCAACCTCATTGAGACACTACATCGTAGCAGACGAGATGAACACTTGTGCCCTCATGGTGTCCTGTAATTAGAAGGAAACCACATGTGACTCCTCCAACTGATTTATTTAATCGCATGCTAGCAGCATGTCTTACTATTCCTTTCTCCCTCATGTAATTATTCCAGATCCTCCTCAAATGCTATTCTCCTCAGCTACTCAGTATGGTACTGAGATTACTATTCTCAAAGAAGTTTCCTGAATTCTTCATTGGTTTAATTAGTGACTATGCCAGGCCCTAGTTTTGAAAACCCCACAAGTGGCAGAATTTTCTCCAATTTTATCCAATCAAATTGTTTTATCAATTTCAAGATCATTACCTAGAGAAAAGAACCACAGCATATTCAGTATTTACTGATAGTTGAACTGCCTTAGCTCTGACAATGTCCTTGTAAACCCTTTTTGCACTTTCTTCTGACCCTTTCTTTGAGATGGAGAACTGTGCAAAGCACTCCTAAGGTCTATCTATGTAACGCTCTATTCACGTTTAACATGATTGTTATACTGTTGAATTCTAAACTTCCAGAAATGCATCCAATGCTTTGTACTTTTAAAAATAACTTTATCGTAGCAGACGAGATGAACACTTGTGCCCTCATAGTGTCCTGTAATTAGAAGGAAACCACATGTGACTCCTCCAACTGATTTATTTAATCGCATGCTAGCAGCATGTCTTACTATTCCTTTCTCCCTCATGTAATTATTCCAGATCCTCCTCAAATGCTATTCTCCTCAGCTACTCAGTATGGTACTGAGATTACTATTCTCAAAGAAGTTTCCTGAATTCTTCATTGGTTTAATTAGTGACTATGCCAGGCCCTAGTTTTGAAAACCCCACAAGTGGCAGAATTTTCTCCAATTTTATCCAATCAAATTGTTTTATCAATTTCAAGATCATTACCTAGAGAAACGAACCACAGCATATTCAGTATTTACTGATAGTTGAACTGCCTTAGCTCTGACAATGTCCTTGTAAACCCTTTTTGCACTTTCTTCTGACCCTTTCTTTGAGATGGAGAACTGTGCAAAGCACTCCTAAGGTCTATCTATGTAACGCTCTATTCACGTTTAACATGATTGTTATACTGTTGAATTCTAAACTTCCAGAAATGCATCCAATGCTTTGTACTTTTAAAAATAACTTTATGCTGCACTTTAACTTCACTGATTGATGTATCTGTACCACTAGATCCTTTTATGCCTCAGTTCAAGTACGTTGTTCTCTCCTGTTTGATGCATTCTAACTGCAAGCATACTTATTTGGCCAACATCACTGCTGGTGGCTTTTAGCAACAACATCACAGCAACTGGCCCTGTCATTGAAATCTGAATATTTGACTTGGTGTAATAGTGTAATTGAGTTCTTCTCCCCTTCAGGAAATATGGTTGATGAAGGTAGATCTCCATGGAATGATCTGAGCCCATCTGTCTCAGTTCATGCTCCAGTGTTTGGGCTATCACTAAGTTCAGGCATACTACCCTGTGTGTAATTGCATGTACTTGTAATCCATCTTCAGAAATTTGTCTTACTTCTTTACATTATAGTGCAAAGGAAACATTGCCACATATCTTGGAGTATCTTCAAAGGTGTCAATATTCTATGTCCAGTCCCACATTATATGGCTGGACAACAGCATCAGCATATTATCAGTGAAATCACCACAAGTTTGGCTGACATCTATTTTCATAAATTTATTTTGCAATTGCTACTTTAATATAGAGTTGTCTCGAACTATGGAGTGCTTTCGTGGAATGAGGTAGTTGCACTGATACTCATATTCTCAAATGAAATTTAATCCAGAAAAATGCGAGACAATGTTCTCTTTCCTGTAGCTGTCCTCAAAGTGAGATGGTTGCTTACCACAGAGACCCAGGGAAAAGAGAAGGAGAGAGGGAAGGAAAAGAAAGAAGAGAAAAAAAGATTAGTACGTGATTGGAGTGGTCACTGAAAAGTAAAGGATATGGACAAGGGAATAAAAAGGCTAAGAGACAAACAATATTTTATAAAATAGAAAATCTACATCGGCAAAGTCAGCCATTAGTCAGTCATTGACGAGTTGGTAGTCAATGGGGTTGTCGTCCACTGTCTTGAGCTTTCCTCTTGCATTCTGCTGCAATGGTCTGTCGAATGCAATTGCTGAATGACAGTTTTTGCCTTTGTTCAGGATACTTAATTCTTGGAGAATGCTCGTGATTGTGAGAAAGTCCATATGGCTGATGAATGGGATCTCCTAAGGGCAATACTGATGATGTGGCTCAAGCATTCTCAGCTGTTGATGTTAAGTCACCCAAGTGTTATACCCATAAAGGAATGTTGGGATGCTGATGTCCTTGTTGACTGTGACCTCGTGTCTATCTTCAGATGGTAGTTAGTGAAGACTCCGACGGGTAGCCGCCCAAAGGTGGGGCTTGTTCACTGGGTCCTATTTAAAGCCCCAATGTCCCTAACTGGGGCACATTGCTGCAGAGATAGCAGAAGTGGTTGACTGTCTCTAGAGGCAACCCAAAGCATTTTGAGGCATGACACAGATCCTTTCTTTATCATTCAACACTCAAGAGAACTGCTGTGAACAAAGCCAAGCCCTCTAAAGGCCTTCATTGATCTGACAAAGGCCGTTGGCTCAGCTGATCAGGAAATTCTCTGGAAAATTGTGGCTGTCTGTAAAAAAAAATGCCAAGGTTATGAGGCATCTCTGTGATGAAATGTCTGCCACTTTTTGGAACAATAGACTGGGTTCTGCTAATGCCAGTTCTGATGGAAAATGCATCAATTTTTTGGGACTGTGCCCACTTTTTCGACTACCTTTCTAGAGCCATCCTTGATATGGTCAAGAATGGACATGGACATGGTCCAAGTTGAAGACAGGTTCGACGGGTAATTTTTCAACCTTCAGAAGGATGAAAACATCTCCCAAACTTTCTTGTGTGCACCAACACAACAGATCTCCAGTATGTGGAGCACAATTATTATTCTTGAGCACAAAGACTCTCATCCTGTCAGAACTGAGGCTTGCACCAAACTCCTACCAGTATCACAACCAAGTGGACACAGACACTCACAAATAATAAAGGTTGGAGCTGTTGTGCCTCACAATTCTCTGAATTATGCTGGCATAATGTCTTCTGCAGGTGGGAGTAGATGGTCCAATAATACTCCACAAGCATTTGGGTCTGGGTTGGCGAGTGGAAATAGGGCTTAATAGTTGTCATGTTTTAGAATAGACTCAAATCCCTACAGTGTGGAAGCAGGCCATTTGCCCCAACAAGTACACACCGACCCTCTGAACAGCAACCCACCCAGCTACATCCTCCGATCCTATCCCTGTAACCCTGCATTTCCCGTGGCCAATCCACCTAACTTGCACATCTTTGGACGGTGCAAGGAAACCAGAGTACCCAGAGGATACCTGCGTGAACGCTGGGAGAAGGTGCAAACTCCACACAGACAATTGCTGAAAGGTGGGATCAAACCCAGGTCCCTGTGCTGTGAGGCAGCAATGTTACCGCTGTGTTCTGTTTCCCTTCATGAAGACTAAAATTATCTTGGGATCCTTGAGGTCTTCTAACATCCTTGCTTCATATCAGAATTTCTAGGAAAATAAGTGTCAATTCCGAGTCCCTGCAAATCTTATAAGGCTTGGTTGGGATGCCATTCAAACTAGCAGCTGTCATGATGATGGATCAGTCCCAAAGTACTTATAGACATATTGATCTTTTATTTTGAAAACGTGTTTTTTTTTAAAATTACTATTGCAACCAACAGAAGAGAATGGATGTAAATTTAAAGATTGTCCGTCTGGCAGAATGCTCTATAGGACCATGCACAGGTTGAGAAGGAAGAAAGAACAAGAAGCTGACAATCTCTTGCCCCCTCCATCTCAGCAAGAAGCCATCTCCTGCAGGCATGTTTTTGGATATTCCTTCCAGGGATATACAATAAAGGGGCTAAAAACTGACTGATCTGTATGTGTTTGGGGCTTGACATACATTTTTGTGGAGTAGCTTGAGAACTGCCCAGCACTGCAGGTCAGAGAAAAAGAATACTCTCTCATTCTGAGTGCTGTCAGCCAGCCACGATTGAAAGAATTTCAGTTAACCTGAAAATAAGCCAAGGGACTCAAAGTACACTGTTTGACCACCAACGTAGATGCTACTGGTACCATCCAGTGTAATGACTGCAACATTCTACTATCTACACTTGCTGATTGACTGAGATTGATCCATGTACCTTTAAATTTTATCTGTTTTTCATCTGTCATCTTATTTCTGATTTGTGTTTCTCTGCAATTACATCTTTCTTTGTTTAGCAACTAATAAAACATTTGTTATCTCAATAATGCCAACTTATATTGGCTTGTTTATGGACATGAATTATTTTGGTCTGAGAGGCATCCACAAAGAATGGGATCCTTTACAAGTATTACAGAATTTTTTAAGGGTACAAGTACAAAAATCTTACACTTAACAAAAGCAGTAATTTGTAGCCTATCCATATTAGGATGCCGGTCTGTAACACCCATTCCTGGTTCCGTTGTGTGGATTACACTCTGTTTCTGTCTTTAATCGTTCTTCTTGTGTATCGAACTATGAAAACCCAGGCATATTTCACTCTTGGTCACCACTGCCTCTGTTATGATCAAAGACATCTCAAAGTCGAATAAGCGAATTAGTGCATGAAAAGTTCATGGTCAGTCTAGAATTGGCCAGGTAGTTTATACCTAATTCCTAGTTAGTCGCTTCAATTGTTATCTTTATGACATCACTTCCTCTGTCTTCTAATTCATCCTTTAACATGGCAATCATTTTTTATGGTAATCCATTTTACCCTTTTATAATAGCTTGATTGTTCAAGTTTACCTATTCCACCGAGACTGTTCTTGTGACACAATGGTAATGTTCCTGTCTTTGAGCCAAAAGGGTCAGTTTAAAGTCCCACCTATTTCAGAAGTGTGTCATGACATGTTTGAATGGGTTGATTAATATCATTTGCCAATTCCTTCGATCTTTAACAAATTGGCACCAATGAACAATTAATGCATTCGCTAAGAGTATGTAGTGACCTCTTAGTGATTTACTTTCATCTCAAATGTCCCAATTGATAAATCTAAATGTTTTCCAAATCTGGAGGGAGTTTTGTATTGCATCTCCCCTGGCCATCCTTTATTTGCCTGTGCTGACATTGGACAGGCTGAATGTTCATGATCAATCTGACTGAATGGTGATTGTTCCAGCAATCATCAGTGCCAAGCATTGCTCTGATGCAGTTGTCTCTTCAGTCTTGAGTCATTGTACAGTCATCATGCAATATGTATTCAGAAGCTGTTGAGAATGGGAGTGTTGTTTGGTGGTCTTGTACCTATCATAATTACAATGCTTTTAATTCGAACCCTGTGCTCAAGTTCAATTACCTAGGGTCTAGATTGAGTGGAAAGCAAAGATAACAGTTTCTTTAGCAGAGAAAAGAGTAACTAGAAATTGCAGATTTAAGCTAATTGATAGAACGTTTAGATGGGAGTTGAGAAATGTTTTCACTCAAAGCGTATTAGTAGTCTGCAACAGACTATGTGAAAGGGCACTCAACGCAGAGACCCTTGTTAGCTTTAAAAAGTATTTGGAAATTTATTTGGATTGTGAGAACCTTTTAAGGCTCCAGACCAAAAGCTAGAAAGTGGGATTAGGCTGAATGGGTAATTTTCAATGGGCACAGTCTGGGCCAAATACAAACTTATAAACCAGGAACAAGAGCAGGTCACTTGGCCCTTTAAGTTTACTCTACCATTCAATACTTTCATAGCTGATCTGATTTCAACCTCAAATCTATATTCCTACATACCCCTGAAAATCTTTCATCCCCATGGTAATCAAGAATCTATCTACCTCTGCCTTAAAACTATTTAACGATTCTGCATCCCTGCATTTTGAGGAAAGGAATTCCAAAGGCAGTCAAACCCTTTGAGAAACCTTTGTTCTTCATTTCAGTCTTAAATGGGCGGCTCTTTATTTTTAAACCATGAGTCCTATTTCTAGATTCTCCCACAAGATCAAACACTTTTTTGACATCCACCTGGTCAAATCCCTTGGGATCTTGTATGTTTTAATTAAGTCACCTTTGGCTCTTCTAAACTCTAGAGGATACAGACCTTGCCTGCCTATCCTTTCCTCATAAGATATTCAGCCCATTCCAGGTATTAGTCTAGTTAACCTTCTCTTCACAGCATCCAATGGATTAATCTCCTCCATGACCACTATCAGACACATAGCTCCAGATGTGGTCTCATCATTGCACTGTATAATTGAAGCATAACTCTCCTACTTATTCATTCAATTCCCCTCGCTCTAAAATGTGGCTTTAGTATTGTGCATTCTCCCTTTTTGAGTAGCTATTTTCCAACCTACAGGAACCTTCCCCGAACTAACCAAGTTTTGAAAAATTAAAACCATCGCATCAAAAATCAAAGAACTTAACATAAAATCCATTAGGACCTGAGGACTTGTCAACTCACCAACACTGTACCCAATACTAAATAACTTGTTAGTGTGAGAATAAAAAGCAACTAAATAAATATTAAAGAAAGGAGTAACTTCTTTGTGATGTAAATCTCTGTGACTATGTTCTTTAATCCTGGATGTATTCTGTCTTATGAACATTAAGTCATTTAGATAGTAAGATTATATCCTGGTAATCTTTGTTTTTAAGAATCTTGCTTGTAAAATGATTGGTATAGCTGGCAACACAAAAAGTTATATTGTTTTTAGAGTAATCCTGTACTTGTTAATAATAAACTAGAAAATGAGAAGATCTTTCTACTGTTGAAGCTTAAACAATGTGTTTACCATTGAATTAATAATGATTTTTTTGGAACCAAAATTTGATCTGAGGAATAAGTTATTTATCTGGTTCTTCAACTCTTAAATGTCTACTTAAGGTCTTGCATGACTAATATATGACTGGAATATCTTTTTTTTACATCTTAGTGTAGCCTCACTGATT